>NC_135303.1:37258922-37948308 GCF_051311805.1 Agelaius phoeniceus | reverse complement strand
GAGCAGATCAGCAGCAGGAAAGCTTGCTTATTTCTGGGAACAAGCACTGGGCTTCAGTCTCTCTCTTCTCAAGGAGCAAGTATCTTCAAGTAGTAACAAAAGGGGACATCAAAAGCCTGTGTCAAAAGGATGATCCTGCCTCTCCAGCCCTTTTCTCCAAGCTCTTTTGGAAGATGAAGCTTTATTCTGTCAGACTTGTGGCACAGGTCTGCTGCTGCTTCCACAAGACGCTGTGCTGGCATAACTGGAGTGAAGCGGGGAAAGAAGAACTGTGCTAGGTGGATTTGTTGTTGATCTGTGCATTGCGTGTATTAGCACCTAGCATCATACAGGGTTTAAGACATTGCATGATGCCTCTCTTTCTCCATGTTGATTTCATTTTACACCCTACTCCATTTACTTCATGCTTTTACTTCCTAGTTGACTCCATAGTCTACTTTTTCCCCAGTGCACCCGACACCATTTGCGATTCCTTCTTTTTCTCTTCACAACAGATCCAGACTAAGACCGTGGCCCAGTGTGTGGAGTACTACTACTCCTGGAAAAAGGAGCATAAACTTGCCAGCACTCTTGCTCAGGTGAGGGGCAAGAAAATGGAGAGGTGCCAGGAAGGTCGAGAAACTGGGAGAAGGGGAGAAAAGCTGCTGGCGAGCCATGCCAGATGCCCCTTTGCCAGGATCACATCGTCCCATGCGCTGGGAAAGGCACAGCAGATGCTGCCCGGGCCTTCCTTGTGCTGCTGCCCTGAAGTATGCAATTCTGGAGCCTAACTTTGACCCAAGAAAGCAGCACCGCCACCAAAATGGGCTTTGACTCTCTACAGATGGGCTTCTCAAGGGCTGGCACCCTCGCTGACTCCAATCAGACCCCAAATTCCCCACTGCTTGCTGACATCAGCAGTCCAGGCTGCCTTTGTGGATATGCTGCAGATTTTCAGGGAGTTTTTCTAGCATGCCAGCATAGTCCCCAAGAAGGAGCTGCTGGTGCTGTGGCTCCCCTAAATCTTTCCTTAGCGGCAAAGAGCAATTTGCTTCCCATCATGTGAGAGAGAGAGAGAGAGAGAGAGAGAGAGAGAGACAGGGAGGGAGATTATTTTGGGGACTAGAAAATGGCTAAGCATGTGTCTACCCTAATTGGACTGAATTTAAATCCCGTTGCCTAGACATTTGTGGAGGAAAAGCAGAGAGATGTTAGGCAGAAAGGTAGAAATAAGAAATGTAGAGCTCTAAATAGCCAGGTCTTTCTCCCACCCCTTTGGCCTGTAGAAAAGAGGAGTATTTTCCTCCAAGCTCTGGCTTGGCAGCCCGCCGCAGCCCATTGGCAAAGGCAGCCGTTTTCTCAGCTCTTGAGGCTTTGGAAGGATTTGCTTAGGCCGATAGATTTTTCTGCTGGATGCTCTGATTTCCAGCTTTGTGAGAGGAAGGAAGCATTGATAAGGACTCTTTGATTTCCAGAGCGTGGGCAAAGCAAAGAGGAGCAAAAGCCCTCCCAGAAAGGAGAACGGGGAGCCAGGGAAGAGAAGCCGCAAGAGGGCTCGCAGCGCCCAGTGTCCCTGCTGCCAACCGCGCCAGCCGCCCCCTTCGGCGGGAGGCCCCTTTCCCTGCGGGCAGTGCAAACGGTGCGCAAGTTCCTCCTCTTTCTGCTCAAAGCTGCGCCTTTGGACTAAAAGGGGCTGACCCTTTTCAAAGGCACCGCAGGGGAAGCTGGGGGCACTTGCAGCATCGCCCCCGGCAGCCGTGCTCAAGCTTAACACCCACCTCAAACCCAAAGAGCTTAGGTAAAACCCAGCCTTCACAATGAAACCTTGCCGTGCCCCAACAAGACACAGTTGATACAAGTAGGAATAGATCCATCAAAGCTTGGTTTGATGCTGCTGATCAAATTCAAAAGAGGATGCAGCAAAAGGAGGAAGACATTTCAAGGCATTGAAAGTAGAACCATCAGACTCATGGTGCTGATCCATTGACAAATGTGCCACTGCCCGAAAAGACAGAAATTCATACTCAAACGGAGATCTCGGCACTTGCTTTCATGGTGTGTACTAGCGTCAGCAATGGATGGTTTGCTTCCTATCTTGCAGGGTGTTTGAAAGCATGAAGGAAAGGAACAAACACAGCAGAAGACATCGGCCTCGGAAGACAGCAGAGCCTCTCCCCAAGAAGAAAAGACCAAATTAGACAACCCTGCAGGTTGTCCAGGGCTAGCAAGAGTTAGGCAGATTAGTTAGATAGGAATACAACTGTTAGATATTAGTTAGATAGGAATACGATTATTTTTTAAGATTTTTGGGTTGTTTAATCTTCTACTTCGTTAGTTGACATGATAGTAACCTCCTCAATTTAGTAGTTAAGATACATTAGTATTATTCAGGACTCATTAGTATTATTAGATTTATCAGTAAATGTCAGAGGTTGGGTGTTGTCTATGCTCTGCCATATGCTCTTTGTCATTTTGCCTTTGTTGAGAGCCAATCTGTCTTTATCATTAAACCAATGTTTGTTCCATTTTGTCTTTTTGTCTGTATGAAATGACTTTGGCAATGTTTGTTCCATTTGCCTGGTGTTGCAAAGACGGCACTTGCCCTGAGAGTAGAATCTGGGCAGGCGCCACCTCCCCCAGGCCCAGCCACTTGCTCAGCTGGCAGGACTTCCTGAGGTGTGTCTCCTTTACTGCCGGTGAAATACCGCTGGGGCTTCAGCCTTTGATTCCTCAACATCTCAGCTGGGAGTGGAAAGGGAGGCTTTGTTTAATTCACTGAATTGCATCTGGATGAGTGGGCTCACCATATTTTCTGGCATAAAAGCAGCGGGTTGAGTCCTTTTTGGAGCCCAGCCAGATAATTTGCTTTCATTTTGGGGGACTGATGGAGCTGACCAGCTTGGAGGACGTTTCTAAGCCCTCCGATTCTATCCAATTCCTATCGGCATGCACCACAAAGGCATGGCTAGGTCAGTTTCAGTTTCTCTGGAAAGGACCAGTGTCCCGCTCTGGGCCTCCAGCAATCTCCTTAGCTAAAGCCGAGCGGGTGTGATCATTATCCTCTGACTTGTCACAGCTGGGGCACTTGCGCCAAAGAAGAATCCAAGTCACTCTTTTATGGAGGCCAGCAAATGGCCCTGCCTAGCAAGGCTTTGGTGGCAGGGGCTGTGGAGGGTGGATGGAGAGGGGGCGAGGGAGGGGGCAATTGGCAGGCTGCTTCTGGGAAGCCGAGGCAAGCTTGCCCTTGTCTGATGGAGCCGGTGCAGGTGGGCTTTGGAGGCTACAAAGTATCTGCCTTGCAGTGGGACTTGTTCCAGCTGCCCCCTCAGTTTGCTGGCCAGTGGGTAACATGCAGGCTGGGAAGGAAGCAAGATTGGGACTGAAGCAAGATTTGCTTTTCCTTAAGGACAGGCAGGAAAGCAGCAAAGCTGCCTGGCTTTTTCTCATATCTGGGATCTAGGCGTTAAAAGCAATGTGAAGGCCAGCAGTGTGGAAAGGCAATTCTGTAAGTGTTGCTTCCTTAGAGGAATGCCAGAGTCTTTTGGGACAACCACCGAGCTTCTCCAAGGGAGCTGGAAGAGGGATCTAGAAATTCTGCCTGAATGTTTGCTAGAGAAATGCCCGTGTGCTGTCCCTGTGTGTGTGTGTGTGTGTCCCCATCAGTTGGCCTGAAAAAGATCCTGTTTCTCTGAGTTTCAAGGGAGGAGTGATGAGGTGAGAGACCAGCTCAGAGGCCCAAAGGAGGGAAACCATGCAGTGACATTATTGGGCAGCAAAAGGAGAATTGAGAAAGGGGGCAGGATGAATGCCTCCACTTTGAGAGGAAGCTTTGGAGTTGGCTCTGCGCTGGACAACTTGCAAATTCCAGCTCCTCTCAGAGCTGGAGGAGAGCCAGTGGGAGGAGCCCTTCTGGTTCTCCAGGGCAGGAGATGAGGTCTGGGCCCTTGCACAGAGGCAGGCTCCTGTGCACCTTCAGCTGGAGGCACCTTGCAGAGAAGCACCGGGAAGAGCCAGGGCTGTCCCTGCACTGCTTTTGCCCGTCTCATCAGACGACTGAGGAGAAAAGGCCCAATGGGAAGCTTCTCAGAGCAAACTTGCAGCAGAAGAAGTACAAGGGGCAGAGGCGGCCCATGCCCCTTTCTGTCCCATGGCTCCCCCGGGGGTTCTAGATGGAATGTTGGGCTGTGCCCATAGCAACTGTCGTTGTCTCCTGCTCCTGCGGCCCTTGCTGGAACGCTGCTGGAGCAGTGCTGGAGCAGCAGCTGCAGGATCAGCTCCTGGGCTGTCCCTGAGCAGCCGCCTTCTGCACTCAGCGCCAGACCCGGCCTCTGCACCGACATCCTGGTCTCCTCGTCTGCCTCCGGGCATCCCCAGAGCACTTGGGAACCCTCCAAGGTAAGAAAATCCCCGTTTGCCCTCAAAGCACTAGCACAGGGGCAGGAGGCTCCAGCTGCCTCTCCCACCGAGCACGACACACAGGCTGCGTGCTCACTTTCCCCAGACGAGCTTCCACGTGAAAGCAGGGTGCAGCTTCTGAAGGAACCGTGTTGCCTCCAGGGGAAACACAGACCTTTCCAGAGAGGACCTAGGGAGGTGTCCCAGTGCAGTTGCAGATCCTCGTCCACGCATCACCTGATTAAACGTTCTTGGCACCCATTTCAGTCCTCAAACTATCTTGTGCTGACCCCAAAACAAATTGTTCCTGGCTGAGCAGGTCAGGGCTTCAGTGTCAACAAATCCCCTTATGCCCTGACTCTGCTCACACCCGCTCCAAAGCTTCAAACAGCACAATGATGGCACTTCTCCTCTGGCATCCCTGTCGTTCAGGGCATGGAAGCATTTGACTGGGCTTCTCTGCAAACACAGGCTTTCAACTTCAAAAACCATCTGGGATCAGCAATTCTTATCTACTTACGTATTTACATCGCCTATAGATCCCTTCTATTTTAATATCTTTAGAGATTCTTTTTTCAGTGCACGTAGGGCTGGTTCTACCTCATGCTCAGGGGTGGCCGTCAAATGCCATCTCCTCAAGAGCACAATCACAGTAGCACAGAATTTTCTGCCTTGGAAGGGATTCTGAAAGATCACTGAGGCCAACTGCAGGGCCTGCCCGGGGCAGCCTCAACAATCACAGCCTGTGCCCAAGAGCAGTGTCCAAACACTTTTGGAGCTCAGTCAGCCTTGGTGCTGTGCCCCCTTCCCTGGGGAGGCTGTTGCAGTGCCCAAGCAGCCTGTGGCTGAAGAAGCTTTTCCTTTGATCCAACCTAAGCCTGCACTGGCACATCTCCCCTGCCATTCTCTTGGCTCTTCTCCGTGGCCCTGGGAGTGAAGAGAGTAGTGCATGGCCTTCTGCTTGCCCTCCTGAGGAAGCTGCTGACTGCTGGAGGGTCCTGCCTAGGACATTCCATGTCAAAAAGGCAGCAATGACAGCAAAGAGAAAGGAGCTGGGACACGGGAGCTCGGGCTTTGCAATGATGAGGATGAGAAGGAAGGCTACTGACACATCCTTGGCAGAAGGATTTTGAACTGGAGCATTGCTTTGATCTCTTTCAGGTGGAAAGGAGAGGCACAATGAAAAGGAAAGCAAGAGCCCAGATTCAGCCGTGAGTTTTGGCCTAGGGTTAAAGGACAGCAAACTGGAGGAATGGCGAGGAGGAGAACTGCTCTTTCACAGTCAGGCTGGGATTGGTTCAAGCCTGTGGGTGCACAGCAAGGCTCTCTTGACCACTTGCCTTTCTCACCTCCACCTCCTTCTTCCTTTAGACACATCAATGTTGGCAGCGACTTTCAGGCTGAGCTCCCAGAGCTGCAGAACAGAGCAGCAAGTGAGGATGAAGAGCCTGCAAGCCTGGTCTGGAAGCCCTGGGGAGAGGATGACTCTGACATGGAAAAACCTGACAGAGGTAGCTTTGCTTCAAGCTTTGCTTCCAGCCCTGAGC
Organism: Agelaius phoeniceus; assembly: GCF_051311805.1. Lineage (NCBI taxonomy): Eukaryota > Metazoa > Chordata > Aves > Passeriformes > Icteridae > Agelaius > Agelaius phoeniceus. The sequence continues at coordinate 37,942,387 of NC_135303.1, read as the reverse complement.
TACTTGGGTCTTGAAAAGGCTCCTTATGCCTAAAAAGGCAGCGTTTTGCAGGCTCTGCTTCTCTCCTTGTCTCGCCCATCTTCCCATGTAGAAGTGTTAGAGGCAAGGAGAAAGAGCAAGCACCTTGCTCTCCAAACTGGTCAGGGCCGTTTGCCACTGGAAGAGGGGAGATTGGCCCCCACTTCTTCTTACAGAAGCTGCTTTGGAGGGAGAGCCAGCACTGCGTGGGCCCTTGCTTCAGCTGGCTCTGTCTTTGCTCTCCTTTTCATGCTCTCTCTCCAAGCTGCTGTCTTTAGCTGCCGGCCTTTCCTTCTGCCTTGCATGGCAACCTTTGCCCTTTGCTGGCCTCCAGGCTGACTTTCGGTGGGTTTTTTCTTGTGCTTGCAGTAAGAGAACTGTTGGACATGGCCAGCTCCCGTGGCATTCCCGGGGCAGCAGCTAACCTGGAGCGCGCCCTGCACTGCCTGCACCAGGCACGCGGCAGCGTTCCGGTAAGAAGCGGCTGTTTGGGCGCAGAGGAGAGGGCACAGGGAATGCAGAAGGCCTGGGCACTGGGACAGCCTTTCCTGGCTGCTCTTGGAAGAAGGGTCTTAACAGGGAGCAGAGCACTTGCTGCCTGCTGGGTCTCCTCCAGCTGCGTCAGGGCTGAGCCCAAAGGGCTCCAGCAGGGAGAATCTCCCTCCTGGAGGCGGCGGCGGCGGAAGGTCCTGCTGCCTTGTAAATGGCCTGGAGATTTGGCTTCTCTAAGACATTTGGAGGGGAAATTCCCAGAAGCCTCAGTCAGCTGAGGCCATTCTGGCTGCAGGAGCAGCAAAATCCTCAGCTTGGTGAGCAAAAGGCCACTCTTGGGGACCAGGATCAAAGGGTCGGGCAGCAAAAACTAGGGACTGGGAGCAAATGACAGTGTTTCACCCACATGGGATACAGTCGCTTGAATGTCTGGAGAGGCAAAGGAGCTGAAAGGCAGCACCTGTGATTTTTTGGCTCATTTTTAATGTGCTGGGGCGGCTAAAGCCTTTTCCCTCTTGATCTTGCAGGAGGCTCTGGAGATGCTGCTCTCAGAGGGGCCTGCAACACCTCAAGGCCATCCCATGGCTGATTATCATTACGCAGGTAAGCAAAGCAGAGCTTCTTGCGTCCCTGACAGATGCTGCCGTCCCCTTCATTCTTGTGGCAAGCGTTTCTGCTTCAAGAAATTGTGCTTAACACCAGCACAAGGTCTTGTCTCCTCTGTGGGTGGGCAAAGCACCAGCATCTAGTCCTTCAGCTCTACTTGTTTTCCAATCCTTCTCCCCGGGCAATGCCTGCTCTTGTCTTCACGCCCTTCTGAGGGAGCAGACACGTACACCCACGTGAATGACGGCCTGCGACCGTTTTCTTTCGGCAGCCAGAGGAATCTACTTGGTGTGGATCAAGGGATCTGTTTACTAGCCGCTGCTTTTTATTGCCAGGCTCTGATAGATGGACACCTGAGGAGAAGGAGTCCTTCCAAAAGGCTTTCCACACCTACGGCAAGGATTTTCATCTCATCCAGAAGCAGGTAAAGCCACGGGACATTCTTTACCCGAGCAGATCAGCAGCAGGAAAGCTTGCTTATTTCTGGGAACAAGCACTGGGCTTCAGTCTCTCTCTTCTCAAGGAGCAAGTATCTTCAAGTAGTAACAAAAGGGGACATCAAAAGCCTGTGTCAAAAGGATGATCCTGCCTCTCCAGCCCTTTTCTCCAAGCTCTTTTGGAAGATGAAGCTTTATTCTGTCAGACTTGTGGCACAGGTCTGCTGCTGCTTCCACAAGACGCTGTGCTGGCATAACTGGAGTGAAGCGGGGAAAGAAGAACTGTGCTAGGTGGATTTGTTGTTGATCTGTGCATTGCGTGTATTAGCACCTAGCATCATACAGGGTTTAAGACATTGCATGATGCCTCTCTTTCTCCATGTTGATTTCATTTTACACCCTACTCCATTTACTTCATGCTTTTACTTCCTAGTTCACTCCATAGTCTACTTTTTCCCCAGTGCACCCGACACCATTTTCGATTCCTTCTTTTTCTCTTCACAACAGATCCAGACTAAGACCGTGGCCCAGTGTGTGGAGTACTACTACTCCTGGAAAAAGGAGCATAAACTTGCCAGCACTCTTGCTCAGGTGAGGGGCAAGAAAATGGAGAGGTGCCAGGAAGGTCGAGAAACTGGGAGAAGGGGAGAAAAGCTGCTGGCGAGCCATGCCAGATGCCCCTTTGCCAGGATCACATCGTCCCATGCGCTGGGAAAGGCACAGCAGATGCTGCCCGGGCCTTCCTTGTGCTGCTGCCCTGAAGTATGCAATTCTGGAGCCTAACTTTGACCCAAGAAAGCAGCACCGCCACCAAAATGGGCTTTGACTCTCTACAGATGGGCTTCTCAAGGGCTGGCACCCTCGCTGACTCCAATCAGACCCCAAATTCCCCACTGCTTGCTGACATCAGCAGTCCAGGCTGCCTTTGTGGATATGCTGCAGATTTTCAGGGAGTTTTTCTAGCATGCCAGCATAGTCCCCAAGAAGGAGCTGCTGGTGCTGTGGCTCCCCTAAATCTTTCCTTAGTGGCAAAGAGCAATTTGCTTCCCATCATGTGAGAGAGAGAGAGAGAGAGAGAGAGAGAGAGAGACAGGGAGGGAGATTATTTTGGGGACTAGAAAATGGCTAAGCATGTGTCTACCCTAATTGGACTGAATTTAAATCCCGTTGCCTAGACATTTGTGGAGGAAAAGCAGAGAGATGTTAGGCAGAAAGGTAGAAATAAGAAATGTAGAGCTCTAAATAGCCAGGTCTTTCTCCCACCCCTTTGGCCTGTAGAAAAGAGGAGTATTTTCCTCCAAGCTCTGGCTTGGCAGCCCGCCGCAGCCCATTGGCAAAGGCAGCCGTTTTCTCAGCTCTTGAGGCTTTGGAAGGATTTGCTTAGGCCGATAGATTTTTCTGCTGGATGCTCTGATTTCCAGCTTTGTGAGAGGAAGGAAGCATTGATAAGGACTCTTTGATTTCCAGAGCGTGGGCAAAGCAAAGAGGAGCAAAAGCCCTCCCAGAAAGGAGAACGGGGAGCCAGGGAAGAGAAGCCGCAAGAGGGCTCGCAGCGCCCAGTGTCCCTGCTGCCAACCGCGCCAGCCGCCCCCTTCGGCGGGAGGCCCCTTTCCCTGCGGGCAGTGCAAACGGTGCGCAAGTTCCTCCTCTTTCTGCTCAAAGCTGCGCCTTTGGACTAAAAGGGGCTGACCCTTTTCAAAGGCACCGCAGGGGAAGCTGGGGGCACTTGCAGCATCGCCCCCGGCAGCCGTGCTCAAGCTTAACACCCACCTCAAACCCAAAGAGCTTAGGTAAAACCCAGCCTTCACAATGAAACCTTGCCGTGCCCCAACAAGACACAGTTGATACAAGTAGGAATAGATCCATCAAAGCTTGGTTTGATGCTGCTGATCAAATTCAAAAGAGGATGCAGCAAAAGGAGGAAGACATTTCAAGGCATTGAAAGTAGAACCATCAGACTCATGGTGCTGATCCATTGACAAATGTGCCACTGCCCGAAAAGACAGAAATTCATACTCAAACGGAGATCTCGGCACTTGCTTTCATGGTGTGTACTAGCGTCAGCAATGGATGGTTTGCTTCCTATCTTGCAGGGTGTTTGAAAGCATGAAGGAAAGGAACAAACACAGCAGAAGACATCGGCCTCGGAAGACAGCAGAGCCTCTCCCCAAGAAGAAAAGACCAAATTAGACAACCCTGCAGGTTGTCCAGGGCTAGCAAGAGTTAGGCAGATTAGTTAGATAGGAATACAACTGTTAGATATTAGTTAGATAGGAATAGGACTGGTTTTTAAGCTTTTTGGGTTGTTTAATCTTCTACTTCGTTAGTTTACATGATAGTAACCTCCTCAATTTAGTAGTTAAGGTACATTAGTATTATTCAGGACTCATTAGTATTATTAGATTTATCAGTAAATGTCAGAGGTTGGGTGTTGTCTATGCTCTGCCATATGCTCTTTGTCATTTTGCCTTTGTTGAGACCTAATCTGTCTTTATCATTAAACCAATGTTTGTTCCATTTTGTCTTTTTGTCTGTATGAAATGACTTTGGCAATGTTTGTTCCATTTGCCTGGTGTTGCAAAGACGGCACTTGCCCTGAGAGTAGAATCTGGGCAGGCGCCACCTCCCCCAGGCCCAGCCCCTTGCTCAGCTGGCAGGACTTCCTGAGGTGTGTCTCCTTTACTGCCGGTGAAATACCGCTGGGGCTTCAGCCTTTGATTCCTCAACATCTCAGCTGGGAGTGGAAAGGGAGGCTTTGTTTAATTCACTGAATTGCATCTGGATGAGTGGGCTCACCATATTTTCTGGCATAAAAGCAGCGGGTTGAGTCCTTTTTGGAGCCCAGCCAGATAATTTGCTTTCATTTTGGGGGACTGATGGAGCTGACCAGCTTGGAGGACGTTTCTAAGCCCTCCGATTCTATCCAATTCCTATCGGCATGCACCACAAAGGCATGGCTAGGTCAGTTTCAGTTTCTCTGGAAAGGACCAGTGTCCCGCTCTGGGCCTCCAGCAATCTCCTTAGCTAAAGCCGAGCGGGTGTGATCATTATCCTCTGACTTGTCACAGCTGGGGCACTTGCGCCAAAGAAGAATCCAAGTCACTCTTTTATGGAGGCCAGCAAATGGCCCTGCCTAGCAAGGCTTTGGTGGCAGGGGCTGTGGAGGGTGGATGGAGAGGGGGCGAGGGAGGGGGCAATTGGCAGGCTGCTTCTGGGAAGCCGAGGCAAGCTTGCCCTTGTCTGATGGAGCCGGTGCAGGTGGGCTTTGGAGGCTACAAAGTATCTGCCTTGCAGTGGGACTTGTTCCAGCTGCCCCCTCAGTTTGCTGGCCAGTGGGTAACATGCAGGCTGGGAAGGAAGCAAGATTGGGACTGAAGCAAGATTTGCTTTTCCTTAAGGACAGGCAGGAAAGCAGCAAAGCTGCCTGGCTTTTTCTCATATCTGGGATCTAGGCGTTAAAAGCAATGTGAAGGCCAGCAGTGTGGAAAGGCAATTCTGTAAGTGTTGCTTCCTTAGAGGAATGCCAGAGTCTTTTGGGACAACCACCGAGCTTCTCCAAGGGAGCTGGAAGAGGGATCTAGAAATTCTGCCTGAATGTTTGCTAGAGAAATGCCCATGTGCTGTCCCTGGGGGTGTGTGTGTGTGTCCCCATCAGTTGGCCTGAAAAAGATCCTGTTTTTCCAAGTTTCAAGGGAGGAGTGATGAGGTGAGAGACCAGCTCAGAGGCCCAAAGGAGGGAAACCATGCAGTGACATTATTGGGCAGCAAAAGGAGAATTGAGAAAGGGGGCAGGATGAATGCCTCCACTTTGAGAGGAAGCTTTGGAGTTGGCTCTGCGCTAGGCAACTTGCAAATTCCAGCTCCTCTCAGAGCTGGAGGAGAGCCAGTGGGAGGAGCCCTTCTGGTTCTCCAGGGCAGGAGATGAGGTCTGGGCCCTTGCACAGAGGCAGGCTCCTGTGCACCTTCAGCTGGAGGCACCTTGCAGAGAAGCACCGGGAAGAGCCAGGGCTGTCCCTGCACTGCTTTTGCCCGTCTCATCAGACGACTGAGGAGAAAAGGCCCAATGGGAAGCTTCTCAGAGCAAACTTGCAGCAGAAGAAGTACAAGGGGCAGAGGCGGCCCATGCCCCTTTCTGTCCCATGGCTCCCCCAGGGGTTCTAGATGGAATGTTGGGCTGTGCCCATAGCAACTGTCGTTGTCTCCTGCTCCTGCGGCCCTTGCTGGAACACTGCTGGAGCAGCGCTGGAGCAGCAGCTGCAGGATCAGCTCCTGGGCTGTCCCTGACCAGCCGCCTTCTGCACTCAGCGCCAGACCCGGCCTCTGCACCGACATCCTGGTCTCCTCGTCTGCCTCCGGGCATCCCCAGAGCACTTGGGAACCCTCCAAGGTAAGAAAATCCCCGTTTGCCCTCAAAGCACTAGCACAAGGGCAGGAGGCTCCAGCTGCCTCTCCCACCAAGCACGACACACAGGCTGCGTGCTCACTTTCCCCAGACGAGCTTCCACGTGAAAGCAGGGTGCAGCTTCTGAAGGAATTGTGTTGCCTCCAGGGGAAACACAGACCTTTCCATAGAGGACCTAGAGAGGTGTCCCAGTGCAGTTGCAGATCCTCGTCCACGCATCACCTGATTAAACGTTCTTGGCACCCATTTCAGTCCTCAAACTATCTTGTGCTGACCCCAAAACAAATTGTTCCTGGCTGAGCAGGTCAGGGCTTCAGTGTCAACAAATCCCCTTATGCCCTGACTCTGCTCACACCCGCTCCAAAGCTTCAAACAGCACAATGATGGCACTTCTCCTCTGGCATCCCTGTCGTTCAGGGCATGGAAGCATTTGACTGGGCTTCTCTGCAAACACAGGCTTTCAACTTCAAAAACCATCTGGGATCAGCAATTCTTATCTACTTACGTATTTACATCGCCTATAGATCCCTTCTATTTTAATATCTTTAGAGATTCTTTTTTCAGTGCACGTAGGGCTGGTTCTACCTCATGCTCAGGGGTGGCCGTCAAATGCCATCTCCTCAAGAGCACAATCACAGTAGCACAGAATTTTCTGCCTTGGAAGGGATTCTGAAAGATCACTGAGGCCAACTGCAGGGCCTGCCCGGGGCAGCCTCAACAATCACAGCCTGTGCCCAAGAGCAGTGTCCAAACACTTTTGGAGCTCAGTCAGCCTTGGTGCTGTGCCCCCTTCCCTGGGGAGGCTGTTGCAGTGCCCAAGCAGCCTGTGGCTGAAGAAGCTTTTCCTTCGATCCAACCTAAGCCTGCACTGGCACATCTCCCCTGCCATTCTCTTGGCTCTTCTCCGTGGCCCTGGGAGTGAAGAGAGTAGTGCATGGCCTTCTGCTTGCCCTCCTGAGGAAGCTGCTGACTGCTGGAGGGTCCTGCCTAGGACATTCCATGTCAAAAAGGCAGCAATGACAGCAAAGAGAAAGGAGCTGGGACACGGGAGCTCGGGCTTTGCAATGATGAGGATGAGAAGGAAGGCTACTGACACATCCTTGGCAGAAGGATTTTGAACTGGAGCATTGCTTTGATCTCTTTCAGGTGGAAAGGAGAGGCACAATGAAAAGGAAAGCAAGAGCCCAGATTCAGCCGTGAGTTTTGGCCTAGGGTTAAAGGACAGCAAACTGGAAGAATGGCGAGGAGGAGAACTGCTCTTTCACAGTCAGGCTGGGATTGGTTCAAGCCTGTGGGTGCACAGCAAGGCTCTCTTGACCACTTGCCTTTCTCACCTCCACCTCCTTCTTCCTTTAGACACATCAATGTTGGCAGCGACTTTCAGGCTGAGCTCCCAGAGCTGCAGAACAGAGCACCAAGTGAGGATGAAGAGCCTGCAACCCTGGTCTGGAAGCCCTGGGGAGAGGATGACTCTGACATGGAAAAACCTGACAGAGGTAGCTTTGCTTCAAGCTTTGCTTCCAGCCCTGAGCTACTTGGGTCTTGAAAAGGCTCCTTTTGCCTAAAAAGGCAGCGTTTTGCAGGCTCTGCTTCTCTCCTTGTCTCGCCCATCTTCCCATGTAGAAGTGTTAGAGGCAAGGAGAAAGAGCAAGCACCTTGCTCTCCAAACTGGTCAGGGCCGTTTGCCACTGGAAGAGGGGAGATTGGCCCCCACTTCTTCTTACAGAAGCTGCTTTGGAGGGAGAGCCAGCACTGCGTGGGCCCTTGCTTCAGCTGGCCCTGTCTTTGCTCTCCTTTTCATGCTCTCTCTCCAAGCTGCTGTCTTTAGCTGCCGGCCTTTCCTTCTGCCTTGCATGGCAACCTTTGCCCTTTGCTGGCCTCCAGGCTGACTTTCGGTGGGTTTTTTCTTGTGCTTGCAGTAAGAGAACTGTTGGACATGGCCAGCTCCCGTGGCATTCCCGGGGCAGCAGCTAACCTGGAGCGCGCCCTGCACTGCCTGCACCAGGCACGCGGCAGCGTTCCGGTAAGAAGCGGCTGTTTGGGCGCAGAGGAGAGGGCACAGGGAATGCAGAAGGCCTGGGCACTGGGACAGCCTTTCCTGGCTGCTCTTGGAAGAAGGGTCTTAACAGGGAGCAGAGCACTTGCTGCCTGCTGGGTCTCCTCCAGCTGCGTCAGGGCTGAGCCCAAAGGGCTCCAGCAGGGAGAATCTCCCTCCTGGAGGCGGCGGCGGCGGAAGGTCCTGCTGCCTTGTAAATGGCCTGGAGATTTGGCTTCTCTAAGACATTTGGAGGGGAAATTCCCAGAAGCCTCAGTCAGCTGAGGCCATTCTGGCTGCAGGAGCAGCAAAATCCTCAGCTTGGTGAGCAAAAGGCCACTCTTGGGGACCAGGATCAAAGGGTCGGGCAGCAAAAACTAGGGACTGGGAGCAAATGACAGTGTTTCACCCACATGGGATACAGTCGCTTGAATGTCTGGAGAGGCAAAGGAGCTGAAAGGCAGCACCTGTGATTTTTTGGCTCATTTTTAATGTGCTGGGGCGGCTAAAGCCTTTTCCCTCTTGATCTTGCAGGAGGCTCTGGAGATGCTGCTCTCAGAGGGGCCTGCAACACCTCAAGGCCATCCCATGGCTGATTATCATTACGCAGGTAAGCAAAGCAGAGCTTCTTGCGTCCCTGACAGATGCTGCCGTCCCCTTCATTGTTGTGGCAAGCGTTTCTGCTTCAAGAAATTGTGCTTAACACCAGCACAAGGTCTTGTCTCCTCTGTGGGTGGGCAAAGCACCAGCATCTAGTCCTTCAGCTCTACTTGTTTTCCAATCCTTCTCCCCGGGCAATGCCTGCTCTTGTCTTCATGACCTTCTGAGGGAGCAGACACGTACACCCACGTGAATGACGGCCTGCGACCGTTTTCTTTCGGCAGCCAGAGGAATCTACTTGGTGTGGATCAAGGGATCTGTTTACTAGCCGCTGCTTTTTATTGCCAGGCTCTGATAGATGGACACCTGAGGAGAAGGAGTCCTTCCAAAAGGCTTTCCACACCTACGGCAAGGATTTTCATCTCATCCAGAAGCAGGTAAAGCCACGGGACATTCTTTACCCGAGCAGATCAGCAGCAGGAAAGCTTGCTTATTTCTGGGAACAAGCACTGGGCTTCAGTCTCTCTCTTCTCAAGGAGCAAGTATCTTCAAGTAGTAACAAAAGGGGACATCAAAAGCCTGTGTCAAAAGGATGATCCTGCCTCTCCAGCCCTTTTCTCCAAGCTCTTTTGGAAGATGAAGCTTTATTCTGTCAGACTTGTGGCACAGGTCTGCTGCTGCTTCCACAAGACGCTGTGCTGGCATAACTGGAGTGAAGCGGGGAAAGAAGAACTGTGCTAGGTGGATTTGTTGTTGATCTGTGCATTGCGTGTATTAGCACCTAGCATCATACAGGGTTTAAGACATTGCATGATGCCTCTCTTTCTCCATGTTGATTTCATTTTACACCCTACTCCATTTACTTCATGCTTTTACTTCCTAGTTGACTCCATAGTCTACTTTTTCCCCAGTGCACCCGACACCATTTGCGATTCCTTCTTTTTCTCTTCACAACAGATCCAGACTAAGACCGTGGCCCAGTGTGTGGAGTACTACTACTCCTGGAAAAAGGAGCATAAACTTGCCAGCACTCTTGCTCAGGTGAGGGGCAAGAAAATGGAGAGGTGCCAGGAAGGTCGAGAAACTGGGAGAAGGGGAGAAAAGCTGCTGGCGAGCCATGCCAGATGCCCCTTTGCCAGGATCACATCGTCCCATGCGCTGGGAAAGGCACAGCAGATGCTGCCCGGGCCTTCCTTGTGCTGCTGCCCTGAAGTATGCAATTCTGGAGCCTAACTTTGACCCAAGAAAGCAGCACCGCCACCAAAATGGGCTTTGACTCTCTACAGATGGGCTTCTCAAGGGCTGGCACCCTCGCTGACTCCAATCAGACCCCAAATTCCCCACTGCTTGCTGACATCAGCAGTCCAGGCTGCCTTTGTGGATATGCTGCAGATTTTCAGGGAGTTTTTCTAGCATGCCAGCATAGTCCCCAAGAAGGAGCTGCTGGTGCTGTGGCTCCCCTAAATCTTTCCTTAGCGGCAAAGAGCAATTTGCTTCCCATCATGTGAGAGAGAGAGAGAGAGAGAGAGAGAGAGAGAGACAGGGAGGGAGATTATTTTGGGGACTAGAAAATGGCTAAGCATGTGTCTACCCTAATTGGACTGAATTTAAATCCCGTTGCCTAGACATTTGTGGAGGAAAAGCAGAGAGATGTTAGGCAGAAAGGTAGAAATAAGAAATGTAGAGCTCTAAATAGCCAGGTCTTTCTCCCACCCCTTTGGCCTGTAGAAAAGAGGAGTATTTTCCTCCAAGCTCTGGCTTGGCAGCCCGCCGCAGCCCATTGGCAAAGGCAGCCGTTTTCTCAGCTCTTGAGGCTTTGGAAGGATTTGCTTAGGCCGATAGATTTTTCTGCTGGATGCTCTGATTTCCAGCTTTGTGAGAGGAAGGAAGCATTGATAAGGACTCTTTGATTTCCAGAGCGTGGGCAAAGCAAAGAGGAGCAAAAGCCCTCCCAGAAAGGAGAACGGGGAGCCAGGGAAGAGAAGCCGCAAGAGGGCTCGCAGCGCCCAGTGTCCCTGCTGCCAACCGCGCCAGCCGCCCCCTTCGGCGGGAGGCCCCTTTCCCTGCGGGCAGTGCAAACGGTGCGCAAGTTCCTCCTCTTTCTGCTCAAAGCTGCGCCTTTGGACTAAAAGGGGCTGACCCTTTTCAAAGGCACCGCAGGGGAAGCTGGGGGCACTTGCAGCATCGCCCCCGGCAGCCGTGCTCAAGCTTAACACCCACCTCAAACCCAAAGAGCTTAGGTAAAACCCAGCCTTCACAATGAAACCTTGCCGTGCCCCAACAAGACACAGTTGATACAAGTAGGAATAGATCCATCAAAGCTTGGTTTGATGCTGCTGATCAAATTCAAAAGAGGATGCAGCAAAAGGAGGAAGACATTTCAAGGCATTGAAAGTAGAACCATCAGACTCATGGTGCTGATCCATTGACAAATGTGCCACTGCCCGAAAAGACAGAAATTCATACTCAAACGGAGATCTCGGCACTTGCTTTCATGGTGTGTACTAGCGTCAGCAATGGATGGTTTGCTTCCTATCTTGCAGGGTGTTTGAAAGCATGAAGGAAAGGAACAAACACAGCAGAAGACATCGGCCTCGGAAGACAGCAGAGCCTCTCCCCAAGAAGAAAAGACCAAATTAGACAACCCTGCAGGTTGTCCAGGGCTAGCAAGAGTTAGGCAGATTAGTTAGATAGGAATACAACTGTTAGATATTAGTTAGATAGGAATACGATTATTTTTTAAGATTTTTGGGTTGTTTAATCTTCTACTTCGTTAGTTGACATGATAGTAACCTCCTCAATTTAGTAGTTAAGATACATTAGTATTATTCAGGACTCATTAGTATTATTAGATTTATCAGTAAATGTCAGAGGTTGGGTGTTGTCTATGCTCTGCCATATGCTCTTTGTCATTTTGCCTTTGTTGAGAGCCAATCTGTCTTTATCATTAAACCAATGTTTGTTCCATTTTGTCTTTTTGTCTGTATGAAATGACTTTGGCAATGTTTGTTCCATTTGCCTGGTGTTGCAAAGACGGCACTTGCCCTGAGAGTAGAATCTGGGCAGGCGCCACCTCCCCCAGGCCCAGCCACTTGCTCAGCTGGCAGGACTTCCTGAGGTGTGTCTCCTTTACTGCCGGTGAAATACCGCTGGGGCTTCAGCCTTTGATTCCTCAACATCTCAGCTGGGAGTGGAAAGGGAGGCTTTGTTTAATTCACTGAATTGCATCTGGATGAGTGGGCTCACCATATTTTCTGGCATAAAAGCAGCGGGTTGAGTCCTTTTTGGAGCCCAGCCAGATAATTTGCTTTCATTTTGGGGGACTGATGGAGCTGACCAGCTTGGAGGACGTTTCTAAGCCCTCCGATTCTATCCAATTCCTATCGGCATGCACCACAAAGGCATGGCTAGGTCAGTTTCAGTTTCTCTGGAAAGGACCAGTGTCCCGCTCTGGGCCTCCAGCAATCTCCTTAGCTAAAGCCGAGCGGGTGTGATCATTATCCTCTGACTTGTCACAGCTGGGGCACTTGCGCCAAAGAAGAATCCAAGTCACTCTTTTATGGAGGCCAGCAAATGGCCCTGCCTAGCAAGGCTTTGGTGGCAGGGGCTGTGGAGGGTGGATGGAGAGGGGGCGAGGGAGGGGGCAATTGGCAGGCTGCTTCTGGGAAGCCGAGGCAAGCTTGCCCTTGTCTGATGGAGCCGGTGCAGGTGGGCTTTGGAGGCTACAAAGTATCTGCCTTGCAGTGGGACTTGTTCCAGCTGCCCCCTCAGTTTGCTGGCCAGTGGGTAACATGCAGGCTGGGAAGGAAGCAAGATTGGGACTGAAGCAAGATTTGCTTTTCCTTAAGGACAGGCAGGAAAGCAGCAAAGCTGCCTGGCTTTTTCTCATATCTGGGATCTAGGCGTTAAAAGCAATGTGAAGGCCAGCAGTGTGGAAAGGCAATTCTGTAAGTGTTGCTTCCTTAGAGGAATGCCAGAGTCTTTTGGGACAACCACCGAGCTTCTCCAAGGGAGCTGGAAGAGGGATCTAGAAATTCTGCCTGAATGTTTGCTAGAGAAATGCCCGTGTGCTGTCCCTGTGTGTGTGTGTGTGTGTCCCCATCAGTTGGCCTGAAAAAGATCCTGTTTCTCTGAGTTTCAAGGGAGGAGTGATGAGGTGAGAGACCAGCTCAGAGGCCCAAAGGAGGGAAACCATGCAGTGACATTATTGGGCAGCAAAAGGAGAATTGAGAAAGGGGGCAGGATGAATGCCTCCACTTTGAGAGGAAGCTTTGGAGTTGGCTCTGCGCTGGACAACTTGCAAATTCCAGCTCCTCTCAGAGCTGGAGGAGAGCCAGTGGGAGGAGCCCTTCTGGTTCTCCAGGGCAGGAGATGAGGTCTGGGCCCTTGCACAGAGGCAGGCTCCTGTGCACCTTCAGCTGGAGGCACCTTGCAGAGAAGCACCGGGAAGAGCCAGGGCTGTCCCTGCACTGCTTTTGCCCGTCTCATCAGACGACTGAGGAGAAAAGGCCCAATGGGAAGCTTCTCAGAGCAAACTTGCAGCAGAAGAAGTACAAGGGGCAGAGGCGGCCCATGCCCCTTTCTGTCCCATGGCTCCCCCGGGGGTTCTAGATGGAATGTTGGGCTGTGCCCATAGCAACTGTCGTTGTCTCCTGCTCCTGCGGCCCTTGCTGGAACGCTGCTGGAGCAGTGCTGGAGCAGCAGCTGCAGGATCAGCTCCTGGGCTGTCCCTGAGCAGCCGCCTTCTGCACTCAGCGCCAGACCCGGCCTCTGCACCGACATCCTGGTCTCCTCGTCTGCCTCCGGGCATCCCCAGAGCACTTGGGAACCCTCCAAGGTAAGAAAATCCCCGTTTGCCCTCAAAGCACTAGCACAGGGGCAGGAGGCTCCAGCTGCCTCTCCCACCGAGCACGACACACAGGCTGCGTGCTCACTTTCCCCAGACGAGCTTCCACGTGAAAGCAGGGTGCAGCTTCTGAAGGAACCGTGTTGCCTCCAGGGGAAACACAGACCTTTCCAGAGAGGACCTAGGGAGGTGTCCCAGTGCAGTTGCAGATCCTCGTCCACGCATCACCTGATTAAACGTTCTTGGCACCCATTTCAGTCCTCAAACTATCTTGTGCTGACCCCAAAACAAATTGTTCCTGGCTGAGCAGGTCAGGGCTTCAGTGTCAACAAATCCCCTTATGCCCTGACTCTGCTCACACCCGCTCCAAAGCTTCAAACAGCACAATGATGGCACTTCTCCTCTGGCATCCCTGTCGTTCAGGGCATGGAAGCATTTGACTGGGCTTCTCTGCAAACACAGGCTTTCAACTTCAAAAACCATCTGGGATCAGCAATTCTTATCTACTTACGTATTTACATCGCCTATAGATCCCTTCTATTTTAATATCTTTAGAGATTCTTTTTTCAGTGCACGTAGGGCTGGTTCTACCTCATGCTCAGGGGTGGCCGTCAAATGCCATCTCCTCAAGAGCACAATCACAGTAGCACAGAATTTTCTGCCTTGGAAGGGATTCTGAAAGATCACTGAGGCCAACTGCAGGGCCTGCCCGGGGCAGCCTCAACAATCACAGCCTGTGCCCAAGAGCAGTGTCCAAACACTTTTGGAGCTCAGTCAGCCTTGGTGCTGTGCCCCCTTCCCTGGGGAGGCTGTTGCAGTGCCCAAGCAGCCTGTGGCTGAAGAAGCTTTTCCTTTGATCCAACCTAAGCCTGCACTGGCACATCTCCCCTGCCATTCTCTTGGCTCTTCTCCGTGGCCCTGGGAGTGAAGAGAGTAGTGCATGGCCTTCTGCTTGCCCTCCTGAGGAAGCTGCTGACTGCTGGAGGGTCCTGCCTAGGACATTCCATGTCAAAAAGGCAGCAATGACAGCAAAGAGAAAGGAGCTGGGACACGGGAGCTCGGGCTTTGCAATGATGAGGATGAGAAGGAAGGCTACTGACACATCCTTGGCAGAAGGATTTTGAACTGGAGCATTGCTTTGATCTCTTTCAGGTGGAAAGGAGAGGCACAATGAAAAGGAAAGCAAGAGCCCAGATTCAGCCGTGAGTTTTGGCCTAGGGTTAAAGGACAGCAAACTGGAGGAATGGCGAGGAGGAGAACTGCTCTTTCACAGTCAGGCTGGGATTGGTTCAAGCCTGTGGGTGCACAGCAAGGCTCTCTTGACCACTTGCCTTTCTCACCTCCACCTCCTTCTTCCTTTAGACACATCAATGTTGGCAGCGACTTTCAGGCTGAGCTCCCAGAGCTGCAGAACAGAGCAGCAAGTGAGGATGAAGAGCCTGCAAGCCTGGTCTGGAAGCCCTGGGGAGAGGATGACTCTGACATGGAAAAACCTGACAGAGGTAGCTTTGCTTCAAGCTTTGCTTCCAGCCCTGAGCTACTTGGGTCTTGAAAAGGCTCCTTATGCCTAAAAAGGCAGCGTTTTGCAGGCTCTGCTTCTCTCCTTGTCTCGCCCATCTTCCCATGTAGAAGTGTTAGAGGCAAGGAGAAAGAGCAAGCACCTTGCTCTCCAAACTGGTCAGGGCCGTTTGCCACTGGAAGAGGGGAGATTGGCCCCCACTTCTTCTTACAGAAGCTGCTTTGGAGGGAGAGCCAGCACTGCGTGGGCCCTTGCTTCAGCTGGCTCTGTCTTTGCTCTCCTTTTCATGCTCTCTCTCCAAGCTGCTGTCTTTAGCTGCCGGCCTTTCCTTCTGCCTTGCATGGCAACCTTTGCCCTTTGCTGGCCTCCAGGCTGACTTTCGGTGGGTTTTTTCTTGTGCTTGCAGTAAGAGAACTGTTGGACATGGCCAGCTCCCGTGGCATTCCCGGGGCAGCAGCTAACCTGGAGCGCGCCCTGCACTGCCTGCACCAGGCACGCGGCAGCGTTCCGGTAAGAAGCGGCTGTTTGGGCGCAGAGGAGAGGGCACAGGGAATGCAGAAGGCCTGGGCACTGGGACAGCCTTTCCTGGCTGCTCTTGGAAGAAGGGTCTTAACAGGGAGCAGAGCACTTGCTGCCTGCTGGGTCTCCTCCAGCTGCGTCAGGGCTGAGCCCAAAGGGCTCCAGCAGGGAGAATCTCCCTCCTGGAGGCGGCGGCGGCGGAAGGTCCTGCTGCCTTGTAAATGGCCTGGAGATTTGGCTTCTCTAAGACATTTGGAGGGGAAATTCCCAGAAGCCTCAGTCAGCTGAGGCCATTCTGGCTGCAGGAGCAGCAAAATCCTCAGCTTGGTGAGCAAAAGGCCACTCTTGGGGACCAGGATCAAAGGGTCGGGCAGCAAAAACTAGGGACTGGGAGCAAATGACAGTGTTTCACCCACATGGGATACAGTCGCTTGAATGTCTGGAGAGGCAAAGGAGCTGAAAGGCAGCACCTGTGATTTTTTGGCTCATTTTTAATGTGCTGGGGCGGCTAAAGCCTTTTCCCTCTTGATCTTGCAGGAGGCTCTGGAGATGCTGCTCTCAGAGGGGCCTGCAACACCTCAAGGCCATCCCATGGCTGATTATCATTACGCAGGTAAGCAAAGCAGAGCTTCTTGCGTCCCTGACAGATGCTGCCGTCCCCTTCATTCTTGTGGCAAGCGTTTCTGCTTCAAGAAATTGTGCTTAACACCAGCACAAGGTCTTGTCTCCTCTGTGGGTGGGCAAAGCACCAGCATCTAGTCCTTCAGCTCTACTTGTTTTCCAATCCTTCTCCCCGGGCAATGCCTGCTCTTGTCTTCACGCCCTTCTGAGGGAGCAGACACGTACACCCACGTGAATGACGGCCTGCGACCGTTTTCTTTCGGCAGCCAGAGGAATCTACTTGGTGTGGATCAAGGGATCTGTTTACTAGCCGCTGCTTTTTATTGCCAGGCTCTGATAGATGGACACCTGAGGAGAAGGAGTCCTTCCAAAAGGCTTTCCACACCTACGGCAAGGATTTTCATCTCATCCAGAAGCAGGTAAAGCCACGGGACATTCTTTACCCGAGCAGATCAGCAGCAGGAAAGCTTGCTTATTTCTGGGAACAAGCACTGGGCTTCAGTCTCTCTCTTCTCAAGGAGCAAGTATCTTCAAGAAGTAAGAAAAGGGGACATCAAAAGCCTGTGTCAAAAGGATGATCCTGCCTCTCCAGCCCTTTTCTCCAAGCTCTTTTGGAAGATGAAGCTTTATTCTGTCAGACTTGTGGCACAGGTCTGCTGCTGCTTCCACAAGACGCTGTGCTGGCATAACTGGAGTGAAGCGGGGAAAGAAGAACTGTGCTAGGTGGATTTGTTGTTGATCTGTGCATTGCGTGTATTAGCACCTAGCATCATACAGGGTTTAAGACATTGCATGATGCCTCTCTTTCTCCATGTTGATTTCATTTTACACCCTACTCCATTTACTTCATGCTTTTACTTCCTAGTTCACTCCATAGTCTACTTTTTCCCCAGTGCACCCGACACCATTTGCGATTCCTTCTTTTTCTCTTCACAACAGATCCAGACTAAGACCGTGGCCCAGTGTGTGGAGTACTACTACTCCTGGAAAAAGGAGCATAAACTTGCCAGCACTCTTGCTCAGGTGAGGGGCAAGAAAATGGAGAGGTGCCAGGAAGGTCGAGAAACTGGGAGAAGGGGAGAAAAGCTGCTGGCGAGCCATGCCAGATGCCCCTTTGCCAGGATCACATCGTCCCATGCGCTGGGAAAGGCACAGCAGATGCTGCCCGGGCCTTCCTTGTGCTGCTGCCCTGAAGTATGCAATTCTGGAGCCTAACTTTGACCCAAGAAAGCAGCACCGCCACCAAAATGGGCTTTGACTCTCTACAGATGGGCTTCTCAAGGGCTGGCACCCTCGCTGACTCCAATCAGACCCCAAATTCCCCACTGCTTGCTGACATCAGCAGTCCAGGCTGCCTTTGTGGATATGCTGCAGATTTTCAGGGAGTTTTTCTAGCATGCCAGCATAGTCCCCAAGAAGGAGCTGCTGGTGCTGTGGCTCCCCTAAATCTTTCCTTAGCGGCAAAGAGCAATTTGCTTCCCATCATGTGAGAGAGAGAGAGAGAGAGAGAGAGAGAGAGAGACAGGGAGGGAGATTATTTTGGGGACTAGAAAATGGCTAAGCATGTGTCTACCCTAATTGGACTGAATTTAAATCCCGTTGCCTAGACATTTGTGGAGGAAAAGCAGAGAGATGTTAGGCAGAAAGGTAGAAATAAGAAATGTAGAGCTCTAAATAGCCAGGTCTTTCTCCCACCCCTTTGGCCTGTAGAAAAGAGGAGTATTTTCCTCCAAGCTCTGGCTTGGCAGCCCGCCGCAGCCCATTGGCAAAGGCAGCCGTTTTCTCAGCTCTTGAGGCTTTGGAAGGATTTGCTTAGGCCGATCAATTTTTCTGCTGGATGCTCTGATTTCCAGCTTTGTGAGAGGAAGGAAGCATTGATAAGGACTCTTTGATTTCCAGAGCGTGGGCAAAGCAAAGAGGAGCAAAAGCCCTCCCAGAAAGGAGAACGGGGAGCCAGGGAAGAGAAGCCGCAAGAGGGCTCGCAGCGCCGAGTGTCCCTGCTGCCAACCGCGCCAGCCGCCCCCTTCGGCGGGAGGCCCCTTTCCCTGCGGGCAGTGCAAACGGTGCGCAAGTTCCTCCTCTTTCTGCTCAAAGCTGCGCCTTTGGACTAAAAGGGGCTGACCCTTTTCAAAGGCACCGCAGGGGAAGCTGGGGGCACTTGCAGCATCGCCCCCGGCAGCCGTGCTCAAGCTTAACACCCACCTCAAACCCAAAGAGCTTAGGTAAAACCCAGCCTTCACAATGAAACCTTGCCGTGCCCCAACAAGACACAGTTGATACAAGTAGGAATAGATCCATCAAAGCTTGGTTTGATGCTGCTGATCAAATTCAAAAGAGGATGCAGCAAAAGGAGGAAGACATTTCAAGGCATTGAAAGTAGAACCATCAGACTCATGGTGCTGATCCATTGACAAATGTGCCACTGCCCGAAAAGACAGAAATTCATACTCAAACGGAGATCTCGGCACTTGCTTTCATGGTGTGTACTAGCGTCAGCAATGGATGGTTTGCTTCCTATCTTGCAGGGTGTTTGAAAGCATGAAGGAAAGGAACAAACACAGCAGAAGACATCGGCCTCGGAAGACAGCAGAGCCTCTCCCCAAGAAGAAAAGACCAAATTAGAGAACCCTGCAGGTTGTCCAGGGCTAGCAAGAGTTAGGCAGATTAGTTAGATAGGAATACAACTGTTAGATATTAGTTAGATAGGAATACGATTATTTTTTAAGATTTTTGGGTTGTTTAATCTTCTACTTGGTTAGTTGACATGATAGTAACCTCCTCAATTTAGTAGTTAAGATACATTAGTATTATTCAGGACTCATTAGTATTATTAGATTTATCAGTAAATGTCAGAGGTTGGGTGTTGTCTATGCTCTGCCATATGCTCTTTGTCATTTTGCCTTTGTTGAGAGCCAATCTGTCTTTATCATTAAACCAATGTTTGTTCCATTTTGTCTTTTTGTCTGTATGAAATGACTTTGGCAATGTTTGTTCCATTTGCCTGGTGTTGCAAAGACGGCACTTGCCCTGAGAGTAGAATCTGGGCAGGCGCCACCTCCCCCAGGCCCAGCCCCTTGCTCAGCTGGCAGGACTTCCTGAGGTGTGTCTCCTTTACTGCCGGTGAAATACCGCTGGGGCTTCAGCCTTTGATTCCTCAACATCTCAGCTGGGAGTGGAAAGGGAGGCTTTGTTTAATTCACTGAATTGCATCTGGATGAGTGGGCTCACCATATTTTCTGGCATAAAAGCAGCGGGTTGAGTCCTTTTTGGAGCCCAGCCAGATAATTTGCTTTCATTTTGGGGGACTGATGGAGCTGACCAGCTTGGAGGACGTTTCTAAGCCCTCCGATTCTATCCAATTCCTATCGGCATGCACCACAAAGGCATGGCTAGGTCAGTTTCAGTTTCTCTGGAAAGGACCAGTGTCCCGCTCTGGGCCTCCAGCAATCTCCTTAGCTAAAGCCGAGCGGGTGTGATCATTATCCTCTGACTTGTCACAGCTGGGGCACTTGCGCCAAAGAAGAATCCAAGTCACTCTTTTATGGAGGCCAGCAAATGGCCCTGCCTAGCAAGGCTTTGGTGGCAGGGGCTGTGGAGGGTGGATGGAGAGGGGGCGAGGGAGGGGGCAATTGGCAGGCTGCTTCTGGGAAGCCGAGGCAAGCTTGCCCTTGTCTGATGGAGCCGGTGCAGGTGGGCTTTGGAGGCTACAAAGTATCTGCCTTGCAGTGGGACTTGTTCCAGCTGCCCCCTCAGTTTGCTGGCCAGTGGGTAACATGCAGGCTGGGAAGGAAGCAAGATTGGGACTGAAGCAAGATTTGCTTTTCCTTAAGGACAGGCAGGAAAGCAGCAAAGCTGCCTGGCTTTTTCTCATATCTGGGATCTAGGCGTTAAAAGCAATGTGAAGGCCAGCAGTGTGGAAAGGCAATTCTGTAAGTGTTGCTTCCTTAGAGGAATGCCAGAGTCTTTTGGGACAACCACCGAGCTTCTCCAAGGGAGCTGGAAGAGGGATCTAGAAATTCTGCCTGAATGTTTGCTAGAGAAATGCCCATGTGCTGTCCCTGGGGGTGTGTGTGTGTGTCCCCATCAGTTGGCCTGAAAAAGATCCTGTTTTTCCAAGTTTCAAGGGAGGAGTGATGAGGTGAGAGACCAGCTCAGAGGCCCAAAGGAGGGAAACCATGCAGTGACATTATTGGGCAGCAAAAGGAGAATTGAGAAAGGGGGCAGGATGAATGCCTCCACTTTGAGAGGAAGCTTTGGAGTTGGCTCTGCGCTAGGCAACTTGCAAATTCCAGCTCCTCTCAGAGCTGGAGGAGAGCCAGTGGGAGGAGCCCTTCTGGTTCTCCAGGGCAGGAGATGAGGTCTGGGCCCTTGCACAGAGGCAGGCTCCTGTGCACCTTCAGCTGGAGGCACCTTGCAGAGAAGCACCGGGAAGAGCCAGGGCTGTCCCTGCACTGCTTTTGCCCGTCTCATCAGACGACTGAGGAGAAAAGGCCCAATGGGAAGCTTCTCAGAGCAAACTTGCAGCAGAAGAAGTACAAGGGGCAGAGGCGGCCCATGCCCCTTTCTGTCCCATGGCTCCCCCAGGGGTTCTAGATGGAATGTTGGGCTGTGCCCATAGCAACTGTCGTTGTCTCCTGCTCCTGCGGCCCTTGCTGGAACACTGCTGGAGCAGCGCTGGAGCAGCAGCTGCAGGATCAGCTCCTGGGCTGTCCCTGACCAGCCGCCTTCTGCACTCAGCGCCAGACCCGGCCTCTGCACCGACATCCTGGTCTCCTCGTCTGCCTCCGGGCATCCCCAGAGCACTTGGGAACCCTCCAAGGTAAGAAAATCCCCGTTTGCCCTCAAAGCACTAGCACAAGGGCAGGAGGCTCCAGCTGCCTCTCCCACCAAGCACGACACACAGGCTGCGTGCTCACTTTCCCCAGACGAGCTTCCACGTGAAAGCAGGGTGCAGCTTCTGAAGGAATTGTGTTGCCTCCAGGGGAAACACAGACCTTTCCATAGAGGACCTAGAGAGGTGTCCCAGTGCAGTTGCAGATCCTCGTCCACGCATCACCTGATTAAACGTTCTTGGCACCCATTTCAGTCCTCAAACTATCTTGTGCTGACCCCAAAACAAATTGTTCCTGGCTGAGCAGGTCAGGGCTTCAGTGTCAACAAATCCCCTTATGCCCTGACTCTGCTCACACCCGCTCCAAAGCTTCAAACAGCACAATGATGGCACTTCTCCTCTGGCATCCCTGTCGTTCAGGGCATGGAAGCATTTGACTGGGCTTCTCTGCAAACACAGGCTTTCAACTTCAAAAACCATCTGGGATCAGCAATTCTTATCTACTTACGTATTTACATCGCCTATAGATCCCTTCTATTTTAATATCTTTAGAGATTCTTTTTTCAGTGCACGTAGGGCTGGTTCTACCTCATGCTCAGGGGTGGCCGTCAAATGCCATCTCCTCAAGAGCACAATCACAGTAGCACAGAATTTTCTGCCTTGGAAGGGATTCTGAAAGATCACTGAGCCCAACTGCAGGGCCTGCCCGGGGCAGCCTCAACAATCACAGCCTGTGCCCAAGAGCAGTGTCCAAACACTTTTGGAGCTCAGTCAGCCTTGGTGCTGTGCCCCCTTCCCTGGGGAGGCTGTTGCAGTGCCCAAGCAGCCTGTGGCTGAAGAAGCTTTTCCTTTGATCCAACCTAAGCCTGCACTGGCACATCTCCCCTGCCATTCTCTTGGCTCTTCTCCGTGGCCCTGGGAGTGAAGAGAGTAGTGCATGGCCTTCTGCTTGCCCTCCTGAGGAAGCTGCTGACTGCTGGAGGGTCCTGCCTAGGACATTCCATGTCAAAAAGGCAGCAATGACAGCAAAGAGAAAGGAGCTGGGACACGGGAGCTCGGGCTTTGCAATGATGAGGATGAGAAGGAAGGCTACTGACACATCCTTGGCAGAAGGATTTTGAACTGGAGCATTGCTTTGATCTCTTTCAGGTGGAAAGGAGAGGCACAATGAAAAGGAAAGCAAGAGCCCAGATTCAGCCGTGAGTTTTGGCCTAGGGTTAAAGGACAGCAAACTGGAAGAATGGCGAGGAGGAGAACTGCTCTTTCACAGTCAGGCTGGGATTGGTTCAAGCCTGTGGGTGCACAGCAAGGCTCTCTTGACCACTTGCCTTTCTCACCTCCACCTCCTTCTTCCTTTAGACACATCAATGTTGGCAGCGACTTTCAGGCTGAGCTCCCAGAGCTGCAGAACAGAGCACCAAGTGAGGATGAAGAGCCTGCAACCCTGGTCTGGAAGCCCTGGGGAGAGGATGACTCTGACATGGAAAAACCTGACAGAGGTAGCTTTGCTTCAAGCTTTGCTTCCAGCCCTGAGCTACTTGGGTCTTGAAAAGGCTCCTTATGCCTAAAAAGGCAGCGTTTTGCAGGCTCTGCTTCTCTCCTTGTCTCGCCCATCTTCCCATGTAGAAGTGTTAGAGGCAAGGAGAAAGAGCAAGCACCTTGCTCTCCAAACTGGTCAGGGCCGTTTGCCACTGGAAGAGGGGAGATTGGCCCCCACTTCTTCTTACAGAAGCTGCTTTGGAGGGAGAGCCAGCACTGCGTGGGCCCTTGCTTCAGCTGGCTCTGTCTTTGCTCTCCTTTTCATGCTCTCTCTCCAAGCTGCTGTCTTTAGCTGCCGGCCTTTCCTTCTGCCTTGCATGGCAACCTTTGCCCTTTGCTGGCCTCCAGGCTGACTTTCGGTGGGTTTTTTCTTGTGCTTGCAGTAAGAGAACTGTTGGACATGGCCAGCTCCCGTGGCATTCCCGGGGCAGCAGCTAACCTGGAGCGCGCCCTGCACTGCCTGCACCAGGCACGCGGCAGCGTTCCGGTAAGAAGCGGCTGTTTGGGCGCAGAGGAGAGGGCACAGGGAATGCAGAAGGCCTGGGCACTGGGACAGCCTTTCCTGGCTGCTCTTGGAAGAAGGGTCTTAACAGGGAGCAGAGCACTTGCTGCCTGCTGGGTCTCCTCCAGCTGCGTCAGGGCTGAGCCCAAAGGGCTCCAGCAGGGAGAATCTCCCTCCTGGAGGCGGCGGCGGCGGAAGGTCCTGCTGCCTTGTAAATGGCCTGGAGATTTGGCTTCTCTAAGACATTTGGAGGGGAAATTCCCAGAAGCCTCAGTCAGCTGAGGCCATTCTGGCTGCAGGAGCAGCAAAATCCTCAGCTTGGTGAGCAAAAGGCCACTCTTGGGGACCAGGATCAAAGGGTCGGGCAGCAAAAACTAGGGACTGGGAGCAAATGACAGTGTTTCACCCACATGGGATACAGTCGCTTGAATGTCTGGAGAGGCAAAGGAGCTGAAAGGCAGCACCTGTGATTTTTTGGCTCATTTTTAATGTGCTGGGGCGGCTAAAGCCTTTTCCCTCTTGATCTTGCAGGAGGCTCTGGAGATGCTGCTCTCAGAGGGGCCTGCAACACCTCAAGGCCATCCCATGGCTGATTATCATTACGCAGGTAAGCAAAGCAGAGCTTCTTGCGTCCCTGACAGATGCTGCCGTCCCCTTCATTCTTGTGGCAAGCGTTTCTGCTTCAAGAAATTGTGCTTAACACCAGCACAAGGTCTTGTCTCCTCTGTGGGTGGGCAAAGCACCAGCATCTAGTCCTTCAGCTCTACTTGTTTTCCAATCCTTCTCCCCGGGCAATGCCTGCTCTTGTCTTCACGCCCTTCTGAGGGAGCAGACACGTACACCCACGTGAATGACGGCCTGCGACCGTTTTCTTTCGGCAGCCAGAGGAATCTACTTGGTGTGGATCAAGGGATCTGTTTACTAGCCGCTGCTTTTTATTGCCAGGCTCTGATAGATGGACACCTGAGGAGAAGGAGTCCTTCCAAAAGGCTTTCCACACCTACGGCAAGGATTTTCATCTCATCCAGAAGCAGGTAAAGCCACGGGACATTCTTTACCCGAGCAGATCAGCAGCAGGAAAGCTTGCTTATTTCTGGGAACAAGCACTGGGCTTCAGTCTCTCTCTTCTCAAGGAGCAAGTATCTTCAAGTAGTAACAAAAGGGGACATCAAAAGCCTGTGTCAAAAGGATGATCCTGCCTCTCCAGCCCTTTTCTCCAAGCTCTTTTGGAAGATGAAGCTTTATTCTGTCAGACTTGTGGCACAGGTCTGCTGCTGCTTCCACAAGACGCTGTGCTGGCATAACTGGAGTGAAGCGGGGAAAGAAGAACTGTGCTAGGTGGATTTGTTGTTGATCTGTGCATTGCGTGTATTAGCACCTAGCATCATACAGGGTTTAAGACATTGCATGATGCCTCTCTTTCTCCATGTTGATTTCATTTTACACCCTACTCCATTTACTTCATGCTTTTACTTCCTAGTTGACTCCATAGTCTACTTTTTCCCCAGTGCACCCGACACCATTTGCGATTCCTTCTTTTTCTCTTCACAACAGATCCAGACTAAGACCGTGGCCCAGTGTGTGGAGTACTACTACTCCTGGAAAAAGGAGCATAAACTTGCCAGCACTCTTGCTCAGGTGAGGGGCAAGAAAATGGAGAGGTGCCAGGAAGGTCGAGAAACTGGGAGAAGGGGAGAAAAGCTGCTGGCGAGCCATGCCAGATGCCCCTTTGCCAGGATCACATCGTCCCATGCGCTGGGAAAGGCACAGCAGATGCTGCCCGGGCCTTCCTTGTGCTGCTGCCCTGAAGTATGCAATTCTGGAGCCTAACTTTGACCCAAGAAAGCAGCACCGCCACCAAAATGGGCTTTGACTCTCTACAGATGGGCTTCTCAAGGGCTGGCACCCTCGCTGACTCCAATCAGACCCCAAATTCCCCACTGCTTGCTGACATCAGCAGTCCAGGCTGCCTTTGTGGATATGCTGCAGATTTTCAGGGAGTTTTTCTAGCATGCCAGCATAGTCCCCAAGAAGGAGCTGCTGGTGCTGTGGCTCCCCTAAATCTTTCCTTAGTGGCAAAGAGCAATTTGCTTCCCATCATGTGAGAGAGAGAGAGAGAGAGAGAGAGAGAGAGAGACAGGGAGGGAGATTATTTTGGGGACTAGAAAATGGCTAAGCATGTGTCTACCCTAATTGGACTGAATTTAAATCCCGTTGCCTAGACATTTGTGGAGGAAAAGCAGAGAGATGTTAGGCAGAAAGGTAGAAATAAGAAATGTAGAGCTCTAAATAGCCAGGTCTTTCTCCCACCCCTTTGGCCTGTAGAAAAGAGGAGTATTTTCCTCCAAGCTCTGGCTTGGCAGCCCGCCGCAGCCCATTGGCAAAGGCAGCCGTTTTCTCAGCTCTTGAGGCTTTGGAAGGATTTGCTTAGGCCGATAGATTTTTCTGCTGGATGCTCTGATTTCCAGCTTTGTGAGAGGAAGGAAGCATTGATAAGGACTCTTTGATTTCCAGAGCGTGGGCAAAGCAAAGAGGAGCAAAAGCCCTCCCAGAAAGGAGAACGGGGAGCCAGGGAAGAGAAGCCGCAAGAGGGCTCGCAGCGCCCAGTGTCCCTGCTGCCAACCGCGCCAGCCGCCCCCTTCGGCGGGAGGCCCCTTTCCCTGCGGGCAGTGCAAACGGTGCGCAAGTTCCTCCTCTTTCTGCTCAAAGCTGCGCCTTTGGACTAAAAGGGGCTGACCCTTTTCAAAGGCACCGCAGGGGAAGCTGGGGGCACTTGCAGCATCGCCCCCGGCAGCCGTGCTCAAGCTTAACACCCACCTCAAACCCAAAGAGCTTAGGTAAAACCCAGCCTTCACAATGAAACCTTGCCGTGCCCCAACAAGACACAGTTGATACAAGTAGGAATAGATCCATCAAAGCTTGGTTTGATGCTGCTGATCAAATTCAAAAGAGGATGCAGCAAAAGGAGGAAGACATTTCAAGGCATTGAAAGTAGAACCATCAGACTCATGGTGCTGATCCATTGACAAATGTGCCACTGCCCGAAAAGACAGAAATTCATACTCAAACGGAGATCTCGGCACTTGCTTTCATGGTGTGTACTAGCGTCAGCAATGGATGGTTTGCTTCCTATCTTGCAGGGTGTTTGAAAGCATGAAGGAAAGGAACAAACACAGCAGAAGACATCGGCCTCGGAAGACAGCAGAGCCTCTCCCCAAGAAGAAAAGACCAAATTAGACAACCCTGCAGGTTGTCCAGGGCTAGCAAGAGTTAGGCAGATTAGTTAGATAGGAATACAACTGTTAGATATTAGTTAGATAGGAATACGATTATTTTTTAAGATTTTTGGGTTGTTTAATCTTCTACTTCGTTAGTTGACATGATAGTAACCTCCTCAATTTAGTAGTTAAGATACATTAGTATTATTCAGGACTCATTAGTATTATTAGATTTATCAGTAAATGTCAGAGGTTGGGTGTTGTCTATGCTCTGCCATATGCTCTTTGTCATTTTGCCTTTGTTGAGACCTAATCTGTCTTTATCATTAAACCAATGTTTGTTCCATTTTGTCTTTTTGTCTGTATGAAATGACTTTGGCAATGTTTGTTCCATTTGCCTGGTGTTGCAAAGACGGCACTTGCCCTGAGAGTAGAATCTGGGCAGGCGCCACCTCCCCCAGGCCCAGCCCCTTGCTCAGCTGGCAGGACTTCCTGAGGTGTGTCTCCTTTACTGCCGGTGAAATACCGCTGGGGCTTCAGCCTTTGATTCCTCAACATCTCAGCTGGGAGTGGAAAGGGAGGCTTTGTTTAATTCACTGAATTGCATCTGGATGAGTGGGCTCACCATATTTTCTGGCATAAAAGCAGCGGGTTGAGTCCTTTTTGGAGCCCAGCCAGATAATTTGCTTTCATTTTGGGGGACTGATGGAGCTGACCAGCTTGGAGGACGTTTCTAAGCCCTCCGATTCTATCCAATTCCTATCGGCATGCACCACAAAGGCATGGCTAGGTCAGTTTCAGTTTCTCTGGAAAGGACCAGTGTCCCGCTCTGGGCCTCCAGCAATCTCCTTAGCTAAAGCCGAGCGGGTGTGATCATTATCCTCTGACTTGTCACAGCTGGGGCACTTGCGCCAAAGAAGAATCCAAGTCACTCTTTTATGGAGGCCAGCAAATGGCCCTGCCTAGCAAGGCTTTGGTGGCAGGGGCTGTGGAGGGTGGATGGAGAGGGGGCGAGGGAGGGGGCAATTGGCAGGCTGCTTCTGGGAAGCCGAGGCAAGCTTGCCCTTGTCTGATGGAGCCGGTGCAGGTGGGCTTTGGAGGCTACAAAGTATCTGCCTTGCAGTGGGACTTGTTCCAGCTGCCCCCTCAGTTTGCTGGCCAGTGGGTAACATGCAGGCTGGGAAGGAAGCAAGATTGGGACTGAAGCAAGATTTGCTTTTCCTTAAGGACAGGCAGGAAAGCAGCAAAGCTGCCTGGCTTTTTCTCATATCTGGGATCTAGGCGTTAAAAGCAATGTGAAGGCCAGCAGTGTGGAAAGGCAATTCTGTAAGTGTTGCTTCCTTAGAGGAATGCCAGAGTCTTTTGGGACAACCACCGAGCTTCTCCAAGGGAGCTGGAAGAGGGATCTAGAAATTCTGCCTGAATGTTTGCTAGAGAAATGCCCATGTGCTGTCCCTGGGGGTGTGTGTGTGTGTCCCCATCAGTTGGCCTGAAAAAGATCCTGTTTTTCCAAGTTTCAAGGGAGGAGTGATGAGGTGAGAGACCAGCTCAGAGGCCCAAAGGAGGGAAACCATGCAGTGACATTATTGGGCAGCAAAAGGAGAATTGAGAAAGGGGGCAGGATGAATGCCTCCACTTTGAGAGGAAGCTTTGGAGTTGGCTCTGCGCTAGGCAACTTGCAAATTCCAGCTCCTCTCAGAGCTGGAGGAGAGCCAGTGGGAGGAGCCCTTCTGGTTCTCCAGGGCAGGAGATGAGGTCTGGGCCCTTGCACAGAGGCAGGCTCCTGTGCACCTTCAGCTGGAGGCACCTTGCAGAGAAGCACCGGGAAGAGCCAGGGCTGTCCCTGCACTGCTTTTGCCCGTCTCATCAGACGACTGAGGAGAAAAGGCCCAATGGGAAGCTTCTCAGAGCAAACTTGCAGCAGAAGAAGTACAAGGGGCAGAGGCGGCCCATGCCCCTTTCTGTCCCATGGCTCCCCCAGGGGTTCTAGATGGAATGTTGGGCTGTGCCCATAGCAACTGTCGTTGTCTCCTGCTCCTGCGGCCCTTGCTGGAACACTGCTGGAGCAGCGCTGGAGCAGCAGCTGCAGGATCAGCTCCTGGGCTGTCCCTGACCAGCCGCCTTCTGCACTCAGCGCCAGACCCGGCCTCTGCACCGACATCCTGGTCTCCTCGTCTGCCTCCGGGCATCCCCAGAGCACTTGGGAACCCTCCAAGGTAAGAAAATCCCCGTTTGCCCTCAAAGCACTAGCACAAGGGCAGGAGGCTCCAGCTGCCTCTCCCACCAAGCACGACACACAGGCTGCGTGCTCACTTTCCCCAGACGAGCTTCCACGTGAAAGCAGGGTGCAGCTTCTGAAGGAATTGTGTTGCCTCCAGGGGAAACACAGACCTTTCCATAGAGGACCTAGAGAGGTGTCCCAGTGCAGTTGCAGATCCTCGTCCACGCATCACCTGATTAAACGTTCTTGGCACCCATTTCAGTCCTCAAACTATCTTGTGCTGACCCCAAAACAAATTGTTCCTGGCTGAGCAGGTCAGGGCTTCAGTGTCAACAAATCCCCTTATGCCCTGACTCTGCTCACACCCGCTCCAAAGCTTCAAACAGCACAATGATGGCACTTCTCCTCTGGCATCCCTGTCGTTCAGGGCATGGAAGCATTTGACTGGGCTTCTCTGCAAACACAGGCTTTCAACTTCAAAAACCATCTGGGATCAGCAATTCTTATCTACTTACGTATTTACATCGCCTATAGATCCCTTCTATTTTAATATCTTTAGAGATTCTTTTTTCAGTGCACGTAGGGCTGGTTCTACCTCATGCTCAGGGGTGGCCGTCAAATGCCATCTCCTCAAGAGCACAATCACAGTAGCACAGAATTTTCTGCCTTGGAAGGGATTCTGAAAGATCACTGAGGCCAACTGCAGGGCCTGCCCGGGGCAGCCTCAACAATCACAGCCTGTGCCCAAGAGCAGTGTCCAAACACTTTTGGAGCTCAGTCAGCCTTGGTGCTGTGCCCCCTTCCCTGGGGAGGCTGTTGCAGTGCCCAAGCAGCCTGTGGCTGAAGAAGCTTTTCCTTTGATCCAACCTAAGCCTGCACTGGCACATCTCCCCTGCCATTCTCTTGGCTCTTCTCCGTGGCCCTGGGAGTGAAGAGAGTAGTGCATGGCCTTCTGCTTGCCCTCCTGAGGAAGCTGCTGACTGCTGGAGGGTCCTGCCTAGGACATTCCATGTCAAAAAGGCAGCAATGACAGCAAAGAGAAAGGAGCTGGGACACGGGAGCTCGGGCTTTGCAATGATGAGGATGAGAAGGAAGGCTACTGACACATCCTTGGCAGAAGGATTTTGAACTGGAGCATTGCTTTGATCTCTTTCAGGTGGAAAGGAGAGGCACAATGAAAAGGAAAGCAAGAGCCCAGATTCAGCCGTGAGTTTTGGCCTAGGGTTAAAGGACAGCAAACTGGAAGAATGGCGAGGAGGAGAACTGCTCTTTCACAGTCAGGCTGGGATTGGTTCAAGCCTGTGGGTGCACAGCAAGGCTCTCTTGACCACTTGCCTTTCTCACCTCCACCTCCTTCTTCCTTTAGACACATCAATGTTGGCAGCGACTTTCAGGCTGAGCTCCCAGAGCTGCAGAACAGAGCAGCAAGTGAGGATGAAGAGCCTGCAAGCCTGGTCTGGAAGCCCTGGGGAGAGGATGACTCTGACATGGAAAAACCTGACAGAGGTAGCTTTGCTTCAAGCTTTGCTTCCAGCCCTGAGCTACTTGGGTCTTGAAAAGGCTCCTTATGCCTAAAAAGGCAGCCTTTTGCAGGCTCTGCTTCTCTCCTTGTCTCGCCCATCTTCCCATGTAGAAGTGTTAGAGGCAAGGAGAAAGAGCAAGCACCTTGCTCTCCAAACTGGTCAGGGCCGTTTGCCACTGGAAGAGGGGAGATTGGCCCCCACTTCTTCTTACAGAAGCTGCTTTGGAGGGAGAGCCAGCACTGCGTGGGCCCTTGCTTCAGCTGGCTCTGTCTTTGCTCTCCTTTTCATGCTCTCTCTCCAAGCTGCTGTCTTTAGCTGCCGGCCTTTCCTTCTGCCTTGCAT
Organism: Agelaius phoeniceus; assembly: GCF_051311805.1. Classification (NCBI taxonomy): domain Eukaryota; kingdom Metazoa; phylum Chordata; class Aves; order Passeriformes; family Icteridae; genus Agelaius; species Agelaius phoeniceus. The sequence continues at coordinate 37,912,116 of NC_135303.1, read as the reverse complement.
GGCAACCTTTGCCCTTTGCTGGCCTCCAGGCTGACTTTCGGTGGGTTTTTTCTTGTGCTTGCAGTAAGAGAACTGTTGGACATGGCCAGCTCCCGTGGCATTCCCGGGGCAGCAGCTAACCTGGAGCGCGCCCTGCACTGCCTGCACCAGGCACGCGGCAGCGTTCCGGTAAGAAGCGGCTGTTTGGGCGCAGAGGAGAGGGCACAGGGAATGCAGAAGGCCTGGGCACTGGGACAGCCTTTCCTGGCTGCTCTTGGAAGAAGGGTCTTAACAGGGAGCAGAGCACTTGCTGCCTGCTGGGTCTCCTCCAGCTGCGTCAGGGCTGAGCCCAAAGGGCTCCAGCAGGGAGAATCTCCCTCCTGGAGGCGGCGGCGGCGGAAGGTCCTGCTGCCTTGTAAATGGCCTGGAGATTTGGCTTCTCTAAGACATTTGGAGGGGAAATTCCCAGAAGCCTCAGTCAGCTGAGGCCATTCTGGCTGCAGGAGCAGCAAAATCCTCAGCTTGGTGAGCAAAAGGCCACTCTTGGGGACCAGGATCAAAGGGTCGGGCAGCAAAAACTAGGGACTGGGAGCAAATGACAGTGTTTCACCCACATGGGATACAGTCGCTTGAATGTCTGGAGAGGCAAAGGAGCTGAAAGGCAGCACCTGTGATTTTTTGGCTCATTTTTAATGTGCTGGGGCGGCTAAAGCCTTTTCCCTCTTGATCTTGCAGGAGGCTCTGGAGATGCTGCTCTCAGAGGGGCCTGCAACACCTCAAGGCCATCCCATGGCTGATTATCATTACGCAGGTAAGCAAAGCAGAGCTTCTTGCGTCCCTGACAGATGCTGCCGTCCCCTTCATTGTTGTGGCAAGCGTTTCTGCTTCAAGAAATTGTGCTTAACACCAGCACAAGGTCTTGTCTCCTCTGTGGGTGGGCAAAGCACCAGCATCTAGTCCTTCAGCTCTACTTGTTTTCCAATCCTTCTCCCCGGGCAATGCCTGCTCTTGTCTTCACGCCCTTCTGAGGGAGCAGACACGTACACCCACGTGAATGACGGCCTGCGACCGTTTTCTTTCGGCAGCCAGAGGAATCTACTTGGTGTGGATCAAGGGATCTGTTTACTAGCCGCTGCTTTTTATTGCCAGGCTCTGATAGATGGACACCTGAGGAGAAGGAGTCCTTCCAAAAGGCTTTCCACACCTACGGCAAGGATTTTCATCTCATCCAGAAGCAGGTAAAGCCACGGGACATTCTTTACCCGAGCAGATCAGCAGCAGGAAAGCTTGCTTATTTCTGGGAACAAGCACTGGGCTTCAGTCTCTCTCTTCTCAAGGAGCAAGTATCTTCAAGTAGTAACAAAAGGGGACATCAAAAGCCTGTGTCAAAAGGATGATCCTGCCTCTCCAGCCCTTTTCTCCAAGCTCTTTTGGAAGATGAAGCTTTATTCTGTCAGACTTGTGGCACAGGTCTGCTGCTGCTTCCACAAGACGCTGTGCTGGCATAACTGGAGTGAAGCGGGGAAAGAAGAACTGTGCTAGGTGGATTTGTTGTTGATCTGTGCATTGCGTGTATTAGCACCTAGCATCATACAGGGTTTAAGACATTGCATGATGCCTCTCTTTCTCCATGTTGATTTCATTTTACACCCTACTCCATTTCATTCATGCTTTTACTTCCTAGTTCACTCCATAGTCTACTTTTTCCCCAGTGCACCCGACACCATTTTCGATTCCTTCTTTTTCTCTTCACAACAGATCCAGACTAAGACCGTGGCCCAGTGTGTGGAGTACTACTACTCCTGGAAAAAGGAGCATAAACTTGCCAGCACTCTTGCTCAGGTGAGGGGCAAGAAAATGGAGAGGTGCCAGGAAGGTCGAGAAACTGGGAGAAGGGGAGAAAAGCTGCTGGCGAGCCATGCCAGATGCCCCTTTGCCAGGATCACATCGTCCCATGCGCTGGGAAAGGCACAGCAGATGCTGCCCGGGCCTTCCTTGTGCTGCTGCCCTGAAGTATGCAATTCTGGAGCCTAACTTTGACCCAAGAAAGCAGCACCGCCACCAAAATGGGCTTTGACTCTCTACAGATGGGCTTCTCAAGGGCTGGCACCCTCGCTGACTCCAATCAGACCCCAAATTCCCCACTGCTTGCTGACATCAGCAGTCCAGGCTGCCTTTGTGGATATGCTGCAGATTTTCAGGGAGTTTTTCTAGCATGCCAGCATAGTCCCCAAGAAGGAGCTGCTGGTGCTGTGGCTCCCCTAAATCTTTCCTTAGCGGCAAAGAGCAATTTGCTTCCCATCATGTGAGAGAGAGAGAGAGAGAGAGAGAGAGAGAGAGACAGGGAGGGAGATTATTTTGGGGACTAGAAAATGGCTAAGCATGTGTCTACCCTAATTGGACTGAATTTAAATCCCGTTGCCTAGACATTTGTGGAGGAAAAGCAGAGAGATGTTAGGCAGAAAGGTAGAAATAAGAAATGTAGAGCTCTAAATAGCCAGGTCTTTCTCCCACCCCTTTGGCCTGTAGAAAAGAGGAGTATTTTCCTCCAAGCTCTGGCTTGGCAGCCCGCCGCAGCCCATTGGCAAAGGCAGCCGTTTTCTCAGCTCTTGAGGCTTTGGAAGGATTTGCTTAGGCCGATAGATTTTTCTGCTGGATGCTCTGATTTCCAGCTTTGTGAGAGGAAGGAAGCATTGATAAGGACTCTTTGATTTCCAGAGCGTGGGCAAAGCAAAGAGGAGCAAAAGCCCTCCCAGAAAGGAGAACGGGGAGCCAGGGAAGAGAAGCCGCAAGAGGGCTCGCAGCGCCCAGTGTCCCTGCTGCCAACCGCGCCAGCCGCCCCCTTCGGCGGGAGGCCCCTTTCCCTGCGGGCAGTGCAAACGGTGCGCAAGTTCCTCCTCTTTCTGCTCAAAGCTGCGCCTTTGGACTAAAAGGGGCTGACCCTTTTCAAAGGCACCGCAGGGGAAGCTGGGGGCACTTGCAGCATCGCCCCCGGCAGCCGTGCTCAAGCTTAACACCCACCTCAAACCCAAAGAGCTTAGGTAAAACCCAGCCTTCACAATGAAACCTTGCCGTGCCCCAACAAGACACAGTTGATACAAGTAGGAATAGATCCATCAAAGCTTGGTTTGATGCTGCTGATCAAATTCAAAAGAGGATGCAGCAAAAGGAGGAAGACATTTCAAGGCATTGAAAGTAGAACCATCAGACTCATGGTGCTGATCCATTGACAAATGTGCCACTGCCCGAAAAGACAGAAATTCATACTCAAACGGAGATCTCGGCACTTGCTTTCATGGTGTGTACTAGCGTCAGCAATGGATGGTTTGCTTCCTATCTTGCAGGGTGTTTGAAAGCATGAAGGAAAGGAACAAACACAGCAGAAGACATTGGCCTCGGAAGACAGCAGAGCCTCTCCCCAAGAAGAAAAGACCAAATTAGACAACCCTGCAGGTTGTCCAGGGCTAGCAAGAGTTAGGCAGATTAGTTAGATAGGAATACAACTGTTAGATATTAGTTAGATAGGAATACGATTATTTTTTAAGATTTTTGGGTTGTTTAATCTTCTACTTCGTTAGTTGACATGATAGTAACCTCCTCAATTTAGTAGTTAAGATACATTAGTATTATTCAGGACTCATTAGTATTATTAGATTTATCAGTAAATGTCAGAGGTTGGGTGTTGTCTATGCTCTGCCATATGCTCTTTGTCATTTTGCCTTTGTTGAGAGCCAATCTGTCTTTATCATTAAACCAATGTTTGTTCCATTTTGTCTTTTTGTCTGTATGAAATGACTTTGGCAATGTTTGTTCCATTTGCCTGGTGTTGCAAAGACGGCACTTGCCCTGAGAGTAGAATCTGGGCAGGCGCCACCTCCCCCAGGCCCAGCCCCTTGCTCAGCTGGCAGGACTTCCTGAGGTGTGTCTCCTTTACTGCCGGTGAAATACCGCTGGGGCTTCAGCCTTTGATTCCTCAACATCTCAGCTGGGAGTGGAAAGGGAGGCTTTGTTTAATTCACTGAATTGCATCTGGATGAGTGGGCTCACCATATTTTCTGGCATAAAAGCAGCGGGTTGAGTCCTTTTTGGAGCCCAGCCAGATAATTTGCTTTCATTTTGGGGGACTGATGGAGCTGACCAGCTTGGAGGACGTTTCTAAGCCCTCCGATTCTATCCAATTCCTATCGGCATGCACCACAAAGGCATGGCTAGGTCAGTTTCAGTTTCTCTGGAAAGGACCAGTGTCCCGCTCTGGGCCTCCAGCAATCTCCTTAGCTAAAGCCGAGCGGGTGTGATCATTATCCTCTGACTTGTCACAGCTGGGGCACTTGCGCCAAAGAAGAATCCAAGTCACTCTTTTATGGAGGCCAGCAAATGGCCCTGCCTAGCAAGGCTTTGGTGGCAGGGGCTGTGGAGGGTGGATGGAGAGGGGGCGAGGGAGGGGGCAATTGGCAGGCTGCTTCTGGGAAGCCGAGGCAAGCTTGCCCTTGTCTGATGGAGCCGGTGCAGGTGGGCTTTGGAGGCTACAAAGTATCTGCCTTGCAGTGGGACTTGTTCCAGCTGCCCCCTCAGTTTGCTGGCCAGTGGGTAACATGCAGGCTGGGAAGGAAGCAAGATTGGGACTGAAGCAAGATTTGCTTTTCCTTAAGGACAGGCAGGAAAGCAGCAAAGCTGCCTGGCTTTTTCTCATATCTGGGATCTAGGCGTTAAAAGCAATGTGAAGGCCAGCAGTGTGGAAAGGCAATTCTGTAAGTGTTGCTTCCTTAGAGGAATGCCAGAGTCTTTTGGGACAACCACCGAGCTTCTCCAAGGGAGCTGGAAGAGGGATCTAGAAATTCTGCCTGAATGTTTGCTAGAGAAATGCCCATGTGCTGTCCCTGGGGGTGTGTGTGTGTGTCCCCATCAGTTGGCCTGAAAAAGATCCTGTTTTTCCAAGTTTCAAGGGAGGAGTGATGAGGTGAGAGACCAGCTCAGAGGCCCAAAGGAGGGAAACCATGCAGTGACATTATTGGGCAGCAAAAGGAGAATTGAGAAAGGGGGCAGGATGAATGCCTCCACTTTGAGAGGAAGCTTTGGAGTTGGCTCTGCGCTAGGCAACTTGCAAATTCCAGCTCCTCTCAGAGCTGGAGGAGAGCCAGTGGGAGGAGCCCTTCTGGTTCTCCAGGGCAGGAGATGAGGTCTGGGCCCTTGCACAGAGGCAGGCTCCTGTGCACCTTCAGCTGGAGGCACCTTGCAGAGAAGCACCGGGAAGAGCCAGGGCTGTCCCTGCACTGCTTTTGCCCGTCTCATCAGACGACTGAGGAGAAAAGGCCCAATGGGAAGCTTCTCAGAGCAAACTTGCAGCAGAAGAAGTACAAGGGGCAGAGGCGGCCCATGCCCCTTTCTGTCCCATGGCTCCCCCAGGGGTTCTAGATGGAATGTTGGGCTGTGCCCATAGCAACTGTCGTTGTCTCCTGCTCCTGCGGCCCTTGCTGGAACACTGGTGGAGCAGCGCTGGAGCAGCAGCTGCAGGATCAGCTCCTGGGCTGTCCCTGACCAGCCGCCTTCTGCACTCAGCGCCAGACCCGGCCTCTGCACCGACATCCTGGTCTCCTCGTCTGCCTCCGGGCATCCCCAGAGCACTTGGGAACCCTCCAAGGTAAGAAAATCCCCGTTTGCCCTCAAAGCACTAGCACAAGGGCAGGAGGCTCCAGCTGCCTCTCCCACCAAGCACGACACACAGGCTGCGTGCTCACTTTCCCCAGACGAGCTTCCACGTGAAAGCAGGGTGCAGCTTCTGAAGGAATTGTGTTGCCTCCAGGGGAAACACAGACCTTTCCATAGAGGACCTAGAGAGGTGTCCCAGTGCAGTTGCAGATCCTCGTCCACGCATCACCTGATTAAACGTTCTTGGCACCCATTTCAGTCCTCAAACTATCTTGTGCTGACCCCAAAACAAATTGTTCCTGGCTGAGCAGGTCAGGGCTTCAGTGTCAACAAATCCCCTTATGCCCTGACTCTGCTCACACCCGCTCCAAAGCTTCAAACAGCACAATGATGCCACTTCTCCTCTGGCATCCCTGTCGTTCAGGGCATGGAAGCATTTGACTGGGCTTCTCTGCAAACACAGGCTTTCAACTTCAAAAACCATCTGGGATCAGCAATTCTTATCTACTTACGTATTTACATCGCCTATAGATCCCTTCTATTTTAATATCTTTAGAGATTCTTTTTTCAGTGCACGTAGGGCTGGTTCTACCTCATGCTCAGGGGTGGCCGTCAAATGCCATCTCCTCAAGAGCACAATCACAGTAGCACAGAATTTTCTGCCTTGGAAGGGATTCTGAAAGATCACTGAGGCCAACTGCAGGGCCTGCCCGGGGCAGCCTCAACAATCACAGCCTGTGCCCAAGAGCAGTGTCCAAACACTTTTGGAGCTCAGTCAGCCTTGGTGCTGTGCCCCCTTCCCTGGGGAGGCTGTTGCAGTGCCCAAGCAGCCTGTGGCTGAAGAAGCTTTTCCTTCGATCCAACCTAAGCCTGCACTGGCACATCTCCCCTGCCATTCTCTTGGCTCTTCTCCGTGGCCCTGGGAGTGAAGAGAGTAGTGCATGGCCTTCTGCTTGCCCTCCTGAGGAAGCTGCTGACTGCTGGAGGGTCCTGCCTAGGACATTCCATGTCAAAAAGGCAGCAATGACAGCAAAGAGAAAGGAGCTGGGACACGGGAGCTCGGGCTTTGCAATGATGAGGATGAGAAGGAAGGCTACTGACACATCCTTGGCAGAAGGATTTTGAACTGGAGCATTGCTTTGATCTCTTTCAGGTGGAAAGGAGAGGCACAATGAAAAGGAAAGCAAGAGCCCAGATTCAGCCGTGAGTTTTGGCCTAGGGTTAAAGGACAGCAAACTGGAGGAATGGCGAGGAGGAGAACTGCTCTTTCACAGTCAGGCTGGGATTGGTTCAAGCCTGTGGGTGCACAGCAAGGCTCTCTTGACCACTTGCCTTTCTCACCTCCACCTCCTTCTTCCTTTAGACACATCAATGTTGGCAGCGACTTTCAGGCTGAGCTCCCAGAGCTGCAGAACAGAGCAGCAAGTGAGGATGAAGAGCCTGCAAGCCTGGTCTGGAAGCCCTGGGGAGAGGATGACTCTGACATGGAAAAACCTGACAGAGGTAGCTTTGCTTCAAGCTTTGCTTCCAGCCCTGAGCTACTTGGGTCTTGAAAAGGCTCCTTATGCCTAAAAAGGCAGCGTTTTGCAGGCTCTGCTTCTCTCCTTGTCTCGCCCATCTTCCCATGTAGAAGTGTTAGAGGCAAGGAGAAAGAGCAAGCACCTTGCTCTCCAAACTGGTCAGGGCCGTTTGCCACTGGAAGAGGGGAGATTGGCCCCCACTTCTTCTTACAGAAGCTGCTTTGGAGGGAGAGCCAGCACTGCGTGGGCCCTTGCTTCAGCTGGCTCTGTCTTTGCTCTCCTTTTCATGCTCTCTCTCCAAGCTGCTGTCTTTAGCTGCCGGCCTTTCCTTCTGCCTTGCATGGCAACCTTTGCCCTTTGCTGGCCTCCAGGCTGACTTTCGGTGGGTTTTTTCTTGTGCTTGCAGTAAGAGAACTGTTGGACATGGCCAGCTCCCGTGGCATTCCCGGGGCAGCAGCTAACCTGGAGCGCGCCCTGCACTGCCTGCACCAGGCACGCGGCAGCGTTCCGGTAAGAAGCGGCTGTTTGGGCGCAGAGGAGAGGGCACAGGGAATGCAGAAGGCCTGGGCACTGGGACAGCCTTTCCTGGCTGCTCTTGGAAGAAGGGTCTTAACAGGGAGCAGAGCACTTGCTGCCTGCTGGGTCTCCTCCAGCTGCGTCAGGGCTGAGCCCAAAGGGCTCCAGCAGGGAGAATCTCCCTCCTGGAGGCGGCGGCGGCGGAAGGTCCTGCTGCCTTGTAAATGGCCTGGAGATTTGGCTTCTCTAAGACATTTGGAGGGGAAATTCCCAGAAGCCTCAGTCAGCTGAGGCCATTCTGGCTGCAGGAGCAGCAAAATTCTCAGCTTGGTGAGCAAAAGGCCACTCTTGGGGACCAGGATCAAAGGGTCGGGCAGCAAAAACTAGGGACTGGGAGCAAATGACAGTGTTTCACCCACATGGGATACAGTCGCTTGAATGTCTGGAGAGGCAAAGGAGCTGAAAGGCAGCACCTGTGATTTTTTGGCTCATTTTTAATGTGCTGGGGCGGCTAAAGCCTTTTCCCTCTTGATCTTGCAGGAGGCTCTGGAGATGCTGCTCTCAGAGGGGCCTGCAACACCTCAAGGCCATCCCATGGCTGATTATCATTACGCAGGTAAGCAAAGCAGAGCTTCTTGCGTCCCTGACAGATGCTGCCGTCCCCTTCATTCTTGTGGCAAGCGTTTCTGCTTCAAGAAATTGTGCTTAACACCAGCACAAGGTCTTGTCTCCTCTGTGGGTGGGCAAAGCACCAGCATCTAGTCCTTCAGCTCTACTTGTTTTCCAATCCTTCTCCCCGGGCAATGCCTGCTCTTGTCTTCACGCCCTTCTGAGGGAGCAGACACGTACACCCACGTGAATGACGGCCTGCGACCGTTTTCTTTCGGCAGCCAGAGGAATCTACTTGGTGTGGATCAAGGGATCTGTTTACTAGCCGCTGCTTTTTATTGCCAGGCTCTGATAGATGGACACCTGAGGAGAAGGAGTCCTTCCAAAAGGCTTTCCACACCTACGGCAAGGATTTTCATCTCATCCAGAAGCAGGTAAAGCCACGGGACATTCTTTACCCGAGCAGATCAGCAGCAGGAAAGCTTGCTTATTTCTGGGAACAAGCACTGGGCTTCAGTCTCTCTCTTCTCAAGGAGCAAGTATCTTCAAGTAGTAACAAAAGGGGACATCAAAAGCCTGTGTCAAAAGGATGATCCTGCCTCTCCAGCCCTTTTCTCCAAGCTCTTTTGGAAGATGAAGCTTTATTCTGTCAGACTTGTGGCACAGGTCTGCTGCTGCTTCCACAAGACGCTGTGCTGGCATAACTGGAGTGAAGCGGGGAAAGAAGAACTGTGCTAGGTGGATTTGTTGTTGATCTGTGCATTGCGTGTATTAGCACCTAGCATCATACACGCTTTAAGACATTGCATGATGCCTCTCTTTCTCCATGTTGATTTCATTTTACACCCTACTCCATTTCATTCATGCTTTTACTTCCTAGTTCACTCCATAGTCTACTTTTTCCCCAGTGCACCCGACACCATTTTCGATTCCTTCTTTTTCTCTTCACAACAGATCCAGACTAAGACCGTGGCCCAGTGTGTGGAGTACTACTACTCCTGGAAAAAGGAGCATAAACTTGCCAGCACTCTTGCTCAGGTGAGGGGCAAGAAAATGGAGAGGTGCCAGGAAGGTCGAGAAACTGGGAGAAGGGGAGAAAAGCTGCTGGCGAGCCATGCCAGATGCCCCTTTGCCAGGATCACATCGTCCCATGCGCTGGGAAAGGCACAGCAGATGCTGCCCGGGCCTTCCTTGTGCTGCTGCCCTGAAGTATGCAATTCTGGAGCCTAACTTTGACCCAAGAAAGCAGCACCGCCAACAAAATGGGCTTTGACTCTCTACAGATGGGCTTCTCAAGGGCTGGCACCCTCGCTGACTCCAATCAGACCCCAAATTCCCCACTGCTTGCTGACATCAGCAGTCCAGGCTGCCTTTGTGGATATGCTGCAGATTTTCAGGGAGTTTTTCTAGCATGCCAGCATAGTCCCCAAGAAGGAGCTGCTGGTGCTGTGGCTCCCCTAAATCTTTCCTTAGCGGCAAAGAGCAATTTGCTTCCCATCATGTGAGAGAGAGAGAGAGAGAGAGAGAGAGAGAGAGACAGGGAGGGAGATTATTTTGGGGACTAGAAAATGGCTAAGCATGTGTCTACCCTAATTGGACTGAATTTAAATCCCGTTGCCTAGACATTTGTGGAGGAAAAGCAGAGAGATGTTAGGCAGAAAGGTAGAAATAAGAAATGTAGAGCTCTAAATAGCCAGGTCTTTCTCCCACCCCTTTGGCCTGTAGAAAAGAGGAGTATTTTCCTCCAAGCTCTGGCTTGGCAGCCCGCCGCAGCCCATTGGCAAAGGCAGCCGTTTTCTCAGCTCTTGAGGCTTTGGAAGGATTTGCTTAGGCCGATAGATTTTTCTGCTGGATGCTCTGATTTCCAGCTTTGTGAGAGGAAGGAAGCATTGATAAGGACTCTTTGATTTCCAGAGCGTGGGCAAAGCAAAGAGGAGCAAAAGCCCTCCCAGAAAGGAGAACGGGGAGCCAGGGAAGAGAAGCCGCAAGAGGGCTCGCAGCGCCCAGTGTCCCTGCTGCCAACCGCGCCAGCCGCCCCCTTCGGCGGGAGGCCCCTTTCCCTGCGGGCAGTGCAAACGGTGCGCAAGTTCCTCCTCTTTCTGCTCAAAGCTGCGCCTTTGGACTAAAAGGGGCTGACCCTTTTCAAAGGCACCGCAGGGGAAGCTGGGGGCACTTGCAGCATCGCCCCCGGCAGCCGTGCTCAAGCTTAACACCCACCTCAAACCCAAAGAGCTTAGGTAAAACCCAGCCTTCACAATGAAACCTTGCCGTGCCCCAACAAGACACAGTTGATACAAGTAGGAATAGATCCATCAAAGCTTGGTTTGATGCTGCTGATCAAATTCAAAAGAGGATGCAGCAAAAGGAGGAAGACATTTCAAGGCATTGAAAGTAGAACCATCAGACTCATGGTGCTGATCCATTGACAAATGTGCCACTGCCCGAAAAGACAGAAATTCATACTCAAACGGAGATCTCGGCACTTGCTTTCATGGTGTGTACTAGCGTCAGCAATGGATGGTTTGCTTCCTATCTTGCAGGGTGTTTGAAAGCATGAAGGAAAGGAACAAACACAGCAGAAGACATTGGCCTCGGAAGACAGCAGAGCCTCTCCCCAAGAAGAAAAGACCAAATTAGACAACCCTGCAGGTTGTCCAGGGCTAGCAAGAGTTAGGCAGATTAGTTAGATAGGAATACAACTGTTAGATATTAGTTAGATAGGAATACGATTATTTTTTAAGATTTTTGGGTTGTTTAATCTTCTACTTCGTTAGTTGACATGATAGTAACCTCCTCAATTTAGTAGTTAAGATACATTAGTATTATTCAGGACTCATTAGTATTATTAGATTTATCAGTAAATGTCAGAGGTTGGGTGTTGTCTATGCTCTGCCATATGCTCTTTGTCATTTTGCCTTTGTTGAGAGCCAATCTGTCTTTATCATTAAACCAATGTTTGTTCCATTTTGTCTTTTTGTCTGTATGAAATGACTTTGGCAATGTTTGTTCCATTTGCCTGGTGTTGCAAAGACGGCACTTGCCCTGAGAGTAGAATCTGGGCAGGCGCCACCTCCCCCAGGCCCAGCCCCTTGCTCAGCTGGCAGGACTTCCTGAGGTGTGTCTCCTTTACTGCCGGTGAAATACCGCTGGGGCTTCAGCCTTTGATTCCTCAACATCTCAGCTGGGAGTGGAAAGGGAGGCTTTGTTTAATTCACTGAATTGCATCTGGATGAGTGGGCTCACCATATTTTCTGGCATAAAAGCAGCGGGTTGAGTCCTTTTTGGAGCCCAGCCAGATAATTTGCTTTCATTTTGGGGGACTGATGGAGCTGACCAGCTTGGAGGACGTTTCTAAGCCCTCCGATTCTATCCAATTCCTATCGGCATGCACCACAAAGGCATGGCTAGGTCAGTTTCAGTTTCTCTGGAAAGGACCAGTGTCCCGCTCTGGGCCTCCAGCAATCTCCTTAGCTAAAGCCGAGCGGGTGTGATCATTATCCTCTGACTTGTCACAGCTGGGGCACTTGCGCCAAAGAAGAATCCAAGTCACTCTTTTATGGAGGCCAGCAAATGGCCCTGCCTAGCAAGGCTTTGGTGGCAGGGGCTGTGGAGGGTGGATGGAGAGGGGGCGAGGGAGGGGGCAATTGGCAGGCTGCTTCTGGGAAGCCGAGGCAAGCTTGCCCTTGTCTGATGGAGCCGGTGCAGGTGGGCTTTGGAGGCTACAAAGTATCTGCCTTGCAGTGGGACTTGTTCCAGCTGCCCCCTCAGTTTGCTGGCCAGTGGGTAACATGCAGGCTGGGAAGGAAGCAAGATTGGGACTGAAGCAAGATTTGCTTTTCCTTAAGGACAGGCAGGAAAGCAGCAAAGCTGCCTGGCTTTTTCTCATATCTGGGATCTAGGCGTTAAAAGCAATGTGAAGGCCAGCAGTGTGGAAAGGCAATTCTGTAAGTGTTGCTTCCTTAGAGGAATGCCAGAGTCTTTTGGGACAACCACCGAGCTTCTCCAAGGGAGCTGGAAGAGGGATCTAGAAATTCTGCCTGAATGTTTGCTAGAGAAATGCCCATGTGCTGTCCCTGGGGGTGTGTGTGTGTGTCCCCATCAGTTGGCCTGAAAAAGATCCTGTTTTTCCAAGTTTCAAGGGAGGAGTGATGAGGTGAGAGACCAGCTCAGAGGCCCAAAGGAGGGAAACCATGCAGTGACATTATTGGGCAGCAAAAGGAGAATTGAGAAAGGGGGCAGGATGAATGCCTCCACTTTGAGAGGAAGCTTTGGAGTTGGCTCTGCGCTAGGCAACTTGCAAATTCCAGCTCCTCTCAGAGCTGGAGGAGAGCCAGTGGGAGGAGCCCTTCTGGTTCTCCAGGGCAGGAGATGAGGTCTGGGCCCTTGCACAGAGGCAGGCTCCTGTGCACCTTCAGCTGGAGGCACCTTGCAGAGAAGCACCGGGAAGAGCCAGGGCTGTCCCTGCACTGCTTTTGCCCGTCTCATCAGACGACTGAGGAGAAAAGGCCCAATGGGAAGCTTCTCAGAGCAAACTTGCAGCAGAAGAAGTACAAGGGGCAGAGGCGGCCCATGCCCCTTTCTGTCCCATGGCTCCCCCAGGGGTTCTAGATGGAATGTTGGGCTGTGCCCATAGCAACTGTCGTTGTCTCCTGCTCCTGCGGCCCTTGCTGGAACACTGCTGGAGCAGCGCTGGAGCAGCAGCTGCAGGATCAGCTCCTGGGCTGTCCCTGACCAGCCGCCTTCTGCACTCAGCGCCAGACCCGGCCTCTGCACCGACATCCTGGTCTCCTCGTCTGCCTCCGGGCATCCCCAGAGCACTTGGGAACCCTCCAAGGTAAGAAAATCCCCGTTTGCCCTCAAAGCACTAGCACAAGGGCAGGAGGCTCCAGCTGCCTCTCCCACCAAGCACGACACACAGGCTGCGTGCTCACTTTCCCCAGACGAGCTTCCACGTGAAAGCAGGGTGCAGCTTCTGAAGGAATTGTGTTGCCTCCAGGGGAAACACAGACCTTTCCATAGAGGACCTAGAGAGGTGTCCCAGTGCAGTTGCAGATCCTCGTCCACGCATCACCTGATTAAACGTTCTTGGCACCCATTTCAGTCCTCAAACTATCTTGTGCTGACCCCAAAACAAATTGTTCCTGGCTGAGCAGGTCAGGGCTTCAGTGTCAACAAATCCCCTTATGCCCTGACTCTGCTCACACCCGCTCCAAAGCTTCAAACAGCACAATGATGCCACTTCTCCTCTGGCATCCCTGTCGTTCAGGGCATGGAAGCATTTGACTGGGCTTCTCTGCAAACACAGGCTTTCAACTTCAAAAACCATCTGGGATCAGCAATTCTTATCTACTTACGTATTTACATCGCCTATAGATCCCTTCTATTTTAATATCTTTAGAGATTCTTTTTTCAGTGCACGTAGGGCTGGTTCTACCTCATGCTCAGGGGTGGGCGTCAAATGCCATCTCCTCAAGAGCACAATCACAGTAGCACAGAATTTTCTGCCTTGGAAGGGATTCTGAAAGATCACTGAGGCCAACTGCAGGGCCTGCCCGGGGCAGCCTCAACAATCACAGCCTGTGCCCAAGAGCAGTGTCCAAACACTTTTGGAGCTCAGTCAGCCTTGGTGCTGTGCCCCCTTCCCTGGGGAGGCTGTTGCAGTGCCCAAGCAGCCTGTGGCTGAAGAAGCTTTTCCTTCGATCCAACCTAAGCCTGCACTGGCACATCTCCCCTGCCATTCTCTTGGCTCTTCTCCGTGGCCCCGGGAGTGAAGAGAGTAGTGCATGGCCTTCTGCTTGCCCTCCTGAGGAAGCTGCTGACTGCTGGAGGGTCCTGCCTAGGACATTCCATGTCAAAAAGGCAGCAATGACAGCAAAGAGAAAGGAGCTGGGACACGGGAGCTCGAGCTTTGCAATGATGAGGATGAGAAGGAAGGCTACTGACACATCCTTGGCAGAAGGACTTTGAACTGGAGCATTGCTTTGATCTCTTTCAGGTGGAAAGGAGAGGCACAATGAAAAGGAAAGCAAGAGCCCAGAGTCAGCCGTGAGTTTTGGCCTAGGGTTAAAGGACAGCAAACTGGAGGAATGGCGAGGAGGAGAACTGCTCTTTCACAGTCAGGCTGGGATTGGTTCAAGCCTGTGGGTGCACAGCAAGGCTCTCTTGACCACTTGCCTTTCTCACCTCCACCTCCTTCTTCCTTTAGACACATCAATGTTGGCAGCGACTTTCAGGCTGAGCTCCCAGAGCTGCAGAACAGAGCAGCAAGTGAGGATGAAGAGCCTGCAACCCTGGTCTGGAAGCCCTGGGGAGAGGATGACTCTGACATGGAAAAACCTGACAGAGGTAGCTTTGCTTCAAGCTTTGCTTCCAGCCCTGAGCTACTTGGGTCTTGAAAAGGCTCCTTTTGCCTAAAAAGGCAGCGTTTTGCAGGCTCTGCTTCTCTCCTTGTCTCGCCCATCTTCCCATGTAGAAGTGTTAGAGGCAAGGAGAAAGAGCAAGCACCTTGCTCTCCAAACTGGTCAGGGCCGTTTGCCACTGGAAGAGGGGAGATTGGCCCCCACTTCTTCTTACAGAAGCTGCTTTGGAGGGAGAGCCAGCACTGCGTGGGCCCTTGCTTCAGCTGGCCCTGTCTTTGCTCTCCTTTTCATGCTCTCTCTCCAAGCTGCTGTCTTTAGCTGCCGGCCTTTCCTTCTGCCTTGCATGGCAACCTTTGCCCTTTGCTGGCCTCCAGGCTGACTTTCGGTGGGTTTTTTCTTGTGCTTGCAGTAAGAGAACTGTTGGACATGGCCAGCTCCCGTGGCATTCCCGGGGCAGCAGCTAACCTGGAGCGCGCCCTGCACTGCCTGCACCAGGCACGCGGCAGCGTTCCGGTAAGAAGCGGCTGTTTGGGCGCAGAGGAGAGGGCACAGGGAATGCAGAAGGCCTGGGCACTGGGACAGCCTTTCCTGGCTGCTCTTGGAAGAAGGGTCTTAACAGGGAGCAGAGCACTTGCTGCCTGCTGGGTCTCCTCCAGCTGCGTCAGGGCTGAGCCCAAAGGGCTCCAGCAGGGAGAATCTCCCTCCTGGAGGCGGCGGCGGCGGAAGGTCCTGCTGCCTTGTAAATGGCCTGGAGATTTGGCTTCTCTAAGACATTTGGAGGGGAAATTCCCAGAAGCCTCAGTCAGCTGAGGCCATTCTGGCTGCAGGAGCAGCAAAATCCTCAGCTTGGTGAGCAAAAGGCCACTCTTGGGGACCAGGATCAAAGGGTCGGGCAGCAAAAACTAGGGACTGGGAGCAAATGACAGTGTTTCACCCACATGGGATACAGTCGCTTGAATGTCTGGAGAGGCAAAGGAGCTGAAAGGCAGCACCTGTGATTTTTTGGCTCATTTTTAATGTGCTGGGGCGGCTAAAGCCTTTTCCCTCTTGATCTTGCAGGAGGCTCTGGAGATGCTGCTCTCAGAGGGGCCTGCAACAGCTCAAGGCCATCCCATGGCTGATTATCATTACGCAGGTAAGCAAAGCAGAGCTTCTTGCGTCCCTGACAGATGCTGCCGTCCCCTTCATTGTTGTGGCAAGCGTTTCTGCTTCAAGAAATTGTGCTTAACACCAGCACAAGGTCTTGTCTCCTCTGTGGGTGGGCAAAGCACCAGCATCTAGTCCTTCAGCTCTACTTGTTTTCCAATCCTTCTCCCCGGGCAATGCCTGCTCTTGTCTTCATGACCTTCTGAGGGAGCAGACACGTACACACACGTGAATGACGGCCTGCGACCGTTTTCTTTCGGCAGCCAGAGGAATCTACTTGGTGTGGATCAAGGGATCTGTTTACTAGCCGCTGCTTTTTATTGCCAGGCTCTGATAGATGGACACCTGAGGAGAAGGAGTCCTTCCAAAAGGCTTTCCACACCTACGGCAAGGATTTTCATCTCATCCAGAAGCAGGTAAAGCCACGGGACATTCTTTACCCGAGCAGATCAGCAGCAGGAAAGCTTGCTTATTTCTGGGAACAAGCACTGGGCTTCAGTCTCTCTCTTCTCAAGGAGCAAGTATCTTCAAGTAGTAACAAAAGGGGACATCAAAAGCCTGTGTCAAAAGGATGATCCTGCCTCTCCAGCCCTTTTCTCCAAGCTCTTTTGGAAGATGAAGCTTTATTCTGTCAGACTTGTGGCACAGGTCTGCTGCTGCTTCCACAAGACGCTGTGCTGGCATAACTGGAGTGAAGCGGGGAAAGAAGAACTGTGCTAGGTGGATTTGTTGTTGATCTGTGCATTGCGTGTATTAGCACCTAGCATCATACAGGGTTTAAGACATTGCATGATGCCTCTCTTTCTCCATGTTGATTTCATTTTACACCCTACTCCATTTCATTCATGCTTTTACTTCCTAGTTCACTCCATAGTCTACTTTTTCCCCAGTGCACCCGACACCATTTTCGATTCCTTCTTTTTCTCTTCACAACAGATCCAGACTAAGACCGTGGCCCAGTGTGTGGAGTACTACTACTCCTGGAAAAAGGAGCATAAACTTGCCAGCACTCTTGCTCAGGTGAGGGGCAAGAAAATGGAGAGGTGCCAGGAAGGTCGAGAAACTGGGAGAAGGGGAGAAAAGCTGCTGGCGAGCCATGCCAGATGCCCCTTTGCCAGGATCACATCGTCCCATGCGCTGGGAAAGGCACAGCAGATGCTGCCCGGGCCTTCCTTGTGCTGCTGCCCTGAAGTATGCAATTCTGGAGCCTAACTTTGACCCAAGAAAGCAGCACCGCCAACAAAATGGGCTTTGACTCTCTACAGATGGGCTTCTCAAGGGCTGGCACCCTCGCTGACTCCAATCAGACCCCAAATTCCCCACTGCTTGCTGACATCAGCAGTCCAGGCTGCCTTTGTGGATATGCTGCAGATTTTCAGGGAGTTTTTCTAGCATGCCAGCATAGTCCCCAAGAAGGAGCTGCTGGTGCTGTGGCTCCCCTAAATCTTTCCTTAGCGGCAAAGAGCAATTTGCTTCCCATCATGTGAGAGAGAGAGAGAGAGAGAGAGAGAGAGAGAGACAGGGAGGGAGATTATTTTGGGGACTAGAAAATGGCTAAGCATGTGTCTACCCTAATTGGACTGAATTTAAATCCCGTTGCCTAGACATTTGTGGAGGAAAAGCAGAGAGATGTTAGGCAGAAAGGTAGAAATAAGAAATGTAGAGCTCTAAATAGCCAGGTCTTTCTCCCACCCCTTTGGCCTGTAGAAAAGAGGAGTATTTTCCTCCAAGCTCTGGCTTGGCAGCCCGCCGCAGCCCATTGGCAAAGGCAGCCGTTTTCTCAGCTCTTGAGGCTTTGGAAGGATTTGCTTAGGCCGATAGATTTTTCTGCTGGATGCTCTGATTTCCAGCTTTGTGAGAGGAAGGAAGCATTGATAAGGACTCTTTGATTTCCAGAGCGTGGGCAAAGCAAAGAGGAGCAAAAGCCCTCCCAGAAAGGAGAACGGGGAGCCAGGGAAGAGAAGCCGCAAGAGGGCTCGCAGCGCCCAGTGTCCCTGCTGCCAACCGCGCCAGCCGCCCCCTTCGGCGGGAGGCCCCTTTCCCTGCGGGCAGTGCAAACGGTGCGCAAGTTCCTCCTCTTTCTGCTCAAAGCTGCGCCTTTGGACTAAAAGGGGCTGACCCTTTTCAAAGGCACCGCAGGGGAAGCTGGGGGCACTTGCAGCATCGCCCCCGGCAGCCGTGCTCAAGCTTAACACCCACCTCAAACCCAAAGAGCTTAGGTAAAACCCAGCCTTCACAATGAAACCTTGCCGTGCCCCAACAAGACACAGTTGATACAAGTAGGAATAGATCCATCAAAGCTTGGTTTGATGCTGCTGATCAAATTCAAAAGAGGATGCAGCAAAAGGAGGAAGACATTTCAAGGCATTGAAAGTAGAACCATCAGACTCATGGTGCTGATCCATTGACAAATGTGCCACTGCCCGAAAAGACAGAAATTCATACTCAAACGGAGATCTCGGCACTTGCTTTCATGGTGTGTACTAGCGTCAGCAATGGATGGTTTGCTTCCTATCTTGCAGGGTGTTTGAAAGCATGAAGGAAAGGAACAACCACAGCAGAAGACATCGGCCTCGGAAGGAAGCAGAGCCTCTCCCCAAGAAGAAAAGACCAAATTAGACAACCCTGCAGGTTGTCCAGGGCTAGCAAGAGTTAGGCAGATTAGTTAGATAGGAATACAACTGTTAGATATTAGTTAGATAGGAATACGATTATTTTTTAAGATTTTTGGGTTGTTTAATCTTCTACTTCGTTAGTTGACATGATAGTAACCTCCTCAATTTAGTAGTTAAGATACATTAGTATTATTCAGGACTCATTAGTATTATTAGATTTATCAGTAAATGTCAGAGGTTGGGTGTTGTCTATGCTCTGCCATATGCTCTTTGTCATTTTGCCTTTGTTGAGAGCCAATCTGTCTTTATCATTAAACCAATGTTTGTTCCATTTTGTCTTTTTGTCTGTATGAAATGACTTTGGCAATGTTTGTTCCATTTGCCTGGTGTTGCAAAGACGGCACTTGCCCTGAGAGTAGAATCTGGGCAGGCGCCACCTCCCCCAGGCCCAGCCCCTTGCTCAGCTGGCAGGACTTCCTGAGGTGTGTCTCCTTTACTGCCGGTGAAATACCGCTGGGGCTTCAGCCTTTGATTCCTCAACATCTCAGCTGGGAGTGGAAAGGGAGGCTTTGTTTAATTCACTGAATTGCATCTGGATGAGTGGGCTCACCATATTTTCTGGCATAAAAGCAGCGGGTTGAGTCCTTTTTGGAGCCCAGCCAGATAATTTGCTTTCATTTTGGGGGACTGATGGAGCTGACCAGCTTGGAGGACGTTTCTAAGCCCTCCGATTCTATCCAATTCCTATCGGCATGCACCACAAAGGCATGGCTAGGTCAGTTTCAGTTTCTCTGGAAAGGACCAGTGTCCCGCTCTGGGCCTCCAGCAATCTCCTTAGCTAAAGCCGAGCGGGTGTGATCATTATCCTCTGACTTGTCACAGCTGGGGCACTTGCGCCAAAGAAGAATCCAAGTCACTCTTTTATGGAGGCCAGCAAATGGCCCTGCCTAGCAAGGCTTTGGTGGCAGGGGCTGTGGAGGGTGGATGGAGAGGGGGCGAGGGAGGGGGCAATTGGCAGGCTGCTTCTGGGAAGCCGAGGCAAGCTTGCCCTTGTCTGATGGAGCCGGTGCAGGTGGGCTTTGGAGGCTACAAAGTATCTGCCTTGCAGTGGGACTTGTTCCAGCTGCCCCCTCAGTTTGCTGGCCAGTGGGTAACATGCAGGCTGGGAAGGAAGCAAGATTGGGACTGAAGCAAGATTTGCTTTTCCTTAAGGACAGGCAGGGAAGCAGCAAAGCTGCCTGGCTTTTGTCATATCGGCCATCTAGGCATTAAAAGCAATGTGAAGGCCAGCAGTGGGGAAAGGTAATTCTGTTAGTGTTGCTTCCTTAGAGGAATGCCAGAGTCTTTTGGGACAACCACCGAGCTTCTCCAAGGGAGCTGGACGAGGGATCTAGAAATTCTGCATGAATGTTTGCTAGAGAAATGCCCGTGTGCTGTCCCTGTGTGTGTGTGTGTGTGTCCCCATCAGTTGGCCTGAAAAAGATCCTGTTTTTCCAAGTTTCAAGGGAGGAGTGATGAGGTGAGAGACCAGCTCAGAGGCCCAAAGGAGGGAAACCATGCAGTGACATTATTGGGCAGCAAAAGGAGAATTGAGAAAGGGGGCAGGATGAATGCCTCCACTTTGAGAGGAAGCTTTGGAGTTGGCTCTGCGCTGGACAACTTGCAAATTCCAGCTCCTCTCAGAGCTGGAGGAGAGCCAGTGGGAGGAGCCCTTCTGGTTCTCCAGGGCAGGAGATGAGGTCTGGGCCCTTGCACAGAGGCAGGCTCCTGTGCACCTTCAGCTGGAGGCACCTTGCAGAGAAGCACCGGGAAGAGCCAGGGCTGTCCCTGCACTGCTTTTGCCTGTCTCATCAGACGACTGAGGAGAAAAGGCCCAATGGGAAGCTTCTCAGAGCAAACTTGCAGCAGAAGTAGAAGGGGCAGAGGCGGCCCATGCCCCTTTCTGTCCCATGGCTCCCCCGGGGGTTCTAGATGGAATGTTGGGCTGTGCCCATAGCAACTGTCGTTGTCTCCTGCTCCTGCGGCCCTTGCTGGAACGCTGCTGGAGCAGCGCTGGAGCAGCAGCTGCAGGATCAGCTCCTGGGCTGTCCCTGACCAGCCGCCTTCTGCACTCAGCGCCAGACCCGGCCTCTGCACCGACATCCTGGTCTCCTCGTCTGCCTCTGGGCATCCCCAGAGCACTTGGGAACCGTCCAAGGTAAGAAAATCCCCGTTTGCCCTCAAAGCACTAGCACAGCGGCAGGAGGCTCCAGCTGCCTCTCCCACCGAGCACGACACACAGGCTGCGTGCTCACTTTCCCCAGACGAGCTTCCACGTGAAAGCAGGGTGCAGCTTCTGAAGGAACCGTGTTGCCTCCAGGGGAAACACAGACCTTTCCAGAGAGGACCTAGGGAGGTGTCCCAGTGCAGTTGCAGATCCTCGTTCACGCATCACCTGATTAAACGTTCTTGGCACCCATTTCAGTCCTCAAACTATCTTGTGCTGACCCCAAAACAAATTGTTCCTGGCTGAGCAGGTCAGGGCTTCAGTGTCAACAAATCCCCTTATGCCCTGACTCTGCTCACACCCGCTCCAAAGCTTCAAACAGCACAATGATGGCACTTCTCCTCTGGCATCCCTGTCGTTCAGGGCATGGAAGCATTTGACTGGGCTTCTCTGCAAACACAGGCTTTCAACTTCAAAAACCATCTGGGATCAGCAATTCTTATCTACTTACGTATTTACATCGCCTATAGATCCCTTCTATTTTAATATCTTTAGAGATTCTTTTTTCAGTGCATGTAGGGCTGGTTCTACCTCATGCTCAGGGGTGGCCGTCAAATGCCATCTCCTCAAGAGCACAATCACAGTAGCACAGAATTTTCTGCCTTGGAAGGGATTCTGAAAGATCACTGAGCCCAACTGCAGGGCCTGCCCGGGGCAGCCTCAACAATCACAGCCTGTGCCCAAGAGCAGTGTCCAAACACTTTTGGAGCTCAGTCAGCCTTGGTGCTGTGCCCCCTTCCCTGGGGAGGCTGTTGCAGTGCCCAAGCAGCCTGTGGCTGAAGAAGCTTTTCCTTCGATCCAACCTAAGCCTGCACTGGCACATCTCCCCTGCCATTCTCTTGGCTCTTCTCCGTGGCCCTGGGAGTGAAGAGAGTAGTGCATGGCCTTCTGCTTGCCCTCCTGAGGAAGCTGCTGACTGCTGGAGGGTCCTGCCTAGGACATTCCATGTCAAAAAGGCAGCAATGACAGCAAAGAGAAAGGAGCTGGGACACGGGAGCTCGGGCTTTGCAATGATGAGGATGAGAAGGAAGGCTACTGACACATCCTTGGCAGAAGGATTTTGAACTGGAGCATTGCTTTGATCTCTTTCAGGTGGAAAGGAGAGGCACAATGAAAAGGAAAGCAAGAGCCCAGATTCAGCCGTGAGTTTTGGCCTAGGGTTAAAGGACAGCAAACTGGAAGAATGGCGAGGAGGAGAACTGCTCTTTCACAGTCAGGCTGGGATTGGTTCAAGCCTGTGGGTGCACAGCAAGGCTCTCTTGACCACTTGCCTTTCTCACCTCCACCTCCTTCTTCCTTTAGACACATCAATGTTGGCAGCGACTTTCAGGCTGAGCTCCCAGAGCTGCAGAACAGAGCACCAAGTGAGGATGAAGAGCCTGCAACCCTGGTCTGGAAGCCCTGGGGAGAGGATGACTCTGACATGGAAAAACCTGACAGAGGTAGCTTTGCTTCAAGCTTTGCTTCCAGCCCTGAGCTACTTGGGTCTTGAAAAGGCTCCTTTTGCCTAAAAAGGCAGCGTTTTGCAGGCTCTGCTTCTCTCCTTGTCTCGCCCATCTTCCCATGTAGAAGTGTTAGAGGCAAGGAGAAAGAGCAAGCACCTTGCTCTCCAAACTGGTCAGGGCCGTTTGCCACTGGAAGAGGGGAGATTGGCCCCCACTTCTTCTTACAGAAGCTGCTTTGGAGGGAGAGCCAGCACTGCGTGGGCCCTTGCTTCAGCTGGCCCTGTCTTTGCTCTCCTTTTCATGCTCTCTCTCCAAGCTGCTGTCTTTAGCTGCCGGCCTTTCCTTCTGCCTTGCATGGCAACCTTTGCCCTTTGCTGGCCTCCAGGCTGACTTTCGGTGGGTTTTTTCTTGTGCTTGCAGTAAGAGAACTGTTGGACATGGCCAGCTCCCGTGGCATTCCCGGGGCAGCAGCTAACCTGGAGCGCGCCCTGCACTGCCTGCACCAGGCACGCGGCAGCGTTCCGGTAAGAAGCGGCTGTTTGGGCGCAGAGGAGAGGGCACAGGGAATGCAGAAGGCCTGGGCACTGGGACAGCCTTTCCTGGCTGCTCTTGGAAGAAGGGTCTTAACAGGGAGCAGAGCACTTGCTGCCTGCTGGGTCTCCTCCAGCTGCGTCAGGGCTGAGCCCAAAGGGCTCCAGCAGGGAGAATCTCCCTCCTGGAGGCGGCGGCGGCGGAAGGTCCTGCTGCCTTGTAAATGGCCTGGAGATTTGGCTTCTCTAAGACATTTGGAGGGGAAATTCCCAGAAGCCTCAGTCAGCTGAGGCCATTCTGGCTGCAGGAGCAGCAAAATCCTCAGCTTGGTGAGCAAAAGGCCACTCTTGGGGACCAGGATCAAAGGGTCGGGCAGCAAAAACTAGGGACTGGGAGCAAATGACAGTGTTTCACCCACATGGGATACAGTCGCTTGAATGTCTGGAGAGGCAAAGGAGCTGAAAGGCAGCACCTGTGATTTTTTGGCTCATTTTTAATGTGCTGGGGCGGCTAAAGCCTTTTCCCTCTTGATCTTGCAGGAGGCTCTGGAGATGCTGCTCTCAGAGGGGCCTGCAACACCTCAAGGCCATCCCATGGCTGATTATCATTACGCAGGTAAGCAAAGCAGAGCTTCTTGCGTCCCTGACAGATGCTGCCGTCCCCTTCATTGTTGTGGCAAGCGTTTCTGCTTCAAGAAATTGTGCTTAACACCAGCACAAGGTCTTGTCTCCTCTGTGGGTGGGCAAAGCACCAGCATCTAGTCCTTCAGCTCTACTTGTTTTCCAATCCTTCTCCCCGGGCAATGCCTGCTCTTGTCTTCACGCCCTTCTGAGGGAGCAGACACGTACACCCACGTGAATGACGGCCTGCGACCGTTTTCTTTCGGCAGCCAGAGGAATCTACTTGGTGTGGATCAAGGGATCTGTTTACTAGCCGCTGCTTTTTATTGCCAGGCTCTGATAGATGGACACCTGAGGAGAAGGAGTCCTTCCAAAAGGCTTTCCACACCTACGGCAAGGATTTTCATCTCATCCAGAAGCAGGTAAAGCCACGGGACATTCTTTACCCGAGCAGATCAGCAGCAGGAAAGCTTGCTTATTTCTGGGAACAAGCACTGGGCTTCAGTCTCTCTCTTCTCAAGGAGCAAGTATCTTCAAGTAGTAACAAAAGGGGACATCAAAAGCCTGTGTCAAAAGGATGATCCTGCCTCTCCAGCCCTTTTCTCCAAGCTCTTTTGGAAGATGAAGCTTTATTCTGTCAGACTTGTGGCACAGGTCTGCTGCTGCTTCCACAAGACGCTGTGCTGGCATAACTGGAGTGAAGCGGGGAAAGAAGAACTGTGCTAGGTGGATTTGTTGTTGATCTGTGCATTGCGTGTATTAGCACCTAGCATCATACAGGGTTTAAGACATTGCATGATGCCTCTCTTTCTCCATGTTGATTTCATTTTACACCCTACTCCATTTACTTCATGCTTTTACTTCCTAGTTGACTCCATAGTCTACTTTTTCCCCAGTGCACCCGACACCATTTGCGATTCCTTCTTTTTCTCTTCACAACAGATCCAGACTAAGACCGTGGCCCAGTGTGTGGAGTACTACTACTCCTGGAAAAAGGAGCATAAACTTGCCAGCACTCTTGCTCAGGTGAGGGGCAAGAAAATGGAGAGGTGCCAGGAAGGTCGAGAAACTGGGAGAAGGGGAGAAAAGCTGCTGGCGAGCCATGCCAGATGCCCCTTTGCCAGGATCACATCGTCCCATGCGCTGGGAAAGGCACAGCAGATGCTGCCCGGGCCTTCCTTGTGCTGCTGCCCTGAAGTATGCAATTCTGGAGCCTAACTTTGACCCAAGAAAGCAGCACCGCCAACAAAATGGGCTTTGACTCTCTACAGATGGGCTTCTCAAGGGCTGGCACCCTCGCTGACTCCAATCAGACCCCAAATTCCCCACTGCTTGCTGACATCAGCAGTCCAGGCTGCCTTTGTGGATATGCTGCAGATTTTCAGGGAGTTTTTCTAGCATGCCAGCATAGTCCCCAAGAAGGAGCTGCTGGTGCTGTGGCTCCCCTAAATCTTTCCTTAGCGGCAAAGAGCAATTTGCTTCCCATCATGTGAGAGAGAGAGAGAGAGAGAGAGAGAGAGAGAGACAGGGAGGGAGATTATTTTGGGGACTAGAAAATGGCTAAGCATGTGTCTACCCTAATTGGACTGAATTTAAATCCCGTTGCCTAGACATTTGTGGAGGAAAAGCAGAGAGATGTTAGGCAGAAAGGTAGAAATAAGAAATGTAGAGCTCTAAATAGCCAGGTCTTTCTCCCACCCCTTTGGCCTGTAGAAAAGAGGAGTATTTTCCTCCAAGCTCTGGCTTGGCAGCCCGCCGCAGCCCATTGGCAAAGGCAGCCGTTTTCTCAGCTCTTGAGGCTTTGGAAGGATTTGCTTAGGCCGATAGATTTTTCTGCTGGATGCTCTGATTTCCAGCTTTGTGAGAGGAAGGAAGCATTGATAAGGACTCTTTGATTTCCAGAGCGTGGGCAAAGCAAAGAGGAGCAAAAGCCCTCCCAGAAAGGAGAACGGGGAGCCAGGGAAGAGAAGCCGCAAGAGGGCTCGCAGCGCCCAGTGTCCCTGCTGCCAACCGCGCCAGCCGCCCCCTTCGGCGGGAGGCCCCTTTCCCTGCGGGCAGTGCAAACGGTGCGCAAGTTCCTCCTCTTTCTGCTCAAAGCTGCGCCTTTGGACTAAAAGGGGCTGACCCTTTTCAAAGGCACCGCAGGGGAAGCTGGGGGCACTTGCAGCATCGCCCCCGGCAGCCGTGCTCAAGCTTAACACCCACCTCAAACCCAAAGAGCTTAGGTAAAACCCAGCCTTCACAATGAAACCTTGCCGTGCCCCAACAAGACACAGTTGATACAAGTAGGAATAGATCCATCAAAGCTTGGTTTGATGCTGCTGATCAAATTCAAAAGAGGATGCAGCAAAAGGAGGAAGACATTTCAAGGCATTGAAAGTAGAACCATCAGACTCATGGTGCTGATCCATTGACAAATGTGCCACTGCCCGAAAAGACAGAAATTCATACTCAAACGGAGATCTCGGCACTTGCTTTCATGGTGTGTACTAGCGTCAGCAATGGATGGTTTGCTTCCTATCTTGCAGGGTGTTTGAAAGCATGAAGGAAAGGAACAAACACAGCAGAAGACATCGGCCTCGGAAGACAGCAGAGCCTCTCCCCAAGAAGAAAAGACCAAATTAGACAACCCTGCAGGTTGTCCAGGGCTAGCAAGAGTTAGGCAGATTAGTTAGATAGGAATACAACTGTTAGATATTAGTTAGATAGGAATACGATTATTTTTTAAGATTTTTGGGTTGTTTAATCTTCTACTTCGTTAGTTGACATGATAGTAACCTCCTCAATTTAGTAGTTAAGATACATTAGTATTATTCAGGACTCATTAGTATTATTAGATTTATCAGTAAATGTCAGAGGTTGGGTGTTGTCTATGCTCTGCCATATGCTCTTTGTCATTTTGCCTTTGTTGAGAGCCAATCTGTCTTTATCATTAAACCAATGTTTGTTCCATTTTGTCTTTTTGTCTGTATGAAATGACTTTGGCAATGTTTGTTCCATTTGCCTGGTGTTGCAAAGACGGCACTTGCCCTGAGAGTAGAATCTGGGCAGGCGCCACCTCCCCCAGGCCCAGCCCCTTGCTCAGCTGGCAGGACTTCCTGAGGTGTGTCTCCTTTACTGCCGGTGAAATACCGCTGGGGCTTCAGCCTTTGATTCCTCAACATCTCAGCTGGGAGTGGAAAGGGAGGCTTTGTTTAATTCACTGAATTGCATCTGGATGAGTGGGCTCACCATATTTTCTGGCATAAAAGCAGCGGGTTGAGTCCTTTTTGGAGCCCAGCCAGATAATTTGCTTTCATTTTGGGGGACTGATGGAGCTGACCAGCTTGGAGGACGTTTCTAAGCCCTCCGATTCTATCCAATTCCTATCGGCATGCACCACAAAGGCATGGCTAGGTCAGTTTCAGTTTCTCTGGAAAGGACCAGTGTCCCGCTCTGGGCCTCCAGCAATCTCCTTAGCTAAAGCCGAGCGGGTGTGATCATTATCCTCTGACTTGTCACAGCTGGGGCACTTGCGCCAAAGAAGAATCCAAGTCACTCTTTTATGGAGGCCAGCAAATGGCCCTGCCTAGCAAGGCTTTGGTGGCAGGGGCTGTGGAGGGTGGATGGAGAGGGGGCGAGGGAGGGGGCAATTGGCAGGCTGCTTCTGGGAAGCCGAGGCAAGCTTGCCCTTGTCTGATGGAGCCGGTGCAGGTGGGCTTTGGAGGCTACAAAGTATCTGCCTTGCAGTGGGACTTGTTCCAGCTGCCCCCTCAGTTTGCTGGCCAGTGGGTAACATGCAGGCTGGGAAGGAAGCAAGATTGGGACTGAAGCAAGATTTGCTTTTCCTTAAGGACAGGCAGGAAAGCAGCAAAGCTGCCTGGCTTTTTCTCATATCTGGGATCTAGGCGTTAAAAGCAATGTGAAGGCCAGCAGTGTGGAAAGGCAATTCTGTAAGTGTTGCTTCCTTAGAGGAATGCCAGAGTCTTTTGGGACAACCACCGAGCTTCTCCAAGGGAGCTGGAAGAGGGATCTAGAAATTCTGCCTGAATGTTTGCTAGAGAAATGCCCATGTGCTGTCCCTGGGGGTGTGTGTGTGTGTCCCCATCAGTTGGCCTGAAAAAGATCCTGTTTTTCCAAGTTTCAAGGGAGGAGTGATGAGGTGAGAGACCAGCTCAGAGGCCCAAAGGAGGGAAACCATGCAGTGACATTATTGGGCAGCAAAAGGAGAATTGAGAAAGGGGGCAGGATGAATGCCTCCACTTTGAGAGGAAGCTTTGGAGTTGGCTCTGCGCTAGGCAACTTGCAAATTCCAGCTCCTCTCAGAGCTGGAGGAGAGCCAGTGGGAGGAGCCCTTCTGGTTCTCCAGGGCAGGAGATGAGGTCTGGGCCCTTGCACAGAGGCAGGCTCCTGTGCACCTTCAGCTGGAGGCACCTTGCAGAGAAGCACCGGGAAGAGCCAGGGCTGTCCCTGCACTGCTTTTGCCCGTCTCATCAGACGACTGAGGAGAAAAGGCCCAATGGGAAGCTTCTCAGAGCAAACTTGCAGCAGAAGAAGTACAAGGGGCAGAGGCGGCCCATGCCCCTTTCTGTCCCATGGCTCCCCCAGGGGTTCTAGATGGAATGTTGGGCTGTGCCCATAGCAACTGTCGTTGTCTCCTGCTCCTGCGGCCCTTGCTGGAACACTGGTGGAGCAGCGCTGGAGCAGCAGCTGCAGGATCAGCTCCTGGGCTGTCCCTGACCAGCCGCCTTCTGCACTCAGCGCCAGACCCGGCCTCTGCACCGACATCCTGGTCTCCTCGTCTGCCTCCGGGCATCCCCAGAGCACTTGGGAACCCTCCAAGGTAAGAAAATCCCCGTTTGCCCTCAAAGCACTAGCACAAGGGCAGGAGGCTCCAGCTGCCTCTCCCACCAAGCACGACACACAGGCTGCGTGCTCACTTTCCCCAGACGAGCTTCCACGTGAAAGCAGGGTGCAGCTTCTGAAGGAATTGTGTTGCCTCCAGGGGAAACACAGACCTTTCCATAGAGGACCTAGAGAGGTGTCCCAGTGCAGTTGCAGATCCTCGTCCACGCATCACCTGATTAAACGTTCTTGGCACCCATTTCAGTCCTCAAACTATCTTGTGCTGACCCCAAAACAAATTGTTCCTGGCTGAGCAGGTCAGGGCTTCAGTGTCAACAAATCCCCTTATGCCCTGACTCTGCTCACACCCGCTCCAAAGCTTCAAACAGCACAATGATGGCACTTCTCCTCTGGCATCCCTGTCGTTCAGGGCATGGAAGCATTTGACTGGGCTTCTCTGCAAACACAGGCTTTCAACTTCAAAAACCATCTGGGATCAGCAATTCTTATCTACTTACGTATTTACATCGCCTATAGATCCCTTCTATTTTAATATCTTTAGAGATTCTTTTTTCAGTGCATGTAGGGCTGGTTCTACCTCATGCTCAGGGGTGGCCGTCAAATGCCATCTCCTCAAGAGCACAATCACAGTAGCACAGAATTTTCTGCCTTGGAAGGGATTCTGAAAGATCACTGAGCCCAACTGCAGGGCCTGCCCGGGGCAGCCTCAACAATCACAGCCTGTGCCCAAGAGCAGTGTCCAAACACTTTTGGAGCTCAGTCAGCCTTGGTGCTGTGCCCCCTTCCCTGGGGAGGCTGTTGCAGTGCCCAAGCAGCCTGTGGCTGAAGAAGCTTTTCCTTCGATCCAACCTAAGCCTGCACTGGCACATCTCCCCTGCCATTCTCTTGGCTCTTCTCCGTGGCCCTGGGAGTGAAGAGAGTAGTGCATGGCCTTCTGCTTGCCCTCCTGAGGAAGCTGCTGACTGCTGGAGGGTCCTGCCTAGGACATTCCATGTCAAAAAGGCAGCAATGACAGCAAAGAGAAAGGAGCTGGGACACGGGAGCTCGGGCTTTGCAATGATGAGGATGAGAAGGAAGGCTACTGACACATCCTTGGCAGAAGGATTTTGAACTGGAGCATTGCTTTGATCTCTTTCAGGTGGAAAGGAGAGGCACAATGAAAAGGAAAGCAAGAGCCCAGATTCAGCCGTGAGTTTTGGCCTAGGGTTAAAGGACAGCAAACTGGAAGAATGGCGAGGAGGAGAACTGCTCTTTCACAGTCAGGCTGGGATTGGTTCAAGCCTGTGGGTGCACAGCAAGGCTCTCTTGACCACTTGCCTTTCTCACCTCCACCTCCTTCTTCCTTTAGACACATCAATGTTGGCAGCGACTTTCAGGCTGAGCTCCCAGAGCTGCAGAACAGAGCACCAAGTGAGGATGAAGAGCCTGCAACCCTGGTCTGGAAGCCCTGGGGAGAGGATGACTCTGACATGGAAAAACCTGACAGAGGTAGCTTTGCTTCAAGCTTTGCTTCCAGCCCTGAGCTACTTGGGTCTTGAAAAGGCTCCTTTTGCCTAAAAAGGCAGCGTTTTGCAGGCTCTGCTTCTCTCCTTGTCTCGCCCATCTTCCCATGTAGAAGTGTTAGAGGCAAGGAGAAAGAGCAAGCACCTTGCTCTCCAAACTGGTCAGGGCCGTTTGCCACTGGAAGAGGGGAGATTGGCCCCCACTTCTTCTTACAGAAGCTGCTTTGGAGGGAGAGCCAGCACTGCGTGGGCCCTTGCTTCAGCTGGCCCTGTCTTTGCTCTCCTTTTCATGCTCTCTCTCCAAGCTGCTGTCTTTAGCTGCCGGCCTTTCCTTCTGCCTTGCATGGCAACCTTTGCCCTTTGCTGGCCTCCAGGCTGACTTTCGGTGGGTTTTTTCTTGTGCTTGCAGTAAGAGAACTGTTGGACATGGCCAGCTCCCGTGGCATTCCCGGGGCAGCAGCTAACCTGGAGCGCGCCCTGCACTGCCTGCACCAGGCACGCGGCAGCGTTCCGGTAAGAAGCGGCTGTTTGGGCGCAGAGGAGAGGGCACAGGGAATGCAGAAGGCCTGGGCACTGGGACAGCCTTTCCTGGCTGCTCTTGGAAGAAGGGTCTTAACAGGGAGCAGAGCACTTGCTGCCTGCTGGGTCTCCTCCAGCTGCGTCAGGGCTGAGCCCAAAGGGCTCCAGCAGGGAGAATCTCCCTCCTGGAGGCGGCGGCGGCGGAAGGTCCTGCTGCCTTGTAAATGGCCTGGAGATTTGGCTTCTCTAAGACATTTGGAGGGGAAATTCCCAGAAGCCTCAGTCAGCTGAGGCCATTCTGGCTGCAGGAGCAGCAAAATCCTCAGCTTGGTGAGCAAAAGGCCACTCTTGGGGACCAGGATCAAAGGGTCGGGCAGCAAAAACTAGGGACTGGGAGCAAATGACAGTGTTTCACCCACATGGGATACAGTCGCTTGAATGTCTGGAGAGGCAAAGGAGCTGAAAGGCAGCACCTGTGATTTTTTGGCTCATTTTTAATGTGCTGGGGCGGCTAAAGCCTTTTCCCTCTTGATCTTGCAGGAGGCTCTGGAGATGCTGCTCTCAGAGGGGCCTGCAACAGCTCAAGGCCATCCCATGGCTGATTATCATTACGCAGGTAAGCAAAGCAGAGCTTCTTGCGTCCCTGACAGATGCTGCCGTCCCCTTCATTGTTGTGGCAAGCGTTTCTGCTTCAAGAAATTGTGCTTAACACCAGCACAAGGTCTTGTCTCCTCTGTGGGTGGGCAAAGCACCAGCATCTAGTCCTTCAGCTCTACTTGTTTTCCAATCCTTCTCCCCGGGCAATGCCTGCTCTTGTCTTCATGACCTTCTGAGGGAGCAGACACGTACACACACGTGAATGACGGCCTGCGACCGTTTTCTTTCGGCAGCCAGTGGGATCTACTTGGTGTGGATCAAGGGATCCCTTTACTAGCCGCTGCTTTTTATTGCCAGGCTCTGATAGATGGACACCTGAGGAGAAGGAGTCCTTCCAAAAGGCTTTCCACACCTACGGCAAGGATTTTCATCTCATCCAGAAGCAGGTAAAGCCACGGGACATTCTTTACCCGAGCAGATCAGCAGCAGGAAAGCTTGCTTATTTCTGGGAACAAGCACTGGGCTTCAGTCTGTCTCTTCTCAAGGAGCAAGTATCTTCAAGAAGTAAGAAAAGGGGACATCAAAAGCCTGTGTCAAAAGGATGATCCTGCCTCTCCAGCCCTTTTCTCCAAGCTCTTTTGGAAGATGAAGCTTTATTCTGTCAGACTTGTGGCACAGGTCTGCTGCTGCTTCCACAAGACGCTGTGCTGGCATAACTGGAGTGAAGCGGGGAAAGAAGAACTGTGCTAGGTGGATTTGTTGTTGATCTGTGCATTGCGTGTATTAGCACCTAGCATCATACAGGGTTTAAGACATTGCATGATGCCTCTCTTTCTCCATGTTGATTTCATTTTACACCCTACTCCATTTACTTCATGCTTTTACTTCCTAGTTGACTCCATAGTCTACTTTTTCCCCAGTGCACCCGACACCATTTGCGATTCCTTCTTTTTCTCTTCACAACAGATCCAGACTAAGACCGTGGCCCAGTGTGTGGAGTACTACTACTCCTGGAAAAAGGAGCATAAACTTGCCAGCACTCTTGCTCAGGTGAGGGGCAAGAAAATGGAGAGGTGCCAGGAAGGTCGAGAAACTGGGAGAAGGGGAGAAAAGCTGCTGGCGAGCCATGCCAGATGCCCCTTTGCCAGGATCACATCGTCCCATGCGCTGGGAAAGGCACAGCAGATGCTGCCCGGGCCTTCCTTGTGCTGCTGCCCTGAAGTATGCAATTCTGGAGCCTAACTTTGACCCAAGAAAGCAGCACCGCCACCAAAATGGGCTTTGACTCTCTACAGATGGGCTTCTCAAGGGCTGGCACCCTCGCTGACTCCAATCAGACCCCAAATTCCCCACTGCTTGCTGACATCAGCAGTCCAGGCTGCCTTTGTGGATATGCTGCAGATTTTCAGGGAGTTTTTCTAGCATGCCAGCATAGTCCCCAAGAAGGAGCTGCTGGTGCTGTGGCTCCCCTAAATCTTTCCTTAGCGGCAAAGAGCAATTTGCTTCCCATCATGTGAGAGAGAGAGAGAGAGAGAGAGAGAGAGAGAGACAGGGAGGGAGATTATTTTGGGGACTAGAAAATGGCTAAGCATGTGTCTACCCTAATTGGACTGAATTTAAATCCCGTTGCCTAGACATTTGTGGAGGAAAAGCAGAGAGATGTTAGGCAGAAAGGTAGAAATAAGAAATGTAGAGCTCTAAATAGCCAGGTCTTTCTCCCACCCCTTTGGCCTGTAGAAAAGAGGAGTATTTTCCTCCAAGCTCTGGCTTGGCAGCCCGCCGCAGCCCATTGGCAAAGACAGCCGTTTTCTCAGCTCTTGAGGCTTTGGAAGGATTTGCTTAGGCCGATAGATTTTTCTGCTGGATGCTCTGATTTCCAGCTTTGTGAGAGGAAGGAAGCATTGATAAGGACTCTTTGATTTCCAGAGCGTGGGCAAAGCAAAGAGGAGCAAAAGCCCTCCCAGAAAGGAGAACGGGGAGCCAGGGAAGAGAAGCCGCAAGAGGGCTCGCAGCGCCCAGTGTCCCTGCTGCCAACCGCGCCAGCCGCCCCCTTCGGCGGGAGGCCCCTTTCCCTGCGGGCAGTGCAAACGGTGCGCAAGTTCCTCCTCTTTCTGCTCAAAGCTGCGCCTTTGGACTAAAAGGGGCTGACCCTTTTCAAAGGCACCGCAGGGGAAGCTGGGGGCACTTGCAGCATCGCCCCCGGCAGCCGTGCTCAAGCTTAACACCCACCTCAAACCCAAAGAGCTTAGGTAAAACCCAGCCTTCACAATGAAACCTTGCCGTGCCCCAACAAGACACAGTTGATACAAGTAGGAATAGATCCATCAAAGCTTGGTTTGATGCTGCTGATCAAATTCAAAAGAGGATGCAGCAAAAGGAGGAAGACATTTCAAGGCATTGAAAGTAGAACCATCAGACTCATGGTGCTGATCCATTGACAAATGTGCCACTGCCCGAAAAGACAGAAATTCATACTCAAACGGAGATCTCGGCACTTGCTTTCATGGTGTGTACTAGCGTCAGCAATGGATGGTTTGCTTCCTATCTTGCAGGGTGTTTGAAAGCATGAAGGAAAGGAACAACCACAGCAGAAGACATCGGCCTCGGAAGGAAGCAGAGCCTCTCCCCAAGAAGAAAAGACCAAATTAGAGAACCCTGCAGGTTGTCCAGGGCTAGCAAGAGTTAGGCAGATTAGTTAGATAGGAATACAACTGTTAGATATTAGTTAGATAGGAATACGATTATTTTTTAAGATTTTTGGGTTGTTTAATCTTCTACTTCGTTAGTTGACATGATAGTAACCTCCTCAATTTAGTAGTTAAGATACATTAGTATTATTCAGGACTCATTAGTATTATTAGATTTATCAGTAAATGTCAGAGGTTGGGTGTTGTCTATGCTCTGCCATATGCTCTTTGTCATTTTGCCTTTGTTGAGAGCCAATCTGTCTTTATCATTAAACCAATGTTTGTTCCATTTTGTCTTTTTGTCTGTATGAAATGACTTTGGCAATGTTTGTTCCATTTGCCTGGTGTTGCAAAGACGGCACTTGCCCTGAGAGTAGAATCTGGGCAGGCGCCACCTCCCCCAGGCCCAGCCCCTTGCTCAGCTGGCAGCACTTCCTGACGTGTGTCTCCTTTACTGCCAGTGAAATACCGCTGGGGCTTCAGCCTTTGATTCCTCAACATCTCAGCTGGGAGTGGAAAGGGAGGCTTTGTTTAATTCACTGAATTGCATCTGGATGAGTGGGCTCACCATATTTTCTGGCATAAAAGCAGCGGGTTGAGTCCTTTTTGGAGCCCAGCCAGATAATTTGCTTTCATTTTGGGGGACTGATGGAGCTGACCAGCTTGGAGGACGTTTCTAAGCCCTCCGATTCTATCCAATTCCTATCGGCATGCACCACAAAGGCATGGCTAGGTCAGTTTCAGTTTCTCTGGAAAGGACCAGTGTCCCGCTCTGGGCCTCCAGCAATCTCCTTAGCTAAAGCCGAGCGGGTGTGATCATTATCCTCTGACTTGTCACAGCTGGGGCACTTGCGCCAAAGAAGAATCCAAGTCACTCTTTTATGGAGGCCAGCAAATGGCCCTGCCTAGCAAGGCTTTGGTGGCAGGGGCTGTGGAGGGTGGATGGAGAGGGGGCGAGGGAGGGGGCAATTGGCAGGCTGCTTCTGGGAAGCCGAGGCAAGCTTGCCCTTGTCTGATGGAGCCGGTGCAGGTGGGCTTTGGAGGCTACAAAGTATCTGCCTTGCAGTGGGACTTGTTCCAGCTGCCCCCTCAGTTTGCTGGCCAGTGGGTAACATGCAGGCTGGGAAGGAAGCAAGATTGGGACTGAAGCAAGATTTGCTTTTCCTTAAGGACAGGCAGGGAAGCAGCAAAGCTGCCTGGCTTTTGTCATATCGGCCATCTAGGCATTAAAAGCAATGTGAAGGCCAGCAGTGGGGAAAGGTAATTCTGTTAGTGTTGCTTCCTTAGAGGAATGCCAGAGTCTTTTGGGACAACCACCGAGCTTCTCCAAGGGAGCTGGACGAGGGATCTAGAAATTCTGCATGACTGTTTGCTAGAGAAATGCCCGTGTGCTGTCCCTGTGTGTGTGTGTGTGTGTCCCCATCAGTTGGCCTGAAAAAGATCCTGTTTCTCCAAGTTTCAAGGGAGGAGTGATGAGGTGAGAGACCAGCTCAGAGGCCCAAAGGAGGGAAACCATGCAGTGACATTATTGGGCAGCAAAAGGAGAATTGAGAAAGGGGGCAGGATGAATGCCTCCACTTTGAGAGGAAGCTTTGGAGTTGGCTCTGCGCTGGACAACTTGCAAATTCCAGCTCCTCTCAGAGCTGGAGGAGAGCCAGTGGGAGGAGCCCTTCTGGTTCTCCAGGGCAGGAGATGAGGTCTGGGCCCTTGCACAGAGGCAGGCTCCTGTGCACCTTCAGCTGGAGGCACCTTGCAGAGAAGC
Organism: Agelaius phoeniceus; assembly: GCF_051311805.1. Lineage (NCBI taxonomy): Eukaryota > Metazoa > Chordata > Aves > Passeriformes > Icteridae > Agelaius > Agelaius phoeniceus. The sequence goes on along the minus strand of NC_135303.1, from coordinate 37,876,952 downwards.
ACCGGGAAGAGCCAGGGCTGTCCCTGCACTGCTTTTGCCTGTCTCATCAGACGACTGAGGAGAAAAGGCCCAATGGGAAGCTTCTCAGAGCAAACTTGCAGCAGAAGTAGAAGGGGCAGAGGCGGCCCATGCCCCTTTCTGTCCCATGGCTCCCCCGGGGGTTCTAGATGGAATGTTGGGCTGTGCCCATAGCAACTGTCGTTGTCTCCTGCTCCTGCGGCCCTTGCTGGAACGCTGCTGGAGCAGCGCTGGAGCAGCAGCTGCAGGATCAGCTCCTGGGCTGTCCCTGACCAGCCGCCTTCTGCACTCAGCGCCAGACCCGGCCTCTGCACCGACATCCTGGTCTCCTCGTCTGCCTCTGGGCATCCCCAGAGCACTTGGGAACCGTCCAAGGTAAGAAAATCCCCGTTTGCCCTCAAAGCACTAGCACAGCGGCAGGAGGCTCCAGCTGCCTCTCCCACCGAGCACGACACACAGGCTGCGTGCTCACTTTCCCCAGACGAGCTTCCACGTGAAAGCAGGGTGCAGCTTCTGAAGGAACCGTGTTGCCTCCAGGGGAAACACAGACCTTTCCAGAGAGGACCTAGGGAGGTGTCCCAGTGCAGTTGCAGATCCTCGTCCACGCATCACCTGATTAAACGTTCTTGGCACCCATTTCAGTCCTCAAACTATCTTGTGCTGACCCCAAAACAAATTGTTCCTGGCTGAGCAGGTCAGGGCTTCAGTGTCAACAAATCCCCTTATGCCCTGACTCTGCTCACACCCGCTCCAAAGCTTCAAACAGCACAATGATGGCACTTCTCCTCTGGCATCCCTGTCGTTCAGGGCATGGAAGCATTTGACTGGGCTTCTCTGCAAACACAGGCTTTCAACTTCAAAAACCATCTGGGATCAGCAATTCTTATCTACTTACGTATTTACATCGCCTATAGATCCCTTCTATTTTAATATCTTTAGAGATTCTTTTTTCAGTGCACGTAGGGCTGGTTCTACCTCATGCTCAGGGGTGGCCGTCAAATGCCATCTCCTCAAGAGCACAATCACAGTAGCACAGAATTTTCTGCCTTGGAAGGGATTCTGAAAGATCACTGAGCCCAACTGCAGGGCCTGCCCGGGGCAGCCTCAACAATCACAGCCTGTGCCCAAGAGCAGTGTCCAAACACTTTTGGAGCTCAGTCAGCCTTGGTGCTGTGCCCCCTTCCCTGGGGAGGCTGTTGCAGTGCCCAAGCAGCCTGTGGCTGAAGAAGCTTTTCCTTCGATCCAACCTAAGCCTGCACTGGCACATCTCCCCTGCCATTCTCTTGGCTCTTCTCCGTGGCCCTGGGAGTGAAGAGAGTAGTGCATGGCCTTCTGCTTGCCCTCCTGAGGAAGCTGCTGACTGCTGGAGGGTCCTGCCTAGGACATTCCATGTCAAAAAGGCAGCAATGACAGCAAAGAGAAAGGAGCTGGGACACGGGAGCTCGGGCTTTGCAATGATGAGGATGAGAAGGAAGGCTACTGACACATCCTTGGCAGAAGGATTTTGAACTGGAGCATTGCTTTGATCTCTTTCAGGTGGAAAGGAGAGGCACAATGAAAAGGAAAGCAAGAGCCCAGATTCAGCCGTGAGTTTTGGCCTAGGGTTAAAGGACAGCAAACTGGAAGAATGGCGAGGAGGAGAACTGCTCTTTCACAGTCAGGCTGGGATTGGTTCAAGCCTGTGGGTGCACAGCAAGGCTCTCTTGACCACTTGCCTTTCTCACCTCCACCTCCTTCTTCCTTTAGACACATCAATGTTGGCAGCGACTTTCAGGCTGAGCTCCCAGAGCTGCAGAACAGAGCACCAAGTGAGGATGAAGAGCCTGCAACCCTGGTCTGGAAGCCCTGGGGAGAGGATGACTCTGACATGGAAAAACCTGACAGAGGTAGCTTTGCTTCAAGCTTTGCTTCCAGCCCTGAGCTACTTGGGTCTTGAAAAGGCTCCTTTTGCCTAAAAAGGCAGCGTTTTGCAGGCTCTGCTTCTCTCCTTGTCTCGCCCATCTTCCCATGTAGAAGTGTTAGAGGCAAGGAGAAAGAGCAAGCACCTTGCTCTCCAAACTGGTCAGGGCCGTTTGCCACTGGAAGAGGGGAGATTGGCCCCCACTTCTTCTTACAGAAGCTGCTTTGGAGGGAGAGCCAGCACTGCGTGGGCCCTTGCTTCAGCTGGCCCTGTCTTTGCTCTCCTTTTCATGCTCTCTCTCCAAGCTGCTGTCTTTAGCTGCCGGCCTTTCCTTCTGCCTTGCATGGCAACCTTTGCCCTTTGCTGGCCTCCAGGCTGACTTTCGGTGGGTTTTTTCTTGTGCTTGCAGTAAGAGAACTGTTGGACATGGCCAGCTCCCGTGGCATTCCCGGGGCAGCAGCTAACCTGGAGCGCGCCCTGCACTGCCTGCACCAGGCACGCGGCAGCGTTCCGGTAAGAAGCGGCTGTTTGGGCGCAGAGGAGAGGGCACAGGGAATGCAGAAGGCCTGGGCACTGGGACAGCCTTTCCTGGCTGCTCTTGGAAGAAGGGTCTTAACAGGGAGCAGAGCACTTGCTGCCTGCTGGGTCTCCTCCAGCTGCGTCAGGGCTGAGCCCAAAGGGCTCCAGCAGGGAGAATCTCCCTCCTGGAGGCGGCGGCGGCGGAAGGTCCTGCTGCCTTGTAAATGGCCTGGAGATTTGGCTTCTCTAAGACATTTGGAGGGGAAATTCCCAGAAGCCTCAGTCAGCTGAGGCCATTCTGGCTGCAGGAGCAGCAAAATCCTCAGCTTGGTGAGCAAAAGGCCACTCTTGGGGACCAGGATCAAAGGGTTGGGCAGCAAAAACTAGGGACTGGGAGCAAATGACAGTGTTTCACCCACATGGGATACAGTCGCTTGAATGTCTGGAGAGGCAAAGGAGCTGAAAGGCAGCACCTGTGATTTTTTGGCTCATTTTTAATGTGCTGGGGCGGCTAAAGCCTTTTCCCTCTTGATCTTGCAGGAGGCTCTGGAGATGCTGCTCTCAGAGGGGCCTGCAACACCTCAAGGCCATCCCATGGCTGATTATCATTACGCAGGTAAGCAAAGCAGAGCTTCTTGCGTCCCTGACAGATGCTGCCGTCCCCTTCATTGTTGTGGCAAGCGTTTCTGCTTCAAGAAATTGTGCTTAACACCAGCACAAGGTCTTGTCTCCTCTGTGGGTGGGCAAAGCACCAGCATCTAGTCCTTCAGCTCTACTTGTTTTCCAATCCTTCTCCCCGGGCAATGCCTGCTCTTGTCTTCATGACCTTCTGAGGGAGCAGACACGTACACACACGTGAATGACGGCCTGTGACCGTTTTCTTTCGGCAGCCAGTGGGATCTACTTGGTGTGGATCAAGGGATCCCTTTACTAGCCGCTGCTTTTTATTGCCAGGCTCTGATAGATGGACACCTGAGGAGAAGGAGTCCTTCCAAAAGGCTTTCCACACCTACGGCAAGGATTTTCATCTCATCCAGAAGCAGGTAAAGCCACGGGACATTCTTTACCCGAGCAGATCAGCAGCAGGAAAGCTTGCTTATTTCTGGGAACAAGCACTGGGCTTCAGTCTGTCTCTTCTCAAGGAGCAAGTATCTTCAAGAAGTAAGAAAAGGGGACATCAAAAGCCTGTGTCAAAAGGATGATCCTGCCTCTCCAGCCCTTTTCTCCAAGCTCTTTTGGAAGATGAAGCTTTATTCTGTCAGACTTGTGGCACAGGTCTGCTGCTGCTTCCACAAGACGCTGTGCTGGCATAACTGGAGTGAAGCGGGGAAAGAAGAACTGTGCTAGGTGGATTTGTTGTTGATCTGTGCATTGCGTGTATTAGCACCTAGCATCATACAGGGTTTAAGACATTGCATGATGCCTCTCTTTCTCCATGTTGATTTCATTTTACACCCTACTCCATTTACTTCATGCTTTTACTTCCTAGTTCACTCCATAGTCTACTTTTTCCCCAGTGCACCCGACACCATTTTCGATTCCTTCTTTTTCTCTTCACAACAGATCCAGACTAAGACCGTGGCCCAGTGTGTGGAGTACTACTACTCCTGGAAAAAGGAGCATAAACTTGCCAGCACTCTTGCTCAGGTGAGGGGCAAGAAAATGGAGAGGTGCCAGGAAGGTCGAGAAACTGGGAGAAGGGGAGAAAAGCTGCTGGCGAGCCATGCCAGATGCCCCTTTGCCAGGATCACATCGTCCCATGCGCTGGGAAAGGCACAGCAGATGCTGCCCGGGCCTTCCTTGTGCTGCTGCCCTGAAGTATGCAATTCTGGAGCCTAACTTTGACCCAAGAAAGCAGCACCGCCACCAAAATGGGCTTTGACTCTCTACAGATGGGCTTCTCAAGGGCTGGCACCCTCGCTGACTCCAATCAGACCCCAAATTCCCCACTGCTTGCTGACATCAGCAGTCCAGGCTGCCTTTGTGGATATGCTGCAGATTTTCAGGGAGTTTTTCTAGCATGCCAGCATAGTCCCCAAGAAGGAGCTGCTGGTGCTGTGGCTCCCCTAAATCTTTCCTTAGCGGCAAAGAGCAATTTGCTTCCCATCATGTGAGAGAGAGAGAGAGAGAGAGAGAGAGAGAGAGACAGGGAGGGAGATTATTTTGGGGACTAGAAAATGGCTAAGCATGTGTCTACCCTAATTGGACTGAATTTAAATCCCGTTGCCTAGACATTTGTGGAGGAAAAGCAGAGAGATGTTAGGCAGAAAGGTAGAAATAAGAAATGTAGAGCTCTAAATAGCCAGGTCTTTCTCCCACCCCTTTGGCCTGTAGAAAAGAGGAGTATTTTCCTCCAAGCTCTGGCTTGGCAGCCCGCCGCAGCCCATTGGCAAAGACAGCCGTTTTCTCAGCTCTTGAGGCTTTGGAAGGATTTGCTTAGGCCGATAGATTTTTCTGCTGGATGCTCTGATTTCCAGCTTTGTGAGAGGAAGGAAGCATTGATAAGGACTCTTTGATTTCCAGAGCGTGGGCAAAGCAAAGAGGAGCAAAAGCCCTCCCAGAAAGGAGAACGGGGAGCCAGGGAAGAGAAGCCGCAAGAGGGCTCGCAGCGCCCAGTGTCCCTGCTGCCAACCGCGCCAGCCGCCCCCTTCGGCGGGAGGCCCCTTTCCCTGCGGGCAGTGCAAACGGTGCGCAAGTTCCTCCTCTTTCTGCTCAAAGCTGCGCCTTTGGACTAAAAGGGGCTGACCCTTTTCAAAGGCACCGCAGGGGAAGCTGGGGGCACTTGCAGCATCGCCCCCGGCAGCCGTGCTCAAGCTTAACACCCACCTCAAACCCAAAGAGCTTAGGTAAAACCCAGCCTTCACAATGAAACCTTGCCGTGCCCCAACAAGACACAGTTGATACAAGTAGGAATAGATCCATCAAAGCTTGGTTTGATGCTGCTGATCAAATTCAAAAGAGGATGCAGCAAAAGGAGGAAGACATTTCAAGGCATTGAAAGTAGAACCATCAGACTCATGGTGCTGATCCATTGACAAATGTGCCACTGCCCGAAAAGACAGAAATTCATACTCAAACGGAGATCTCGGCACTTGCTTTCATGGTGTGTACTAGCGTCAGCAATGGATGGTTTGCTTCCTATCTTGCAGGGTGTTTGAAATCATGAAGGAAAGGAACAACCACAGCAGAAGACATCGGCCTCGGAAGGAAGCAGAGCCTCTCCCCAAGAAGAAAAGACCAAATTAGAGAACCCTGCAGGTTGTCCAGGGCTAGCAAGAGTTAGGCAGATTAGTTAGATAGGAATACAACTGTTAGATATTAGTTAGATAGGAATACGATTATTTTTTAAGATTTTTGGGTTGTTTAATCTTCTACTTCGTTAGTTGACATGATAGTAACCTCCTCAATTTAGTAGTTAAGATACATTAGTATTATTCAGGACTCATTAGTATTATTAGATTTATCAGTAAATGTCAGAGGTTGGGTGTTGTCTATGCTCTGCCATATGCTCTTTGTCATTTTGCCTTTGTTGAGAGCCAATCTGTCTTTATCATTAAACCAATGTTTGTTCCATTTTGTCTTTTTGTCTGTATGAAATGACTTTGGCAATGTTTGTTCCATTTGCCTGGTGTTGCAAAGACGGCACTTGCCCTGAGAGTAGAATCTGGGCAGGCGCCACCTCCCCCAGGCCCAGCCCCTTGCTCAGCTGGCAGCACTTCCTGACGTGTGTCTCCTTTACTGCCAGTGAAATACCGCTGGGGCTTCAGCCTTTGATTCCTCAACATCTCAGCTGGGAGTGGAAAGGGAGGCTTTGTTTAATTCACTGAATTGCATCTGGATGAGTGGGCTCACCATATTTTCTGGCATAAAAGCAGCGGGTTGAGTCCTTTTTGGAGCCCAGCCAGATAATTTGCTTTCATTTTGGGGGACTGATGGAGCTGACCAGCTTGGAGGACGTTTCTAAGCCCTCCGATTCTATCCAATTCCTATCGGCATGCACCACAAAGGCATGGCTAGGTCAGTTTCAGTTTCTCTGGAAAGGACCAGTGTCCCGCTCTGGGCCTCCAGCAATCTCCTTAGCTAAAGCCGAGCGGGTGTGATCATTATCCTCTGACTTGTCACAGCTGGGGCACTTGCGCCAAAGAAGAATCCAAGTCACTCTTTTATGGAGGCCAGCAAATGGCCCTGCCTAGCAAGGCTTTGGTGGCAGGGGCTGTGGAGGGTGGATGGAGAGGGGGCGAGGGAGGGGGCAATTGGCAGGCTGCTTCTGGGAAGCCGAGGCAAGCTTGCCCTTGTCTGATGGAGCCGGTGCAGGTGGGCTTTGGAGGCTACAAAGTATCTGCCTTGCAGTGGGACTTGTTCCAGCTGCCCCCTCAGTTTGCTGACCAGTGGGTAACATGCAGGCTGGGAAGGAAGCAAGATTGGGACTGAAGCAAGATTTGCTTTTCCTTAAGGACAGGCAGGGAAGCAGCAAAGCTGCCTGGCTTTTGTCATATCGGCCATCTAGGCATTAAAAGCAATGTGAAGGCCAGCAGTGGGGAAAGGTAATTCTGTTAGTGTTGCTTCCTTAGAGGAATGCCAGAGTCTTTTGGGACAACCACCGAGCTTCTCCAAGGGAGCTGGACGAGGGATCTAGAAATTCTGCATGACTGTTTGCTAGAGAAATGCCCGTGTGCTGTCCCTGTGTGTGTGTGTGTGTGTCCCCATCAGTTGGCCTGAAAAAGATCCTGTTTCTCCAAGTTTCAAGGGAGGAGTGATGAGGTGAGAGACCAGCTCAGAGGCCCAAAGGAGGGAAACCATGCAGTGACATTATTGGGCAGCAAAAGGAGAATTGAGAAAGGGGGCAGGATGAATGCCTCCACTTTGAGAGGAAGCTTTGGAGTTGGCTCTGCGCTGGACAACTTGCAAATTCCAGCTCCTCTCAGAGCTGGAGGAGAGCCAGTGGGAGGAGCCCTTCTGGTTCTCCAGGGCAGGAGATGAGGTCTGGGCCCTTGCACAGAGGCAGGCTCCTGTGCACCTTCAGCTGGAGGCACCTTGCAGAGAAGCACCGGGAAGAGCCAGGGCTGTCCCTGCACTGCTTTTGCCTGTCTCATCAGACGACTGAGGAGAAAAGGCCCAATGGGAAGCTTCTCAGAGCAAACTTGCAGCAGAAGTAGAAGGGGCAGAGGCGGCCCATGCCCCTTTCTGTCCCATGGCTCCCCCGGGGGTTCTAGATGGAATGTTGGGCTGTGCCCATAGCAACTGTCGTTGTCTCCTGCTCCTGCGGCCCTTGCTGGAACGCTGCTGGAGCAGCGCTGGAGCAGCAGCTGCAGGATCAGCTCCTGGGCTGTCCCTGACCAGCCGCCTTCTGCACTCAGCGCCAGACCCGGCCTCTGCACCGACATCCTGGTCTCCTCGTCTGCCTCTGGGCATCCCCAGAGCACTTGGGAACCGTCCAAGGTAAGAAAATCCCCGTTTGCCCTCAAAGCACTAGCACAGCGGCAGGAGGCTCCAGCTGCCTCTCCCACCGAGCACGACACACAGGCTGCGTGCTCACTTTCCCCAGACGAGCTTCCACGTGAAAGCAGGGTGCAGCTTCTGAAGGAACCGTGTTGCCTCCAGGGGAAACACAGACCTTTCCAGAGAGGACCTAGGGAGGTGTCCCAGTGCAGTTGCAGATCCTCGTCCACGCATCACCTGATTAAACGTTCTTGGCACCCATTTCAGTCCTCAAACTATCTTGTGCTGACCCCAAAACAAATTGTTCCTGGCTGAGCAGGTCAGGGCTTCAGTGTCAACAAATCCCCTTATGCCCTGACTCTGCTCACACCCGCTCCAAAGCTTCAAACAGCACAATGATGGCACTTCTCCTCTGGCATCCCTGTCGTTCAGGGCATGGAAGCATTTGACTGGGCTTCTCTGCAAACACAGGCTTTCAACTTCAAAAACCATCTGGGATCAGCAATTCTTATCTACTTACGTATTTACATCGCCTATAGATCCCTTCTATTTTAATATCTTTAGAGATTCTTTTTTCAGTGCACGTAGGGCTGGTTCTACCTCATGCTCAGGGGTGGCCGTCAAATGCCATCTCCTCAAGAGCACAATCACAGTAGCACAGAATTTTCTGCCTTGGAAGGGATTCTGAAAGATCACTGAGCCCAACTGCAGGGCCTGCCCGGGGCAGCCTCAACAATCACAGCCTGTGCCCAAGAGCAGTGTCCAAACACTTTTGGAGCTCAGTCAGCCTTGGTGCTGTGCCCCCTTCCCTGGGGAGGCTGTTGCAGTGCCCAAGCAGCCTGTGGCTGAAGAAGCTTTTCCTTCGATCCAACCTAAGCCTGCACTGGCACATCTCCCCTGCCATTCTCTTGGCTCTTCTCCGTGGCCCTGGGAGTGAAGAGAGTAGTGCATGGCCTTCTGCTTGCCCTCCTGAGGAAGCTGCTGACTGCTGGAGGGTCCTGCCTAGGACATTCCATGTCAAAAAGGCAGCAATGACAGCAAAGAGAAAGGAGCTGGGACACGGGAGCTCGGGCTTTGCAATGATGAGGATGAGAAGGAAGGCTACTGACACATCCTTGGCAGAAGGATTTTGAACTGGAGCATTGCTTTGATCTCTTTCAGGTGGAAAGGAGAGGCACAATGAAAAGGAAAGCAAGAGCCCAGATTCAGCCGTGAGTTTTGGCCTAGGGTTAAAGGACAGCAAACTGGAAGAATGGCGAGGAGGAGAACTGCTCTTTCACAGTCAGGCTGGGATTGGTTCAAGCCTGTGGGTGCACAGCAAGGCTCTCTTGACCACTTGCCTTTCTCACCTCCACCTCCTTCTTCCTTTAGACACATCAATGTTGGCAGCGACTTTCAGGCTGAGCTCCCAGAGCTGCAGAACAGAGCACCAAGTGAGGATGAAGAGCCTGCAACCCTGGTCTGGAAGCCCTGGGGAGAGGATGACTCTGACATGGAAAAACCTGACAGAGGTAGCTTTGCTTCAAGCTTTGCTTCCAGCCCTGAGCTACTTGGGTCTTGAAAAGGCTCCTTTTGCCTAAAAAGGCAGCGTTTTGCAGGCTCTGCTTCTCTCCTTGTCTCGCCCATCTTCCCATGTAGAAGTGTTAGAGGCAAGGAGAAAGAGCAAGCACCTTGCTCTCCAAACTGGTCAGGGCCGTTTGCCACTGGAAGAGGGGAGATTGGCCCCCACTTCTTCTTACAGAAGCTGCTTTGGAGGGAGAGCCAGCACTGCGTGGGCCCTTGCTTCAGCTGGCCCTGTCTTTGCTCTCCTTTTCATGCTCTCTCTCCAAGCTGCTGTCTTTAGCTGCCGGCCTTTCCTTCTGCCTTGCATGGCAACCTTTGCCCTTTGCTGGCCTCCAGGCTGACTTTCGGTGGGTTTTTTCTTGTGCTTGCAGTAAGAGAACTGTTGGACATGGCCAGCTCCCGTGGCATTCCCGGGGCAGCAGCTAACCTGGAGCGCGCCCTGCACTGCCTGCACCAGGCACGCGGCAGCGTTCCGGTAAGAAGCGGCTGTTTGGGCGCAGAGGAGAGGGCACAGGGAATGCAGAAGGCCTGGGCACTGGGACAGCCTTTCCTGGCTGCTCTTGGAAGAAGGGTCTTAACAGGGAGCAGAGCACTTGCTGCCTGCTGGGTCTCCTCCAGCTGCGTCAGGGCTGAGCCCAAAGGGCTCCAGCAGGGAGAATCTCCCTCCTGGAGGCGGCGGCGGCGGAAGGTCCTGCTGCCTTGTAAATGGCCTGGAGATTTGGCTTCTCTAAGACATTTGGAGGGGAAATTCCCAGAAGCCTCAGTCAGCTGAGGCCATTCTGGCTGCAGGAGCAGCAAAATCCTCAGCTTGGTGAGCAAAAGGCCACTCTTGGGGACCAGGATCAAAGGGTTGGGCAGCAAAAACTAGGGACTGGGAGCAAATGACAGTGTTTCACCCACATGGGATACAGTCGCTTGAATGTCTGGAGAGGCAAAGGAGCTGAAAGGCAGCACCTGTGATTTTTTGGCTCATTTTTAATGTGCTGGGGCGGCTAAAGCCTTTTCCCTCTTGATCTTGCAGGAGGCTCTGGAGATGCTGCTCTCAGAGGGGCCTGCAACAGCTCAAGGCCATCCCATGGCTGATTATCATTACGCAGGTAAGCAAAGCAGAGCTTCTTGCGTCCCTGACAGATGCTGCCGTCCCCTTCATTGTTGTGGCAAGCGTTTCTGCTTCAAGAAATTGTGCTTAACACCAGCACAAGGTCTTGTCTCCTCTGTGGGTGGGCAAAGCACCAGCATCTAGTCCTTCAGCTCTACTTGTTTTCCAATCCTTCTCCCCGGGCAATGCCTGCTCTTGTCTTCATGACCTTCTGAGGGAGCAGACACGTACACACACGTGAATGACGGCCTGCGACCGTTTTCTTTCGGCAGCCAGTGGGATCTACTTGGTGTGGATCAAGGGATCCCTTTACTAGCCGCTGCTTTTTATTGCCAGGCTCTGATAGATGGACACCTGAGGAGAAGGAGTCCTTCCAAAAGGCTTTCCACACCTACGGCAAGGATTTTCATCTCATCCAGAAGCAGGTAAAGCCACGGGACATTCTTTACCCGAGCAGATCAGCAGCAGGAAAGCTTGCTTATTTCTGGGAACAAGCACTGGGCTTCAGTCTGTCTCTTCTCAAGGAGCAAGTATCTTCAAGAAGTAAGAAAAGGGGACATCAAAAGCCTGTGTCAAAAGGATGATCCTGCCTCTCCAGCCCTTTTCTCCAAGCTCTTTTGGAAGATGAAGCTTTATTCTGTCAGACTTGTGGCACAGGTCTGCTGCTGCTTCCACAAGACGCTGTGCTGGCATAACTGGAGTGAAGCGGGGAAAGAAGAACTGTGCTAGGTGGATTTGTTGTTGATCTGTGCATTGCGTGTATTAGCACCTAGCATCATACAGGGTTTAAGACATTGCATGATGCCTCTCTTTCTCCATGTTGATTTCATTTTACACCCTACTCCATTTACTTCATGCTTTTACTTCCTAGTTCACTCCATAGTCTACTTTTTCCCCAGTGCACCCGACACCATTTTCGATTCCTTCTTTTTCTCTTCACAACAGATCCAGACTAAGACCGTGGCCCAGTGTGTGGAGTACTACTACTCCTGGAAAAAGGAGCATAAACTTGCCAGCACTCTTGCTCAGGTGAGGGGCAAGAAAATGGAGAGGTGCCAGGAAGGTCGAGAAACTGGGAGAAGGGGAGAAAAGCTGCTGGCGAGCCATGCCAGATGCCCCTTTGCCAGGATCACATCGTCCCATGCGCTGGGAAAGGCACAGCAGATGCTGCCCGGGCCTTCCTTGTGCTGCTGCCCTGAAGTATGCAATTCTGGAGCCTAACTTTGACCCAAGAAAGCAGCACCGCCACCAAAATGGGCTTTGACTCTCTACAGATGGGCTTCTCAAGGGCTGGCACCCTCGCTGACTCCAATCAGACCCCAAATTCCCCACTGCTTGCTGACATCAGCAGTCCAGGCTGCCTTTGTGGATATGCTGCAGATTTTCAGGGAGTTTTTCTAGCATGCCAGCATAGTCCCCAAGAAGGAGCTGCTGGTGCTGTGGCTCCCCTAAATCTTTCCTTAGCGGCAAAGAGCAATTTGCTTCCCATCATGTGAGAGAGAGAGAGAGAGAGAGAGAGAGAGAGACAGGGAGGGAGATTATTTTGGGGACTAGAAAATGGCTAAGCATGTGTCTACCCTAATTGGACTGAATTTAAATCCCGTTGCCTAGACATTTGTGGAGGAAAAGCAGAGAGATGTTAGGCAGAAAGGTAGAAATAAGAAATGTAGAGCTCTAAATAGCCAGGTCTTTCTCCCACCCCTTTGGCCTGTAGAAAAGAGGAGTATTTTCCTCCAAGCTCTGGCTTGGCAGCCCGCCGCAGCCCATTGGCAAAGACAGCCGTTTTCTCAGCTCTTGAGGCTTTGGAAGGATTTGCTTAGGCCGATAGATTTTTCTGCTGGATGCTCTGATTTCCAGCTTTGTGAGAGGAAGGAAGCATTGATAAGGACTCTTTGATTTCCAGAGCGTGGGCAAAGCAAAGAGGAGCAAAAGCCCTCCCAGAAAGGAGAACGGGGAGCCAGGGAAGAGAAGCCGCAAGAGGGCTCGCAGCGCCCAGTGTCCCTGCTGCCAACCGCGCCAGCCGCCCCCTTCGGCGGGAGGCCCCTTTCCCTGCGGGCAGTGCAAACGGTGCGCAAGTTCCTCCTCTTTCTGCTCAAAGCTGCGCCTTTGGACTAAAAGGGGCTGACCCTTTTCAAAGGCACCGCAGGGGAAGCTGGGGGCACTTGCAGCATCGCCCCCGGCAGCCGTGCTCAAGCTTAACACCCACCTCAAACCCAAAGAGCTTAGGTAAAACCCAGCCTTCACAATGAAACCTTGCCGTGCCCCAACAAGACACAGTTGATACAAGTAGGAATAGATCCATCAAAGCTTGGTTTGATGCTGCTGATCAAATTCAAAAGAGGATGCAGCAAAAGGAGGAAGACATTTCAAGGCATTGAAAGTAGAACCATCAGACTCATGGTGCTGATCCATTGACAAATGTGCCACTGCCCGAAAAGACAGAAATTCATACTCAAACGGAGATCTCGGCACTTGCTTTCATGGTGTGTACTAGCGTCAGCAATGGATGGTTTGTTTCCTATCTTGCAGGGTGTTTGAAAGCATGAAGGAAAGGAACAACCACAGCAGAAGACATCGGCCTCGGAAGGAAGCAGAGCCTCTCCCCAAGAAGAAAAGACCAAATTAGAGAACCCTGCAGGTTGTCCAGGGCTAGCAAGAGTTAGGCAGATTAGTTAGATAGGAATACAACTGTTAGATATTAGTTAGATAGGAATACGATTATTTTTTAAGATTTTTGGGTTGTTTAATCTTCTACTTCGTTAGTTGACATGATAGTAACCTCCTCAATTTAGTAGTTAAGATACATTAGTATTATTCAGGACTCATTAGTATTATTAGATTTATCAGTAAATGTCAGAGGTTGGGTGTTGTCTATGCTCTGCCATATGCTCTTTGTCATTTTGCCTTTGTTGAGAGCCAATCTGTCTTTATCATTAAACCAATGTTTGTTCCATTTTGTCTTTTTGTCTGTATGAAATGACTTTGGCAATGTTTGTTCCATTTGCCTGGTGTTGCAAAGACGGCACTTGCCCTGAGAGTAGAATCTGGGCAGGCGCCACCTCCCCCAGGCCCAGCCCCTTGCTCAGCTGGCAGGACTTCCTGAGGTGTGTCTCCTTTACTGCCAGTGAAATACCGCTGGGGCTTCAGCCTTTGATTCCTCAACATCTCAGCTGGGAGTGGAAAGGGAGGCTTTGTTTAATTCACTGAATTGCATCTGGATGAGTGGGCTCACCATATTTTCTGGCATAAAAGCAGCGGGTTGAGTCCTTTTTGGAGCCCAGCCAGATAATTTGCTTTCATTTTGGGGGACTGATGGAGCTGACCAGCTTGGAGGACGTTTCTAAGCCCTCCGATTCTATCCAATTCCTATCGGCATGCACCACAAAGGCATGGCTAGGTCAGTTTCAGTTTCTCTGGAAAGGACCAGTGTCCCGCTCTGGGCCTCCAGCAATCTCCTTAGCTAAAGCCGAGCGGGTGTGATCATTATCCTCTGACTTGTCACAGCTGGGGCACTTGAGCCAAAGAAGAATCCAAGTCACTCTTTTATGGAGGCCAGCAAATGGCCGTGCCTAGCAAGGCTTTGGTGGCAGGGGCTGTGGAGGGTGGATGGAGAGGGGGCGAGGGAGGGGGCAATTGGCAGGCTGCTTCTGGGAAGCCGAGGCAAGCTTGCCCTTGTCTGATGGAGCCGGTGCAGGTGGGCTTTGGAGGCTACAAAGTATCTGCCTTGCAGTGGGACTTGTTCCAGCTGCCCCCTCAGTTTGCCGGCCAGCGGGTAACATGCAGGCTGGGAAGGAAGCAAGATTGGGACTGAAGCAAGATTTGCTTTTCCTTAAGGACAGGCAGGGAAGCAGCAAAGCTGCCTGGCTTTTGTCATATCGGCCATCTAGGCATTAAAAGCAATGTGAAGGCCAGCAGTGGGGAAAGGTAATTCTGTTAGTGTTGCTTCCTTAGAGGAATGCCAGAGTCTTTTGGGACAACCACCGAGCTTCTCCAAGGGAGCTGGACGAGGGATCTAGAAATTCTGCATGACTGTTTGCTAGAGAAATGCCCGTGTGCTGTCCCTGTGTGTGTGTGTGTGTGTCCCCATCAGTTGGCCTGAAAAAGATCCTGTTTCTCTGAGTTTCAAGGGAGGAGTGATGAGGTGAGAGACCAGCTCAGAGGCCCAAAGGAGGGAAACCATGCAGTGACATTATTGGGCAGCAAAAGGAGAATTGAGAAAGGGGGCAGGATGAATGCCTCCACTTTGAGAGGAAGCTTTGGAGTTGGCTCTGCGCTGGACAACTTGCAAATTCCAGCTCCTCTCAGAGCTGGAGGAGAGCCAGTGGGAGGAGCCCTTCTGGTTCTCCAGGGCAGGAGATGAGGTCTGGGCCCTTGCACAGAGGCAGGCTCCTGTGCACCTTCAGCTGGAGGCACCTTGCAGAGAAGCACCGGGAAGAGCCAGGGCTGTCCCTGCACTGCTTTTGCCCGTCTCATCAGACGACTGAGGAGAAAAGGCCCAATGGGAAGCTTCTCAGAGCAAACTTGCAGCAGAAGTAGAAGGGGCAGAGGCGGCCCATGCCTCTTTCTGTCCCATGGCTCCCCCGGGGGTTCTAGATGGAATGTTGGGCTGTGCCCATAGCAACTGTCGTTGTCTCCTGCTCCTGCGGCCCTTGCTGGAACGCTGCTGGAGCAGCAGCTGCAGGATCAGCTCCTGGGCTGTCCCTGAGCAGCCGCCTTCTGCACTCAGCGCCAGACCCGGCCTCTGCACCGACATCCTGGTCTCCTCGTCTGCCTCTGGGCATCCCCAGAGCACTTGGGAACCGTCCAAGGTAAGAAAATCCCCGTTTGCCCTCAAAGCACTAGCACAGCGGCAGGAGGCTCCAGCTGCCTCTCCCACCGAGCACGACACACAGGCTGCATGCTCACTTTCCCCAGACGAGCTTCCACGTGAAAGCAGGGTGCAGCTTCTGAAGGAACCGTGTTGCCTCCAGGGGAAACACAGACCTTTCCAGAGAGGACCTAGAGAGGTGTCCCAGTGCAGTTGCAGATCCTCGTCCACGCATCACCTGATTCAAAGTTCTTGGCACCCATTTCAGTCCTCAAACTATCTTGTGCTGACCCCAAAACAAATTGTTCCTGGCTGAGCAGGTCAGGGCTTCAGTGTCAACAAATCCCCTTATGCCCTGACTCTGCTCACACCCGCTCCAAAGCTTCAAACAGCACAATGATGGCACTTCTCCTCTGGCATCCCTGTCGTTCAGGGCATGGAAGCATTTGACTGGGCTTCTCTGCAAACACAGGCTTTCAACTTCAAAAACCATCTGGGATCAGCAATTCTTATCTACTTACGTATTTACATCGCCTATAGATCCATTCTATTTTAAGATCTTTAGAGATTCTTTTTTCAGTGCACGTAGGGCTGGTTCTACCTCATGCTCAGGGGAGGCCGTCAAATGCCATCTCCTCAAGAGCACAATCACAGTAGCACAGAATTTTCTGGCTTGGAAGGGATTCTGAAAGATCACTGAGGCCAACTGCAGGGCCTGCCCAGGGCAGCCTCAACAATCACAGCCTGTGCCCAAGAGCAGTGTCCAAACACTTTTGGAGCTCAGTCAGCCTTGGTGCTGTGCCCCCTTCCCTGGGGAGGCTGTTGCAGTGCCCAAGCAGCCTGTGGCTGAAGAAGCTTTTCCTTCTATCCAACCTAAGCCTGCACTGGCACATCTTCCCTGCCATTCTCTTGGCTCTTCTCAGTGGCCGCGGGAGTGAAGAGAGTAGTGCATGGCCTTCTGCTTGCCCTCCTGAGGAAGCTGCTGACTGCTAGAGGGTCCTGCCTAGGACATTCCATGTCAAAAAGGCAGCAATGAGAGCAAAGAGAAAGGAGCTGGGACACAGGAGCTCAGGCTTTGCAATGATGAGGATGAGAAGGAAGGCTACTGACACATCCTTGGCAGAAGGATTTTGAACTGGAGCATTGCTTTGATCTCTTTCAGGTGGAAAGGAGAGGCACAATGAAAAGGAAAGCAAGAGCCCAGATTCAGCCGTGAGTTTTGGCCTAGGGTTAAAGGACAGCAAACTGGAGGAATGGCGAGGAGGAGAACTGCTCTTTCACAGTCAGGCTGGGATTGGTTCAAGCCTGTGGGTGCACAGCAAGGCTCTCTTGACCACTTGCCTTTCTCACCTCCACCTCCTTCTTCCTTTAGACGCATCAATGTTGGCAGCGACTTTCAGGCTGAGCTCCCAGAGCTGCAGAGCAGAGCACCAAGTGAGGATGAAGAGCCTGCAAGCCTGGTCTGGAAGCCCTGGGGGGAGGATGACTCTGACATGGAAAAACCTGACAGAGGTAGCTTTGCTTCCAGCCCTGAGCTACTTGGGTCTTGAAAAGGCTCCTTTTGCCTAAAAAGGCAGCCTTTTGCAGGCTCTGCTTCTCTCCTTGTCTCGCCCATCTTCCCATGTAGAAGTGTTAGAGGCAAGGAGAAAGAGCAAGCACCTTGCTCTCCAAATTGGTCAGGGCCGTTTGCCACTGGAAGAGGGGAGATTGGCCCCCACTTCTTCTTACAGAAGCTGCTTTGGAAGGAGAGCCAGCACTGCGTGGGCCCTTGCTTCAGCTGGCCCTGTCTTTGCTCTCCTTTTCATACACTCCAAGCTGCTGTCTTTAGCTGACGGCCTTTCCTTCTGCCTTGCATGGCAGTCTTTGCCCTTGCTGGCCTCCAGGCTGACTTTCGGTGGGTTTTTTCTTATGCTTGCAGTAAGAGAACTGTTGGACATGGCCAGCTCCCGTGGCATTCCCGGGGCAGCAGCTAACCTGGAGCGCGCCCTGCACTGCCTGCACCAGGCACGCGGCAGCGTTCCGGTAAGAAGCGGCTGTTTGGGCACAGAGAAGAGGGCACAGGGAATGCAGAGGGCCTGGGCACTGGGACAGCCTTTCCTGGCTGCTCATGGAAGAAGGGTCTTAACAGGGAGCAGAGCACTTGCTGCCTGCTGGGTCTCCTCCAGCTGCGTCAGGGCTGAGCCCAAAGGGCTCCAGCAGGGAGAATCTCCCTCCTGGAGGCGGCGGCGGCAGAAGGTCCTGCTGCCTTGTAAATGGCCTGGAGATCTGGGTTCTCTAAGACCTTAGGAGGGGAAATTCCCAGAAGCCTCAGTCAGCTGAGGCCATTCTGGCTGCAGGAGCAGCAAAATCCTCAGCTTGGTGAGCAAAAGGCCACTCTTGGGGACCAGGATCAAAGGGTTGGGCAGCAAAAACTAGGGACTGGGAGCAAATGACAGTGTTCCACCCACATGGGATAGAGTCGCTTGAATGTCTGGAGAGGCAAAGGAGCTGAAAGGCAGCACCTGTGTTTTTTTGGCTCATTTTTAATGTGCTGGGGCGGCTAAAGCCTTTTCCCTCTTGATCTTGCAGGAGGCTCTGGAGATGCTGCTCTCAGAGGGGCCTGCAACAGCTCAAGGCCATCCCATGGCTGATTATCATTACGCAGGTAAGCAAAGCAGAGCTTCTTGCGTCCCTGACAGATGCTGCCGTCCCCTTCGTTCTTGTGGCAAGCGTTTCTGCTTCAAGAAATTGTGCTTAACACCAGCACAAGGTCTTGTCTCCTCTGAGGCTGGGGAAAGCACCAGCATCTAGTCCTTCAGCTTTACTTCTTTTCCAATCCTTCTCCCCGGGCAATGCCTGCTCTTGTCTTCATGACCTTCTGAGGGAGCAGACACGTACACACACGTGAATGACGGCCTGCGACCGTTTTCTTTCGGCAGCCAGTGGGATCTACTTGGTGTGGATCAAGGGATCCCTTTACTAGCCGCTGCTTTTTATTGCCAGGCTCTGATAGATGGACACCTGAGGAGAAGGAGTCCTTCCAAAAGGCTTTCCACACCTACGGCAAGGATTTTCATCTCATCCAGAAGCAGGTAAAGCCACGGGACATTCTTTACCCGAGCAGATCAGCAGCAGGAAAGCTTGCTTATTTCTGGGAACAAGCACTGGGCTTCAGTCTGTCTCTTCTCAAGGAGCAAGTATCTTCAAGAAGTAAGAAAAGGGGACATCAAAAGCCTGTGTCAAAAGGATGATCCTGCCTCTCCAGCCCTTTTCTCCAAGCTCTTTTGGAAGATGAAGCTTTATTCTGTCAGACTTGTGGCACAGGTCTGCTGCTGCTTCCACAAGACGCTGTGCTGGCATAACTGGAGTGAAGCGGGGAAAGAAGAACTGTTCTAGGTGGATTTGTTGTTGATCTGTGCATTGCGTGTATTAGCACCTAGCATCATACAGGTTTTAAGACATTGCATGATGCCTCTCTTTCCCCATGTTGATTTCATTTTACACCCTACTCCATTTACTTCATGCTTTTACTTCCTAGTTGACTCCATAGTCTACTTTTTCCCCAGTGCACCCGACACCATTTTCGATTCCTTCTTTTTCTCTTCACAACAGATCCAGACTAAGACCGTGGCCCAGTGTGTGGAGTTCTACTACTCCTGGAAAAAGGAGCATAAACTTGCCAGCACTCTTGCTCAGGTGAGGGGCAAGAAAATGGAGAGGTGCCAGGAAGGTTGAGAAACTGGGAGAAGGGGAGAAAAGCTGCTGGTGAGCCATGCCAGACGCCCCTTTGCCAGGATCACATCGTCCCATGCGCTGGGAAAGGCACAGCAGATGCTGCCCGGGCCTTCCTTGTGCTGCTGCCCTGAAGTATGCAATTCTGGAGCCTAACTTTGACCCAAGAAAGCAGCACCGCCAACAAAATGGGCTTTGACTCTCTACAGATGGGCTTCTCAAGGGCTGGCACCCTCGCTGACTCCAATCAGACCCCAAATTCCCCACTGCTTGCTGACATCAGCAATCCAGGCTGCCTTTGTGGATATGCTGCAGATTTTCAGGGAGATTTTCTAGCATCCCAGCATACTCCCTAAGAAGGAGCTGCCGGTGCTGTGGCTCCCCTAAAACTTTCCTTAGCGGCAAAGAGCAATTTGCTTCCCATCATGTGAGGGAGAGAGAGAGAGAGAGAGAGACAGGGAGGGAGATTATTTTGGGGACTAGAAAATGGCTAAGCATGTGTCTACCCTAATTGGACTGAATTTAAATCCCGTTGCCTAGACATTTGTGGAGGAAAAGCAGAGAGATGTTAGGCAGAAAGGTAGAAATAAGAAATGTAGAGCTCTAAATAGCCAGGTCTTTATCCCACCCCTTTGGCCTGTAGAAAAGAGGAGTATTTTCCTCCAAGCTCTGGCTTGGCAGCCCGCCGCAGCCCATTGGCAAAGACAGCCGTTTTCTCAGCTCTTGAGGCTTTGGAAGGATTTGCTTAGGCCGATAGATTTCTGTGCTGGATGCTCTGATTTCCAGCTTTGTGAGAGGAAGGAAGCATTGATAAGGACTCTTTGATTTCCAGAGCGTGGGCAAAGCAAAGAGGAGCAAAAGCCCTCCCAGAAAGGAGAACGGGGAGCCAGGGAAGAGAAGCCGCAAGAGGGCTCGCAGCGCCCAGTGTCCCTGCTGCCAACCGCGCCAGCCGCCCCCTTCGGCGGGAGGCCCCTTTCCCTGCGGGCAGTGCAAACGGTGCGCAAGTTCCTCCTCTTTCTGCTCAAAGCTGCGCCTTTGGACTAAAACGGGCTGACCCTTTTCAAAGGCACCGCAGGGGAAGCTGGGGGCACTTGCAGCATCGCCCCCGGCAGCCGTGCTCAAGCTTAACACCCACCTCGAACCCAAAGAGCTTAGGTAAAACCCAGCCTTCACAATGAAACCTTGCCGTGCCCCAACAAGACACAGTTGATACAAGTAGGAATAGATCCATCAAAGCTTGGTTTGATGCTGCTGATCAAATTCAAAAGAGGATGCAGCAAAAGGAGGAAGACATTTCAAGGCATTGAAAGTAGAACCATCAGACTCATGGTGCTGATCCATTGACAAATGTGCCACTGCCCGAAAAGACAGAAATTCATACTCAAACGGAGATCTTGGCACTTGGTTTCATGGTGTGTACTAGCGTCAGCAATGGATGGTTTGTTTCCTATCTTGCAGGGTGTTTGAAAGCATGAAGGAAAGGAACAACCACAGCAGAAGACATCGGCCTCGGAAGGAAGCAGAGCCTCTCCCCAAGAAGAAAAGACCAAATTAGAGAACCCTGCAGGTTGTCCAGGGCTAGCAAGAGTTAGGCAGATTAGTTAGATAGGAATACAACTGTTAGATATTAGTTAGATAGGAATACGATTATTTTTTAAGATTTTTGGGTTGTTTAATCTTCTACTTCGTTAGTTGACATGATAGTAACCTCCTCAATTTAGTAGTTAAGATACATTAGTATTATTCAGGACTCATTAGTATTATTAGATTTATCAGTAAATGTCAGAGGTTGGGTGTTGTCTATGCTCTGCCATATGCTCTTTGTCATTTTGCCTTTGTTGAGAGCCAATCTGTCTTTATCATTAAACCAATGTTTGTTCCATTTTGTCTTTTTGTCTGTATGAAATGACTTTGGCAATGTTTGTTCCATTTGCCTGGTGTTGCAAAGACGGCACTTGCCCTGAGAGTAGAATCTGGGCAGGCGCCACCTCCCCCAGGCCCAGCCCCTTGCTCAGCTGGCAGGACTTCCTGAGGTGTGTCTCCTTTACTGCCGGTGAAATACCGCTGGGGCTTCAGCCTTTGATTCCTCAACATCTCAGCTGGGAGTGGAAAGGGAGGCTTTGTTTAATTCACTGAATTGCATCTGGATGAGTGGGCTCACCATATTTTCTGGCATAAAAGCAGCGGGTTGAGTCCTTTTTGGAGCCCAGCCAGATAATTTGCTTTCATTTTGGGGGACTGATGGAGCTGACCAGCTTGGAGGACGTTTCTAAGCCCTCCGATTCTATCCAATTCCTATCGGCATGCACCACAAAGGCATGGCTAGGTCAGTTTCAGTTTCTCTGGAAAGGACCAGTGTCCCGCTCTGGGCCTCCAGCAATCTCCTTAGCTAAAGCCGAGCGGGTGTGATCATTATCCTCTGACTTGTCACAGCTGGGGCACTTGCGCCAAAGAAGAATCCAAGTCACTCTTTTATGGAGGCCAGCAAATGGCCGTGCCTAGCAAGGCTTTGGTGGCAGGGGCTGTGGAGGGTGGATGGAGAGGGGGCGAGGGAGGGGGCAATTGGCAGGCTGCTTCTGGGAAGCCGAGGCAAGCTTGCCCTTGTCTGATGGAGCCGGTGCAGGTGGGCTTTGGAGGCTACAAAGTATCTGCCTTGCAGTGGGACTTGTTCCAGCTGCCCCCTCAGTTTGCTGGCCAGTGGGTAACATGCAGGCTGGGAAGGAAGCAAGATTGGGACTGAAGCAAGATTTGCTTTTCCTTAAGGACAGGCAGGGAAGCAGCAAAGCTGCCTGGCTTTTGTCATATCGGCCATCTAGGCATTAAAAGCAATGTGAAGGCCAGCAGTGGGGAAAGGTAATTCTGTTAGTGTTGCTTCCTTAGAGGAATGCCAGAGTCTTTTGGGACAACCACCGAGCTTCTCCAAGGGAGCTGGACGAGGGATCTAGAAATTCTGCATGACTGTTTGCTAGAGAAATGCCCGTGTGCTGTCCCTGTGTGTGTGTGTGTGTGTCCCCATCAGTTGGCCTGAAAAACATCCTGTTTCTCTGAGTTTCAAGGGAGGAGTGATGAGGTGAGAGACCAGCTCAGAGGCCCAAAGGAGGGAAACCATGCAGTGACATTATTGGGCAGCAAAAGGAGAATTGAGAAAGGGGGCAGGATGAATGCCTCCACTTTGAGAGGAAGCTTTGGAGTTGGCTCTGCGCTGGACAACTTGCAAATTCCAGCTCCTCTCAGAGCTGGAGGAGAGCCAGTGGGAGGAGCCCTTCTGGTTCTCCAGGGCAGGAGATGAGGTCTGGGCCCTTGCACAGAGGCAGGCTCCTGTGCACCTTCAGCTGGAGGCACCTTGCAGAGAAGCACCGGGAAGAGCCAGGGCTGTCCCTGCACTGCTTTTGCCCGTCTCATCAGACGACTGAGGAGAAAAGGCCCAATGGGAAGCTTCTCAGAGCAAACTTGCAGCAGAAGTAGAAGGGGCAGAGGCGGCCCATGCCTCTTTCTGTCCCATGGCTCCCCCGGGGGTTCTAGATGGAATGTTGGGCTGTGCCCATAGCAACTGTCGTTGTCTCCTGCTCCTGCGGCCCTTGCTGGAACGCTGCTGGAGCAGCGCTGGAGCAGCAGCTGCAGGATCAGCTCCTGGGCTGTCCCTGAGCAGCCGCCTTCTGCACTCAGCGCCAGACCCGGCCTCTGCACCGACATCCTGGTCTCCTCGTCTGCCTCTGGGCATCCCCAGAGCACTTGGGAACCGTCCAAGGTAAGAAAATCCCCGTTTGCCCTCAAAGCACTAGCACAGCGGCAGGAGGCTCCAGCTGCCTCTCCCACCGAGCACGACACACAGGCTGCGTGCTCACTTTCCCCAGACGAGCTTCCACGTGAAAGCAGGGTGCAGCTTCTGAAGGAACCGTGTTGCCTCCAGGGGAAACACAGACCTTTCCAGAGAGGACCTAGGGAGGTGTCCCAGTGCAGTTGCAGATCCTCGTCCACGCATCACCTGATTCAAAGTTCTTGGCACCCATTTCAGTCCTCAAACTATCTTGTGCTGACCCCAAAACAAATTGTTCCTGGCTGAGCAGGTCAGGGCTTCAGTGTCAACAAATCCCCTTATGCCCTGACTCTGCTCACACCCGCTCCAAAGCTTCAAACAGCACAATGATGGCACTTCTCCTCTGGCATCCCTGTCGTTCAGGGCATGGAAGCATTTGACTGGGCTTCTCCTAAAAACACAGGCTTTCAACTTCAAAAACCATCTGGGATCAGCAATTCTTATCTACTTACCTAGTTCCATCGCTTCTAGATCCATTCTATTTTAAGATCTTTAGAGATTCTTTTTTCAGTGCACGTAGGGCTGGTTCTACCTCATGCTCAGGGGAGGCCGTCAAATGCCATCTCCTCAAGAGCACAATCACAGTAGCACAGAATTTTCTGGCTTGGAAGGGATTCTGAAAGATCACTGAGCCCAACTGCAGGGCCTGCCCAGGGCAGCCTCAACAATCACAGCCTGTGCCCAAGAGCAGTGTCCAAACACTTTTGGAGCTCAGTCAGCCTTGGTGCTGTGCCCCCTTCCCTGGGGAGGCTGTTGCAGTGCCCAAGCAGCCTGTGGCTGAAGAAGCTTTTCCTTCTATCCAACCTAAGCCTGCACTGGCACATCTTCCCTGCCATTCTCTTGGCTCTTCTCAGTGGCCGCGGGAGTGAAGAGAGTAGTGCATGGCCTTCTGCTTGCCCTCCTGAGGAAGCTGCTGACTGCTAGAGGGTCCTGCCTAGGACATTCCATGTCAAAAAGGCAGCAATGAGAGCAAAGAGAAAGGAGCTGGGACACAGGAGCTCAGGCTTTGCAATGATGAGGATGAGAAGGAAGGCTACTGACACATCCTTGGCAGAAGGATTTTGAACTGGAGCATTGCTTTGATCTCTTTCAGGTGGAAAGGAGAGGCACAATGAAAAGGAAAGCAAGAGCCCAGATTCAGCCGTGAGTTTTGGCCTAGGGTTAAAGGACAGCAAACTGGAGGAATGGCGAGGAGGAGAACTGCTCTTTCACAGTCAGGCTGGGATTGGTTCAAGCCTGTGGGTGCACAGCAAGGCTCTCTTGACCACTTGCCTTTCTCACCTCCACCTCCTTCTTCCTTTAGACGCATCAATGTTGGCAGCGACTTTCAGGCTGAGCTCCCAGAGCTGCAGAGCAGAGCACCAAGTGAGGATGAAGAGCCTGCAAGCCTGGTCTGGAAGCCCTGGGGGGAGGATGACTCTGACATGGAAAAACCTGACAGAGGTAGCTTTGCTTCCAGCCCTGAGCTACTTGGGTCTTGAAAAGGCTCCTTTTGCCTAAAAAGGCAGCCTTTTGCAGGCTCTGCTTCTCTCCTTGTCTCGCCCATCTTCCCATGTAGAAGTGTTAGAGGCAAGGAGAAAGAGCAAGCACCTTGCTCTCCAAATTGGTCAGGGCCGTTTGCCACTGGAAGAGGGGAGATTGGCCCCCACTTCTTCTTACAGAAGCTGCTTTGGAAGGAGAGCCAGCACTGCGTGGGCCCTTGCTTCAGCTGGCCCTGTCTTTGCTCTCCTTTTCATACACTCCAAGCTGCTGTCTTTAGCTGACGGCCTTTCCTTCTGCCTTGCATGGCAGTCTTTGCCCTTGCTGGCCTCCAGGCTGACTTTCGGTGGGTTTTTTCTTATGCTTGCAGTAAGAGAACTGTTGGACATGGCCAGCTCCCGTGGCATTCCCGGGGCAGCAGCTAACCTGGAGCGCGCCCTGCACTGCCTGCACCAGGCACGCGGCAGCGTTCCGGTAAGAAGCGGCTGTTTGGGCACAGAGAAGAGGGCACAGGGAATGCAGAGGGCCTGGGCACTGGGACAGCCTTTCCTGGCTGCTCATGGAAGAAGGGTCTTAACAGGGAGCAGAGCACTTGCTGCCTGCTGGGTCTCCTCCAGCTGCGTCAGGGCTGAGCCCAAAGGGCTCCAGCAGGGAGAATCTCCCTCCTGGAGGCGGCGGCGGCAGAAGGTCCTGCTGCCTTGTAAATGGCCTGGAGATCTGGGTTCTCTAAGACCTTAGGAGGGGAAATTCCCAGAAGCCTCAGTCAGCTGAGGCCATTCTGGCTGCAGGAGCAGCAAAATCCTCAGCTTGGTGAGCAAAAGGCCACTCTTGGGGACCAGGATCAAAGGGTTGGGCAGCAAAAACTAGGGACTGGGAGCAAATGACAGTGTTCCACCCACATGGGATAGAGTCGCTTGAATGTCTGGAGAGGCAAAGGAGCTGAAAGGCAGCACCTGTGTTTTTTTGGCTCATTTTTAATGTGCTGGGGCGGCTAAAGCCTTTTCCCTCTTGATCTTGCAGGAGGCTCTGGAGATGCTGCTCTCAGAGGGGCCTGCAACAGCTCAAGGCCATCCCATGGCTGATTATCATTACGCAGGTAAGCAAAGCAGAGCTTCTTGCGTCCCTGACAGATGCTGCCGTCCCCTTCGTTCTTGTGGCAAGCGTTTCTGCTTCAAGAAATTGTGCTTAACACCAGCACAAGGTCTTGTCTCCTCTGAGGCTGGGGAAAGCACCAGCATCTAGTCCTTCAGCTTTACTTCTTTTCCAATCCTTCTCCCCGGGCAATGCCTGCTCTTGTCTTCATGACCTTCTGAGGGAGCAGACACGTACACACACGTGAATGACGGCCTGCGACCGTTTTCTTTCGGCAGCCAGTGGGATCTACTTGGTGTGGATCAAGGGATCCCTTTACTAGCCGCTGCTTTTTATTGCCAGGCTCTGATAGATGGACACCTGAGGAGAAGGAGTCCTTCCAAAAGGCTTTCCACACCTACGGCAAGGATTTTCATCTCATCCAGAAGCAGGTAAAGCCACGGGACATTCTTTACCCGAGCAGATCAGCAGCAGGAAAGCTTGCTTATTTCTGGGAACAAGCACTGGGCTTCAGTCTCTCTCTTCTCAAGGAGCAAGTATCTTCAAGAAGTAAGAAAAGGGGACATCAAAAGCCTGTGTCAAAAGGATGATCCTGCCTCTCCAGCCCTTTTCTCCAAGCTCTTTTGGAAGATGAAGCTTTATTCTGTCAGACTTGTGGCACAGGTCTGCTGCTGCTTCCACAAGACGCTGTGCTGGCATAACTGGAGTGAAGCGGGGAAAGAAGAACTGTGCTAGGTGGATTTGTTGTTGATCTGTGCATTGCGTGTATTAGCACCTAGCATCATACAGGTTTTAAGACATTGCATGATGCCTCTCTTTCCCCATGTTGATTTCATTTTACACCCTACTCCATTTACTTCATGCTTTTACTTCCTAGTTGACTCCATAGTCTACTTTTTCCCCAGTGCACCCGACACCATTTTCGATTCCTTCTTTTTCTCTTCACAACAGATCCAGACTAAGACCGTGGCCCAGTGTGTGGAGTTCTACTACTCCTGGAAAAAGGAGCATAAACTTGCCAGCACTCTTGCTCAGGTGAGGGGCAAGAAAATGGAGAGGTGCCAGGAAGGTTGAGAAACTGGGAGAAGGGGAGAAAAGCTGCTGGTGAGCCATGCCAGACGCCCCTTTGCCAGGATCACATCGTCCCATGCGCTGGGAAAGGCACAGCAGATGCTGCCCGGGCCTTCCTTGTGCTGCTGCCCTGAAGTATGCAATTCTGGAGCCTAACTTTGACCCAAGAAAGCAGCACCGCCACCAAAATGGGCTTTGACTCTCTACAGATGGGCTTCTCAAGGGCTGGCACCCTCGCTGACTCCAATCAGACCCCAAATTCCCCACTGCTTGCTGACATCAGCAATCCAGGCTGCCTTTGTGGATATGCTGCAGATTTTCAGGGAGATTTTCTAGCATCCCAGCATACTCCCTAAGAAGGAGCTGCCGGTGCTGTGGCTCCCCTAAAACTTTCCTTAGCGGCAAAGAGCAATTTGCTTCCCATCATGTGAGGGAGAGAGAGAGAGAGAGAGAGACAGGGAGGGAGATTATTTTGGGGACTAGAAAATGGCTAAGCATGTGTCTACCCTAATTGGACTGAATTTAAATCCCGTTGCCTAGACATTTGTGGAGGAAAAGCAGAGAGATGTTAGGCAGAAAGGTAGAAATAAGAAATGTAGAGCTCTAAATAGCCAGGTCTTTATCCCACCCCTTTGGCCTGTAGAAAAGAGGAGTATTTTCCTCCAAGCTCTGGCTTGGCAGCCCGCCGCAGCCCATTGGCAAAGACAGCCGGTTTCTCAGCTCTTGAGGCTTTGGAAGGATTTGCTTAGGCCGATAGATTTTTGTGCTGGATGCTCTGATTTCCAGCTTTGTGAGAGGAAGGAAGCATTGATAAGGACTCTTTGATTTCCAGAGTGTGGGCAAAGCAAGGAGGAGGAAAAGCCCTCCCAGAAAGGAGAACGGGGAGCCAGGGAAGAGAAGCCGCAAGAGGGCTCGCAGCGCCCAGTGTCCCTGCTGCCAACCGCGCCAGCCGCCCCCTTCGGCGGGAGGCCCCTTTCCCTGCGGGCAGTGCAAACGGTGCGCAAGTTCCTCCTCTTTCTGCTCAAAGCTGCGCCTTTGGACTAAAAGGGGCTGACCCTTTTCAAAGGCACCGCAGGGGAAGCTGGGGGCACTTGCAGCATCGCCCCCGGCAGCCGTGCTCAAGCTTAACACCCACCTCAAACCCAAAGAGCTTAGGTAAAACCCAGCCTTCACAATGAAACCTTGCCGTGCCCCAACAAGACACAGTTGATACAAGTAGGAATAGATCCATCAAAGCTTGGTTTGATGCTGCTGATCAAATTCAAAAGAGGATGCAGCAAAAGGAGGAAGACATTTCAAGGCATTGAAAGTAGAACCATCAGACTCATGGTGCTGATCCATTGACAAATGTGCCACTGCCCGAAAAGACAGAAATTCATACTCAAACGGAGATCTCGGCACTTGCTTTCATGGTGTGTACTAGCGTCAGCAATGGATGGTTTGTTTCCTATCTTGCAGGGTGTTTGAAAGCATGAAGGAAAGGAACAACCACAGCAGAAGACATCGGCCTCGGAAGGAAGCAGAGCCTCTCCCCAAGAAGAAAAGACCAAATTAGAGAACCCTGCAGGTTGTCCAGGGCTAGCAAGAGTTAGGCAGATTAGTTAGATAGGAATACAACTGTTAGATATTAGTTAGATAGGAATACGATTATTTTTTAAGATTTTTGGGTTGTTTAATCTTCTACTTCGTTAGTTGACATGATAGTAACCTCCTCAATTTAGTAGTTAAGATACATTAGTATTATTCAGGACTCATTAGTATTATTAGATTTATCAGTAAATGTCAGAGGTTGGGTGTTGTCTATGCTCTGCCATATGCTCTTTGTCATTTTGCCTTTGTTGAGAGCCAATCTGTCTTTATCATTAAACCAATGTTTGTTCCATTTTGTCTTTTTGTCTGTATGAAATGACTTTGGCAATGTTTGTTCCATTTGCCTGGTGTTGCAAAGACGGCACTTGCCCTGAGAGTAGAATCTGGGCAGGCGCCACCTCCCCCAGGCCCAGCCCCTTGCTCAGCTGGCAGCACTTCCTGAGGTGTGTCTCCTTTACTGCCAGTGAAATACCGCTGGGGCTTCAGCCTTTGATTCCTCAACATCTCAGCTGGGAGTGGAAAGGGAGGCTTTGTTTAATTCACTGAATTGCATCTGGATGAGTGGGCTCACCATATTTTCTGGCATAAAAGCAGCGGGTTGAGTCCTTTTTGGAGCCCAGCCAGATAATTTGCTTTCATTTTGGGGGACTGATGGAGCTGACCAGCTTGGAGGACGTTTCTAAGCCCTCCGATTCTATCCAATTCCTATCGGCATGCACCACAAAGGCATGGCTAGGTCAGTTTCAGTTTCTCTGGAAAGGACCAGTGTCCCGCTCTGGGCCTCCAGCAATCTCCTTAGCTAAAGCCGAGCGGGTGTGATCATTATCCTCTGACTTGTCACAGCTGGGGCACTTGAGCCAAAGAAGAATCCAAGTCACTCTTTTATGGAGGCCAGCAAATGGCCGTGCCTAGCAAGGCTTTGGTGGCAGGGGCTGTGGAGGGTGGATGGAGAGGGGGCGAGGGAGGGGGCAATTGGCAGGCTGCTTCTGGGAAGCCGAGGCAAGCTTGCCCTTGTCTGATGGAGCCGGTGCAGGTGGGCTTTGGAGGCTACAAAGTATCTGCCTTGCAGTGGGACTTGTTCCAGCTGCCCCCTCAGTTTGCCGGCCAGCGGGTAACATGCAGGCTGGGAAGGAAGCAAGATTGGGACTGAAGCAAGATTTGCTTTTCCTTAAGGACAGGCAGGGAAGCAGCAAAGCTGCCTGGCTTTTGTCATATCGGCCATCTAGGCATTAAAAGCAATGTGAAGGCCAGCAGTGGGGAAAGGTAATTCTGTTAGTGTTGCTTCCTTAGAGGAATGCCAGAGTCTTTTGGGACAACCACCGAGCTTCTCCAAGGGAGCTGGACGAGGGATCTAGAAATTCTGCATGACTGTTTGCTAGAGAAATGCCCGTGTGCTGTCCCTGTGTGTGTGTGTGTGTGTCCCCATCAGTTGGCCTGAAAAAGATCCTGTTTCTCTGAGTTTCAAGGGAGGAGTGATGAGGTGAGAGACCAGCTCAGAGGCCCAAAGGAGGGAAACCATGCAGTGACATTATTGGGCAGCAAAAGGAGAATTGAGAAAGGGGGCAGGATGAATGCCTCCACTTTGAGAGGAAGCTTTGGAGTTGGCTCTGCGCTGGACAACTTGCAAATTCCAGCTCCTCTCAGAGCTGGAGGAGAGCCAGTGGGAGGAGCCCTTCTGGTTCTCCAGGGCAGGAGATGAGGTCTGGGCCCTTGCACAGAGGCAGGCTCCTGTGCACCTTCAGCTGGAGGCACCTTGCAGAGAAGCACCGGGAAGAGCCAGGGCTGTCCCTGCACTGCTTTTGCCCGTCTCATCAGACGACTGAGGAGAAAAGGCCCAATGGGAAGCTTCTCAGAGCAAACTTGCAGCAGAAGTAGAAGGGGCAGAGGCGGCCCATGCCTCTTTCTGTCCCATGGCTCCCCCGGGGGTTCTAGATGGAATGTTGGGCTGTGCCCATAGCAACTGTCGTTGTCTCCTGCTCCTGCGGCCCTTGCTGGAACGCTGCTGGAGCAGCGCTGGAGCAGCAGCTGCAGGATCAGCTCCTGGGCTGTCCCTGACCAGCCGCCTTCTGCACTCAGCGCCAGACCCGGCCTCTGCACCGACATCCTGGTCTCCTCGTCTGCCTCTGGGCATCCCCAGAGCACTTGGGAACCGTCCAAGGTAAGAAAATCCCCGTTTGCCCTCAAAGCACTAGCACAGCGGCAGGAGGCTCCAGCTGCCTCTCCCACCGAGCACGACACACAGGCTGCGTGCTCACTTTCCCCAGACGAGCTTCCACGTGAAAGCAGGGTGCAGCTTCTGAAGGAACCGTGTTGCCTCCAGGGGAAACACAGACCTTTCCAGAGAGGACCTAGGGAGGTGTCCCAGTGCAGTTGCAGATCCTCGTCCACGCATCACCTGATTCAAAGTTCTTGGCACCCATTTCAGTCCTCAAACTATCTTGTGCTGACCCCAAAACAAATTGTTCCTGGCTGAGCAGGTCAGGGCTTCAGTGTCAACAAATCCCCTTATGCCCTGACTCTGCTCACACCCGCTCCAAAGCTTCAAACAGCACAATGATGGCACTTCTCCTCTGGCATCCCTGTCGTTCAGGGCATGGAAGCATTTGACTGGGCTTCTCCTAAAAACACAGGCTTTCAACTTCAAAAACCATCTGGGATCAGCAATTCTTATCTACTTACCTAGTTCCATCGCTTCTAGATCCATTCTATTTTAAGATCTTTAGAGATTCTTTTTTCAGTGCACGTAGGGCTGGTTCTACCTCATGCTCAGGGGAGGCCGTCAAATGCCATCTCCTCAAGAGCACAATCACAGTAGCACAGAATTTTCTGCCTTGGAAGGGATTCTGAAAGATCACTGAGGCCAACTGCAGGGCCTGCCCAGGGCAGCCTCAACAATCACAGCCTGTGCCCAAGAGCAGTGTCCAAACACTTTTGGAGCTCAGTCAGCCTTGGTGCTGTGCCCCCTTCCCTGGGGAGGCTGTTGCAGTGCCCAAGCAGCCTCTGGCTGAAGAAGCTTTTCCTTCGATCCAACCTAAGCCTGCACTGGCACATCTTCCCTGCCATTCTCTTGGCTCTTCTCAGTGGCCGCGGGAGTGAAGAGAGTAGTGCATGGCCTTCTGCTTGCCCTCCTGAGGAAGCTGCTGACTGCTAGAGGGTCCTGCCTAGGACATTCCATGTCAAAAAGGCAGCAATGAGAGCAAAGAGAAAGGAGCTGGGACACAGGAGCTCAGGCTTTGCAATGATGAGGATGAGAAGGAAGGCTACTGACACATCCTTGGCAGAAGGATTTTGAACTGGAGCATTGCTTTGATCTCTTTCAGGTGGAAAGGAGAGGCACAATGAAAAGGAAAGCAAGAGCCCAGATTCAGCCGTGAGTTTTGGCCTAGGGTTAAAGGACAGCAAACTGGAAGAATGGCGAGGAGGAGAACTGCTCTTTCACAGTCAGGCTGGGATTGGTTCAAGCCTGTGGGTGCACAGCAAGGCTCTCTTGACCACTTGCCTTTCTCACCTCCACCTCCTTCTTCCTTTAGACGCATCAATGTTGGCAGCGACTTTCAGGCTGAGCTCCCAGAGCTGCAGAGCAGAGCACCAAGTGAGGATGAAGAGCCTGCAAGCCTGGTCTGGAAGCCCTGGGGGGAGGATGACTCTGACATGGAAAAACCTGACAGAGGTAGCTTTGCTTCCAGCCCTGAGCTACTTGGGTCTTGAAAAGGCTCCTTTTGCCTAAAAAGGCAGCCTTTTGCAGGCTCTGCTTCTCTCCTTGTCTCGCCCATCTTCCCATGTAGAAGTGTTAGAGGCAAGGAGAAAGAGCAAGCACCTTGCTCTCCAAATTGGTCAGGGCCGTTTGCCACTGGAAGAGGGGAGATTGGCCCCCACTTCTTCTTACAGAAGCTGCTTTGGAAGGAGAGCCAGCACTGCGTGGGCCCTTGCTTCAGCTGGCCCTGTCTTTGCTCTCCTTTTCATACACTCCAAGCTGCTGTCTTTAGCTGACGGCCTTTCCTTCTGCCTTGCATGGCAGTCTTTGCCCTTGCTGGCCTCCAGGCTGACTTTCGGTGGGTTTTTTCTTATGCTTGCAGTAAGAGAACTGTTGGACATGGCCAGCTCCCGTGGCATTCCCGGGGCAGCAGCTAACCTGGAGCGCGCCCTGCACTGCCTGCACCAGGCACGCGGCAGCGTTCCGGTAAGAAGCGGCTGTTTGGGCACAGAGAAGAGGGCACAGGGAATGCAGAGGGCCTGGGCACTGGGACAGCCTTTCCTGGCTGCTCATGGAAGAAGGGTCTTAACAGGGAGCAGAGCACTTGCTGCCTGCTGGGTCTCCTCCAGCTGCGTCAGGGCTGAGCCCAAAGGGCTCCAGCAGGGAGAATCTCCCTCCTGGAGGCGGCGGCGGCAGAAGGTCCTGCTGCCTTGTAAATGGCCTGGAGATCTGGGTTCTCTAAGACCTTAGGAGGGGAAATTCCCAGAAGCCTCAGTCAGCTGAGGCCATTCTGGCTGCAGGAGCAGCAAAATCCTCAGCTTGGTGAGCAAAAGGCCACTCTTGGGGACCAGGATCAAAGGGTTGGGCAGCAAAAACTAGGGACTGGGAGCAAATGACAGTGTTCCACCCACATGGGATAGAGTCGCTTGAATGTCTGGAGAGGCAAAGGAGCTGAAAGGCAGCACCTGTGTTTTTTTGGCTCATTTTTAATGTGCTGGGGCGGCTAAAGCCTTTTCCCTCTTGATCTTGCAGGAGGCTCTGGAGATGCTGCTCTCAGAGGGGCCTGCAACAGCTCAAGGCCATCCCATGGCTGATTATCATTACGCAGGTAAGCAAAGCAGAGCTTCTTGCGTCCCTGACAGATGCTGCCGTCCCCTTCATTCTTGTGGCAAGGGTTTCTGCTTCAAGAAATTGTGCTTAACACCAGCACAAGGTCTTGTCTCCTCTGAGGCTGGGGAAAGCACCAGCATCTAGTCCTTCAGCTTTACTTCTTTTCCAATCCTTCTCCCCGGGCAATGCCTGCTCTTGTCTTCATGACCTTCTGAGGGAGCAGACACGTACACACACGTGAATGACGGCCTGCGACCGTTTTCTTTCGGCAGCCAGTGGGATCTACTTGGTGTGGATCAAGGGATCCCTTTACTAGCCGCTGCTTTTTATTGCCAGGCTCTGATAGATGGACACCTGAGGAGAAGGAGTCCTTCCAAAAGGCTTTCCACACCTACGGCAAGGATTTTCATCTCATCCAGAAGCAGGTAAAGCCACGGGACATTCTTTACCCGAGCAGATCAGCAGCAGGAAAGCTTGCTTATTTCTGGGAACAAGCACTGGGCTTCAGTCTGTCTCTTCTCAAGGAGCAAGTATCTTCAAGAAGTAAGAAAAGGGGACATCAAAAGCCTGTGTCAAAAGGATGATCCTGCCTCTCCAGCCCTTTTCTCCAAGCTCTTTTGGAAGATGAAGCTTTATTCTGTCAGACTTGTGGCACAGGTCTGCTGCTGCTTCCACAAGACGCTGTGCTGGCATAACTGGAGTGAAGCGGGGAAAGAAGAACTGTGCTAGGTGGATTTGTTGTTGATCTGTGCATTGCGTGTATTAGCACCTAGCATCATACAGGTTTTAAGACATTGCATGATGCCTCTCTTTCCCCATGTTGATTTCATTTTACACCCTACTCCATTTACTTCATGCTTTTACTTCCTAGTTGACTCCATAGTCTACTTTTTCCCCAGTGCACCCGACACCATTTTCGATTCCTTCTTTTTCTCTTCACAACAGATCCAGACTAAGACCGTGGCCCAGTGTGTGGAGTTCTACTACTCCTGGAAAAAGGAGCATAAACTTGCCAGCACTCTTGCTCAGGTGAGGGGCAAGAAAATGGAGAGGTGCCAGGAAGGTTGAGAAACTGGGAGAAGGGGAGAAAAGCTGCTGGTGAGCCATGCCAG
Source organism: Agelaius phoeniceus (assembly GCF_051311805.1). Taxonomy (NCBI): domain Eukaryota; kingdom Metazoa; phylum Chordata; class Aves; order Passeriformes; family Icteridae; genus Agelaius; species Agelaius phoeniceus. The sequence continues at coordinate 37,842,931 of NC_135303.1, read as the reverse complement.
ACGCCCCTTTGCCAGGATCACATCGTCCCATGCGCTGGGAAAGGCACAGCAGATGCTGCCCGGGCCTTCCTTGTGCTGCTGCCCTGAAGTATGCAATTCTGGAGCCTAACTTTGACCCAAGAAAGCAGCACCGCCACCAAAATGGGCTTTGACTCTCTACAGATGGGCTTCTCAAGGGCTGGCACCCTCGCTGACTCCAATCAGACCCCAAATTCCCCACTGCTTGCTGACATCAGCAATCCAGGCTGCCTTTGTGGATATGCTGCAGATTTTCAGGGAGATTTTCTAGCATCCCAGCATACTCCCTAAGAAGGAGCTGCCGGTGCTGTGGCTCCCCTAAAACTTTCCTTAGCGGCAAAGAGCAATTTGCTTCCCATCATGTGAGGGAGAGAGAGAGAGAGAGAGAGACAGGGAGGGAGATTATTTTGGGGACTAGAAAATGGCTAAGCATGTGTCTACCCTAATTGGACTGAATTTAAATCCCGTTGCCTAGACATTTGTGGAGGAAAAGCAGAGAGATGTTAGGCAGAAAGGTAGAAATAAGAAATGTAGAGCTCTAAATAGCCAGGTCTTTATCCCACCCCTTTGGCCTGTAGAAAAGAGGAGTATTTTCCTCCAAGCTCTGGCTTGGCAGCCCGCCGCAGCCCATTGGCAAAGACAGCCGTTTTCTCAGCTCTTGAGGCTTTGGAAGGATTTGCTTAGGCCGATAGATTTCTGTGCTGGATGCTCTGATTTCCAGCTTTGTGAGAGGAAGGAAGCATTGATAAGGACTCTTTGATTTCCAGAGCGTGGGCAAAGCAAAGAGGAGCAAAAGCCCTCCCAGAAAGGAGAACGGGGAGCCAGGGAAGAGAAGCCGCAAGAGGGCTCGCAGCGCCCAGTGTCCCTGCTGCCAACCGCGCCAGCCGCCCCCTTCGGCGGGAGGCCCCTTTCCCTGCGGGCAGTGCAAACGGTGCGCAAGTTCCTCCTCTTTCTGCTCAAAGCTGCGCCTTTGGACTAAAAGGGGCTGACCCTTTTCAAAGGCACCGCAGGGGAAGCTGGGGGCACTTGCAGCATCGCCCCCGGCAGCCGTGCTCAAGCTTAACACCCACCTCGAACCCAAAGAGCTTAGGTAAAACCCAGCCTTCACAATGAAACCTTGCCGTGCCCCAACAAGACACAGTTGATACAAGTAGGAATAGATCCATCAAAGCTTGGTTTGATGCTGCTGATCAAATTCAAAAGAGGATGCAGCAAAAGGAGGAAGACATTTCAAGGCATTGAAAGTAGAACCATCAGACTCATGGTGCTGATCCATTGACAAATGTGCCACTGCCCGAAAAGACAGAAATTCATACTCAAACGGAGATCTTGGCACTTGGTTTCATGGTGTGTACTAGCGTCAGCAATGGATGGTTTGTTTCCTATCTTGCAGGGTGTTTGAAAGCATGAAGGAAAGGAACAACCACAGCAGAAGACATCGGCCTCGGAAGGAAGCAGAGCCTCTCCCCAAGAAGAAAAGACCAAATTAGAGAACCCTGCAGGTTGTCCAGGGCTAGCAAGAGTTAGGCAGATTAGTTAGATAGGAATACAACTGTTAGATATTAGTTAGATAGGAATACGATTATTTTTTAAGATTTTTGGGTTGTTTAATCTTCTACTTCGTTAGTTGACATGATAGTAACCTCCTCAATTTAGTAGTTAAGATACATTAGTATTATTCAGGACTCATTAGTATTATTAGATTTATCAGTAAATGTCAGAGGTTGGGTGTTGTCTATGCTCTGCCATATGCTCTTTGTCATTTTGCCTTTGTTGAGAGCCAATCTGTCTTTATCATTAAACCAATGTTTGTTCCATTTTGTCTTTTTGTCTGTATGAAATGACTTTGGCAATGTTTGTTCCATTTGCCTGGTGTTGCAAAGACGGCACTTGCCCTGAGAGTAGAATCTGGGCAGGCGCCACCTCCCCCAGGCCCAGCCCCTTGCTCAGCTGGCAGCACTTCCTGAGGTGTGTCTCCTTTACTGCCGGTGAAATACCGCTGGGGCTTCAGCCTTTGATTCCTCAACATCTCAGCTGGGAGTGGAAAGGGAGGCTTTGTTTAATTCACTGAATTGCATCTGGATGAGTGGGCTCACCATATTTTCTGGCATAAAAGCAGCGGGTTGAGTCCTTTTTGGAGCCCAGCCAGATAATTTGCTTTCATTTTGGGGGACTGATGGAGCTGACCAGCTTGGAGGACGTTTCTAAGCCCTCCGATTCTATCCAATTCCTATCGGCATGCACCACAAAGGCATGGCTAGGTCAGTTTCAGTTTCTCTGGAAAGGACCAGTGTCCCGCTCTGGGCCTCCAGCAATCTCCTTAGCTAAAGCCGAGCGGGTGTGATCATTATCCTCTGACTTGTCACAGCTGGGGCACTTGCGCCAAAGAAGAATCCAAGTCACTCTTTTATGGAGGCCAGCAAATGGCCCTGCCTAGCAAGGCTTTGGTGGCAGGGGCTGTGGAGGGTGGATGGAGAGGGGGCGAGGGAGGGGGCAATTGGCAGGCTGCTTCTGGGAAGCCGAGGCAAGCTTGCCCTTGTCTGATGGAGCCGGTGCAGGTGGGCTTTGGAGGCTACAAAGTATCTGCCTTGCAGTGGGACTTGTTCCAGCTGCCCCCTCAGTTTGCTGGCCAGTGGGTAACATGCAGGCTGGGAAGGAAGCAAGATTGGGACTGAAGCAAGATTTGCTTTTCCTTAAGGACAGGCAGGGAAGCAGCAAAGCTGCCTGGCTTTTGTCATATCGGCCATCTAGGCATTAAAAGCAATGTGAAGGCCAGCAGTGGGGAAAGGTAATTCTGTTAGTGTTGCTTCCTTAGAGGAATGCCAGAGTCTTTTGGGACAACCACCGAGCTTCTCCAAGGGAGCTGGACGAGGGATCTAGAAATTCTGCATGACTGTTTGCTAGAGAAATGCCCGTGTGCTGTCCCTGTGTGTGTGTGTGTGTGTCCCCATCAGTTGGCCTGAAAAACATCCTGTTTCTCTGAGTTTCAAGGGAGGAGTGATGAGGTGAGAGACCAGCTCAGAGGCCCAAAGGAGGGAAACCATGCAGTGACATTATTGGGCAGCAAAAGGAGAATTGAGAAAGGGGGCAGGATGAATGCCTCCACTTTGAGAGGAAGCTTTGGAGTTGGCTCTGCGCTGGACAACTTGCAAATTCCAGCTCCTCTCAGAGCTGGAGGAGAGCCAGTGGGAGGAGCCCTTCTGGTTCTCCAGGGCAGGAGATGAGGTCTGGGCCCTTGCACAGAGGCAGGCTCCTGTGCACCTTCAGCTGGAGGCACCTTGCAGAGAAGCACCGGGAAGAGCCAGGGCTGTCCCTGCACTGCTTTTGCCCGTCTCATCAGACGACTGAGGAGAAAAGGCCCAATGGGAAGCTTCTCAGAGCAAACTTGCAGCAGAAGTAGAAGGGGCAGAGGCGGCCCATGCCTCTTTCTGTCCCATGGCTCCCCCGGGGGTTCTAGATGGAATGTTGGGCTGTGCCCATAGCAACTGTCGTTGTCTCCTGCTCCTGCGGCCCTTGCTGGAACGCTGCTGGAGCAGCGCTGGAGCAGCAGCTGCAGGATCAGCTCCTGGGCTGTCCCTGACCAGCCGCCTTCTGCACTCAGCGCCAGACCCGGCCTCTGCACCGACATCCTGGTCTCCTCGTCTGCCTCCGGGCATCCCCAGAGCACTTGGGAACCCTCCAAGGTAAGAAAATCCCCGTTTGCCCTCAAAGCACTAGCACAAGGGCAGGAGGCTCCAGCTGCCTCTCCCACCAAGCACGACACACAGGCTGCGTGCTCACTTTCCCCAGACGAGCTTCCACGTGAAAGCAGGGTGCAGCTTCTGAAGGAACCGTGTTGCCTCCAGGGGAAACACAGACCTTTCCAGAGAGGACCTAGGGAGGTGTCCCAGTGCAGTTGCAGATCCTCGTCCACGCATCACCTGATTCAAAGTTCTTGGCACCCATTTCAGTCCTCAAACTATCTTGTGCTGACCCCAAAACAAATTGTTCCTGGCTGAGCAGGTCAGGGCTTCAGTGTCAACAAATCCCCTTATGCCCTGACTCTGCTCACACCCGCTCCAAAGCTTCAAACAGCACAATGATGGCACTTCTCCTCTGGCATCCCTGTCGTTCAGGGCATGGAAGCATTTGACTGGGCTTCTCCTAAAAACACAGGCTTTCAACTTCAAAAACCATCTGGGATCAGCAATTCTTATCTACTTACCTAGTTCCATCGCTTCTAGATCCATTCTATTTTAAGATCTTTAGAGATTCTTTTTTCAGTGCACGTAGGGCTGGTTCTACCTCATGCTCAGGGGAGGCCGTCAAATGCCATCTCCTCAAGAGCACAATCACAGTAGCACAGAATTTTCTGGCTTGGAAGGGATTCTGAAAGATCACTGAGCCCAACTGCAGGGCCTGCCCAGGGCAGCCTCAACAATCACAGCCTGTGCCCAAGAGCAGTGTCCAAACACTTTTGGAGCTCAGTCAGCCTTGGTGCTGTGCCCCCTTCCCTGGGGAGGCTGTTGCAGTGCCCAAGCAGCCTGTGGCTGAAGAAGCTTTTCCTTCTATCCAACCTAAGCCTGCACTGGCACATCTTCCCTGCCATTCTCTTGGCTCTTCTCAGTGGCCGCGGGAGTGAAGAGAGTAGTGCATGGCCTTCTGCTTGCCCTCCTGAGGAAGCTGCTGACTGCTAGAGGGTCCTGCCTAGGACATTCCATGTCAAAAAGGCAGCAATGAGAGCAAAGAGAAAGGAGCTGGGACACAGGAGCTCAGGCTTTGCAATGATGAGGATGAGAAGGAAGGCTACTGACACATCCTTGGCAGAAGGATTTTGAACTGGAGCATTGCTTTGATCTCTTTCAGGTGGAAAGGAGAGGCACAATGAAAAGGAAAGCAAGAGCCCAGATTCAGCCGTGAGTTTTGGCCTAGGGTTAAAGGACAGCAAACTGGAGGAATGGCGAGGAGGAGAACTGCTCTTTCACAGTCAGGCTGGGATTGGTTCAAGCCTGTGGGTGCACAGCAAGGCTCTCTTGACCACTTGCCTTTCTCACCTCCACCTCCTTCTTCCTTTAGACGCATCAATGTTGGCAGCGACTTTCAGGCTGAGCTCCCAGAGCTGCAGAGCAGAGCAGCAAGTGAGGATGAAGAGCCTGCAAGCCTGGTCTGGAAGCCCTGGGGAGAGGATGACTCTGACATGGAAAAACCTGACAGAGGTAGCTTTGCTTCCAGCCCTGAGCTACTTGGGTCTTGAAAAGGCTCCTTTTGCCTAAAAAGGCAGCCTTTTGCAGGCTCTGCTTCTCTCCTTGTCTCGCCCATCTTCCCATGTAGAAGTGTTAGAGGCAAGGAGAAAGAGCAAGCACCTTGCTCTCCAAATTGGTCAGGGCCGTTTGCCACTGGAAGAGGGGAGATTGGCCCCCACTTCTTCTTACAGAAGCTGCTTTGGAAGGAGAGCCAGCACTGCGTGGGCCCTTGCTTCAGCTGGCCCTGTCTTTGCTCTCCTTTTCATACACTCCAAGCTGCTGTCTTTAGCTGACGGCCTTTCCTTCTGCCTTGCATGGCAGTCTTTGCCCTTGCTGGCCTCCAGGCTGACTTTCGGTGGGTTTTTTCTTATGCTTGCAGTAAGAGAACTGTTGGACATGGCCAGCTCCCGTGGCATTCCCGGGGCAGCAGCTAACCTGGAGCGCGCCCTGCACTGCCTGCACCAGGCACGCGGCAGCGTTCCGGTAAGAAGCGGCTGTTTGGGCACAGAGAAGAGGGCACAGGGAATGCAGAGGGCCTGGGCACTGGGACAGCCTTTCCTGGCTGCTCATGGAAGAAGGGTCTTAACAGGGAGCAGAGCACTTGCTGCCTGCTGGGTCTCCTCCAGCTGCGTCAGGGCTGAGCCCAAAGGGCTCCAGCAGGGAGAATCTCCCTCCTGGAGGCGGCGGCGGCAGAAGGTCCTGCTGCCTTGTAAATGGCCTGGAGATCTGGGTTCTCTAAGACCTTAGGAGGGGAAATTCCCAGAAGCCTCAGTCAGCTGAGGCCATTCTGGCTGCAGGAGCAGCAAAATCCTCAGCTTGGTGAGCAAAAGGCCACTCTTGGGGACCAGGATCAAAGGGTTGGGCAGCAAAAACTAGGGACTGGGAGCAAATGACAGTGTTCCACCCACATGGGATAGAGTCGCTTGAATGTCTGGAGAGGCAAAGGAGCTGAAAGGCAGCACCTGTGTTTTTTTGGCTCATTTTTAATGTGCTGGGGCGGCTAAAGCCTTTTCCCTCTTGATCTTGCAGGAGGCTCTGGAGATGCTGCTCTCAGAGGGGCCTGCAACAGCTCAAGGCCATCCCATGGCTGATTATCATTACGCAGGTAAGCAAAGCAGAGCTTCTTGCGTCCCTGACAGATGCTGCCGTCCCCTTCGTTCTTGTGGCAAGCGTTTCTGCTTCAAGAAATTGTGCTTAACACCAGCACAAGGTCTTGTCTCCTCTGAGGCTGGGGAAAGCACCAGCATCTAGTCCTTCAGCTTTACTTCTTTTCCAATCCTTCTCCCCGGGCAATGCCTGCTCTTGTCTTCATGACCTTCTGAGGGAGCAGACACGTACACACACGTGAATGACGGCCTGCGACCGTTTTCTTTCGGCAGCCAGTGGGATCTACTTGGTGTGGATCAAGGGATCCCTTTACTAGCCGCTGCTTTTTATTGCCAGGCTCTGATAGATGGACACCTGAGGAGAAGGAGTCCTTCCAAAAGGCTTTCCACACCTACGGCAAGGATTTTCATCTCATCCAGAAGCAGGTAAAGCCACGGGACATTCTTTACCCGAGCAGATCAGCAGCAGGAAAGCTTGCTTATTTCTGGGAACAAGCACTGGGCTTCAGTCTCTCTCTTCTCAAGGAGCAAGTATCTTCAAGAAGTAAGAAAAGGGGACATCAAAAGCCTGTGTCAAAAGGATGATCCTGCCTCTCCAGCCCTTTTCTCCAAGCTCTTTTGGAAGATGAAGCTTTATTCTGTCAGACTTGTGGCACAGGTCTGCTGCTGCTTCCACAAGATGCTGTGCTGGCATAACTGGAGTGAAGCGGGGAAAGAAGAACTGTGCTAGGTGGATTTGTTGTTGATCTGTGCATTGCGTGTATTAGCACCTAGCATCATACAGGTTTTAAGACATTGCATGATGCCTCTCTTTCCCCATGTTGATTTCATTTTACACCCTACTCCATTTACTTCATGCTTTTACTTCCTAGTTGACTCCATAGTCTACTTTTTCCCCAGTGCACCCGACACCATTTTCGATTCCTTCTTTTTCTCTTCACAACAGATCCAGACTAAGACCGTGGCCCAGTGTGTGGAGTTCTACTACTCCTGGAAAAAGGAGCATAAACTTGCCAGCACTCTTGCTCAGGTGAGGGGCAAGAAAATGGAGAGGTGCCAGGAAGGTTGAGAAACTGGGAGAAGGGGAGAAAAGCTGCTGGTGAGCCATGCCAGACACCCCTTTGCCAGGATCACATCGTCCCATGCGCTGGGAAAGGCACAGCAGATGCTGCCCGGGCCTTCCTTGTGCTGCTGCCCTGAAGTATGCAATTCTGGAGCCTAACTTTGACCCAAGAAAGCAGCACCGCCACCAAAATGGGCTTTGACTCTCTACAGATGGGCTTCTCAAGGGCTGGCACCCTCGCTGACTCCAATCAGACCCCAAATTCCCCACTGCTTGCTGACATCAGCAATCCAGGCTGCCTTTGTGGATATGCTGCAGATTTTCAGGGAGATTTTCTAGCATCCCAGCATACTCCCTAAGAAGGAGCTGCCGGTGCTGTGGCTCCCCTAAAACTTTCCTTAGCGGCAAAGAGCAATTTGCTTCCCATCATGTGAGGGAGAGAGAGAGAGAGAGAGAGACAGGGAGGGAGATTATTTTGGGGACTAGAAAATGGCTAAGCATGTGTCTACCCTAATTGGACTGAATTTAAATCCCGTTGCCTAGACATTTGTGGAGGAAAAGCAGAGAGATGTTAGGCAGAAAGGTAGAAATAAGAAATGTAGAGCTCTAAATAGCCAGGTCTTTATCCCACCCCTTTGGCCTGTAGAAAAGAGGAGTATTTTCCTCCAAGCTCTGGCTTGGCAGCCCGCCGCAGCCCATTGGCAAAGACAGCCGGTTTCTCAGCTCTTGAGGCTTTGGAAGGATTTGCTTAGGCCGATAGATTTTTGTGCTGGATGCTCTGATTTCCAGCTTTGTGAGAGGAAGGAAGCATTGATAAGGACTCTTTGATTTCCAGAGTGTGGGCAAAGCAAGGAGGAGGAAAAGCCCTCCCAGAAAGGAGAACGGGGAGCCAGGGAAGAGAAGCCGCAAGAGGGCTCGCAGCGCCGAGTGTCCCTGCTGCCAACCGCGCCAGCCGCCCCCTTCGGCGGGAGGCCCCTTTCCCTGCGGGCAGTGCAAACGGTGCGCAAGTTCCTCCTCTTTCTGCTCAAAGCTGCGCCTTTGGACTAAAACGGGCTGACCCTTTTCAAAGGCACCGCAGGGGAAGCTGGGGGCACTTGCAGCATCGCCCCCGGCAGCCGTGCTCAAGCTTAACACCCACCTCAAACCCAAAGAGCTTAGGTAAAACCCAGCCTTCACAATGAAACCTTGCCGTGCCCCAACAAGACACAGTTGATACAAGTAGGAATAGATCCATCAAAGCTTGGTTTGATGCTGCTGATCAAATTCAAAAGAGGATGCAGCAAAAGGAGGAAGACATTTCAAGGCATTGAAAGTAGAACCATCAGACTCATGGTGCTGATCCATTGACAAATGTGCCACTGCCCGAAAAGACAGAAATTCATACTCAAACGGAGATCTCGGCACTTGCTTTCATGGTGTGTACTAGCGTCAGCAATGGATGGTTTGTTTCCTATCTTGCAGGGTGTTTGAAAGCATGAAGGAAAGGAACAACCACAGCAGAAGACATCGGCCTCGGAAGGAAGCAGAGCCTCTCCCCAAGAAGAAAAGACCAAATTAGAGAACCCTGCAGGTTGTCCAGGGCTAGCAAGAGTTAGGCAGATTAGTTAGATAGGAATACAACTGTTAGATATTAGTTAGATAGGAATACGATTATTTTTTAAGATTTTTGGGTTGTTTAATCTTCTACTTCGTTAGTTGACATGATAGTAACCTCCTCAATTTAGTAGTTAAGATACATTAGTATTATTCAGGACTCACTAGTATTATTAGATTTATCAGTAAATGTCAGAGGTTGGGTGTTGTCTATGCTCTGCCATATGCTCTTTGTCATTTTGCCTTTGTTGAGAGCCAATCTGTCTTTATCATTAAACCAATGTTTGTTCCATTTTGTCTTTTTGTCTGTATGAAATGACTTTGGCAATGTTTGTTCCATTTGCCTGGTGTTGCAAAGACGGCACTTGCCCTGAGAGTAGAATCTGGGCAGGCGCCACCTCCCCCAGGCCCAGCCCCTTGCTCAGCTGGCAGGACTTCCTGAGGTGTGTCTCCTTTACTGCCAGTGAAATACCGCTGGGGCTTCAGCCTTTGATTCCTCAACATCTCAGCTGGGAGTGGAAAGGGAGGCTTTGTTTAATTCACTGAATTGCATCTGGATGAGTGGGCTCACCATATTTTCTGGCATAAAAGCAGCGGGTTGAGTCCTTTTTGGAGCCCAGCCAGATAATTTGCTTTCATTTTGGGGGACTGATGGAGCTGACCAGCTTGGAGGACGTTTCTAAGCCCTCCGATTCTATCCAATTCCTATCGGCATGCACCACAAAGGCATGGCTAGGTCAGTTTCAGTTTCTCTGGAAAGGACCAGTGTCCCGCTCTGGGCCTCCAGCAATCTCCTTAGCTAAAGCCGAGCGGGTGTGATCATTATCCTCTGACTTGTCACAGCTGGGGCACTTGAGCCAAAGAAGAATCCAAGTCACTCTTTTATGGAGGCCAGCAAATGGCCGTGCCTAGCAAGGCTTTGGTGGCAGGGGCTGTGGAGGGTGGATGGAGAGGGGGCGAGGGAGGGGGCAATTGTCAGGCTGCTTCTGGGAAGCCGAGGCAAGCTTGCCCTTGTCTGATGGAGCCGGTGCAGGTGGGCTTTGGAGGCTACAAAGTATCTGCCTTGCAGTGGGACTTGTTCCAGCTGCCCCCTCAGTTTGCCGGCCAGCGGGTAACATGCAGGCTGGGAAGGAAGCAAGATTGGGACTGAAGCAAGATTTGCTTTTCCTTAAGGACAGGCAGGGAAGCAGCAAAGCTGCCTGGCTTTTGTCATATCGGCCATCTAGGCATTAAAAGCAATGTGAAGGCCAGCAGTGGGGAAAGGTAATTCTGTTAGTGTTGCTTCCTTAGAGGAATGCCAGAGTCTTTTGGGACAACCACCGAGCTTCTCCAAGGGAGCTGGACGAGGGATCTAGAAATTCTGCATGACTGTTTGCTAGAGAAATGCCCGTGTGCTGTCCCTGTGTGTGTGTGTGTGTGTCCCCATCAGTTGGCCTGAAAAAGATCCTGTTTCTCTGAGTTTCAAGGGAGGAGTGATGAGGTGAGAGACCAGCTCAGAGGCCCAAAGGAGGGAAACCATGCAGTGACATTATTGGGCAGCAAAAGGAGAATTGAGAAAGGGGGCAGGATGAATGCCTCCACTTTGAGAGGAAGCTTTGGAGTTGGCTCTGCGCTGGACAACTTGCAAATTCCAGCTCCTCTCAGAGCTGGAGGAGAGCCAGTGGGAGGAGCCCTTCTGGTTCTCCAGGGCAGGAGATGAGGTCTGGGCCCTTGCACAGAGGCAGGCTCCTGTGCACCTTCAGCTGGAGGCACCTTGCAGAGAAGCACCGGGAAGAGCCAGGGCTGTCCCTGCACTGCTTTTGCCCGTCTCATCAGACGACTGAGGAGAAAAGGCCCAATGGGAAGCTTCTCAGAGCAAACTTGCAGCAGAAGTAGAAGGGGCAGAGGCGGCCCATGCCTCTTTCTGTCCCATGGCTCCCCCGGGGGTTCTAGATGGAATGTTGGGCTGTGCCCATAGCAACTGTCGTTGTCTCCTGCTCCTGCGGCCCTTGCTGGAACGCTGCTGGAGCAGCGCTGGAGCAGCAGCTGCAGGATCAGCTCCTGGGCTGTCCCTGAGCAGCCGCCTTCTGCACTCAGCGCCAGACCCGGCCTCTGCACCGACATCCTGGTCTCCTCGTCTGCCTCTGGGCATCCCCAGAGCACTTGGGAACCGTCCAAGGTAAGAAAATCCCCGTTTGCCCTCAAAGCACTAGCACAGCGGCAGGAGGCTCCAGCTGCCTCTCCCACCGAGCACGACACACAGGCTGCGTGCTCACTTTCCCCAGACGAGCTTCCACGTGAAAGCAGGGTGCAGCTTCTGAAGGAACCGTGTTGCCTCCAGGGGAAACACAGACCTTTCCAGAGAGGACCTAGGGAGGTGTCCCAGTGCAGTTGCAGATCCTCGTCCACGCATCACCTGATTCAAAGTTCTTGGCACCCATTTCAGTCCTCAAACTATCTTGTGCTGACCCCAAAACAAATTGTTCCTGGCTGAGCAGGTCAGGGCTTCAGTGTCAACAAATCCCCTTATGCCCTGACTCTGCTCACACCCGCTCCAAAGCTTCAAACAGCACAATGATGGCACTTCTCCTCTGGCATCCCTGTCGTTCAGGGCATGGAAGCATTTGACTGGGCTTCTCCTAAAAACACAGGCTTTCAACTTCAAAAACCATCTGGGATCAGCAATTCTTATCTACTTACCTAGTTCCATCGCTTCTAGATCCATTCTATTTTAAGATCTTTAGAGATTCTTTTTTCAGTGCACGTAGGGCTGGTTCTACCTCATGCTCAGGGGAGGCCGTCAAATGCCATCTCCTCAAGAGCACAATCACAGTAGCACAGAATTTTCTGCCTTGGAAGGGATTCTGAAAGATCACTGAGGCCAACTGCAGGGCCTGCCCAGGGCAGCCTCAACAATCACAGCCTGTGCCCAAGAGCAGTGTCCAAACACTTTTGGAGCTCAGTCAGCCTTGGTGCTGTGCCCCCTTCCCTGGGGAGGCTGTTGCAGTGCCCAAGCAGCCTCTGGCTGAAGAAGCTTTTCCTTCGATCCAACCTAAGCCTGCACTGGCACATCTTCCCTGCCATTCTCTTGGCTCTTCTCAGTGGCCGCGGGAGTGAAGAGAGTAGTGCATGGCCTTCTGCTTGCCCTCCTGAGGAAGCTGCTGACTGCTAGAGGGTCCTGCCTAGGACATTCCATGTCAAAAAGGCAGCAATGAGAGCAAAGAGAAAGGAGCTGGGACACAGGAGCTCAGGCTTTGCAATGATGAGGATGAGAAGGAAGGCTACTGACACATCCTTGGCAGAAGGATTTTGAACTGGAGCATTGCTTTGATCTCTTTCAGGTGGAAAGGAGAGGCACAATGAAAAGGAAAGCAAGAGCCCAGATTCAGCCGTGAGTTTTGGCCTAGGGTTAAAGGACAGCAAACTGGAGGAATGGCGAGGAGGAGAACTGCTCTTTCACAGTCAGGCTGGGATTGGTTCAAGCCTGTGGGTGCACAGCAAGGCTCTCTTGACCACTTGCCTTTCTCACCTCCACCTCCTTCTTCCTTTAGACGCATCAATGTTGGCAGCGACTTTCAGGCTGAGCTCCCAGAGCTGCAGAGCAGAGCACCAAGTGAGGATGAAGAGCCTGCAAGCCTGGTCTGGAAGCCCTGGGGGGAGGATGACTCTGACATGGAAAAACCTGACAGAGGTAGCTTTGCTTCCAGCCCTGAGCTACTTGGGTCTTGAAAAGGCTCCTTTTGCCTAAAAAGGCAGCCTTTTGCAGGCTCTGCTTCTCTCCTTGTCTCGCCCATCTTCCCATGTAGAAGTGTTAGAGGCAAGGAGAAAGAGCAAGCACCTTGCTCTCCAAATTGGTCAGGGCCGTTTGCCACTGGAAGAGGGGAGATTGGCCCCCACTTCTTCTTACAGAAGCTGCTTTGGAAGGAGAGCCAGCACTGCGTGGGCCCTTGCTTCAGCTGGCCCTGTCTTTGCTCTCCTTTTCATACACTCCAAGCTGCTGTCTTTAGCTGACGGCCTTTCCTTCTGCCTTGCATGGCAGTCTTTGCCCTTGCTGGCCTCCAGGCTGACTTTCGGTGGGTTTTTTCTTATGCTTGCAGTAAGAGAACTGTTGGACATGGCCAGCTCCCGTGGCATTCCCGGGGCAGCAGCTAACCTGGAGCGCGCCCTGCACTGCCTGCACCAGGCACGCGGCAGCGTTCCGGTAAGAAGCGGCTGTTTGGGCACAGAGAAGAGGGCACAGGGAATGCAGAGGGCCTGGGCACTGGGACAGCCTTTCCTGGCTGCTCATGGAAGAAGGGTCTTAACAGGGAGCAGAGCACTTGCTGCCTGCTGGGTCTCCTCCAGCTGCGTCAGGGCTGAGCCCAAAGGGCTCCAGCAGGGAGAATCTCCCTCCTGGAGGCGGCGGCGGCAGAAGGTCCTGCTGCCTTGTAAATGGCCTGGAGATCTGGGTTCTCTAAGACCTTAGGAGGGGAAATTCCCAGAAGCCTCAGTCAGCTGAGGCCATTCTGGCTGCAGGAGCAGCAAAATCCTCAGCTTGGTGAGCAAAAGGCCACTCTTGGGGACCAGGATCAAAGGGTTGGGCAGCAAAAACTAGGGACTGGGAGCAAATGACAGTGTTCCACCCACATGGGATAGAGTCGCTTGAATGTCTGGAGAGGCAAAGGAGCTGAAAGGCAGCACCTGTGTTTTTTTGGCTCATTTTTAATGTGCTGGGGCGGCTAAAGCCTTTTCCCTCTTGATCTTGCAGGAGGCTCTGGAGATGCTGCTCTCAGAGGGGCCTGCAACAGCTCAAGGCCATCCCATGGCTGATTATCATTACGCAGGTAAGCAAAGCAGAGCTTCTTGCGTCCCTGACAGATGCTGCCGTCCCCTTCATTCTTGTGGCAAGGGTTTCTGCTTCAAGAAATTGTGCTTAACACCAGCACAAGGTCTTGTCTCCTCTGAGGCTGGGGAAAGCACCAGCATCTAGTCCTTCAGCTTTACTTCTTTTCCAATCCTTCTCCCCGGGCAATGCCTGCTCTTGTCTTCATGACCTTCTGAGGGAGCAGACACGTACACACACGTGAATGACGGCCTGCGACCGTTTTCTTTCGGCAGCCAGTGGGATCTACTTGGTGTGGATCAAGGGATCCCTTTACTAGCCGCTGCTTTTTATTGCCAGGCTCTGATAGATGGACACCTGAGGAGAAGGAGTCCTTCCAAAAGGCTTTCCACACCTACGGCAAGGATTTTCATCTCATCCAGAAGCAGGTAAAGCCACGGGACATTCTTTACCCGAGCAGATCAGCAGCAGGAAAGCTTGCTTATTTCTGGGAACAAGCACTGGGCTTCAGTCTCTCTCTTCTCAAGTACCAAGTATCTTCAAGAAGTAAGAAAAGGGGACATCAAAAGCCTGTGTCAAAAGGATGATCCTGCCTCTCCAGCCCTTTTCTCCAAGCTCTTTTGGAAGATGAAGCTTTATTCTGTCAGACTTGTGGCACAGGTCTGCTGCTGCTTCCACAAGACGCTGTGCTGGCATAACTGGAGTGAAGCGGGGAAAGAAGAACTGTGCTAGGTGGATTTGTTGTTGATCTGTGCATTGCGTGTATTAGCACCTAGCATCATACAGGTTTTAAGACATTGCATGATGCCTCTCTTTCCCCATGTTGATTTCATTTTACACCCTACTCCATTTACTTCATGCTTTTACTTCCTAGTTGACTCCATAGTCTACTTTTTCCCCAGTGCACCCGACACCATTTTCGATTCCTTCTTTTTCTCTTCACAACAGATCCAGACTAAGACCGTGGCCCAGTGTGTGGAGTTCTACTACTCCTGGAAAAAGGAGCATAAACTTGCCAGCACTCTTGCTCAGGTGAGGGGCAAGAAAATGGAGAGGTGCCAGGAAGGTTGAGAAACTGGGAGAAGGGGAGAAAAGCTGCTGGTGAGCCATGCCAGACGCCCCTTTGCCAGGATCACATCGTCCCATGCGCTGGGAAAGGCACAGCAGATGCTGCCCGGGCCTTCCTTGTGCTGCTGCCCTGAAGTATGCAATTCTGGAGCCTAACTTTGACCCAAGAAAGCAGCACCGCCACCAAAATGGGCTTTGACTCTCTACAGATGGGCTTCTCAAGGGCTGGCACCCTCGCTGACTCCAATCAGACCCCAAATTCCCCACTGCTTGCTGACATCAGCAATCCAGGCTGCCTTTGTGGATATGCTGCAGATTTTCAGGGAGATTTTCTAGCATCCCAGCATACTCCCTAAGAAGGAGCTGCCGGTGCTGTGGCTCCCCTAAAACTTTCCTTAGCGGCAAAGAGCAATTTGCTTCCCATCATGTGAGGGAGAGAGAGAGAGAGAGAGAGACAGGGAGGGAGATTATTTTGGGGACTAGAAAATGGCTAAGCATGTGTCTACCCTAATTGGACTGAATTTAAATCCCGTTGCCTAGACATTTGTGGAGGAAAAGCAGAGAGATGTTAGGCAGAAAGGTAGAAATAAGAAATGTAGAGCTCTAAATAGCCAGGTCTTTATCCCACCCCTTTGGCCTGTAGAAAAGAGGAGTATTTTCCTCCAAGCTCTGGCTTGGCAGCCCGCCGCAGCCCATTGGCAAAGACAGCCGGTTTCTCAGCTCTTGAGGCTTTGGAAGGATTTGCTTAGGCCGATAGATTTTTGTGCTGGATGCTCTGATTTCCAGCTTTGTGAGAGGAAGGAAGCATTGATAAGGACTCTTTGATTTCCAGAGTGTGGGCAAAGCAAGGAGGAGGAAAAGCCCTCCCAGAAAGGAGAACGGGGAGACAGGGAAGAGAAGCCGCAAGAGGGCTCGCAGCGCCCAGTGTCCCTGCTGCCAACCGCGCCAGCCGCCCCCTTCGGCGGGAGGCCCCTTTCCCTGCGGGCAGTGCAAACGGTGCGCAAGTTCCTCCTCTTTCTGCTCAAAGCTGCGCCTTTGGACTAAAAGGGGCTGACCCTTTTCAAAGGCACCGCAGGGGAAGCTGGGGGCACTTGCAGCATCGCCCCCGGCAGCCGTGCTCAAGCTTAACACCCACCTCAAACCCAAAGAGCTTAGGTAAAACCCAGCCTTCACAATGAAACCTTGCCGTGCCCCAACAAGACACAGTTGATACAAGTAGGAATAGATCCATCAAAGCTTGGTTTGATGCTGCTGATCAAATTCAAAAGAGGATGCAGCAAAAGGAGGAAGACATTTCAAGGCATTGAAAGTAGAACCATCAGACTCATGGTGCTGATCCATTGACAAATGTGCCACTGCCCGAAAAGACAGAAATTCATACTCAAACGGAGATCTCGGCACTTGCTTTCATGGTGTGTACTAGCGTCAGCAATGGATGGTTTGTTTCCTATCTTGCAGGGTGTTTGAAAGCATGAAGGAAAGGAACAACCACAGCAGAAGACATCGGCCTCGGAAGGAAGCAGAGCCTCTCCCCAAGAAGAAAAGACCAAATTAGAGAACCCTGCAGGTTGTCCAGGGCTAGCAAGAGTTAGGCAGATTAGTTAGATAGGAATACAACTGTTAGATATTAGTTAGATAGGAATACGATTATTTTTTAAGATTTTTGGGTTGTTTAATCTTCTACTTCGTTAGTTGACATGATAGTAACCTCCTCAATTTAGTAGTTAAGATACATTAGTATTATTCAGGACTCATTAGTATTATTAGATTTATCAGTAAATGTCAGAGGTTGGGTGTTGTCTATGCTCTGCCATATGCTCTTTGTCATTTTGCCTTTGTTGAGACCTAATCTGTCTTTATCATTAAACCAATGTTTGTTCCATTTTGTCTTTTTGTCTGTATGAAATGACTTTGGCAATGTTTGTTCCATTTGCCTGGTGTTGCAAAGACGGCACTTGCCCTGAGAGTAGAATCTGGGCAGGCACCACCTCCCCCAGGCCCAGCCCCTTGCTCAGCTGGCAGCACTTCCTGAGGTGTGTCTCCTTTACTGCCGGTGAAATACCGCTGGGGCTTCAGCCTTTGATTCCTCAACATCTCAGCTGGGAGTGGAAAGGGAGGCTTTGTTTAATTCACTGAATTGCATCTGGATGAGTGGGCTCACCATATTTTCTGGCATAAAAGCAGCGGGTTGAGTCCTTTTTGGAGCCCAGCCAGATAATTTGCTTTCATTTTGGGGGACTGATGGAGCTGACCAGCTTGGAGGACGTTTCTAAGCCCTCCGATTCTATCCAATTCCTATCGGCATGCACCACAAAGGCATGGCTAGGTCAGTTTCAGTTTCTCTGGAAAGGACCAGTGTCCCGCTCTGGGCCTCCAGCAATCTCCTTAGCTAAAGCCGAGCGGGTGTGATCATTATCCTCTGACTTGTCACAGCTGGGGCACTTGCGCCAAAGAAGAATCCAAGTCACTCTTTTATGGAGGCCAGCAAATGGCCCTGCCTAGCAAGGCTTTGGTGGCAGGGGCTGTGGAGGGTGGATGGAGAGGGGGCGAGGGAGGGGGCAATTGGCAGGCTGCTTCTGGGAAGCCGAGGCAAGCTTGCCCTTGTCTGATGGAGCCGGTGCAGGTGGGCTTTGGAGGCTACAAAGTATCTGCCTTGCAGTGGGACTTGTTCCAGCTGCCCCCTCAGTTTGCTGGCCAGTGGGTAACATGCAGGCTGGGAAGGAAGCAAGATTGGGACTGAAGCAAGATTTGCTTTTCCTTAAGGACAGGCAGGGAAGCAGCAAAGCTGCCTGGCTTTTGTCATATCGGCCATCTAGGCATTAAAAGCAATGTGAAGGCCAGCAGTGGGGAAAGGTAATTCTGTTAGTGTTGCTTCCTTAGAGGAATGCCAGAGTCTTTTGGGACAACCACCGAGCTTCTCCAAGGGAGCTGGACGAGGGATCTAGAAATTCTGCATGACTGTTTGCTAGAGAAATGCCCGTGTGCTGTCCCTGTGTGTGTGTGTGTGTGTCCCCATCAGTTGGCCTGAAAAAGATCCTGTTTCTCTGAGTTTCAAGGGAGGAGTGATGAGGTGAGAGACCAGCTCAGAGGCCCAAAGGAGGGAAACCATGCAGTGACATTATTGGGCAGCAAAAGGAGAATTGAGAAAGGGGGCAGGATGAATGCCTCCACTTTGAGAGGAAGCTTTGGAGTTGGCTCTGCGCTGGACAACTTGCAAATTCCAGCTCCTCTCAGAGCTGGAGGAGAGCCAGTGGGAGGAGCCCTTCTGGTTCTCCAGGGCAGGAGATGAGGTCTGGGCCCTTGCACAGAGGCAGGCTCCTGTGCACCTTCAGCTGGAGGCACCTTGCAGAGAAGCACCGGGAAGAGCCAGGGCTGTCCCTGCACTGCTTTTGCCCGTCTCATCAGACGACTGAGGAGAAAAGGCCCAATGGGAAGCTTCTCAGAGCAAACTTGCAGCAGAAGTAGAAGGGGCAGAGGCGGCCCATGCCTCTTTCTGTCCCATGGCTCCCCCGGGGGTTCTAGATGGAATGTTGGGCTGTGCCCATAGCAACTGTCGTTGTCTCCTGCTCCTGCGGCCCTTGCTGGAACGCTGCTGGAGCAGCGCTGGAGCAGCAGCTGCAGGATCAGCTCCTGGGCTGTCCCTGACCAGCCGCCTTCTGCACTCAGCGCCAGACCCGGCCTCTGCACCGACATCCTGGTCTCCTCGTCTGCCTCTGGGCATCCCCAGAGCACTTGGGAACCGTCCAAGGTAAGAAAATCCCCGTTTGCCCTCAAAGCACTAGCACAGCGGCAGGAGGCTCCAGCTGCCTCTCCCACCGAGCACGACACACAGGCTGCGTGCTCACTTTCCCCAGACGAGCTTCCACGTGAAAGCAGGGTGCAGCTTCTGAAGGAACCGTGTTGCCTCCAGGGGAAACACAGACCTTTCCAGAGAGGACCTAGGGAGGTGTCCCAGTGCAGTTGCAGATCCTCGTCCACGCATCACCTGATTCAAAGTTCTTGGCACCCATTTCAGTCCTCAAACTATCTTGTGCTGACCCCAAAACAAATTGTTCCTGGCTGAGCAGGTCAGGGCTTCAGTGTCAACAAATCCCCTTATGCCCTGACTCTGCTCACACCCGCTCCAAAGCTTCAAACAGCACAATGATGGCACTTCTCCTCTGGCATCCCTGTCGTTCAGGGCATGGAAGCATTTGACTGGGCTTCTCCTAAAAACACAGGCTTTCAACTTCAAAAACCATCTGGGATCAGCAATTCTTATCTACTTACCTAGTTCCATCGCTTCTAGATCCATTCTATTTTAAGATCTTTAGAGATTCTTTTTTCAGTGCACGTAGGGCTGGTTCTACCTCATGCTCAGGGGAGGCCGTCAAATGCCATCTCCTCAAGAGCACAATCACAGTAGCACAGAATTTTCTGGCTTGGAAGGGATTCTGAAAGATCACTGAGGCCAACTGCAGGGCCTGCCCAGGGCAGCCTCAACAATCACAGCCTGTGCCCAAGAGCAGTGTCCAAACACTTTTGGAGCTCAGTCAGCCTTGGTGCTGTGCCCCCTTCCCTGGGGAGGCTGTTGCAGTGCCCAAGCAGCCTGTGGCTGAAGAAGCTTTTCCTTCTATCCAACCTAAGCCTGCACTGGCACATCTTCCCTGCCATTCTCTTGGCTCTTCTCAGTGGCCGCGGGAGTGAAGAGAGTAGTGCATGGCCTTCTGCTTGCCCTCCTGAGGAAGCTGCTGACTGCTAGAGGGTCCTGCCTAGGACATTCCATGTCAAAAAGGCAGCAATGAGAGCAAAGAGAAAGGAGCTGGGACACAGGAGCTCAGGCTTTGCAATGATGAGGATGAGAAGGAAGGCTACTGACACATCCTTGGCAGAAGGATTTTGAACTGGAGCATTGCTTTGATCTCTTTCAGGTGGAAAGGAGAGGCACAATGAAAAGGAAAGCAAGAGCCCAGATTCAGCCGTGAGTTTTGGCCTAGGGTTAAAGGACAGCAAACTGGAGGAATGGCGAGGAGGAGAACTGCTCTTTCACAGTCAGGCTGGGATTGGTTCAAGCCTGTGGGTGCACAGCAAGGCTCTCTTGACCACTTGCCTTTCTCACCTCCACCTCCTTCTTCCTTTAGACGCATCAATGTTGGCAGCGACTTTCAGGCTGAGCTCCCAGAGCTGCAGAGCAGAGCACCAAGTGAGGATGAAGAGCCTGCAAGCCTGGTCTGGAAGCCCTGGGGGGAGGATGACTCTGACATGGAAAAACCTGACAGAGGTAGCTTTGCTTCCAGCCCTGAGCTACTTGGGTCTTGAAAAGGCTCCTTTTGCCTAAAAAGGCAGCCTTTTGCAGGCTCTGCTTCTCTCCTTGTCTCGCCCATCTTCCCATGTAGAAGTGTTAGAGGCAAGGAGAAAGAGCAAGCACCTTGCTCTCCAAATTGGTCAGGGCCGTTTGCCACTGGAAGAGGGGAGATTGGCCCCCACTTCTTCTTACAGAAGCTGCTTTGGAAGGAGAGCCAGCACTGCGTGGGCCCTTGCTTCAGCTGGCCCTGTCTTTGCTCTCCTTTTCATACACTCCAAGCTGCTGTCTTTAGCTGACGGCCTTTCCTTCTGCCTTGCATGGCAGTCTTTGCCCTTGCTGGCCTCCAGGCTGACTTTCGGTGGGTTTTTTCTTATGCTTGCAGTAAGAGAACTGTTGGACATGGCCAGCTCCCGTGGCATTCCCGGGGCAGCAGCTAACCTGGAGCGCGCCCTGCACTGCCTGCACCAGGCACGCGGCAGCGTTCCGGTAAGAAGCGGCTGTTTGGGCACAGAGAAGAGGGCACAGGGAATGCAGAGGGCCTGGGCACTGGGACAGCCTTTCCTGGCTGCTCTTGGAAGAAGGGTCTTAACAGGGAGCAGAGCACTTGCTGCCTGCTGGGTCTCCTCCAGCTGCGTCAGGGCTGAGCCCAAAGGGCTCCAGCAGGGAGAATCTCCCTCCTGGAGGCGGCGGCGGCAGAAGGTCCTGCTGCCTTGTAAATGGCCTGGAGATCTGGGTTCTCTAAGACCTTAGGAGGGGAAATTCCCAGAAGCCTCAGTCAGCTGAGGCCATTCTGGCTGCAGGAGCAGCAAAATCCTCAGCTTGGTGAGCAAAAGGCCACTCTTGGGGACCAGGATCAAAGGGTTGGGCAGCAAAAACTAGGGACTGGGAGCAAATGACAGTGTTCCACCCACATGGGATAGAGTCGCTTGAATGTCTGGAGAGGCAAAGGAGCTGAAAGGCAGCACCTGTGTTTTTTTGGCTCATTTTTAATGTGCTGGGGCGGCTAAAGCCTTTTCCCTCTTGATCTTGCAGGAGGCTCTGGAGATGCTGCTCTCAGAGGGGCCTGCAACAGCTCAAGGCCATCCCATGGCTGATTATCATTACGCAGGTAAGCAAAGCAGAGCTTCTTGCGTCCCTGACAGATGCTGCCGTCCCCTTCATTGTTGTGGCAAGCGTTTCTGCTTCAAGAAATTGTGCTTAACACCAGCACAAGGTCTTGTCTCCTCTGAGGCTGGGGAAAGCACCAGCATCTAGTCCTTCAGCTTTACTTCTTTTCCAATCCTTCTCCCCGGGCAATGCCTGCTCTTGTCTTCATGACCTTCTGAGGGAGCAGACACGTACACACACGTGAATGACGGCCTGCGACCGTTTTCTTTCGGCAGCCAGTGGGATCTACTTGGTGTGGATCAAGGGATCCCTTTACTAGCCGCTGCTTTTTATTGCCAGGCTCTGATAGATGGACACCTGAGGAGAAGGAGTCCTTCCAAAAGGCTTTCCACACCTACGGCAAGGATTTTCATCTCATCCAGAAGCAGGTAAAGCCACGGGACATTCTTTACCCGAGCAGATCAGCAGCAGGAAAGCTTGCTTATTTCTGGGAACAAGCACTGGGCTTCAGTCTCTCTCTTCTCAAGTACCAAGTATCTTCAAGAAGTAAGAAAAGGGGACATCAAAAGCCTGTGTCAAAAGGATGATCCTGCCTCTCCAGCCCTTTTCTCCAAGCTCTTTTGGAAGATGAAGCTTTATTCTGTCAGACTTGTGGCACAGGTCTGCTGCTGCTTCCACAAGACGCTGTGCTGGCATAACTGGAGTGAAGCGGGGAAAGAAGAACTGTGCT
This sequence comes from Agelaius phoeniceus, assembly GCF_051311805.1. Lineage (NCBI taxonomy): Eukaryota > Metazoa > Chordata > Aves > Passeriformes > Icteridae > Agelaius > Agelaius phoeniceus. The sequence continues at coordinate 37,820,939 of NC_135303.1, read as the reverse complement.
AGGTGGATTTGTTGTTGATCTGTGCATTGCGTGTATTAGCACCTAGCATCATACAGGTTTTAAGACATTGCATGATGCCTCTCTTTCCCCATGTTGATTTCATTTTACACCCTACTCCATTTACTTCATGCTTTTACTTCCTAGTTGACTCCATAGTCTACTTTTTCCCCAGTGCACCCGACACCATTTTCGATTCCTTCTTTTTCTCTTCACAACAGATCCAGACTAAGACCGTGGCCCAGTGTGTGGAGTTCTACTACTCCTGGAAAAAGGAGCATAAACTTGCCAGCACTCTTGCTCAGGTGAGGGGCAAGAAAATGGAGAGGTGCCAGGAAGGTTGAGAAACTGGGAGAAGGGGAGAAAAGCTGCTGGTGAGCCATGCCAGACGCCCCTTTGCCAGGATCACATCGTCCCATGCGCTGGGAAAGGCACAGCAGATGCTGCCCGGGCCTTCCTTGTGCTGCTGCCCTGAAGTATGCAATTCTGGAGCCTAACTTTGACCCAAGAAAGCAGCACCGCCACCAAAATGGGCTTTGACTCTCTACAGATGGGCTTCTCAAGGGCTGGCACCCTCGCTGACTCCAATCAGACCCCAAATTCCCCACTGCTTGCTGACATCAGCAATCCAGGCTGCCTTTGTGGATATGCTGCAGATTTTCAGGGAGATTTTCTAGCATCCCAGCATACTCCCTAAGAAGGAGCTGCCGGTGCTGTGGCTCCCCTAAAACTTTCCTTAGCGGCAAAGAGCAATTTGCTTCCCATCATGTGAGGGAGAGAGAGAGAGAGAGAGAGACAGGGAGGGAGATTATTTTGGGGACTAGAAAATGGCTAAGCATGTGTCTACCCTAATTGGACTGAATTTAAATCCCGTTGCCTAGACATTTGTGGAGGAAAAGCAGAGAGATGTTAGGCAGAAAGGTAGAAATAAGAAATGTAGAGCTCTAAATAGCCAGGTCTTTATCCCACCCCTTTGGCCTGTAGAAAAGAGGAGTATTTTCCTCCAAGCTCTGGCTTGGCAGCCCGCCGCAGCCCATTGGCAAAGACAGCCGGTTTCTCAGCTCTTGAGGCTTTGGAAGGATTTGCTTAGGCCGATAGATTTTTGTGCTGGATGCTCTGATTTCCAGCTTTGTGAGAGGAAGGAAGCATTGATAAGGACTCTTTGATTTCCAGAGTGTGGGCAAAGCAAGGAGGAGGAAAAGCCCTCCCAGAAAGGAGAACGGGGAGACAGGGAAGAGAAGCCGCAAGAGGGCTCGCAGCGCCCAGTGTCCCTGCTGCCAACCGCGCCAGCCGCCCCCTTCGGCGGGAGGCCCCTTTCCCTGCGGGCAGTGCAAACGGTGCGCAAGTTCCTCCTCTTTCTGCTCAAAGCTGCGCCTTTGGACTAAAAGGGGCTGACCCTTTTCAAAGGCACCGCAGGGGAAGCTGGGGGCACTTGCAGCATCGCCCCCGGCAGCCGTGCTCAAGCTTAACACCCACCTCAAACCCAAAGAGCTTAGGTAAAACCCAGCCTTCACAATGAAACCTTGCCGTGCCCCAACAAGACACAGTTGATACAAGTAGGAATAGATCCATCAAAGCTTGGTTTGATGCTGCTGATCAAATTCAAAAGAGGATGCAGCAAAAGGAGGAAGACATTTCAAGGCATTGAAAGTAGAACCATCAGACTCATGGTGCTGATCCATTGACAAATGTGCCACTGCCCGAAAAGACAGAAATTCATACTCAAACGGAGATCTCGGCACTTGCTTTCATGGTGTGTACTAGCGTCAGCAATGGATGGTTTGTTTCCTATCTTGCAGGGTGTTTGAAAGCATGAAGGAAAGGAACAACCACAGCAGAAGACATCGGCCTCGGAAGGAAGCAGAGCCTCTCCCCAAGAAGAAAAGACCAAATTAGAGAACCCTGCAGGTTGTCCAGGGCTAGCAAGAGTTAGGCAGATTAGTTAGATAGGAATACAACTGTTAGATATTAGTTAGATAGGAATACGATTATTTTTTAAGATTTTTGGGTTGTTTAATCTTCTACTTCGTTAGTTGACATGATAGTAACCTCCTCAATTTAGTAGTTAAGATACATTAGTATTATTCAGGACTCATTAGTATTATTAGATTTATCAGTAAATGTCAGAGGTTGGGTGTTGTCTATGCTCTGCCATATGCTCTTTGTCATTTTGCCTTTGTTGAGACCTAATCTGTCTTTATCATTAAACCAATGTTTGTTCCATTTTGTCTTTTTGTCTGTATGAAATGACTTTGGCAATGTTTGTTCCATTTGCCTGGTGTTGCAAAGACGGCACTTGCCCTGAGAGTAGAATCTGGGCAGGCACCACCTCCCCCAGGCCCAGCCCCTTGCTCAGCTGGCAGCACTTCCTGAGGTGTGTCTCCTTTACTGCCGGTGAAATACCGCTGGGGCTTCAGCCTTTGATTCCTCAACATCTCAGCTGGGAGTGGAAAGGGAGGCTTTGTTTAATTCACTGAATTGCATCTGGATGAGTGGGCTCACCATATTTTCTGGCATAAAAGCAGCGGGTTGAGTCCTTTTTGGAGCCCAGCCAGATAATTTGCTTTCATTTTGGGGGACTGATGGAGCTGACCAGCTTGGAGGACGTTTCTAAGCCCTCCGATTCTATCCAATTCCTATCGGCATGCACCACAAAGGCATGGCTAGGTCAGTTTCAGTTTCTCTGGAAAGGACCAGTGTCCCGCTCTGGGCCTCCAGCAATCTCCTTAGCTAAAGCCGAGCGGGTGTGATCATTATCCTCTGACTTGTCACAGCTGGGGCACTTGCGCCAAAGAAGAATCCAAGTCACTCTTTTATGGAGGCCAGCAAATGGCCCTGCCTAGCAAGGCTTTGGTGGCAGGGGCTGTGGAGGGTGGATGGAGAGGGGGCGAGGGAGGGGGCAATTGGCAGGCTGCTTCTGGGAAGCCGAGGCAAGCTTGCCCTTGTCTGATGGAGCCGGTGCAGGTGGGCTTTGGAGGCTACAAAGTATCTGCCTTGCAGTGGGACTTGTTCCAGCTGCCCCCTCAGTTTGCTGGCCAGTGGGTAACATGCAGGCTGGGAAGGAAGCAAGATTGGGACTGAAGCAAGATTTGCTTTTCCTTAAGGACAGGCAGGGAAGCAGCAAAGCTGCCTGGCTTTTGTCATATCGGCCATCTAGGCATTAAAAGCAATGTGAAGGCCAGCAGTGGGGAAAGGTAATTCTGTTAGTGTTGCTTCCTTAGAGGAATGCCAGAGTCTTTTGGGACAACCACCGAGCTTCTCCAAGGGAGCTGGACGAGGGATCTAGAAATTCTGCATGACTGTTTGCTAGAGAAATGCCCGTGTGCTGTCCCTGTGTGTGTGTGTGTGTGTCCCCATCAGTTGGCCTGAAAAAGATCCTGTTTCTCTGAGTTTCAAGGGAGGAGTGATGAGGTGAGAGACCAGCTCAGAGGCCCAAAGGAGGGAAACCATGCAGTGACATTATTGGGCAGCAAAAGGAGAATTGAGAAAGGGGGCAGGATGAATGCCTCCACTTTGAGAGGAAGCTTTGGAGTTGGCTCTGCGCTGGACAACTTGCAAATTCCAGCTCCTCTCAGAGCTGGAGGAGAGCCAGTGGGAGGAGCCCTTCTGGTTCTCCAGGGCAGGAGATGAGGTCTGGGCCCTTGCACAGAGGCAGGCTCCTGTGCACCTTCAGCTGGAGGCACCTTGCAGAGAAGCACCGGGAAGAGCCAGGGCTGTCCCTGCACTGCTTTTGCCCGTCTCATCAGACGACTGAGGAGAAAAGGCCCAATGGGAAGCTTCTCAGAGCAAACTTGCAGCAGAAGTAGAAGGGGCAGAGGCGGCCCATGCCTCTTTCTGTCCCATGGCTCCCCCGGGGGTTCTAGATGGAATGTTGGGCTGTGCCCATAGCAACTGTCGTTGTCTCCTGCTCCTGCGGCCCTTGCTGGAACGCTGCTGGAGCAGCGCTGGAGCAGCAGCTGCAGGATCAGCTCCTGGGCTGTCCCTGACCAGCCGCCTTCTGCACTCAGCGCCAGACCCGGCCTCTGCACCGACATCCTGGTCTCCTCGTCTGCCTCTGGGCATCCCCAGAGCACTTGGGAACCGTCCAAGGTAAGAAAATCCCCGTTTGCCCTCAAAGCACTAGCACAGCGGCAGGAGGCTCCAGCTGCCTCTCCCACCGAGCACGACACACAGGCTGCGTGCTCACTTTCCCCAGACGAGCTTCCACGTGAAAGCAGGGTGCAGCTTCTGAAGGAACCGTGTTGCCTCCAGGGGAAACACAGACCTTTCCAGAGAGGACCTAGGGAGGTGTCCCAGTGCAGTTGCAGATCCTCGTCCACGCATCACCTGATTCAAAGTTCTTGGCACCCATTTCAGTCCTCAAACTATCTTGTGCTGACCCCAAAACAAATTGTTCCTGGCTGAGCAGGTCAGGGCTTCAGTGTCAACAAATCCCCTTATGCCCTGACTCTGCTCACACCCGCTCCAAAGCTTCAAACAGCACAATGATGGCACTTCTCCTCTGGCATCCCTGTCGTTCAGGGCATGGAAGCATTTGACTGGGCTTCTCCTAAAAACACAGGCTTTCAACTTCAAAAACCATCTGGGATCAGCAATTCTTATCTACTTACCTAGTTCCATCGCTTCTAGATCCATTCTATTTTAAGATCTTTAGAGATTCTTTTTTCAGTGCACGTAGGGCTGGTTCTACCTCATGCTCAGGGGAGGCCGTCAAATGCCATCTCCTCAAGAGCACAATCACAGTAGCACAGAATTTTCTGGCTTGGAAGGGATTCTGAAAGATCACTGAGGCCAACTGCAGGGCCTGCCCAGGGCAGCCTCAACAATCACAGCCTGTGCCCAAGAGCAGTGTCCAAACACTTTTGGAGCTCAGTCAGCCTTGGTGCTGTGCCCCCTTCCCTGGGGAGGCTGTTGCAGTGCCCAAGCAGCCTGTGGCTGAAGAAGCTTTTCCTTCTATCCAACCTAAGCCTGCACTGGCACATCTTCCCTGCCATTCTCTTGGCTCTTCTCAGTGGCCGCGGGAGTGAAGAGAGTAGTGCATGGCCTTCTGCTTGCCCTCCTGAGGAAGCTGCTGACTGCTAGAGGGTCCTGCCTAGGACATTCCATGTCAAAAAGGCAGCAATGAGAGCAAAGAGAAAGGAGCTGGGACACAGGAGCTCAGGCTTTGCAATGATGAGGATGAGAAGGAAGGCTACTGACACATCCTTGGCAGAAGGATTTTGAACTGGAGCATTGCTTTGATCTCTTTCAGGTGGAAAGGAGAGGCACAATGAAAAGGAAAGCAAGAGCCCAGATTCAGCCGTGAGTTTTGGCCTAGGGTTAAAGGACAGCAAACTGGAGGAATGGCGAGGAGGAGAACTGCTCTTTCACAGTCAGGCTGGGATTGGTTCAAGCCTGTGGGTGCACAGCAAGGCTCTCTTGACCACTTGCCTTTCTCACCTCCACCTCCTTCTTCCTTTAGACGCATCAATGTTGGCAGCGACTTTCAGGCTGAGCTCCCAGAGCTGCAGAGCAGAGCACCAAGTGAGGATGAAGAGCCTGCAAGCCTGGTCTGGAAGCCCTGGGGGGAGGATGACTCTGACATGGAAAAACCTGACAGAGGTAGCTTTGCTTCCAGCCCTGAGCTACTTGGGTCTTGAAAAGGCTCCTTTTGCCTAAAAAGGCAGCCTTTTGCAGGCTCTGCTTCTCTCCTTGTCTCGCCCATCTTCCCATGTAGAAGTGTTAGAGGCAAGGAGAAAGAGCAAGCACCTTGCTCTCCAAATTGGTCAGGGCCGTTTGCCACTGGAAGAGGGGAGATTGGCCCCCACTTCTTCTTACAGAAGCTGCTTTGGAAGGAGAGCCAGCACTGCGTGGGCCCTTGCTTCAGCTGGCCCTGTCTTTGCTCTCCTTTTCATACACTCCAAGCTGCTGTCTTTAGCTGACGGCCTTTCCTTCTGCCTTGCATGGCAGTCTTTGCCCTTGCTGGCCTCCAGGCTGACTTTCGGTGGGTTTTTTCTTATGCTTGCAGTAAGAGAACTGTTGGACATGGCCAGCTCCCGTGGCATTCCCGGGGCAGCAGCTAACCTGGAGCGCGCCCTGCACTGCCTGCACCAGGCACGCGGCAGCGTTCCGGTAAGAAGCGGCTGTTTGGGCACAGAGAAGAGGGCACAGGGAATGCAGAGGGCCTGGGCACTGGGACAGCCTTTCCTGGCTGCTCTTGGAAGAAGGGTCTTAACAGGGAGCAGAGCACTTGCTGCCTGCTGGGTCTCCTCCAGCTGCGTCAGGGCTGAGCCCAAAGGGCTCCAGCAGGGAGAATCTCCCTCCTGGAGGCGGCGGCGGCAGAAGGTCCTGCTGCCTTGTAAATGGCCTGGAGATCTGGGTTCTCTAAGACCTTAGGAGGGGAAATTCCCAGAAGCCTCAGTCAGCTGAGGCCATTCTGGCTGCAGGAGCAGCAAAATCCTCAGCTTGGTGAGCAAAAGGCCACTCTTGGGGACCAGGATCAAAGGGTTGGGCAGCAAAAACTAGGGACTGGGAGCAAATGACAGTGTTCCACCCACATGGGATAGAGTCGCTTGAATGTCTGGAGAGGCAAAGGAGCTGAAAGGCAGCACCTGTGTTTTTTTGGCTCATTTTTAATGTGCTGGGGCGGCTAAAGCCTTTTCCCTCTTGATCTTGCAGGAGGCTCTGGAGATGCTGCTCTCAGAGGGGCCTGCAACAGCTCAAGGCCATCCCATGGCTGATTATCATTACGCAGGTAAGCAAAGCAGAGCTTCTTGCGTCCCTGACAGATGCTGCCGTCCCCTTCATTGTTGTGGCAAGCGTTTCTGCTTCAAGAAATTGTGCTTAACACCAGCACAAGGTCTTGTCTCCTCTGAGGCTGGGGAAAGCACCAGCATCTAGTCCTTCAGCTTTACTTCTTTTCCAATCCTTCTCCCCGGGCAATGCCTGCTCTTGTCTTCATGACCTTCTGAGGGAGCAGACACGTACACACACGTGAATGACGGCCTGCGACCGTTTTCTTTCGGCAGCCAGTGGGATCTACTTGGTGTGGATCAAGGGATCCCTTTACTAGCCGCTGCTTTTTATTGCCAGGCTCTGATAGATGGACACCTGAGGAGAAGGAGTCCTTCCAAAAGGCTTTCCACACCTACGGCAAGGATTTTCATCTCATCCAGAAGCAGGTAAAGCCACGGGACATTCTTTACCCGAGCAGATCAGCAGCAGGAAAGCTTGCTTATTTCTGGGAACAAGCACTGGGCTTCAGTCTCTCTCTTCTCAAGTACCAAGTATCTTCAAGAAGTAAGAAAAGGGGACATCAAAAGCCTGTGTCAAAAGGATGATCCTGCCTCTCCAGCCCTTTTCTCCAAGCTCTTTTGGAAGATGAAGCTTTATTCTGTCAGACTTGTGGCACAGGTCTGCTGCTGCTTCCACAAGACGCTGTGCTGGCATAACTGGAGTGAAGCGGGGAAAGAAGAACTGTGCTAGGTGGATTTGTTGTTGATCTGTGCATTGCGTGTATTAGCACCTAGCATCATACAGGTTTTAAGACATTGCATGATGCCTCTCTTTCCCCATGTTGATTTCATTTTACACCCTACTCCATTTACTTCATGCTTTTACTTCCTAGTTGACTCCATAGTCTACTTTTTCCCCAGTGCACCCGACACCATTTTCGATTCCTTCTTTTTCTCTTCACAACAGATCCAGACTAAGACCGTGGCCCAGTGTGTGGAGTTCTACTACTCCTGGAAAAAGGAGCATAAACTTGCCAGCACTCTTGCTCAGGTGAGGGGCAAGAAAATGGAGAGGTGCCAGGAAGGTTGAGAAACTGGGAGAAGGGGAGAAAAGCTGCTGGTGAGCCATGCCAGACGCCCCTTTGCCAGGATCACATCGTCCCATGCGCTGGGAAAGGCACAGCAGATGCTGCCCGGGCCTTCCTTGTGCTGCTGCCCTGAAGTATGCAATTCTGGAGCCTAACTTTGACCCAAGAAAGCAGCACCGCCACCAAAATGGGCTTTGACTCTCTACAGATGGGCTTCTCAAGGGCTGGCACCCTCGCTGACTCCAATCAGACCCCAAATTCCCCACTGCTTGCTGACATCAGCAATCCAGGCTGCCTTTGTGGATATGCTGCAGATTTTCAGGGAGATTTTCTAGCATCCCAGCATACTCCCTAAGAAGGAGCTGCCGGTGCTGTGGCTCCCCTAAAACTTTCCTTAGCGGCAAAGAGCAATTTGCTTCCCATCATGTGAGGGAGAGAGAGAGAGAGAGAGAGACAGGGAGGGAGATTATTTTGGGGACTAGAAAATGGCTAAGCATGTGTCTACCCTAATTGGACTGAATTTAAATCCCGTTGCCTAGACATTTGTGGAGGAAAAGCAGAGAGATGTTAGGCAGAAAGGTAGAAATAAGAAATGTAGAGCTCTAAATAGCCAGGTCTTTCTCCCACCCCTTTGGCCTGTAGAAAAGAGGAGTATTTTCCTCCAAGCTCTGGCTTGGCAGCCCGCCGCAGCCCATTGGCAAAGACAGCCGGTTTCTCAGCTCTTGAGGCTTTGGAAGGATTTGCTTAGGCCGATAGATTTTTGTGCTGGATGCTCTGATTTCCAGCTTTGTGAGAGGAAGGAAGCATTGATAAGGACTCTTTGATTTCCAGAGTGTGGGCAAAGCAAGGAGGAGGAAAAGCCCTCCCAGAAAGGAGAACGGGGAGCCAGGGAAGAGAAGCCGCAAGAGGGCTCGCAGCGCCGAGTGTCCCTGCTGCCAACCGCGCCAGCCGCCCCCTTCGGCGGGAGGCCCCTTTCCCTGCGGGCAGTGCAAACGGTGCGCAAGTTCCTCCTCTTTCTGCTCAAAGCTGCGCCTTTGGACTAAAAGGGGCTGACCCTTTTCAAAGGCACCGCAGGGGAAGCTGGGGGCACTTGCAGCATCGCCCCCGGCAGCCGTGCTCAAGCTTAACACCCACCTCAAACCCAAAGAGCTTAGGTAAAACCCAGCCTTCACAATGAAACCTTGCCGTGCCCCAACAAGACACAGTTGATACAAGTAGGAATAGATCCATCAAAGCTTGGTTTGATGCTGCTGATCAAATTCAAAAGAGGATGCAGCAAAAGGAGGAAGACATTTCAAGGCATTGAAAGTAGAACCATCAGACTCATGGTGCTGATCCATTGACAAATGTGCCACTGCCCGAAAAGACAGAAATTCATACTCAAACGGAGATCTCGGCACTTGCTTTCATGGTGTGTACTAGCGTCAGCAATGGATGGTTTGTTTCCTATCTTGCAGGGTGTTTGAAAGCATGAAGGAAAGGAACAACCACAGCAGAAGACATCGGCCTCGGAAGGAAGCAGAGCCTCTCCCCAAGAAGAAAAGACCAAATTAGAGAACCCTGCAGGTTGTCCAGGGCTAGCAAGAGTTAGGCAGATTAGTTAGATAGGAATACAACTGTTAGATATTAGTTAGATAGGAATACGATTATTTTTTAAGATTTTTGGGTTGTTTAATCTTCTACTTCGTTAGTTGACATGATAGTAACCTCCTCAATTTAGTAGTTAAGATACATTAGTATTATTCAGGACTCATTAGTATTATTAGATTTATCAGTAAATGTCAGAGGTTGGGTGTTGTCTATGCTCTGCCATATGCTCTTTGTCATTTTGCCTTTGTTGAGACCTAATCTGTCTTTATCATTAAACCAATGTTTGTTCCATTTTGTCTTTTTGTCTGTATGAAATGACTTTGGCAATGTTTGTTCCATTTGCCTGGTGTTGCAAAGACGGCACTTGCCCTGAGAGTAGAATCTGGGCAGGCGCCACCTCCCCCAGGCCCAGCCCCTTGCTCAGCTGGCAGCACTTCCTGAGGTGTGTCTCCTTTACTGCCGGTGAAATACCGCTGGGGCTTCAGCCTTTGATTCCTCAACATCTCAGCTGGGAGTGGAAAGGGAGGCTTTGTTTAATTCACTGAATTGCATCTGGATGAGTGGGCTCACCATATTTTCTGGCATAAAAGCAGCGGGTTGAGTCCTTTTTGGAGCCCAGCCAGATAATTTGCTTTCATTTTGGGGGACTGATGGAGCTGACCAGCTTGGAGGACGTTTCTAAGCCCTCCGATTCTATCCAATTCCTATCGGCATGCACCACAAAGGCATGGCTAGGTCAGTTTCAGTTTCTCTGGAAAGGACCAGTGTCCCGCTCTGGGCCTCCAGCAATCTCCTTAGCTAAAGCCGAGCGGGTGTGATCATTATCCTCTGACTTGTCACAGCTGGGGCACTTGCGCCAAAGAAGAATCCAAGTCACTCTTTTATGGAGGCCAGCAAATGGCCCTGCCTAGCAAGGCTTTGGTGGCAGGGGCTGTGGAGGGTGGATGGAGAGGGGGCGAGGGAGGGGGCAATTGGCAGGCTGCTTCTGGGAAGCCGAGGCAAGCTTGCCCTTGTCTGATGGAGCCGGTGCAGGTGGGCTTTGGAGGCTACAAAGTATCTGCCTTGCAGTGGGACTTGTTCCAGCTGCCCCCTCAGTTTGCTGGCCAGTGGGTAACATGCAGGCTGGGAAGGAAGCAAGATTGGGACTGAAGCAAGATTTGCTTTTCCTTAAGGACAGGCAGGGAAGCAGCAAAGCTGCCTGGCTTTTGTCATATCGGCCATCTAGGCATTAAAAGCAATGTGAAGGCCAGCAGTGGGGAAAGGTAATTCTGTTAGTGTTGCTTCCTTAGAGGAATGCCAGAGTCTTTTGGGACAACCACCGAGCTTCTCCAAGGGAGCTGGACGAGGGATCTAGAAATTCTGCATGACTGTTTGCTAGAGAAATGCCCGTGTGCTGTCCCTGTGTGTGTGTGTGTGTGTCCCCATCAGTTGGCCTGAAAAAGATCCTGTTTCTCTGAGTTTCAAGGGAGGAGTGATGAGGTGAGAGACCAGCTCAGAGGCCCAAAGGAGGGAAACCATGCAGTGACATTATTGGGCAGCAAAAGGAGAATTGAGAAAGGGGGCAGGATGAATGCCTCCACTTTGAGAGGAAGCTTTGGAGTTGGCTCTGCGCTGGACAACTTGCAAATTCCAGCTCCTCTCAGAGCTGGAGGAGAGCCAGTGGGAGGAGCCCTTCTGGTTCTCCAGGGCAGGAGATGAGGTCTGGGCCCTTGCACAGAGGCAGGCTCCTGTGCACCTTCAGCTGGAGGCACCTTGCAGAGAAGCACCGGGAAGAGCCAGGGCTGTCCCTGCACTGCTTTTGCCCGTCTCATCAGACGACTGAGGAGAAAAGGCCCAATGGGAAGCTTCTCAGAGCAAACTTGCAGCAGAAGTAGAAGGGGCAGAGGCGGCCCATGCCTCTTTCTGTCCCATGGCTCCCCCGGGGGTTCTAGATGGAATGTTGGGCTGTGCCCATAGCAACTGTCGTTGTCTCCTGCTCCTGCGGCCCTTGCTGGAACGCTGCTGGAGCAGCGCTGGAGCAGCAGCTGCAGGATCAGCTCCTGGGCTGTCCCTGAGCAGCCGCCTTCTGCACTCAGCGCCAGACCCGGCCTCTGCACCGACATCCTGGTCTCCTCGTCTGCCTCTGGGCATCCCCAGAGCACTTGGGAACTGTCCAAGGTAAGAAAATCCCCGTTTGCCCTCAAAGCACTAGCACAGCGGCAGGAGGCTCCAGCTGCCTCTCCCACCGAGCACGACACACAGGCTGCGTGCTCACTTTCCCCAGACGAGCTTCCACGTGAAAGCAGGGTGCAGCTTCTGAAGGAACCGTGTTGCCTCCAGGGGAAACACAGACCTTTCCAGAGAGGACCTAGGGAGGTGTCCCAGTGCAGTTGCAGATCCTCGTCCACGCATCACCTGATTAAACGTTCTTGGCACCCATTTCAGTCCTCAAACTATCTTGTGCTGACCCCAAAACAAATTGTTCCTGGCTGAGCAGGTCAGGGCTTCAGTGTCAACAAATCCCCTTATGCCCTGACTCTGCTCACACCCGCTCCAAAGCTTCAAACAGCACAATGATGGCACTTCTCCTCTGGCATCCCTGTCGTTCAGGGCATGGAAGCATTTGACTGGGCTTCTCCTAAAAACACAGGCTTTCAACTTCAAAAACCATCTGGGATCAGCAATTCTTATCTACTTACCTAGTTCCATCGCTTCTAGATCCATTCTATTTTAATATCTTTAGAGATTCTTTTTTCAGTGCACGTAGGGCTGGTTCTACCTCATGCTCAGGGGAGGCCGTCAAATGCCATCTCCTCAAGAGCACAATCACAGTAGCACAGAATTTTCTGGCTTGGAAGGGATTCTGAAAGATCACTGAGGCCAACTGCAGGGCCTGCCCAGGGCAGCCTCAACAATCACAGCCTGTGCCCAAGAGCAGTGTCCAAACACTTTTGGAGCTCAGTCAGCCTTGGTGCTGTGCCCCCTTCCCTGGGGAGGCTGTTGCAGTGCCCAAGCAGCCTGTGGCTGAAGAAGCTTTTCCTTCTATCCAACCTAAGCCTGCACTGGCACATCTTCCCTGCCATTCTCTTGGCTCTTCTCAGTGGCCGCGGGAGTGAAGAGAGTAGTGCATGGCCTTCTGCTTGCCCTCCTGAGGAAGCTGCTGACTGCTAGAGGGTCCTGCCTAGGACATTCCATGTCAAAAAGGCAGCAATGAGAGCAAAGAGAAAGGAGCTGGGACACAGGAGCTCAGGCTTTGCAATGATGAGGATGAGAAGGAAGGCTACTGACACATCCTTGGCAGAAGGATTTTGAACTGGAGCATTGCTTTGATCTCTTTCAGGTGGAAAGGAGAGGCACAATGAAAAGGAAAGCAAGAGCCCAGATTCAGCCGTGAGTTTTGGCCTAGGGTTAAAGGACAGCAAACTGGAGGAATGGCGAGGAGGAGAACTGCTCTTTCACAGTCAGGCTGGGATTGGTTCAAGCCTGTGGGTGCACAGCAAGGCTCTCTTGACCACTTGCCTTTCTCACCTCCACCTCCTTCTTCCTTTAGACGCATCAATGTTGGCAGCGACTTTCAGGCTGAGCTCCCAGAGCTGCAGAGCAGAGCACCAAGTGAGGATGAAGAGCCTGCAACCCTGGTCTGGAAGCCCTGGGGGGAGGATGACTCTGACATGGAAAAACCTGACAGAGGTAGCTTTGCTTCCAGCCCTGAGCTACTTGGGTCTTGAAAAGGCTCCTTTTGCCTAAAAAGGCAGCCTTTTGCAGGCTCTGCTTCTCTCCTTGTCTCGCCCATCTTCCCATGTAGAAGTGTTAGAGGCAAGGAGAAAGAGCAAGCACCTTGCTCTCCAAATTGGTCAGGGCCGTTTGCCACTGGAAGAGGGGAGATTGGCCCCCACTTCTTCTAACAGAAGCTGCTTTGGAGGGAGAGCCAGCACTGCGTGGGCCCTTGCTTCAGCTGGCCCTGTCTTTGCTCTCCTTTTGATGCTCTCTCTCCAAGCTGCTGTCTTTAGCTGCCGGCCTTTCCTTCTGCCTTGCATGGCAACCTTGCCCTTGCTGGCCTCCAGGCTGACTTTCGGTGGGTTTTTTCTTGTGCTTGCAGTAAGAGAACTGTTGGACATGGCCAGCTCCCGTGGCATTCCCGGGGCAGCAGCTAACCTGGAGCGCGCCCTGCACTGCCTGCACCAGGCACGCGGCAGCGTTCCGGTAAGAAGCGGCTGTTTGGGCACAGAGAAGAGGGCACAGGGAATGCAGAGGGCCTGGGCACTGGGACAGCCTTTCCTGGCTGCTCTTGGAAGAAGGGTCTTAACAGGGAGCAGAGCACTTGCTGCCTGCTGGGTCTCCTCCAGCTGCGTCAGGGCTGAGCCCAAAGGGCTCCAGCAGGGAGAATCTCCCTCCTGGAGGCGGCGGCGGCAGAAGGTCCTGCTGCCTTGTAAATGGCCTGGAGATCTGGGTTCTCTAAGACCTTAGGAGGGGAAATTCCCAGAAGCCTCAGTCAGCTGAGGCCATTCTGGCTGCAGGAGCAGCAAAATCCTCAGCTTGGTGAGCAAAAGGCCACTCTTGGGGACCAGGATCAAAGGGTTGGGCAGCAAAAACTAGGGACTGGGAGCAAATGACAGTGTTCCACCCACATGGGATAGAGTCGCTTGAATGTCTGGAGAGGCAAAGGAGCTGAAAGGCAGCACCTGTGTTTTTTTGGCTCATTTTTAATGTGCTGGGGCGGCTAAAGCCTTTTCCCTCTTGATCTTGCAGGAGGCTCTGGAGATGCTGCTCTCAGAGGGGCCTGCAACAGCTCAAGGCCATCCCATGGCTGATTATCATTACGCAGGTAAGCAAAGCAGAGCTTCTTGCGTCCCTGACAGATGCTGCCGTCCCCTTCATTGTTGTGGCAAGCGTTTCTGCTTCAAGAAATTGTGCTTAACACCAGCACAAGGTCTTGTCTCCTCTGAGGCTGGGGAAAGCACCAGCATCTAGTCCTTCAGCTTTACTTCTTTTCCAATCCTTCTCCCCGGGCAATGCCTGCTCTTGTCTTCATGACCTTCTGAGGGAGCAGACACGTACACACACGTGAATGACGGCCTGCGACCGTTTTCTTTCGGCAGCCAGTGGGATCTACTTGGTGTGGATCAAGGGATCCCTTTACTAGCCGCTGCTTTTTATTGCCAGGCTCTGATAGATGGACACCTGAGGAGAAGGAGTCCTTCCAAAAGGCTTTCCACACCTACGGCAAGGATTTTCATCTCATCCAGAAGCAGGTAAAGCCACGGGACATTCTTTACCCGAGCAGATCAGCAGCAGGAAAGCTTGCTTATTTCTGGGAACAAGCACTGGGCTTCAGTCTCTCTCTTCTCAAGTACCAAGTATCTTCAAGAAGTAAGAAAAGGGGACATCAAAAGCCTGTGTCAAAAGGATGATCCTGCCTCTCCAGCCCTTTTCTCCAAGCTCTTTTGGAAGATGAAGCTTTATTCTGTCAGACTTGTGGCACAGGTCTGCTGCTGCTTCCACAAGACGCTGTGCTGGCATAACTGGAGTGAAGCGGGGAAAGAAGAACTGTGCTAGGTGGATTTGTTGTTGATCTGTGCATTGCGTGTATTAGCACCTAGCATCATACAGGTTTTAAGACATTGCATGATGCCTCTCTTTCCCCATGTTGATTTCATTTTACACCCTACTCCATTTACTTCATGCTTTTACTTCCTAGTTGACTCCATAGTCTACTTTTTCCCCAGTGCACCCGACACCATTTTCGATTCCTTCTTTTTCTCTTCACAACAGATCCAGACTAAGACCGTGGCCCAGTGTGTGGAGTTCTACTACTCCTGGAAAAAGGAGCATAAACTTGCCAGCACTCTTGCTCAGGTGAGGGGCAAGAAAATGGAGAGGTGCCAGGAAGGTTGAGAAACTGGGAGAAGGGGAGAAAAGCTGCTGGTGAGCCATGCCAGACGCCCCTTTGCCAGGATCACATCGTCCCATGCGCTGGGAAAGGCACAGCAGATGCTGCCCGGGCCTTCCTTGTGCTGCTGCCCTGAAGTATGCAATTCTGGAGCCTAACTTTGACCCAAGAAAGCAGCACCGCCACCAAAATGGGCTTTGACTCTCTACAGATGGGCTTCTCAAGGGCTGGCACCCTCGCTGACTCCAATCAGACCCCAAATTCCCCACTGCTTGCTGACATCAGCAATCCAGGCTGCCTTTGTGGATATGCTGCAGATTTTCAGGGAGATTTTCTAGCATCCCAGCATACTCCCTAAGAAGGAGCTGCCGGTGCTGTGGCTCCCCTAAAACTTTCCTTAGCGGCAAAGAGCAATTTGCTTCCCATCATGTGAGGGAGAGAGAGAGAGAGAGAGAGACAGGGAGGGAGATTATTTTGGGGACTAGAAAATGGCTAAGCATGTGTCTACCCTAATTGGACTGAATTTAAATCCCGTTGCCTAGACATTTGTGGAGGAAAAGCAGAGAGATGTTAGGCAGAAAGGTAGAAATAAGAAATGTAGAGCTCTAAATAGCCAGGTCTTTCTCCCACCCCTTTGGCCTGTAGAAAAGAGGAGTATTTTCCTCCAAGCTCTGGCTTGGCAGCCCGCCGCAGCCCATTGGCAAAGACAGCCGGTTTCTCAGCTCTTGAGGCTTTGGAAGGATTTGCTTAGGCCGATAGATTTTTGTGCTGGATGCTCTGATTTCCAGCTTTGTGAGAGGAAGGAAGCATTGATAAGGACTCTTTGATTTCCAGAGTGTGGGCAAAGCAAGGAGGAGGAAAAGCCCTCCCAGAAAGGAGAACGGGGAGCCAGGGAAGAGAAGCCGCAAGAGGGCTCGCAGCGCCGAGTGTCCCTGCTGCCAACCGCGCCAGCCGCCCCCTTCGGCGGGAGGCCCCTTTCCCTGCGGGCAGTGCAAACGGTGCGCAAGTTCCTCCTCTTTCTGCTCAAAGCTGCGCCTTTGGACTAAAAGGGGCTGACCCTTTTCAAAGGCACCGCAGGGGAAGCTGGGGGCACTTGCAGCATCGCCCCCGGCAGCCGTGCTCAAGCTTAACACCCACCTCAAACCCAAAGAGCTTAGGTAAAACCCAGCCTTCACAATGAAACCTTGCCGTGCCCCAACAAGACACAGTTGATACAAGTAGGAATAGATCCATCAAAGCTTGGTTTGATGCTGCTGATCAAATTCAAAAGAGGATGCAGCAAAAGGAGGAAGACATTTCAAGGCATTGAAAGTAGAACCATCAGACTCATGGTGCTGATCCATTGACAAATGTGCCACTGCCCGAAAAGACAGAAATTCATACTCAAACGGAGATCTCGGCACTTGCTTTCATGGTGTGTACTAGCGTCAGCAATGGATGGTTTGTTTCCTATCTTGCAGGGTGTTTGAAAGCATGAAGGAAAGGAACAACCACAGCAGAAGACATCGGCCTCGGAAGGAAGCAGAGCCTCTCCCCAAGAAGAAAAGACCAAATTAGAGAACCCTGCAGGTTGTCCAGGGCTAGCAAGAGTTAGGCAGATTAGTTAGATAGGAATACAACTGTTAGATATTAGTTAGATAGGAATACGATTATTTTTTAAGATTTTTGGGTTGTTTAATCTTCTACTTCGTTAGTTGACATGATAGTAACCTCCTCAATTTAGTAGTTAAGATACATTAGTATTATTCAGGACTCATTAGTATTATTAGATTTATCAGTAAATGTCAGAGGTTGGGTGTTGTCTATGCTCTGCCATATGCTCTTTGTCATTTTGCCTTTGTTGAGACCTAATCTGTCTTTATCATTAAACCAATGTTTGTTCCATTTTGTCTTTTTGTCTGTATGAAATGACTTTGGCAATGTTTGTTCCATTTGCCTGGTGTTGCAAAGACGGCACTTGCCCTGAGAGTAGAATCTGGGCAGGCGCCACCTCCCCCAGGCCCAGCCCCTTGCTCAGCTGGCAGCACTTCCTGAGGTGTGTCTCCTTTACTGCCGGTGAAATACCGCTGGGGCTTCAGCCTTTGATTCCTCAACATCTCAGCTGGGAGTGGAAAGGGAGGCTTTGTTTAATTCACTGAATTGCATCTGGATGAGTGGGCTCACCATATTTTCTGGCATAAAAGCAGCGGGTTGAGTCCTTTTTGGAGCCCAGCCAGATAATTTGCTTTCATTTTGGGGGACTGATGGAGCTGACCAGCTTGGAGGACGTTTCTAAGCCCTCCGATTCTATCCAATTCCTATCGGCATGCACCACAAAGGCATGGCTAGGTCAGTTTCAGTTTCTCTGGAAAGGACCAGTGTCCCGCTCTGGGCCTCCAGCAATCTCCTTAGCTAAAGCCGAGCGGGTGTGATCATTATCCTCTGACTTGTCACAGCTGGGGCACTTGCGCCAAAGAAGAATCCAAGTCACTCTTTTATGGAGGCCAGCAAATGGCCCTGCCTAGCAAGGCTTTGGTGGCAGGGGCTGTGGAGGGTGGATGGAGAGGGGGCGAGGGAGGGGGCAATTGGCAGGCTGCTTCTGGGAAGCCGAGGCAAGCTTGCCCTTGTCTGATGGAGCCGGTGCAGGTGGGCTTTGGAGGCTACAAAGTATCTGCCTTGCAGTGGGACTTGTTCCAGCTGCCCCCTCAGTTTGCTGGCCAGTGGGTAACATGCAGGCTGGGAAGGAAGCAAGATTGGGACTGAAGCAAGATTTGCTTTTCCTTAAGGACAGGCAGGGAAGCAGCAAAGCTGCCTGGCTTTTGTCATATCGGCCATCTAGGCATTAAAAGCAATGTGAAGGCCAGCAGTGGGGAAAGGTAATTCTGTTAGTGTTGCTTCCTTAGAGGAATGCCAGAGTCTTTTGGGACAACCACCGAGCTTCTCCAAGGGAGCTGGACGAGGGATCTAGAAATTCTGCATGACTGTTTGCTAGAGAAATGCCCGTGTGCTGTCCCTGTGTGTGTGTGTGTGTGTCCCCATCAGTTGGCCTGAAAAAGATCCTGTTTCTCTGAGTTTCAAGGGAGGAGTGATGAGGTGAGAGACCAGCTCAGAGGCCCAAAGGAGGGAAACCATGCAGTGACATTATTGGGCAGCAAAAGGAGAATTGAGAAAGGGGGCAGGATGAATGCCTCCACTTTGAGAGGAAGCTTTGGAGTTGGCTCTGCGCTGGACAACTTGCAAATTCCAGCTCCTCTCAGAGCTGGAGGAGAGCCAGTGGGAGGAGCCCTTCTGGTTCTCCAGGGCAGGAGATGAGGTCTGGGCCCTTGCACAGAGGCAGGCTCCTGTGCACCTTCAGCTGGAGGCACCTTGCAGAGAAGCACCGGGAAGAGCCAGGGCTGTCCCTGCACTGCTTTTGCCCGTCTCATCAGACGACTGAGGAGAAAAGGCCCAATGGGAAGCTTCTCAGAGCAAACTTGCAGCAGAAGTAGAAGGGGCAGAGGCGGCCCATGCCTCTTTCTGTCCCATGGCTCCCCCGGGGGTTCTAGATGGAATGTTGGGCTGTGCCCATAGCAACTGTCGTTGTCTCCTGCTCCTGCGGCCCTTGCTGGAACGCTGCTGGAGCAGCGCTGGAGCAGCAGCTGCAGGATCAGCTCCTGGGCTGTCCCTGAGCAGCCGCCTTCTGCACTCAGCGCCAGACCCGGCCTCTGCACCGACATCCTGGTCTCCTCGTCTGCCTCTGGGCATCCCCAGAGCACTTGGGAACTGTCCAAGGTAAGAAAATCCCCGTTTGCCCTCAAAGCACTAGCACAGCGGCAGGAGGCTCCAGCTGCCTCTCCCACCGAGCACGACACACAGGCTGCGTGCTCACTTTCCCCAGACGAGCTTCCACGTGAAAGCAGGGTGCAGCTTCTGAAGGAACCGTGTTGCCTCCAGGGGAAACACAGACCTTTCCAGAGAGGACCTAGGGAGGTGTCCCAGTGCAGTTGCAGATCCTCGTCCACGCATCACCTGATTAAACGTTCTTGGCACCCATTTCAGTCCTCAAACTATCTTGTGCTGACCCCAAAACAAATTGTTCCTGGCTGAGCAGGTCAGGGCTTCAGTGTCAACAAATCCCCTTATGCCCTGACTCTGCTCACACCCGCTCCAAAGCTTCAAACAGCACAATGATGGCACTTCTCCTCTGGCATCCCTGTCGTTCAGGGCATGGAAGCATTTGACTGGGCTTCTCCTAAAAACACAGGCTTTCAACTTCAAAAACCATCTGGGATCAGCAATTCTTATCTACTTACCTAGTTCCATCGCTTCTAGATCCATTCTATTTTAATATCTTTAGAGATTCTTTTTTCAGTGCACGTAGGGCTGGTTCTACCTCATGCTCAGGGGAGGCCGTCAAATGCCATCTCCTCAAGAGCACAATCACAGTAGCACAGAATTTTCTGGCTTGGAAGGGATTCTGAAAGATCACTGAGGCCAACTGCAGGGCCTGCCCAGGGCAGCCTCAACAATCACAGCCTGTGCCCAAGAGCAGTGTCCAAACACTTTTGGAGCTCAGTCAGCCTTGGTGCTGTGCCCCCTTCCCTGGGGAGGCTGTTGCAGTGCCCAAGCAGCCTGTGGCTGAAGAAGCTTTTCCTTCTATCCAACCTAAGCCTGCACTGGCACATCTTCCCTGCCATTCTCTTGGCTCTTCTCAGTGGCCGCGGGAGTGAAGAGAGTAGTGCATGGCCTTCTGCTTGCCCTCCTGAGGAAGCTGCTGACTGCTAGAGGGTCCTGCCTAGGACATTCCATGTCAAAAAGGCAGCAATGAGAGCAAAGAGAAAGGAGCTGGGACACAGGAGCTCAGGCTTTGCAATGATGAGGATGAGAAGGAAGGCTACTGACACATCCTTGGCAGAAGGATTTTGAACTGGAGCATTGCTTTGATCTCTTTCAGGTGGAAAGGAGAGGCACAATGAAAAGGAAAGCAAGAGCCCAGATTCAGCCGTGAGTTTTGGCCTAGGGTTAAAGGACAGCAAACTGGAGGAATGGCGAGGAGGAGAACTGCTCTTTCACAGTCAGGCTGGGATTGGTTCAAGCCTGTGGGTGCACAGCAAGGCTCTCTTGACCACTTGCCTTTCTCACCTCCACCTCCTTCTTCCTTTAGACGCATCAATGTTGGCAGCGACTTTCAGGCTGAGCTCCCAGAGCTGCAGAGCAGAGCACCAAGTGAGGATGAAGAGCCTGCAACCCTGGTCTGGAAGCCCTGGGGGGAGGATGACTCTGACATGGAAAAACCTGACAGAGGTAGCTTTGCTTCCAGCCCTGAGCTACTTGGGTCTTGAAAAGGCTCCTTTTGCCTAAAAAGGCAGCCTTTTGCAGGCTCTGCTTCTCTCCTTGTCTCGCCCATCTTCCCATGTAGAAGTGTTAGAGGCAAGGAGAAAGAGCAAGCACCTTGCTCTCCAAATTGGTCAGGGCCGTTTGCCACTGGAAGAGGGGAGATTGGCCCCCACTTCTTCTAACAGAAGCTGCTTTGGAGGGAGAGCCAGCACTGCGTGGGCCCTTGCTTCAGCTGGCCCTGTCTTTGCTCTCCTTTTGATGCTCTCTCTCCAAGCTGCTGTCTTTAGCTGCCGGCCTTTCCTTCTGCCTTGCATGGCAACCTTGCCCTTGCTGGCCTCCAGGCTGACTTTCGGTGGGTTTTTTCTTGTGCTTGCAGTAAGAGAACTGTTGGACATGGCCAGCTCCCGTGGCATTCCCGGGGCAGCAGCTAACCTGGAGCGCGCCCTGCACTGCCTGCACCAGGCACGCGGCAGCGTTCCGGTAAGAAGCGGCTGTTTGGGCACAGAGAAGAGGGCACAGGGAATGCAGAAGGCCCGGGACCTGGGACAGCCTTTCCTGGCTGCTCTTGGAAGAAGGGTCTTGACAGGGAGCAGAGCACTTGCTGCCTGCTGGGTCTCCTCCAGCTGCGTCAGGGCTGAGCCCAAAGGGCTCCAGCAGGGAGAATCTCCCTCCTGGAGGCGGTGGCGGCAGAAGGTCCTGCTGCCTTGTAAATGGCCTGGAGATTTGGGTTCTCTAATACATTTGGAGGGGAAATTCCCAGAAGCCTCAGTCAGCTGAGGCCATTCTGGCTGCAGGAGCAGCAAAATCCTCAGCTTGGTGAGCAAAAGGCCACTCTTGGGGACCAGGATCAAAGGGTTGGGCAGCAAAAACTAGGGACCGGGAGCAAATGACAGTGTTCCACCCACATGGGATAGAGTCGCTTGAATGTCTGGAGAGGCAAAGGAGCTGAAAGGCAGCACCTGTGTTTTTTTGGCTCATTTTTAATGTGCTGGGGCGGCTAAAGCCTTTTCCCTCTTGATCTTGCAGGAGGCTCTGGAGATGCTGCTCTCAGAGGGGCCTGCAACACCTCAAGGCCATCCCATGGCTGATTATCATTACGCAGGTAAGCAAAGCAGAGCTTCTTGCGTCCCTGACAGATGCTGCCGTCCCCTTCATTGTTGTGGCAAGCGTTTCTTCTTCAAGAAATTGTGCTTAACACCAGCACAAGGTCTTGTCTCCGCTGCGGCTGGGGAAAGCACCAGCATCTAGTCCTTCAGCTTTACTTCTTTTCCAATCCTTCTTCCCGGGCAATGCCTGCTCTTGTCTTCACGACCTTCTGAGGGAGCAGACACGTACACACACGTGAATGACGGCCTGCGACCGTTTTCTTTCGGCAGCCAGTGGGATCTACTTGGTGTGGATCAAGGGATCTGTTTACCAGCTGCTGCTTTTTATTGCCAGGCTCTGATAGATGGACACCTGAGGAGAAGGAGTCCTTCCAAAAGGCTTTCCACACCTACGGCAAGGATTTTCATCTCATCCAGAAGCAGGTAAAGCCACGGGACATTCTTTACCCGAGCAGATCAGCAGCAGGAAAGCTTGCTTATTTCTGGGAACAAGCACTGGGCTTCAGTCTCTCTCTTCTCAAGTACCAAGTATCTTCAAGAAGTAAGAAAAGGGGACATCAAAAGCCTGTGTCAAAAGGATGATCCTGCCTCTCCAGCCCTTTTCTCCAAGCTCTTTTGGAAGATGAAGCTTTATTCTGTCAGACTTGTGGCACAGGTCTGCTGCTGCTTCCACAAGACGCTGTGCTGGCATAACTGGAGTGAAGCGGGGAAAGAAGAACTGTGCTAGGTGGATTTGTTGTTGATCTGTGCATTGCGTGTATTAGCACCTAGCATCATACAGGGTTTAAGACATTGCATGATGCCTCTCTTTCCCCATGTTGATTTCATTTTACACCCTACTCCATTTACTTCATGCTTTTACTTCCTAGTTCACTCCATAGTCTACTTTTTCCCCAGAGCACCCGACACCATTTGCGATTCCTTCTTTTTCTCTTCACAACAGATCCAGACTAAGACCGTGGCCCAGTGTGTGGAGTTCTACTACTCCTGGAAAAAGGAGCATAAACTTGCCAGCACTCTTGCTCAGGTGAGGGGCAAGAAAATGGAGAGGTGCCAGGAAGGTTGAGAAACTGGGAGAAAAGCTGCTGGTGAGCCATGCCAGACGCCCCTTTGCCAGGATCACATCGTCCCATGCGCTGGGAAAGGCACAGCAGATGCTGCCCAGGGCTTCCTTGTGCTGCTGCCCTGAAGTATGCAATTCTGGAGCCTAACTTTGACCCAAGAAAGCAGCACCGCCACCAAAATGGGCTTTGACTCTCTACAGATGGGCTTCTCAAGGGCTGGCACCCTCGCTGACTCCAATCAGACCCCAAATTCCCCACTGCTTGCTGACATCAGCAATCCAGGCTGCCTTTGTGGATATGCTGCAGATTTTCAGGGAGATTTTCTAGCATCCCAGCATACTCCCTAAGAAGGAGCTGCCGGTGCTGTGGCTCCCCTAAAACTTTCCTTAGCGGCAAAGAGCAATTTGCTTCCCATCATGTGAGGGAGAGAGAGAGAGAGAGAGAGACAGGGAGGGAGATTATTTTGGGGACTAGAAAATGGCTAAGCATGTGTCTACCCTAATTGGACTGAATTTAAATCCCGTTGCCTAGACATTTGTGGAGGAAAAGCAGAGAGATGTTAGGCAGAAAGGTAGAAATAAGAAATGTAGAGCTCTAAATAGCCAGGTCTTTATCCCACCCCTTTGGCCTGTAGAAAAGAGGAGTATTTTCCTCCAAGCTCTGGCTTGGCAGCCCACCACAGCCCATTGGCAAAGACAGCCGGTTTCTCAGCTCTTGAGGCTTTGGAAGGATTTGCTTAGGCCGATAGATTTTTGTGCTGGATGCTCTGATTTCCAGCTTTGTGAGAGGAAGGAAGCATTGATAAGGACTCTTTGATTTCCAGAGTGTGGGCAAAGCAAGGAGGAGGAAAAGCCCTCCCAGAAAGGAGAACGGGGAGCCAGGGAAGAGAAGCCGCAAGAGGGCTCGCAGCGCCCAGTGTCCCTGCTGCCAACCGCGCCAGCCGCCCCCTTCGGCGGGAGGCCCCTTTCCCTGCGGGCAGTGCAAACGGTGCGCAAGTTCCTCCTCTTTCTGCTCAAAGCTGCGCCTTTGGACTAAAAGGGGCTGACCCTTTTCAAAGGCACCGCAGGGGAAGCTGGGGGCACTTGCAGCATCGCCCCCGGCAGCCGTGCTCAAGCTTAACACCCACCTCAAACCCAAAGAGCTTAGGTAAAACCCAGCCTTCACAATGAAACCTTGCCGTGCCCCAACAAGACACAGTTGATACAAGTAGGAATAGATCCATCAAAGCTTGGTTTGATGCTGCTGATCAAATTCAAAAGAGGATGCAGCAAAAGGAGGAAGACATTTCAAGGCATTGAAAGTAGAACCATCAGACTCATGGTGCTGATCCATTGACAAATGTGCCACTGCCCGAAAAGACAGAAATTCATACTCAAACGGAGATCTCGGCACTTGCTTTCATGGTGTGTACTAGCGTCAGCAATGGATGGTTTGTTTCCTATCTTGCAGGGTGTTTGAAAGCATGAAGGAAAGGAACAACCACAGCAGAAGACATCGGCCTCGGAAGGAAGCAGAGCCTCTCCCCAAGAAGAAAAGACCAAATTAGAGAACCCTGCAGGTTGTCCAGGGCTAGCAAGAGTTAGGCAGATTAGTTAGATAGGAATACAACTGTTAGATATTAGTTAGATAGGAATACGATTATTTTTTAAGATTTTTGGGTTGTTTAATCTTCTACTTCGTTAGTTGACATGATAGTAACCTCCTCAATTTAGTAGTTAAGATACATTAGTATTATTCAGGACTCATTAGTATTATTAGATTTATCAGTAAATGTCAGAGGTTGGGTGTTGTCTATGCTCTGCCATATGCTCTTTGTCATTTTGCCTTTGTTGAGAGCCAATCTGTCTTTATCATTAAACCAATGTTTGTTCCATTTTGTCTTTTTGTCTGTATGAAATGACTTTGGCAATGTTTGTTCCATTTGCCTGGTGTTGCAAAGACGGCACTTGCCCTGAGAGTAGAATCTGGGCAGGCGCCACCTCCCCCAGGCCCAGCCCCTTGCTCAGCTGGCAGCACTTCCTGAGGTGTGTCTCCTTTACTGCCGGTGAAATACCGCTGGGGCTTCAGCCTTTGATTCCTCAACATCTCAGCTGGGAGTGGAAAGGGAGGCTTTGTTTAATTCACTGAATTGCATCTGGATGAGTGGGCTCACCATATTTTCTGGCATAAAAGCAGCGGGTTGAGTCCTTTTTGGAGCCCAGCCAGATAATTTGCTTTCATTTTGGGGGACTGATGGAGCTGACCAGCTTGGAGGACGTTTCTAAGCCCTCCGATTCTATCCAATTCCTATCGGCATGCACCACAAAGGCATGGCTAGGTCAGTTTCAGTTTCTCTGGAAAGGACCAGTGTCCCGCTCTGGGCCTCCAGCAATCTCCTTAGCTAAAGCCGAGCGGGTGTGATCATTATCCTCTGACTTGTCACAGCTGGGGCACTTGCGCCAAAGAAGAATCCAAGTCACTCTTTTATGGAGGCCAGCAAATGGCCCTGCCTAGCAAGGCTTTGGTGGCAGGGGCTGTGGAGGGTGGATGGAGAGGGGGCGAGGGAGGGGGCAATTGGCAGGCTGCTTCTGGGAAGCCGAGGCAAGCTTGCCCTTGTCTGATGGAGCCGGTGCAGGTGGGCTTTGGAGGCTACAAAGTATCTGCCTTGCAGTGGGACTTGTTCCAGCTGCCCCCTCAGTTTGCTGGCCAGTGGGTAACATGCAGGCTGGGAAGGAAGCAAGATTGGGACTGAAGCAAGATTTGCTTTTCCTTAAGGACAGGCAGGGAAGCAGCAAAGCTGCCTGGCTTTTGTCATATCGGCCATCTAGGCATTAAAAGCAATGTGAAGGCCAGCAGTGGGGAAAGGTAATTCTGTTAGTGTTGCTTCCTTAGAGGAATGCCAGAGTCTTTTGGGACAACCACCGAGCTTCTCCAAGGGAGCTGGACGAGGGATCTAGAAATTCTGCATGACTGTTTGCTAGAGAAATGCCCGTGTGCTGTCCCTGTGTGTGTGTGTGTGTGTCCCCATCAGTTGGCCTGAAAAAGATCCTGTTTCTCTGAGTTTCAAGGGAGGAGTGATGAGGTGAGAGACCAGCTCAGAGGCCCAAAGGAGGGAAACCATGCAGTGACATTATTGGGCAGCAAAAGGAGAATTGAGAAAGGGGGCAGGATGAATGCCTCCACTTTGAGAGGAAGCTTTGGAGTTGGCTCTGCGCTGGACAACTTGCAAATTCCAGCTCCTCTCAGAGCTGGAGGAGAGCCAGTGGGAGGAGCCCTTCTGGTTCTCCAGGGCAGGAGATGAGGTCTGGGCCCTTGCACAGAGGCAGGCTCCTGTGCACCTTCAGCTGGAGGCACCTTGCAGAGAAGCACCGGGAAGAGCCAGGGCTGTCCCTGCACTGCTTTTGCCTGTCTCATCAGACGACTGAGGAGAAAAGGCCCAATGGGAAGCTGCTCAGAGCAAACTTGCAGCAGAAGTAGAAGGGGCAGAGGCGGCCCATGCCTCTTTCTGTCCCATGGCTCCCCCGGGGGTTCTAGATGGAATGTTGGGCTGTGCCCATAGCAACTGTCGTTGTCTCCTGCTCCTGCGGCCCTTGCTGGAACGCTGCTGGAGCAGCAGCTGCAGGATCAGCTCCTGGGCTGTCCCTGACCAGCCGCCTTCTGCACTCAGCGCCAGACCCGGCCTCTGCACCGACATCCTGGTCTCCTCGTCTGCCTCTGGGCATCCCCAGAGCACTTGGGAACCGTCCAAGGTAAGAAAATCCCCGTTTGCCCTCAAAGCACTAGCACAGCGGCAGGAGGCTCCAGCTGCCTCTCCCACCGAGCACGACACACAGGCTGCGTGCTCACTTTCCCCAGACGAGCTTCCACGTGAAAGCAGGGTGCAGCTTCTGAAGGAACCGTGTTGCCTCCAGGGGAAACACAGACCTTTCCAGAGAGGACCTAGAGAGGTGTCCCAGTGCAGTTGCAGATCCTCGTCCACGCATCACCTGATTCAAAGTTCTTGGCACCCATTTCAGTCCTCAAACTATCTTGTGCTGACCCCAAAACAAATTGTTCCTGGCTGAGCAGGTCAGGGCTTCAGTGTCAACAAATCCCCTTATGCCCTGACTCTGCTCACACCCGCTCCAAAGCTTCAAACAGCACAATGATGGCACTTCTCCTCTGGCATCCCTGTCGTTCAGGGCATGGAAGCATTTGACTGGGCTTCTCCTAAAAACACAGGCTTTCAACTTCAAAAACCATCTGGGATCAGCAATTCTTATCTACTTACGTATTTACATCGCCTATAGATCCATTCTATTTTAAGATCTTTAGAGATTCTTTTTTCAGTGCACGTAGGGCTGGTTCTACCTCATGCTCAGGGGCGGCCGTCAAATGCCATCTCCTCAAGAGCACAATCACAGTAGCACAGAATTTTCTGCCTTGGAAGGGATTCTGAAAGATCACTGAGGCCAACTGCAGGGCCTGCCCAGGGCAGCCTCAACAATCACAGCCTGTGCCCAAGAGCAGTGTCCAAACACTTTTGGAGCTCAGTCAGCCTTGGTGCTGTGCCCCCTTCCCTGGGGAGGCTGTTGCAGTGCCCAAGCAGCCTGTGGCTGAAGAAGCTTTTCCTTCTATCCAACCTAAGCCTGCACTGGCACATCTTCCCTGCCATTCTCTTGGCTCTTCTCAGTGGCCGCGGGAGTGAAGAGAGTAGTGCATGGCCTTCTGCTTGCCCTCCTGAGGAAGCTGCTGACTGCTAGAGGGTCCTGCCTAGGACATTCCATGTCAAAAAGGCAGCAATGAGAGCAAAGAGAAAGGAGCTGGGACACAGGAGCTCAGGCTTTGCAATGATGAGGATGAGAAGGAAGGCTACTGACACATCCTTGGCAGAAGGATTTTGAACTGGAGCATTGCTTTGATCTCTTTCAGGTGGAAAGGAGAGGCACAATGAAAAGGAAAGCAAGAGCCCAGATTCAGCCGTGAGTTTTGGCCTAGGGTTAAAGGACAGCAAACTGGAGGAATGGCGAGGAGGAGAACTGCTCTTTCACAGTCAGGCTGGGATTGGTTCAAGCCTGTGGGTGCACAGCAAGGCTCTCTTGACCACTTGCCTTTCTCACCTCCACCTCCTTCTTCCTTTAGACGCATCAATGTTGGCAGCGACTTTCAGGCTGAGCTCCCAGAGCTGCAGAGCAGAGCACCAAGTGAGGATGAAGAGCCTGCAAGCCTGGTCTGGAAGCCCTGGGGGGAGGATGACTCTGACATGGAAAAACCTGACAGAGGTAGCTTTGCTTCCAGCCCTGAGCTACTTGGGTCTTGAAAAGGCTCCTTTTGCCTAAAAAGGCAGCCTTTTGCAGGCTCTGCTTCTCTCCTTGTCTCGCCCATCTTCCCATGTAGAAGTGTTAGAGGCAAGGAGAAAGAGCAAGCACCTTGCTCTCCAAATTGGTCAGGGCCGTTTGCCACTGGAAGAGGGGAGATTGGCCCCCACTTCTTCTAACAGAAGCTGCTTTGGAGGGAGAGCCAGCACTGCGTGGGCCCTTGCTTCAGCTGGCCCTGTCTTTGCTCTCCTTTTCATACACTCCAAGCTGCTGTCTTTAGCTGCCGGCCTTTCCTTCTGCCTTGCATGGCAACCTTGCCCTTGCTGGCCTCCAGGCTGACTTTCGGTGGGTTTTTTCTTGTGCTTGCAGTAAGAGAACTGTTGGACATGGCCAGCTCCCGTGGCATTCCCGGGGCAGCAGCTAACCTGGAGCGCGCCCTGCACTGCCTGCACCAGGCACGCGGCAGCGTTCCGGTAAGAAGCGGCTGTTTGGGCACAGAGAAGAGGGCACAGGGAATGCAGAAGGCCCGGGACCTGGGACAGCCTTTCCTGGCTGCTCTTGGAAGAAGGGTCTTGACAGGGAGCAGAGCACTTGCTGCCTGCTGGGTCTCCTCCAGCTGCGTCAGGGCTGAGCCCAAAGGGCTCCAGCAGGGAGAATCTCCCTCCTGGAGGCGGTGGCGGCAGAAGGTCCTGCTGCCTTGTAAATGGCCTGGAGATTTGGGTTCTCTAATACATTTGGAGGGGAAATTCCCAGAAGCCTCAGTCAGCTGAGGCCATTCTGGCTGCAGGAGCAGCAAAATCCTCAGCTTGGTGAGCAAAAGGCCACTCTTGGGGACCAGGATCAAAGGGTTGGGCAGCAAAAACTAGGGACCGGGAGCAAATGACAGTGTTCCACCCACATGGGATAGAGTCGCTTGAATGTCTGGAGAGGCAAAGGAGCTGAAAGGCAGCACCTGTGTTTTTTTGGCTCATTTTTAATGTGCTGGGGCGGCTAAAGCCTTTTCCCTCTTGATCTTGCAGGAGGCTCTGGAGATGCTGCTCTCAGAGGGGCCTGCAACACCTCAAGGCCATCCCATGGCTGATTATCATTACGCAGGTAAGCAAAGCAGAGCTTCTTGCGTCCCTGACAGATGCTGCCGTCCCCTTCATTGTTGTGGCAAGCGTTTCTGCTTCAAGAAATTGTGCTTAACACCAGCACAAGGTCTTGTCTCCGCTGCGGCTGGGGAAAGCACCAGCATCTAGTCCTTCAGCTTTACTTCTTTTCCAATCCTTCTTCCCGGGCAATGCCTGCTCTTGTCTTCACGACCTTCTGAGGGAGCAGACACGTACACACACGTGAATGACGGCCTGCGACCGTTTTCTTTCGGCAGCCAGTGGGATCTACTTGGTGTGGATCAAGGGATCTGTTTACCAGCTGCTGCTTTTTATTGCCAGGCTCTGATAGATGGACACCTGAGGAGAAGGAGTCCTTCCAAAAGGCTTTCCACACCTACGGCAAGGATTTTCATCTCATCCAGAAGCAGGTAAAGCCACGGGACATTCTTTACCCGAGCAGATCAGCAGCAGGAAAGCTTGCTTATTTCTGGGAACAAGCACTGGGCTTCAGTCTCTCTCTTCTCAAGTACCAAGTATCTTCAAGAAGTAAGAAAAGGGGACATCAAAAGCCTGTGTCAAAAGGATGATCCTGCCTCTCCAGCCCTTTTCTCCAAGCTCTTTTGGAAGATGAAGCTTTATTCTGTCAGACTTGTGGCACAGGTCTGCTGCTGCTTCCACAAGACGCTGTGCTGGCATAACTGGAGTGAAGCGGGGAAAGAAGAACTGTGCTAGGTGGATTTGTTGTTGATCTGTGCATTGCGTGTATTAGCACCTAGCATCATACAGGGTTTAAGACATTGCATGATGCCTCTCTTTCCCCATGTTGATTTCATTTTACACCCTACTCCATTTACTTCATGCTTTTACTTCCTAGTTCACTCCATAGTCTACTTTTTCCCCAGAGCACCCGACACCATTTGCGATTCCTTCTTTTTCTCTTCACAACAGATCCAGACTAAGACCGTGGCCCAGTGTGTGGAGTTCTACTACTCCTGGAAAAAGGAGCATAAACTTGCCAGCACTCTTGCTCAGGTGAGGGGCAAGAAAATGGAGAGGTGCCAGGAAGGTTGAGAAACTGGGAGAAAAGCTGCTGGTGAGCCATGCCAGACGCCCCTTTGCCAGGATCACATCGTCCCATGCGCTGGGAAAGGCACAGCAGATGCTGCCCAGGGCTTCCTTGTGCTGCTGCCCTGAAGTATGCAATTCTGGAGCCTAACTTTGACCCAAGAAAGCAGCACCGCCACCAAAATGGGCTTTGACTCTCTACAGATGGGCTTCTCAAGGGCTGGCACCCTCGCTGACTCCAATCAGACCCCAAATTCCCCACTGCTTGCTGACATCAGCAATCCAGGCTGCCTTTGTGGATATGCTGCAGATTTTCAGGGAGATTTTCTAGCATCCCAGCATACTCCCTAAGAAGGAGCTGCCGGTGCTGTGGCTCCCCTAAAACTTTCCTTAGCGGCAAAGAGCAATTTGCTTCCCATCATGTGAGGGAGAGAGAGAGAGAGAGAGAGACAGGGAGGGAGATTATTTTGGGGACTAGAAAATGGCTAAGCATGTGTCTACCCTAATTGGACTGAATTTAAATCCCGTTGCCTAGACATTTGTGGAGGAAAAGCAGAGAGATGTTAGGCAGAAAGGTAGAAATAAGAAATGTAGAGCTCTAAATAGCCAGGTCTTTATCCCACCCCTTTGGCCTGTAGAAAAGAGGAGTATTTTCCTCCAAGCTCTGGCTTGGCAGCCCACCACAGCCCATTGGCAAAGACAGCCGGTTTCTCAGCTCTTGAGGCTTTGGAAGGATTTGCTTAGGCCGATAGATTTTTGTGCTGGATGCTCTGATTTCCAGCTTTGTGAGAGGAAGGAAGCATTGATAAGGACTCTTTGATTTCCAGAGTGTGGGCAAAGCAAGGAGGAGGAAAAGCCCTCCCAGAAAGGAGAACGGGGAGCCAGGGAAGAGAAGCCGCAAGAGGGCTCGCAGCGCCCAGTGTCCCTGCTGCCAACCGCGCCAGCCGCCCCCTTCGGCGGGAGGCCCCTTTCCCTGCGGGCAGTGCAAACGGTGCGCAAGTTCCTCCTCTTTCTGCTCAAAGCTGCGCCTTTGGACTAAAAGGGGCTGACCCTTTTCAAAGGCACCGCAGGGGAAGCTGGGGGCACTTGCAGCATCGCCCCCGGCAGCCGTGCTCAAGCTTAACACCCACCTCAAACCCAAAGAGCTTAGGTAAAACCCAGCCTTCACAATGAAACCTTGCCGTGCCCCAACAAGACACAGTTGATACAAGTAGGAATAGATCCATCAAAGCTTGGTTTGATGCTGCTGATCAAATTCAAAAGAGGATGCAGCAAAAGGAGGAAGACATTTCAAGGCATTGAAAGTAGAACCATCAGACTCATGGTGCTGATCCATTGACAAATGTGCCACTGCCCGAAAAGACAGAAATTCATACTCAAACGGAGATCTCGGCACTTGCTTTCATGGTGTGTACTAGCGTCAGCAATGGATGGTTTGTTTCCTATCTTGCAGGGTGTTTGAAAGCATGAAGGAAAGGAACAACCACAGCAGAAGACATCGGCCTCGGAAGGAAGCAGAGCCTCTCCCCAAGAAGAAAAGACCAAATTAGAGAACCCTGCAGGTTGTCCAGGGCTAGCAAGAGTTAGGCAGATTAGTTAGATAGGAATACAACTGTTAGATATTAGTTAGATAGGAATACGATTATTTTTTAAGATTTTTGGGTTGTTTAATCTTCTACTTCGTTAGTTGACATGATAGTAACCTCCTCAATTTAGTAGTTAAGATACATTAGTATTATTCAGGACTCATTAGTATTATTAGATTTATCAGTAAATGTCAGAGGTTGGGTGTTGTCTATGCTCTGCCATATGCTCTTTGTCATTTTGCCTTTGTTGAGAGCCAATCTGTCTTTATCATTAAACCAATGTTTGTTCCATTTTGTCTTTTTGTCTGTATGAAATGACTTTGGCAATGTTTGTTCCATTTGCCTGGTGTTGCAAAGACGGCACTTGCCCTGAGAGTAGAATCTGGGCAGGCGCCACCTCCCCCAGGCCCAGCCCCTTGCTCAGCTGGCAGCACTTCCTGAGGTGTGTCTCCTTTACTGCCGGTGAAATACCGCTGGGGCTTCAGCCTTTGATTCCTCAACATCTCAGCTGGGAGTGGAAAGGGAGGCTTTGTTTAATTCACTGAATTGCATCTGGATGAGTGGGCTCACCATATTTTCTGGCATAAAAGCAGCGGGTTGAGTCCTTTTTGGAGCCCAGCCAGATAATTTGCTTTCATTTTGGGGGACTGATGGAGCTGACCAGCTTGGAGGACGTTTCTAAGCCCTCCGATTCTATCCAATTCCTATCGGCATGCACCACAAAGGCATGGCTAGGTCAGTTTCAGTTTCTCTGGAAAGGACCAGTGTCCCGCTCTGGGCCTCCAGCAATCTCCTTAGCTAAAGCCGAGCGGGTGTGATCATTATCCTCTGACTTGTCACAGCTGGGGCACTTGCGCCAAAGAAGAATCCAAGTCACTCTTTTATGGAGGCCAGCAAATGGCCCTGCCTAGCAAGGCTTTGGTGGCAGGGGCTGTGGAGGGTGGATGGAGAGGGGGCGAGGGAGGGGGCAATTGGCAGGCTGCTTCTGGGAAGCCGAGGCAAGCTTGCCCTTGTCTGATGGAGCCGGTGCAGGTGGGCTTTGGAGGCTACAAAGTATCTGCCTTGCAGTGGGACTTGTTCCAGCTGCCCCCTCAGTTTGCTGGCCAGTGGGTAACATGCAGGCTGGGAAGGAAGCAAGATTGGGACTGAAGCAAGATTTGCTTTTCCTTAAGGACAGGCAGGGAAGCAGCAAAGCTGCCTGGCTTTTGTCATATCGGCCATCTAGGCATTAAAAGCAATGTGAAGGCCAGCAGTGGGGAAAGGTAATTCTGTTAGTGTTGCTTCCTTAGAGGAATGCCAGAGTCTTTTGGGACAACCACCGAGCTTCTCCAAGGGAGCTGGACGAGGGATCTAGAAATTCTGCATGACTGTTTGCTAGAGAAATGCCCGTGTGCTGTCCCTGTGTGTGTGTGTGTGTGTCCCCATCAGTTGGCCTGAAAAAGATCCTGTTTCTCTGAGTTTCAAGGGAGGAGTGATGAGGTGAGAGACCAGCTCAGAGGCCCAAAGGAGGGAAACCATGCAGTGACATTATTGGGCAGCAAAAGGAGAATTGAGAAAGGGGGCAGGATGAATGCCTCCACTTTGAGAGGAAGCTTTGGAGTTGGCTCTGCGCTGGACAACTTGCAAATTCCAGCTCCTCTCAGAGCTGGAGGAGAGCCAGTGGGAGGAGCCCTTCTGGTTCTCCAGGGCAGGAGATGAGGTCTGGGCCCTTGCACAGAGGCAGGCTCCTGTGCACCTTCAGCTGGAGGCACCTTGCAGAGAAGCACCGGGAAGAGCCAGGGCTGTCCCTGCACTGCTTTTGCCTGTCTCATCAGACGACTGAGGAGAAAAGGCCCAATGGGAAGCTGCTCAGAGCAAACTTGCAGCAGAAGTAGAAGGGGCAGAGGCGGCCCATGCCTCTTTCTGTCCCATGGCTCCCCCGGGGGTTCTAGATGGAATGTTGGGCTGTGCCCATAGCAACTGTCGTTGTCTCCTGCTCCTGCGGCCCTTGCTGGAACGCTGCTGGAGCAGCAGCTGCAGGATCAGCTCCTGGGCTGTCCCTGACCAGCCGCCTTCTGCACTCAGCGCCAGACCCGGCCTCTGCACCGACATCCTGGTCTCCTCGTCTGCCTCTGGGCATCCCCAGAGCACTTGGGAACCGTCCAAGGTAAGAAAATCCCCGTTTGCCCTCAAAGCACTAGCACAGCGGCAGGAGGCTCCAGCTGCCTCTCCCACCGAGCACGACACACAGGCTGCGTGCTCACTTTCCCCAGACGAGCTTCCACGTGAAAGCAGGGTGCAGCTTCTGAAGGAACCGTGTTGCCTCCAGGGGAAACACAGACCTTTCCAGAGAGGACCTAGAGAGGTGTCCCAGTGCAGTTGCAGATCCTCGTCCACGCATCACCTGATTCAAAGTTCTTGGCACCCATTTCAGTCCTCAAACTATCTTGTGCTGACCCCAAAACAAATTGTTCCTGGCTGAGCAGGTCAGGGCTTCAGTGTCAACAAATCCCCTTATGCCCTGACTCTGCTCACACCCGCTCCAAAGCTTCAAACAGCACAATGATGGCACTTCTCCTCTGGCATCCCTGTCGTTCAGGGCATGGAAGCATTTGACTGGGCTTCTCCTAAAAACACAGGCTTTCAACTTCAAAAACCATCTGGGATCAGCAATTCTTATCTACTTACGTATTTACATCGCCTATAGATCCATTCTATTTTAAGATCTTTAGAGATTCTTTTTTCAGTGCACGTAGGGCTGGTTCTACCTCATGCTCAGGGGCGGCCGTCAAATGCCATCTCCTCAAGAGCACAATCACAGTAGCACAGAATTTTCTGCCTTGGAAGGGATTCTGAAAGATCACTGAGGCCAACTGCAGGGCCTGCCCAGGGCAGCCTCAACAATCACAGCCTGTGCCCAAGAGCAGTGTCCAAACACTTTTGGAGCTCAGTCAGCCTTGGTGCTGTGCCCCCTTCCCTGGGGAGGCTGTTGCAGTGCCCAAGCAGCCTGTGGCTGAAGAAGCTTTTCCTTCTATCCAACCTAAGCCTGCACTGGCACATCTTCCCTGCCATTCTCTTGGCTCTTCTCAGTGGCCGCGGGAGTGAAGAGAGTAGTGCATGGCCTTCTGCTTGCCCTCCTGAGGAAGCTGCTGACTGCTAGAGGGTCCTGCCTAGGACATTCCATGTCAAAAAGGCAGCAATGAGAGCAAAGAGAAAGGAGCTGGGACACAGGAGCTCAGGCTTTGCAATGATGAGGATGAGAAGGAAGGCTACTGACACATCCTTGGCAGAAGGATTTTGAACTGGAGCATTGCTTTGATCTCTTTCAGGTGGAAAGGAGAGGCACAATGAAAAGGAAAGCAAGAGCCCAGATTCAGCCGTGAGTTTTGGCCTAGGGTTAAAGGACAGCAAACTGGAGGAATGGCGAGGAGGAGAACTGCTCTTTCACAGTCAGGCTGGGATTGGTTCAAGCCTGTGGGTGCACAGCAAGGCTCTCTTGACCACTTGCCTTTCTCACCTCCACCTCCTTCTTCCTTTAGACGCATCAATGTTGGCAGCGACTTTCAGGCTGAGCTCCCAGAGCTGCAGAGCAGAGCAGCAAGTGAGGATGAAGAGCCTGCAAGCCTGGTCTGGAAGCCCTGGGGGGAGGATGACTCTGACATGGAAAAACCTGACAGAGGTAGCTTTGCTTCCAGCCCTGAGCTACTTGGGTCTTGAAAAGGCTCCTTTTGCCTAAAAAGGCAGCCTTTTGCAGGCTCTGCTTCTCTCCTTGTCTCGCCCATCTTCCCATGTAGAAGTGTTAGAGGCAAGGAGAAAGAGCAAGCACCTTGCTCTCCAAATTGGTCAGGGCCGTTTGCCACTGGAAGAGGGGAGATTGGCCCCCACTTCTTCTAACAGAAGCTGCTTTGGAGGGAGAGCCAGCACTGCGTGGGCCCTTGCTTCAGCTGGCCCTGTCTTTGCTCTCCTTTTCATACACTCCAAGCTGCTGTCTTTAGCTGCCGGCCTTTCCTTCTGCCTTGCATGGCAACCTTGCCCTTGCTGGCCTCCAGGCTGACTTTCGGTGGGTTTTTTCTTGTGCTTGCAGTAAGAGAACTGTTGGACATGGCCAGCTCCCGTGGCATTCCCGGGGCAGCAGCTAACCTGGAGCGCGCCCTGCACTGCCTGCACCAGGCACGCGGCAGCGTTCCGGTAAGAAGCGGCTGTTTGGGCACAGAGAAGAGGGCACAGGGAATGCAGAAGGCCCGGGACCTGGGACAGCCTTTCCTGGCTGCTCTTGGAAGAAGGGTCTTGACAGGGAGCAGAGCACTTGCTGCCTGCTGGGTCTCCTCCAGCTGCGTCAGGGCTGAGCCCAAAGGGCTCCAGCAGGGAGAATCTCCCTCCTGGAGGCGGTGGCGGCAGAAGGTCCTGCTGCCTTGTAAATGGCCTGGAGATTTGGGTTCTCTAATACATTTGGAGGGGAAATTCCCAGAAGCCTCAGTCAGCTGAGGCCATTCTGGCTGCAGGAGCAGCAAAATCCTCAGCTTGGTGAGCAAAAGGCCACTCTTGGGGACCAGGATCAAAGGGTTGGGCAGCAAAAACTAGGGACCGGGAGCAAATGACAGTGTTCCACCCACATGGGATAGAGTCGCTTGAATGTCTGGAGAGGCAAAGGAGCTGAAAGGCAGCACCTGTGTTTTTTTGGCTCATTTTTAATGTGCTGGGGCGGCTAAAGCCTTTTCCCTCTTGATCTTGCAGGAGGCTCTGGAGATGCTGCTCTCAGAGGGGCCTGCAACACCTCAAGGCCATCCCATGGCTGATTATCATTACGCAGGTAAGCAAAGCAGAGCTTCTTGCGTCCCTGACAGATGCTGCCGTCCCCTTCATTGTTGTGGCAAGCGTTTCTTCTTCAAGAAATTGTGCTTAACACCAGCACAAGGTCTTGTCTCCGCTGCGGCTGGGGAAAGCACCAGCATCTAGTCCTTCAGCTTTACTTGTTTTCCAATCCTTCTTCCCGGGCAATGCCTGCTCTTGTCTTCACGACCTTCTGAGGGAGCAGACACGTACACACACGTGAATGACGGCCTGCGACCATTTTCTTTCGGCAGCCAGTGGGATCTACTTGGTGTGGATCAAGGGATCTGTTTACCAGCTGCTGCTTTTTATTGCCAGGCTCTGATAGATGGACACCTGAGGAGAAGGAGTCCTTCCAAAAGGCTTTCCACACCTACGGCAAGGATTTTCATCTCATCCAGAAGCAGGTAAAGCCACGGGACATTCTTTACCCGAGCAGATCAGCAGCAGGAAAGCTTGCTTATTTCTGGGAACAAGCACTGGGCTTCAGTCTGTCTCTTCTCAAGTACCAAGTATCTTCAAGAAGTAAGAAAAGGGGACATCAAAAGCCTGTGTCAAAAGGATGATCCTGCCTCTCCAGCCCTTTTCTCCAAGCTCTTTTGGAAGATGAAGCTTTATTCTGTCAGACTTGTGGCACAGGTCTGCTGCTGCTTCCACAAGACGCTGTGCTGGCATAACTGGAGTGAAGCGGGGAAAGAAGAACTGTGCTAGGTGGATTTGTTGTTGATCTGTGCATTGCGTGTATTAGCACCTAGCATCATACAGGGTTTAAGACATTGCATGATGCCTCTCTTTCCCCATGTTGATTTCATTTTACACCCTACTCCATTTACTTCATGCTTTTACTTCCTAGTTCACTCCATAGTCTACTTTTTCCCCAGAGCACCCGACACCATTTGCGATTCCTTCTTTTTCTCTTCACAACAGATCCAGACTAAGACCGTGGCCCAGTGTGTGGAGTTCTACTACTCCTGGAAAAAGGAGCATAAACTTGCCAGCACTCTTGCTCAGGTGAGGGGCAAGAAAATGGAGAGGTGCCAGGAAGGTTGAGAAACTGGGAGAAAAGCTGCTGGTGAGCCATGCCAGACGCCCCTTTGCCAGGATCACATCGTCCCATGCGCTGGGAAAGGCACAGCAGATGCTGCCCAGGGCTTCCTTGTGCTGCTGCCCTGAAGTATGCAATTCTGGAGCCTAACTTTGACCCAAGAAAGCAGCACCGCCACCAAAATGGGCTTTGACTCTCTACAGATGGGCTTCTCAAGGGCTGGCACCCTCGCTGACTCCAATCAGACCCCAAATTCCCCACTGCTTGCTGACATCAGCAATCCAGGCTGCCTTTGTGGATATGCTGCAGATTTTCAGGGAGATTTTCTAGCATCCCAGCATACTCCCTAAGAAGGAGCTGCCGGTGCTGTGGCTCCCCTAAAACTTTCCTTAGCGGCAAAGAGCAATTTGCTTCCCATCATGTGAGGGAGAGAGAGAGAGAGAGAGAGACAGGGAGGGAGATTATTTTGGGGACTAGAAAATGGCTAAGCATGTGTCTACCCTAATTGGACTGAATTTAAATCCCGTTGCCTAGACATTTGTGGAGGAAAAGCAGAGAGATGTTAGGCAGAAAGGTAGAAATAAGAAATGTAGAGCTCTAAATAGCCAGGTCTTTCTCCCACCCCTTTGGCCTGTAGAAAAGAGGAGTATTTTCCTCCAAGCTCTGGCTTGGCAGCCCGCCGCAGCCCATTGGCAAAGACAGCCGGTTTCTCAGCTCTTGAGGCTTTGGAAGGATTTGCTTAGGCCGATAGATTTTTGTGCTGGATGCTCTGATTTCCAGCTTTGTGAGAGGAAGGAAGCATTGATAAGGACTCTTTGATTTCCAGAGTGTGGGCAAAGCAAGGAGGAGGAAAAGCCCTCCCAGAAAGGAGAACGGGGAGCCAGGGAAGAGAAGCCGCAAGAGGGCTCGCAGCGCCCAGTGTCCCTGCTGCCAACCGCGCCAGCCGCCCCCTTCGGCGGGAGGCCCCTTTCCCTGCGGGCAGTGCAAACGGTGCGCAAGTTCCTCCTCTTTCTGCTCAAAGCTGCGCCTTTGGACTAAAAGGGGCTGACCCTTTTCAAAGGCACCGCAGGGGAAGCTGGGGGCACTTGCAGCATCGCCCCCGGCAGCCGTGCTCAAGCTTAACACCCACCTCAAACCCAAAGAGCTTAGGTAAAACCCAGCCTTCACAATGAAACCTTGCCGTGCCCCAACAAGACACAGTTGATACAAGTAGGAATAGATCCATCAAAGCTTGGTTTGATGCTGCTGATCAAATTCAAAAGAGGATGCAGCAAAAGGAGGAAGACATTTCAAGGCATTGAAAGTAGAACCATCAGACTCATGGTGCTGATCCATTGACAAATGTGCCACTGCCCGAAAAGACAGAAATTCATACTCAAACGGAGATCTCGGCACTTGCTTTCATGGTGTGTACTAGCGTCAGCAATGGATGGTTTGTTTCCTATCTTGCAGGGTGTTTGAAAGCATGAAGGAAAGGAACAACCACAGCAGAAGACATCGGCCTCGGAAGGAAGCAGAGCCTCTCCCCAAGAAGAAAAGACCAAATTAGAGAACCCTGCAGGTTGTCCAGGGCTAGCAAGAGTTAGGCAGATTAGTTAGATAGGAATACAACTGTTAGATATTAGTTAGATAGGAATACGATTATTTTTTAAGATTTTTGGGTTGTTTAATCTTCTACTTGGTTAGTTGACATGATAGTAACCTCCTCAATTTAGTAGTTAAGATACATTAGTATTATTCAGGACTCATTAGTATTATTAGATTTATCAGTAAATGTCAGAGGTTGGGTGTTGTCTATGCTCTGCCATATGCTCTTTGTCATTTTGCCTTTGTTGAGAGCCAATCTGTCTTTATCATTAAACCAATGTTTGTTCCATTTTGTCTTTTTGTCTGTATGAAATGACTTTGGCAATGTTTGTTCCATTTGCCTGGTGTTGCAAAGACGGCACTTGCCCTGAGAGTAGAATCTGGGCAGGCGCCACCTCCCCCAGGCCCAGCCCCTTGCTCAGCTGGCAGCACTTCCTGAGGTGTGTCTCCTTTACTGCCGGTGAAATACCGCTGGGGCTTCAGCCTTTGATTCCTCAACATCTCAGCTGGGAGTGGAAAGGGAGGCTTTGTTTAATTCACTGAATTGCATCTGGATGAGTGGGCTCACCATATTTTCTGGCATAAAAGCAGCGGGTTGAGTCCTTTTTGGAGCCCAGCCAGATAATTTGCTTTCATTTTGGGGGACTGATGGAGCTGACCAGCTTGGAGGACGTTTCTAAGCCCTCCGATTCTATCCAATTCCTATCGGCATGCACCACAAAGGCATGGCTAGGTCAGTTTCAGTTTCTCTGGAAAGGACCAGTGTCCCGCTCTGGGCCTCCAGCAATCTCCTTAGCTAAAGCCGAGCGGGTGTGATCATTATCCTCTGACTTGTCACAGCTGGGGCACTTGAGCCAAAGAAGAATCCAAGTCACTCTTTTATGGAGGCCAGCAAATGGCCCTGCCTAGCAAGGCTTTGGTGGCAGGGGCTGTGGAGGGTGGATGGAGAGGGGGCGAGGGAGGGGGCAATTGGCAGGCTGCTTCTGGGAAGCCGAGGCAAGCTTGCCCTTGTCTGATGGAGCCGGTGCAGGTGGGCTTTGGAGGCTACAAAGTATCTGCCTTGCAGTGGGACTTGTTCCAGCTGCCCCCTCAGTTTGCTGGCCAGTGGGTAACATGCAGGCTGGGAAGGAAGCAAGATTGGGACTGAAGCAAGATTTGCTTTTCCTTAAGGACAGGC
Organism: Agelaius phoeniceus; assembly: GCF_051311805.1. Taxonomy (NCBI): domain Eukaryota; kingdom Metazoa; phylum Chordata; class Aves; order Passeriformes; family Icteridae; genus Agelaius; species Agelaius phoeniceus. The sequence continues at coordinate 37,780,578 of NC_135303.1, read as the reverse complement.
AGGGAAGCAGCAAAGCTGCCTGGCTTTTGTCATATCGGCCATCTAGGCATTAAAAGCAATGTGAAGGCCAGCAGTGGGGAAAGGTAATTCTGTAAGTGTTGCTTCCTTAGAGGAATGCCAGAGTCTTTTGGGACAACCACCGAGCTTCTCCAAGGGAGCTGGACGAGGGATCTAGAAATTCTGCATGACTGTTTGCTAGAGAAATGCCCGTGTGCTGTCCCTGTGTGTGTGTGTGTGTGTCCCCATCAGTTGGCCTGAAAAAGATCCTGTTTCTCTGAGTTTCAAGGGAGGAGTGATGAGGTGAGAGACCAGCTCAGAGGCCCAAAGGAGGGAAACCATGCAGTGACATTATTGGGCAGCAAAAGGAGAATTGAGAAAGGGGGCAGGATGAATGCCTCCACTTTGAGAGGAAGCTTTGGAGTTGGCTCTGCGCTGGACAACTTGCAAATTCCAGCTCCTCTCAGAGCTGGAGGAGAGCCAGTGGGAGGAGCCCTTCTGGTTCTCCAGGGCAGGAGATGAGGTCTGGGCCCTTGCACAGAGGCAGGCTCCTGTGCACCTTCAGCTGGAGGCACCTTGCAGAGAAGCACCGGGAAGAGCCAGGGCTGTCCCTGCACTGCTTTTGCCTGTCTCATCAGACGACTGAGGAGAAAAGGCCCAATGGGAAGCTTCTCAGAGCAAACTTGCAGCAGAAGTAGAAGGGGCAGAGGCGGCCCATGCCCCTTTCTGTCCCATGGCTCCCCCGGGGGTTCTAGATGGAATGTTGGGCTGTGCCCATAGCAACTGTCGTTGTCTCCTGCTCCTGCGGCCCTTGCTGGAACGCTGCTGGAGCAGCAGCTGCAGGATCAGCTCCTGGGCTGTCCCTGAGCAGCCGCCTTCTGCACTCAGCGCCAGACCCGGCCTCTGCACCGACATCCTGGTCTCCTCGTCTGCCTCTGGGCATCCCCAGAGCACTTGGGAACCGTCCAAGTTAAGAAAATCCCCGTTTGCCCTCAAAGCACTAGCACAGCGGCAGGAGGCTCCAGCTGCCTCTCCCACCAAGCACGACACACAGGCTGCATGCTCACTTTCCCCAGACGAGCTTCCACGTGAAAGCAGGGTGCAGCTTCTGAAGGAACCGTGTTGCCTCCAGGGGAAACACAGACCTTTCCATAGAGGACCCAGAGAGGTGTCCCAGTGCAGTTGCAGATCCTCGTCCACGCATCACCTGATTCAAAGTTCTTGGCACCCATTTCAGTCCTCAAACTATCTTGTGCTGACCCCAAAACAAATTGTTCCTGGCTGAGCAGGTCAGGGCTTCAGTGTCAACAAATCCCCTTATGCCCTGACTCTGCTCACACCCGCTCCAAAGCTTCAAACAGCACAATGATGGCACTTCTCCTCTGGCATCCCTGTCGTTCAGGGCATGGAAGCATTTGACTGGGCTTCTCCTAAAAACACAGGCTTTCAACTTCAAAAACCATCTGGGATCAGCAATTCTTATCTACTTACGTATTTACATCGCCTATAGATCCATTCTATTTTAAGATCTTTAGAGATTCTTTTTTCAGTGCACGTAGGGCTGGTTCTACCTCATGCTCAGGGGCGGCCGTCAAATGCCATCTCCTCAAGAGCACAATCACAGTAGCACAGAATTTTCTGCCTTGGAAGGGATTCTGAAAGATCACTGAGGCCAACTGCAGGGCCTGCCCAGGGCAGCCTCAACAATCACAGCCTGTGCCCAAGAGCAGTGTCCAAACACTTTTGGAGCTCAGTCAGCCTTGGTGCTGTGCCCCCTTCCCTGGGGAGGCTGTTGCAGTGCCCAAGCAGCCTGTGGCTGAAGAAGCTTTTCCTTCTATCCAACCTAAGCCTGCACTGGCACATCTTCCCTGCCATTCTCTTGGCTCTTCTCAGTGGCCGCGGGAGTGAAGAGAGTAGTGCATGGCCTTCTGCTTGCCCTCCTGAGGAAGCTGCTGACTGCTAGAGGGTCCTGCCTAGGACATTCCATGTCAAAAAGGCAGCAATGAGAGCAAAGAGAAAGGAGCTGGGACACAGGAGCTCAGGCTTTGCAATGATGAGGATGAGAAGGAAGGCTACTGACACATCCTTGGCAGAAGGATTTTGAACTGGAGCATTGCTTTGATCTCTTTCAGGTGGAAAGGAGAGGCACAATGAAAAGGAAAGCAAGAGCCCAGATTCAGCCGTGAGTTTTGGCCTAGGGTTAAAGGACAGCAAACTGGAGGAATGGCGAGGAGGAGAACTGCTCTTTCACAGTCAGGCTGGGATTGGTTCAAGCCTGTGGGTGCACAGCAAGGCTCTCTTGACCACTTGCCTTTCTCACCTCCACCTCCTTCTTCCTTTAGACGCATCAATGTTGGCAGCGACTTTCAGGCTGAGCTCCCAGAGCTGCAGAGCAGAGCACCAAGTGAGGATGAAGAGCCTGCAAGCCTGGTCTGGAAGCCCTGGGGGGAGGATGACTCTGACATGGAAAAACCTGACAGAGGTAGCTTTGCTTCCAGCCCTGAGCTACTTGGGTCTTGAAAAGGCTCCTTTTGCCTAAAAAGGCAGCCTTTTGCAGGCTCTGCTTCTCTCCTTGTCTCGCCCATCTTCCCATGTAGAAGTGTTAGAGGCAAGGAGAAAGAGCAAGCACCTTGCTCTCCAAATTGGTCAGGGCCGTTTGCCACTGGAAGAGGGGAGATTGGCCCCCACTTCTTCTAACAGAAGCTGCTTTGGAGGGAGAGCCAGCACTGCGTGGGCCCTTGCTTCAGCTGGCCCTGTCTTTGCTCTCCTTTTCATACACTCCAAGCTGCTGTCTTTAGCTGCCGGCCTTTCCTTCTGCCTTGCATGGCAACCTTGCCCTTGCTGGCCTCCAGGCTGACTTTCGGTGGGTTTTTTCTTGTGCTTGCAGTAAGAGAACTGTTGGACATGGCCAGCTCCCGTGGCATTCCCGGGGCAGCAGCTAACCTGGAGCGCGCCCTGCACTGCCTGCACCAGGCACGCGGCAGCGTTCCGGTAAGAAGCGGCTGTTTGGGCACAGAGAAGAGGGCACAGGGAATGCAGAAGGCCCGGGACCTGGGACAGCCTTTCCTGGCTGCTCTTGGAAGAAGGGTCTTGACAGGGAGCAGAGCACTTGCTGCCTGCTGGGTCTCCTCCAGCTGCGTCAGGGCTGAGCCCAAAGGGCTCCAGCAGGGAGAATCTCCCTCCTGGAGGCGGTGGCGGCAGAAGGTCCTGCTGCCTTGTAAATGGCCTGGAGATTTGGGTTCTCTAATACATTTGGAGGGGAAATTCCCAGAAGCCTCAGTCAGCTGAGGCCATTCTGGCTGCAGGAGCAGCAAAATCCTCAGCTTGGTGAGCAAAAGGCCACTCTTGGGGACCAGGATCAAAGGGTTGGGCAGCAAAAACTAGGGACCGGGAGCAAATGACAGTGTTCCACCCACATGGGATAGAGTCGCTTGAATGTCTGGAGAGGCAAAGGAGCTGAAAGGCAGCACCTGTGTTTTTTTGGCTCATTTTTAATGTGCTGGGGCGGCTAAAGCCTTTTCCCTCTTGATCTTGCAGGAGGCTCTGGAGATGCTGCTCTCAGAGGGGCCTGCAACACCTCAAGGCCATCCCATGGCTGATTATCATTACGCAGGTAAGCAAAGCAGAGCTTCTTGCGTCCCTGACAGATGCTGCCGTCCCCTTCATTGTTGTGGCAAGCGTTTCTTCTTCAAGAAATTGTGCTTAACACCAGCACAAGGTCTTGTCTCCGCTGCGGCTGGGGAAAGCACCAGCATCTAGTCCTTCAGCTTTACTTCTTTTCCAATCCTTCTTCCCGGGCAATGCCTGCTCTTGTCTTCACGACCTTCTGAGGGAGCAGACACGTACACACACGTGAATGACGGCCTGCGACCATTTTCTTTCGGCAGCCAGTGGGATCTACTTGGTGTGGATCAAGGGATCTGTTTACCAGCTGCTGCTTTTTATTGCCAGGCTCTGATAGATGGACACCTGAGGAGAAGGAGTCCTTCCAAAAGGCTTTCCACACCTACGGCAAGGATTTTCATCTCATCCAGAAGCAGGTAAAGCCACGGGACATTCTTTACCCGAGCAGATCAGCAGCAGGAAAGCTTGCTTATTTCTGGGAACAAGCACTGGGCTTCAGTCTCTCTCTTCTCAAGGAGCAAGTATCTTCAAGAAGTAAGAAAAGGGGACATCAAAAGCCTGTGTCAAAAGGATGATCCTGCCTCTCCAGCCCTTTTCTCCAAGCTCTTTTGGAAGATGAAGCTTTATTCTGTCAGACTTGTGGCACAGGTCTGCTGCTGCTTCCACAAGACGCTGTGCTGGCATAACTGGAGTGAAGCGGGGAAAGAAGAACTGTGCTAGGTGGATTTGTTGTTGATCTGTGCATTGCGTGTATTAGCACCTAGCATCATACAGGGTTTAAGACATTGCATGATGCCTCTCTTTCCCCATGTTGATTTCATTTTACACCCTACTCCATTTACTTCATGCTTTTACTTCCTAGTTCACTCCATAGTCTACTTTTTCCCCAGAGCACCCGACACCATTTGCGATTCCTTCTTTTTCTCTTCACAACAGATCCAGACTAAGACCGTGGCCCAGTGTGTGGAGTTCTACTACTCCTGGAAAAAGGAGCATAAACTTGCCAGCACTCTTGCTCAGGTGAGGGGCAAGAAAATGGAGAGGTGCCAGGAAGGTTGAGAAACTGGGAGAAAAGCTGCTGGTGAGCCATGCCAGACGCCCCTTTGCCAGGATCACATCGTCCCATGCGCTGGGAAAGGCACAGCAGATGCTGCCCAGGGCTTCCTTGTGCTGCTGCCCTGAAGTATGCAATTCTGGAGCCTAACTTTGACCCAAGAAAGCAGCACCGCCACCAAAATGGGCTTTGACTCTCTACAGATGGGCTTCTCAAGGGCTGGCACCCTCGCTGACTCCAATCAGACCCCAAATTCCCCACTGCTTGCTGACATCAGCAATCCAGGCTGCCTTTGTGGATATGCTGCAGATTTTCAGGGAGATTTTCTAGCATCCCAGCATACTCCCTAAGAAGGAGCTGCCGGTGCTGTGGCTCCCCTAAAACTTTCCTTAGCGGCAAAGAGCAATTTGCTTCCCATCATGTGAGGGAGAGAGAGAGAGAGAGAGAGACAGGGAGGGAGATTATTTTGGGGACTAGAAAATGGCTAAGCATGTGTCTACCCTAATTGGACTGAATTTAAATCCCGTTGCCTAGACATTTGTGGAGGAAAAGCAGAGAGATGTTAGGCAGAAAGGTAGAAATAAGAAATGTAGAGCTCTAAATAGCCAGGTCTTTATCCCACCCCTTTGGCCTGTAGAAAAGAGGAGTATTTTCCTCCAAGCTCTGGCTTGGCAGCCCACCACAGCCCATTGGCAAAGACAGCCGTTTTCTCAGCTCTTGAGGCTTTGGAAGGATTTGCTTAGGCCGATAGATTTTTGTGCTGGATGCTCTGATTTCCAGCTTTGTGAGAGGAAGGAAGCATTGATAAGGACTCTTTGATTTCCAGAGTGTGGGCAAAGCAAGGAGGAGGAAAAGCCCTCCCAGAAAGGAGAACGGGGAGACAGGGAAGAGAAGCCGCAAGAGGGCTCGCAGCGCCCAGTGTCCCTGCTGCCAACCGCGCCAGCCGCCCCCTTCGGCGGGAGGCCCCTTTCCCTGCGGGCAGTGCAAACGGTGCGCAAGTTCCTCCTCTTTCTGCTCAAAGCTGCGCCTTTGGACTAAAAGGGGCTGACCCTTTTCAAAGGCACCGCAGGGGAAGCTGGGGGCACTTGCAGCATCGCCCCCGGCAGCCGTGCTCAAGCTTAACACCCACCTCAAACCCAAAGAGCTTAGGTAAAACCCAGCCTTCACAATGAAACCTTGCCGTGCCCCAACAAGACACAGTTGATACAAGTAGGAATAGATCCATCAAAGCTTGGTTTGATGCTGCTGATCAAATTCAAAAGAGGATGCAGCAAAAGGAGGAAGACATTTCAAGGCATTGAAAGTAGAACCATCAGACTCATGGTGCTGATCCATTGACAAATGTGCCACTGCCCGAAAAGACAGAAATTCATACTCAAACGGAGATCTCGGCACTTGCTTTCATGGTGTGTACTAGCGTCAGCAATGGATGGTTTGTTTCCTATCTTGCAGGGTGTTTGAAAGCATGAAGGAAAGGAACAACCACAGCAGAAGACATCGGCCTCGGAAGGAAGCAGAGCCTCTCCCCAAGAAGAAAAGACCAAATTAGAGAACCCTGCAGGTTGTCCAGGGCTAGCAAGAGTTAGGCAGATTAGTTAGATAGGAATACAACTGTTAGATATTAGTTAGATAGGAATACGATTATTTTTTAAGATTTTTGGGTTGTTTAATCTTCTACATCGTTAGTTGACATGATAGTAACCTCCTCAATTTAGTAGTTAAGATACATTAGTATTATTCAGGACTCATTAGTATTATTAGATTTATCAGTAAATGTCAGAGGTTGGGTGTTGTCTATGCTCTGCCATATGCTCTTTGTCATTTTGCCTTTGTTGAGAGCCAATCTGTCTTTATCATTAAACCAATGTTTGTTCCATTTTGTCTTTTTGTCTGTATGAAATGACTTTGGCAATGTTTGTTCCATTTGCCTGGTGTTGCAAAGACGGCACTTGCCCTGAGAGTAGAATCTGGGCAGGCGCCACCTCCCCCAGGCCCAGCCCCTTGCTCAGCTGGCAGGAACTTCCTGAGGTGTGTCTCCTTTACTGCCGGTGAAATACCGCTGGGGCTTCAGCCTTTGATTCCTCAACATCTCAGCTGGGAGTGGAAAGGGAGGCTTTGTTTAATTCACTGAATTGCATCTGGATGAGTGGGCTCACCATATTTTCTGGCATAAAAGCAGCGGGTTGAGTCCTTTTTGGAGCCCAGCCAGATAATTTGCTTTCATTTTGGGGGACTGATGGAGCTGACCAGCTTGGAGGACGTTTCTAAGCCCTCCGATTCTATCCAATTCCTATCGGCATGCACCACAAAGGCATGGCTAGGTCAGTTTCAGTTTCTCTGGAAAGGACCAGTGTCCCGCTCTGGGCCTCCAGCAATCTCCTTAGCTAAAGCCGAGCGGGTGTGATCATTATCCTCTGACTTGTCACAGCTGGGGCACTTGAGCCAAAGAAGAATCCAAGTCACTCTTTTATGGAGGCCAGCAAATGGCCCTGCCTAGCAAGGCTTTGGTGGCAGGGGCTGTGGAGGGTGGATGGAGAGGGGGCGAGGGAGGGGGCAATTGGCAGGCTGCTTCTGGGAAGCCGAGGCAAGCTTGCCCTTGTCTGATGGAGCCGGTGCAGGTGGGCTTTGGAGGCTACAAAGTATCTGCCTTGCAGTGGGACTTGTTCCAGCTGCCCCCTCAGTTTGCTGGCCAGTGGGTAACATGCAGGCTGGGAAGGAAGCAAGATTGGGACTGAAGCAAGATTTGCTTTTCCTTAAGGACAGGCAGGGAAGCAGCAAAGCTGCCTGGCTTTTGTCATATCGGCCATCTAGGCATTAAAAGCAATGTGAAGGCCAGCAGTGGGGAAAGGTAATTCTGTTAGTGTTGCTTCCTTAGAGGAATGCCAGAGTCTTTTGGGACAACCACCGAGCTTCTCCAAGGGAGCTGGACGAGGGATCTAGAAATTCTGCATGACTGTTTGCTAGAGAAATGCCCGTGTGCTGTCCCTGTGTGTGTGTGTGTGTGTCCCCATCAGTTGGCCTGAAAAACATCCTGTTTCTCTGAGTTTCAAGGGAGGAGTGATGAGGTGAGAGACCAGCTCAGAGGCCCAAAGGAGGGAAACCATGCAGTGACATTATTGGGCAGCAAAAGGAGAATTGAGAAAGGGGGCAGGATGAATGCCTCCACTTTGAGAGGAAGCTTTGGAGTTGGCTCTGCGCTGGACAACTTGCAAATTCCAGCTCCTCTCAGAGCTGGAGGAGAGCCAGTGGGAGGAGCCCTTCTGGTTCTCCAGGGCAGGAGATGAGGTCTGGGCCCTTGCACAGAGGCAGGCTCCTGTGCACCTTCAGCTGGAGGCACCTTGCAGAGAAGCACCGGGAAGAGCCAGGGCTGTCCCTGCACTGCTTTTGCCCGTCTCATCAGACGACTGAGGAGAAAAGGCCCAATGGGAAGCTTCTCAGAGCAAACTTGCAGCAGAAGAAGTACAAGGGGCAGAGGCGGCCCATGCCCCTTTCTGTCCCATGGCTCCCCCGGGGGTTCTAGATGGAATGTTGGGCTGTGCCCATAGCAACTGTCGTTGTCTCCTGCTCCTGCGGCCCTTGCTGGAACACTGCTGGAGCAGCGCTGGAGCAGCAGCTGCAGGATCAGCTCCTGGGCTGTCCCTGACCAGCCGCCTTCTGCACTCAGCGCCAGACCCGGCCTCTGCACTGACATCCTGGTCTCCTCGTCTGCCTCTGGGCATCCCCAGAGCACTTGGGATCCAATTGTCCAGAATCACTGGCACGTCCACTACCAGGGGCACACAGTGTCTAAGCCCGACTAGGAGTATGAAGGATAGCCAGAAAACGGCTTGGGTCAGAGAGCTTCCTGGGGCCTAGTCACTTGCTAGATGCCAGCCTTCTGCTGAAGCAGAAACAAGCTCGGCTTTTGTCTTTGGCACAGTAGGCAGCCCAGGCAGAGCCAAGCCAGGCCCAGCCGCTCTCATAGGCACCAGAACTCCCTGACCGCTGCCGTGGTGCCTCAAAGCACAACAACAGCTTGTGCAGAGGGGCCTAAATGCCTCTGAGACCGAGGGGCAACTTCTGGCGCAGCCTACACCCAGACACACACACAACACACTGCTCTGGCAGACAAGAAATGCACGGGATGTACTCAGTGTCTTCAGGCCCTGCTCCTCCATCATCTTGGGCTGCTGGGCTGCGCTGCTGCAGGAAGTGCCAGCAGCGGGGGCGAGCTTGCTGCTGCAGGCCGTGCCGGTCCAGCGCCACCAGGTGTAATTGCAGAGCCCGTCTTGAGCTGGGACAAGAAAGGATTGCCCGTCAGAAGGGTGGCTGGTACAGATGCCCCGCGGAGTGCACGGCAAAAGCAAGGCCTTGGGAAGATGCTGTCAGCCACCGCCAGGCCTCTCCAGCTAGGGCGTTTCCCATGTCCCCTTCTCAAAGGCAACTTTGGGAAAAGCCCAAAGGCTACTTGGATGCAGCCCCTCAGGGACACTTCCATCCTCCACGTCTGCAGCTTTTCTGCTAGACACTGGCAACAAGGTATCACTGAGGCTGCCAAGATCCAGAAAGAGATCAGAGCATGGCCCCAGAACCTTGTTGCTTTCCTCCTTCTGTCTTTTCCTGGGCAATGAAATCACCCCGGAGCTGGCATGCAACGGTCTGCTCAGAAGCCCGCAGCGTGTCCCTTCTCTGATCTGTTTCACGGATTTCCCCTCTCTATGGCAGCCTTTAGGGAGCGGCCCTTTGGAGCCGCCTTCCAGCCCCGCCCAGACCCACCCACCTTTCACAATGCAGGGCTGACAGGGATTCTCCTCTCCAAACTCTGCTCTGACCGGCTGGAAGTGAAGCACAGCGTGAAGCTAATTAGTCCATTAGGAGAGGGCAGGTCCCTTCCAGGGCCCAGTGTCTCCCAGATCCCCTGCAAGGCTGTCAGCTGCGTCTCTGGGCCGCTCTGTCCGCTTACCGACCACAGGCAGCCTGCACTGACAGTGGGCACAAGGCGCTGACTCCTACGCTGGGAATCATGGAATGCTGCCTCTTGTCTGATGCCAAGAGACATTCTCGGGCCCTCTCAGCATCCCAGCTTAAATGTCAAACTTCAGAACCCACTGGCCAGCACTTCCTTGGCCCTCCTCAAGCAGCACTACGTCATGGCAGGCACACCGCCCCCAGCATCTTCAGCCACGAACAACAAGGGCTGCTCCAAAACGGGAAGCCTGGCCCTGCACCAAAGGCAGTGCCAAGCTCAGCTGCCACTTACCGGCTCTGCGTGTTCAGGCTGTGGAGGGACAGCAGCTGGAGGCTTGATGTTCCTTTGCTGCTCTTCAGCCTCTTCCTCCATGACAGAGGCAGCTGGAGGAGCTGCTGAGCCAGCTGTTGAGCCCTGCAGACAGACAGAAGTGAGAGAGATGGGCAAAAGCCAATCCCTTAGGAGCTGCTTTCTATTGAGCTGGGAAAGGACCCAGAAGTAGAGGAAATCATAGACTTTGATACAAGTGGGACTCTGAGTCACGAAAACTCGAGGAAGATGGCTGCATGAGGTGCTACTCCATCTTGCTGTGCATTTGAGCTTCCCTGCTGGCTACAAGCAGAAAGATGCCTTGGAGCCATCCCGTTTGCCTTTCGTCTCTTGAAAGGCTCTTCACTGGAAAATCACCAAACGGCCAGTGCTCCCTTTGCTACTGCTGATGCCACCGGGCAGTTGGCCTTCCTTTCAGCCTCCCACGCTGGCACTCCACACTCGACTGCAACAGGCCAAGCTGGCAGAATTGCTGCACAATTCTCACATGCCAGCAACCTCTCAGCTTCCTTTGCCACTCACCAAAGGACAGGCTTGTCTCCACCTGCGTGTCAGGTGACCTGCAGCGAGCAAGGCAAAAGTTACCAGAGGCCCTTAGAAACGTGCCCGTGCTGGCGACTCCCACAGCAAGAGGCAGTCCCAACACAGAGCCACTTTGCCAACGTGCCTCCAGGAGCAACAGCTCTTTCCCACAGCCAGCAAGAGAACAACAAGGACGCTATAGTAGGCTCTGTCGACATTTGGGCCTCTTTTGCCAAGAGAGAACTAGAAACAGAGTGGTGGAAATGCCCGCTGCTCTTCAAAAGTTTGAGCTCCTGTTGTGCCCAACAGCTCAAGCAGCATTTTCCTCTTCTCTTTCCTGCATTTTAGATCTCTATTCTTTTAAATGGCATGCCCTAATTCCCATTCGTTGGCTGAAGATGATAGCCCAGCAAAGCTTCCATAAAGGGCCCCTTCCCCGTGGCAGCTCCCTGCTGAAGCAGCCCAGGAACAGCTGCTGGGCTCAGCAGCAAACCCTCCCTGCATTGGAGTTTGTGCTGCATCCCCAAGGGAATCGCAGTCTTGGCACACAATCAAAGGGTCAAGTCACGCAGCCAAGGCCTCTAAGGGGCAATGTTGGAGTGAAAGGCGCTTTCCTTCACTCCTGGAGAGAACCACTGAGTTGGTAGAAGTACTTCTGAGGATCTCCCCTCAGAGTCTGCCATTTGCAGCTCGTCTTGCTTGAAGCAGCAAGCTGAGGAAATGACAGACTCCGCTGCCACGCACTCTCCCGGGGAGGGAAGGCAACCGCTGCAGGTTGCACTGCAAATACTCTGCACCCGCCACCCAGTACAGATTCCCGCTTTTTAGCTGATGCTGCTGGCAGGACATTGACCAAAGCGGTGGCACCTTCATGGCCATTTTGTTCCCAAATAAACTGGGTCACTAGTGCTGCATCAAGAGCAGAGTGAAGCAAAAGCTGGGCAATGCCAGCCCCAGGAGAAACCTTTACTTACGAGTCAGCTGGGTCAGGTAGTAGCCGGAATAGACAACAGAAAAGATGGTGCAAACCGCAGCACAGACTTGCCCGATCATTTTGGCAGTGCTGCGCGGGTTTGCACACTGAATGCCACCCAAGGGAAAGCCAAGACTCCTCTCAGGGTGCAGGCCGTCCGCTGAGAGCTCCTTGCGCACGAGGATCCTCCTGCAGGGAGCGAGCGGAAGAGCTGCTCTGGACGACCAGGCCTTGCGCGCACTGGGACAACGCTGTGCTGACAGCACTGTGACATGGCACCGCTCCTTTGACCTCACAATAGCAGCTGCTCTGTGGCTTTCTTGTGCCCAGCAAGGCAACCTTCTGTACAGCTAATGCAAAAGAAAAGCCTGGGAAGTTCTCCTCACTCATAAAGCAGCAGAAAATGTCCTCCCAGCCCATAAGGCAGTGCTCAAGGCATCCCAGGGGAACTCAGAAAATGCACCAACCCAAGTGGCATCCAAGGAACCCAAGCAAACAAGACTTTTGGTCTCAAAAGCTTTGACTGAAAGCAAGTCTGCTTCTTCTAGGTGGCATCCTGGCTGGTTCTGAAAAGCCTAACTTCTTCAATGACATTTAGGGGGCAAAAGAAGCAAAGAGAATCAATTTCCAGGACTCTTGTAGGCTGCAGTTCCTTCTTTAGAATGTGGGTGCATGCTTACCTTTGCTCTGACTCCATTTGCAGGCTGACCTCGATTTTGTGGCAGGGAGATGCAAAGCTCCTCTGGTCCTGCTTGCTGTTTCTCTGGCAACTGAATGTCTCCGAAGATCCGGAAGATCCGTGCACTGATTCTTGGGCTGCCACACTTGTGTTGTGTTGGAGCTCCGGCAGCAGCCTGTGGCCCACTGCTCTGCAATGGCCTGCAGATGACAAACCCAAAGTAGACCCCTTTGGAACAGTCCAAAGCTGCAGTGGAATATTGGGATGCACAAGACAGAGAGTACTTTGGACCTTATTAGCATAGGAAAATCGATAGATAAAATGCCTTGGCAAAAGCAAATGGAACTTTGAAAATTAGATCTAGATAGCAAGAAGATTTAATTAGACAGGTTTACCAGAAAAAGAAAATCCTATTAAACAATGTAAGCACAAGGTGTTGTTACATGAATAAGTTTGTGTATGTGATTTCAACCTAATCATTGTAGTATACATTACTAGTCTCCCTAAAATAGTATATAAGTGCTCGTATCCCACAAGAAAATCGGATTCTGATCACCGAGTCAGTCTCCCTGTCTATCTCCATCGCCGAAAATTGGTGCCCTGTTTGAGGAAATGAATCTGCCTGACAGGCGGGGAGTCAGCGAGTCCCTGGAACTGATCTTGACGGTTAGAGAACCGCGTTTGGGCCTGCAATCCCTGTCTGCTGCGCTTTGACAGGTGAGCCAGGGGAACTAAAGGAATGGGAAAGGAAATGTTCAAAGAGAGAGACGTCTATGAAACCGTGCTTGCCCTTCTGGACAGGCGTGGCTCCCCCATCCCAAAGCACGACCTTAAGTCATTTTATGATGGGTGTCACACATGGTCCCCGATGCTACCCCTTCTTCTGTATTTAGTCTCCGCTTCCGGGACAAGGTCGGAGTAAAGCTCTATGACCTCGCTACACTGCCTGGCCACGAGCCAGAGCTCCGAATGCTTCCTGCTTGGAAGGCGGTCATGGACGCAATTAAAAAAGTGGGAGGGTGCGGGGAAGACTGTGAGGCTACAGCCTGTGAGGCTACCCTGAGACGGCCCCAGCCAGATTGAAACCTGCCCAGGTCCCACTCTCCATCCCTGGTCTGCACGCCCTCCCCAGCGAGTGCCAGGGATAGAGCCCGGTCGCCATCCCCAGTCCCACCACCACACTGCCAGCCATGCCAGAGCCGTCGCACACTTATCGCTTATGCAGCAGGCACTGACTCTAGCAGTGAAGGGGAGCTGGACTCTTTCAACCCTGGCCGTGAAAAAGATGCGAGCTTACTCCCTTTGGATACGTGTAACAATTGGTTACAGATAAAAAGGAAAGCCCTTAAGGACAGAGACCTTGACATTGCTGCAGAAATCTTTGTGGCCCTTGTGCAATTCGGCCTGAAGGGGGAAAATCCACAATGGGAGCCCCTAGATCACTTGGAAATTAAGGAACTGCACCATACGTACCGCTGTGCAGGAATATGGACTAGGGCCCCCCTACTTTAGTAATTTATTAAGAGCAAGCTTTACTACTCACCTCATGACTCCTCACGATGGTAAGTTTTTGGCAAATCTGTTGCTCACACCAACACAATATGCTATATTTATGCCACAATGGAAAAAAGGGCTGGAAAATTTAATTGCAATGTATGCAGGGCATGCAAACCAAGCCCTGGCTGCCTTAACTATTGACCACCTTGTGGGGGAGGGGGCGCATACCAAGCCTAATGGCCAAGGCACCTTTCCGAGAGAAGCCCTACAGGATATTAGGGCAGCTCGCCTGGCATTCCTTAAGGTTCCTGATGCCAAACTACTCAACAGTCCTTCATGAATATCAAACAAGGTCCGCAAGAGCCTTACTTGCAGTTTGTGGACAAATTGACACCAACATTGGAGAGATAAATCAATAGCAAGCAAGCCAGGGAGATTATACTCCTCAAACTGGCCGTCGAGAACACCAACCTGGACTGTAAGCAGCTTTTAAAATCTTTACCCCCTGAACCTGAACCCACTTTACTCCAAATGATACAAGCATGCCACCGCTTGGGGACATTAAAACACACCACAGCAGTCACATATCAAGCTGTGGGGCAAGGCATAGTGGATGCTTTTGCCATCATGAAATTAACCCCTGGGAAACAGCTGGCTTGTTTTGGCTGCGAGAGATATGGGCAAATCTGGAGAGACTGCCAAAGAACGCAAAAACCTAAAGCTCCGGGTGTATGCCCTTGCTGCTGGAAAGGCCCTCACTTTGCTAATAGATGTCGCTCCAAGTTCCACCACAATGGCCAGCCTTTGCAGGGAAACTTCTCTCGCAGCACGGGACGGCGATGCGCGAGGATGCAAATTCCGCAGCCGACGCAGCAGCTGGGAGCAACCATGAACTTCCAATCAGCCCTGCCCTCGCCCACCGAGCAATTGTCGCTGACTTACAACCAGCCACCCCAGGCAGTGCAGGAATGGACCTGGCAACCTCCGACACAGTAACATTGCTTGATTCATCTGTCCATTTGCTTCCCACAGGAGTTTTCGGATCGCCAGGACAGAATATGCATGCTTTGATTATAGGCAGATCTTCCACCTGGATAACAGGGTTGTTTGTTCTCCCTGGGGCTATAGACTCTGATTCCCTTGGGGAAATAAAGATCATGGCTTGGACACCCCCATCCACCCTGTGCAGTCCCGGCCAGGAGCAATATAGCTCAACTTATACCCTTTCCTGCAGCACCCCTGCCTGCACCCCCGATAGATGAATAAAGGGAGGGGGGGTTTAGTTCTACAGGGGTGCCACAGATTTTATGGATGAGATGAAGGACTACATTTTGTTCATCACGAAAAAGAGACTAGTGTGTTACAAGAATTGTCTGCTGACTATTTCTGTACTACTTCATGAGATAGGAGTTACAAGGATACCAGGGAAGGAGTTGCAGGAGCCCACACATAGTCCCACCCAGCAAATGGTACAAACAGATAACTAACAGAAATAACGACCAGGGAAAGGCTGGGGAAAGGGCAGGGGCAGATTAACACCCAGCAGGGAAACCTTTCCCGCTGACAAATGGTACAAGCAGATAACTCACAGAGATAATGACCAGGGAAAAGCTGGGGAAGGGGCAGGGGCAGATAAACAGGCTGCAAGGTAGGATATTTGCTTGCTTAAGCTTGATAGGACACAGTTTGCAAGGCAGGACATTTGCTTGCTTAAGCTTGATAGGGCACATATTGCGTTAATCATAAGATTTTGGTAATTTTCCACGGAGAAGTCACCAAATAAAGACATAGGGTGAAGAAGACACAGCTGAGGAAGATTCCGCAGCCTTTTATCACCGACCACCAGGAGACAGAAGGATGACCCTCTAGCAACAACCAGCACAGGCGCAGAGAACTCCAAGATAACATGGACTCCTGAAGGATGGAGAGGATAAAAGGACTGAATCAGAAACTAGTTGGCGCGGCAGTAGGTGGAGCTGAGACTCCCCTGTCGCCCAGCGCTGAGCCTTTGCTTACTTAGTATAACTGCTTCAATAATTAATAAATTCTTTGATTGGAAATTGCTCGTTTTGAGTCAATTTTATAACAATTTGGTGCCGTGACTCGGATGAGAGTTTGGAGCGGGTAAGATCTACCCAGAGTGGGGGGCGCCTCATCCAGTGCTTTCCGGGTGGCCCCTCTGGGAAGACCTCCGCCACTCTCACCAACGACCCTAAAATATATACTAGTAAGCAAACGGGACAAATTATACCGGTGAACCCCTTAATAATCTGTGCACGGAGTCCGGACGAAGACGCAGGACGCGTAAGTATAAAAGGGAATCCGTTCGGGCGGGGTTGGGATCCCGGAGTGTGGCGGTGGACAAGTGTGAATGAGAGGAGGGCCGGCAGCCGGACTCTCCAAGTGAGTGTGGACCCTTGAGTACTGCGGTTCCCGCAGACCCGCAAGGGCTCGGGCCACGAAAAAGGGGAAGTGAAAGGAATTTGAGAGTGAAAGAAGGCACTCCGGACGAATGGGGCAGGGGAAAAGCAAAACCCCAACCCAAGTCAAACTCCCCCCCATTCCAAGGGACAGTCCCCTAGGATTTATGCTTAGTAATTGGAAGCATTACCCGGGGACCGAGATTAAGGATAGGGCCAGAATGATACATTATTGCATGGAAGTATGGGGTGGGAAAGAGATTTCAAAAAAAGTTTTTTGGCCCATGTTTGGATCATCTGAAGACTGGGTTCAACAGGACTTGAACCTATGGGTAAATTCTAAAGAGCCCTTCTCGCAAGAGGAGAGTGATTATGCCAAAATATGGGTAGCAAGACCCGAAGTGTATGTTTTCCAATTAAGAGAAGGGAAAGGGGATCCGGACAAAAAGGGGAAGAGGGACAATCATTTGGGCGACTTAATTATAGCCCCCCATATGTCCCACCGCTAGCACCCAATGCCCCACCACCTCCACAACCACCTGCACCAAACAATAATGAAGAGGGTAACCAAGGGGAGGTTAACCAAACCGGTTACCAAGGCCCGATTACAAGGAGCCGCAGTAGGATGGAGACGGGGCTATTCCCTCTACGGGAGATGCCCATGGGTGGACCACAGGCGGGTATAGGATTTATTACTGTCCCCTTGAGTTCGGCAGATGTACGAGACTTTAAGAAGGACATGGGACATTTATTAGAGGACCCTTTTGGGGTAGCCGAGAGGGTCGACCAGTTCTTAGGACCAAACATCTATACCTGGGAAGAAATGCAGTCCATTTTGGGCATTCTGTTCTCTACTGAAGAACGGAATATGATAAGAAGGGAAGGAATGCGTATTTGGGACACGCAGCATGTCCAAGGCCCGGCTGCGGACACTAAATGGCCCCTACAGAACCCCCATTGGGACCACCAAAATGCGGCACATAGAACACATATGCAGGATTTAAGGACCATAATTATTCAAGGGATTAGGGACTCAGTCCCGAGGGGGCAAAATATAGATCGGGCATTCAATGATAGGCAAAAGAAGGACGAGTCACCTACGGAATGGCTCGAGAGATTACGGAGGAACTTACGATTGTACTCCGGAATGGACCCCGATAGCCAAACTTTACAGTCAATGCTGAAAGTTCATTTCGTTTTAAAATCGTGGGACGACATAAAGAAGAAAATCCAGAAGTTAGAGGACTGGCAGGACAGGGGGCTGGATGAACTGCTTAGGGAGGCACAGAAAGTATATGTCCGTAGGGACGACGAAAGGGACCGCAGACAAGTAAAGTTGATGGTCGCAGCAACAGGTGGGGGGAGGTACCAAAGAGAAGGGCGAAAGGGAGGTTCGAATGAACAAAAAGAGAAAAGTATAGGGGAGTCAGAAGGGGTGAAGGTATGTTTTTATTGCGGAAAAAAAGGGCATTTTAAGCGAGAATGTAGAGTCAGAATCAGAGACGAGAAGCAGTTCCAAATGGACTAGGGGGGTCAGGGGCTCTATTTGGTGGGGACCCGGAAAAATCATAAAGAGCCCTTGATAAAACTTAAAGTGGGTCCCCACAACCAAGAAATGGAATTTTTGGTAGATACGGGGGCAGAAAGATCCACGGTACAGAACCTACCAAAAGGATGTACCATCTCTAAAGAAACTGCCACTGTCATAGGGGCGAAAGGGGAACCTTTTGAAGTACGAATCATAAAAAATGTGACTATAGAATCAGGATCCAAAATAAGGATGGGAAATCTATTATTGGTACCCGAGTCAGATTATAATCTGCTCGGGCGAGACATGATTATAGAATTAGGGATTAGTATAGGTGTAGATAATAAGGAATTAAAAATTAAATTATGCCCTTTAAGGGTAGAAGATGAAAAGCAAATTAACCCCGAAGTCTGGTACACGCCTGAGAGCGTGGGACAGCTAAAAATCACTCCATTTTCGGTAACTATCAAAAATCCGGATGTCCCCGTCCGAATTAAGCAATACCCATTATCCCCAGAAGGGAGACGAGGATTAAAACCAGAAATAGAAAGGTTGTTGAATAATGGATTGTTAGAACCCTGTATGTCTCCCTTCAATACTCCCATCCTACCAGTTAAAAAGCCAAATGGCACCTATCGATTGGTGCATGATTTAAGGGAAATAAACAAGCGAACTGTAGCCCGGTTCCCGGTGGTGGCAAATCCTTATACCCTCTTGACTAAACTGGGGCCTGAGAATTTATGGTACAGTGTTATAGATCTCAAAGATGCCTTTTGGGCATGCCCTTTGGCTAAAGAAAGCCGGGATTATTTTGCATTTGAATGGGAAGACCCCGATACAGGAAGGAGACAACAATTAAGATGGACGGTACTCCCTCAAGGATTCACTGAGTCCCCTAATCTCTTCGGGCAGGCTTTAGAGCAAATTTTACAGGATTACCAAGCGGGGCCAGGGGTTACATTAATCCAATACGTAGATGATCTACTCCTGGCGGGGCAGCAGGAAGAGAATGTACGGAAAGAAAGTATTAAGTTATTGAACTTTTTAGGATTAAAGGGATTGAAAGTCTCCAAGGCAAAACTACAATTTGTCGAAGAAGAAGTAAAATACCTAGGCCATTATCTAAAGAAAGGAGAGAAGAGAATAGACCCCGAACGAATACAGGCGATTTTAGCATTACCAATTCCAAGAAATAAGAGACAAATCAGGCAAATACTTGGACTAACTGGTTATTGTCGTCAATGGATTGAAAATTACAGTAGTAAGGCGACTTTCTTGTATCAGAAACTTACTCAAGAGGGACTCCTAAAATGGGATCAGGAGGACACCGAAAGGCTGCAAGAGCTTAAAGAAAGCCTAATCCATGCCCCGGTATTAAGTTTACCTAATACTAATAGACCCTTCTTTTTGTTCATAAACGTAGACAAGGGGGTCGCATATGGGGTCCTTACTCAAGAATGGGCAGAGAAAAGGAAACCGGTGGCTTATCTATCAAAGATCTTGGACCCAGTAAGCAGAGGATGGCCTACGTGCTTACAAGCAATTGTAGGATGTGCTCTTTTGGTAGAAGAAGCCCGGAAAATTACATTTAATAGCAGCCTGAAAGTGCTGTCCCCCCATAACATACGGGGAGTCTTACAGCAAAAGGCTGAAAAATGGATCTCAGATGCAAGGCTTCTAAAATATGAAGGAATATTAATTGAGGCTCCAAATTTAACTCTAGAAACTACTAATATCCAAAATCCAGCTTCCTTCTTATATGGAGGACCAGAAGAAGCACTAACACATGATTGTATAGTGACTATAGAAGAACAAACAAAAATCAGACCAGATTTGGAAGAAGAGGAATTGGAAAAAGGAGAAAGACTGTTTGTGGATGGATCCTCCAGAGTAGTTGAGGGAAGGAGAAAATCAGGATATGCTATCATAAGGGGACCCAACCTGGAAGTGATAGAATCGGGACCCCTTAGTGGATCCTGGTCCGCCCAAGCATGTGAACTATATGCTGTACTACGAGCCCTGGAATGGTTAACAGGAAAAGATGGGACTATTTTTACGGACTCGAAATACAGCTATGGGGTAGTCCATACATTTGGCAAAATATGGGAGGAAAGAGGACTAATAAATTCACAAGGGAAAGATTTAGTTCACCGTAAATTAATATTAGATGTGCTCAGTGCCCTACGAAAACCCCGAAAAATAGCTATAGTTCACCTGAAAGGTCACCAAAAAGGACTGGATTTGAGAAGTAGGGGAAATAATGCAGCTGACCAGGAGGCTAAACGGGCTGCCCTGAGACTCCTCACTTTGCAGGAAAACATAAAACACTCCCAAATGCCAGAACCTGACCCCGACATCAAGTTTAATAAAGAGGAAGAGAATAAAATACAAAAACTAGGAGCTAAAAGGGATGCACAAGGAGCATGGAAATTAGCAGATGGCAGAGAAATAATACCCAGAACATTGGCACATAGATTACTGACTAAGATACATCAAAAAACACATTGGGGATCACAGGGACTGGTAGATTATTTTGCTGCAAAATATGTGAGTGTGGGAATCTGGGACATTGCCAAACAAGTAACCAGAGGATGCCTAATTTGCTTACAAGTAAATAGAAAAAATTTGAGAAAATTACCGGAGGGAGGCCGACCGCTAGCGAAAAGGCCTTTCTCCCACATCCAGATAGATTTCACCGAGCTCCCCAAAGTAGGGAGAACCAAATATTTATTGGTCTTGGTGGACCACCTAACACATTTTGTGGAAGCCTTCCCAACCGTAAGAGAAACAGCCAAAGTAGTTACGAAAATATTGATGGAAGAGATAATCCCGAGATATGGGGTCCCAGAAGTCATTGACTCAGATAGAGGGCCGCATTTTATTTCCCAAGTTACCCAAAACTTAGCAACAGCTCTGGGCATACGGTGGGAACAACATGCCCCCTGGCATCCCCAGAGCTCTGGACGAGTTGAACGAATGAATGGGGAAATAAAAAAGCAATTGACCAAACTGGTAGCAGAAACCAATTTGACCTGGGTTAAATGTATTCCTCTAGCGTTGCTAAATATAAGAACAAGACCTAGAGCTGATTTAGGGGTATCACCCTTTGAAATGATGTATGGGATGCCGTATAACCTAGAAAAACCTAACGAACATCCTGTCATTAAGGACACATGTGCACAAAAATATTTGGTGGAATTGACAAAGTACAGAAAGGCATTATGGGAAAAAGGTATGTTAGCACAACGGCCTCCTTTAGATTTTATCTTACACCAGGTACAGCCAGGAGATTGGGTGCTCGTGAAAAGCTGGAAAGAAAACCCCTTGACTCCAAGGTGGGAAGGACCGTTCCAAGTACTCCTCACCACAGAAGCAGCCATACGAACCGCTGAAAAAGGATGGACTCATGCTAGTCGCATAAAAGGACCGGTAAAACCCCCTCACAGCTGGGAGGTTTGCAGTCTCCCGGGAGAAACCAAATTAAAGCTGAAACGAACTGATAAATGATTTGGATAGTAATCTGGGTTGGAGATAACCATTATCTCCAAACCCAGCTAATAGGGAATCGGGAGGCTCTTGGATATTGCAAACTCTTAGAGGACGAGTTAAGAAAGCCCTACTTTAAGTCCCCGAGATTAGAACATAAAGGGCACCCATGGTGGAAGGGGGAAAAAGCACAAAACAAAGATATAAGGTTAAAGTGTAACTGGTTAGATTGTGACTGTCACCCCCTTGTATGCTTTTCCTGTAAATTGTGTCACGAACCTTGGTGGTCTCATTGTCGGAGTGGTAGAACACCTAGGGGAATTTGCACGCCGTGCTATGAGAAAGAGAGGAGACTAACTTCTATCATTCTTAGTAGCAGAGTTGCTACGGGGGAGGTAAAGCTTGGATCTGACGAGTGGTGGGAAACCTTTTCCAAAGGGGTAAATCCTGATCGGTTCTGCTACCACCCTAACGAACCGATCCCCTTTCTCCTGGACATCCTGGAAGTGGTGTGTCAGAAGAAAGCCCCCAATTTGCGGCGTGACCTCTCATTAATAAAAGCTGATAACTGGGCCGCCAGTGCTAAAAAGTGGAAACGGGAGGTTTATCCGGCTCCTGAAGAATACCTCTGCTGCCGAGAAGATGATAAACCCCGAGGCTCGCAGCAACCGAGTCGTCGGGCGAGGCAGAGAGGTAATAACCAGTGGAGTCCGTCGGAAGCCTCGACCCCCATATGGGATGTCCAGGAAATGTTGGCCGTCCTGCCCCAGGATTGGTAACCCACCACTGGGGAAACCAAAGGTAAAATTTAACCTGAGCTCCGACAATGACAGCCCCAAATTACAAGCCTTAATTCTTTTCTGGTGCATTGTAACAAGTTCAGGGGCAGAAGGGTATTCACATCAACCCTTCAAATGGTCACTGATTAGATGGGAAGACCAGTATGTTATCCAGACCAAAATCACGTCTGGCGCACCCAGCTTTTTATGTACTTTGTGTGATTTAATACCTGTAAATCCATGTTTAAATCAGTTTGGATATTATTTTTGTCCAAGCTCAAACCCGGGAAAAGGGTATTGTAACTATCCAGGACACTTTTACTGTGCTTATTGGGACTGTGTATCAGTAAGCTCCTTTGGGGGGAACGAGGACGGGTTTATCAGAACTGGATGGGGTCCATACGGGTGTACACAGCCCACTTCCACATATACCCAGAAAGAAGGAGGGTTAGATGGAACATGCAATATGATTTACATTAATGTGACAAAACCACATGACCAAGTCTGGTTATTAGGGAAAATGTGGGGAGCCCGATTATGGGAACCAGGGACAGACAGAGGGGGGCACTTTATAATCCAAAAGACAACCGTGCCACACGACCCTGAACCAATTGGACCAAACCAGGCGATAGCTGGAGAACAAACGCTAGGAGAAAATAATGAAAATGAATCAGAAACAGCCCCAATCACTAGTCTTCCAGAAATGTATAAGCAAAACTTTACTAATTCAACCCGAGGACCTGAAAACCCGGGAGAAGGGGACTTGTGGAAAATATTACAGGCCACTTTCCTAGTCCTGAATGAGACCCATCCAAATCTAACTAAGGAATGTTGGCTGTGTTACACCGTAAACCCCCCGTTCTATGAAGCCATAGGGGTAACGGCAAAAAGCAGACGAGTAAATGGGACCAACCCAGCTAGGTGCCTATGGAAAAAAGAAGGAGAAGAATTGAGAGGGATAACCTTGGCAAGGGTAACGGGGAGAGGAAGATGTATAGGACGAGTACCAGTGGAAAAACGACATCTATGTCAGGTTATGGGGAATTTGAGTGACCCTAAGAAACCTGCCAGCTGGATACTGCCAGCAGCAAATACTAAATGGGTCTGTAACACTCTCGGAGTCACCCCATGTATAAATATAGACCGATTTGATGAATCCAGTGACTTTTGTATTCAAGTATTGATAGTACCCAGAGTCCTTTACCACCCCGTAGAGTACGTTTATGAACAATATCAAAATATAGGACCCCACATAGTGAAACGGGAAATATTCACAACCTTCACTGTAGCAATGTTACTAGGAATAGGTGCAGCCGGGACAGGAACAGGAATAGCCTCACTCATACAGCAACACCGAGGATTCCAAGAACTAAGAGCCTCTGTAGATGAAGACCTCAGGAGAATCGAAACCTCCATCAAAGACCTCACAGAATCATTAGATTCCCTAGCAGAGGTAGCCTTACAAAATCGAAGGGGGTTAAATCTATTATTCCTGCAACAAGGAGGACTATGTGCTGCTTTAAGAGAAGAATGCTGCACATATGTAAACAAGAGCGGAATTATACGGGACTCAATGGCAAAACTACGGGAGGGGCTAGAAAGAAGACAAAGAGAAAGGGAAGAACACCAAAGCTGGTATGAATCTTGGTTTAACTATTCTCCTTGGCTTACAACTTTATTATCAACGATAGCGGGTCCACTACTTCTCTTACTATTGGGACTCACGTTTGGCCCTTGTATTTTTAATAAATTGATTAGCATTGTAAAAGGCAGATTAGAAGCTGCTCACCTTATGCTCATACGAGCAAAATACGAAACCTTGAAGATGGATGATCCAGAAGAATCTCTAGAGCTCAGCAAAAGAGAATTAGAGCGTTTTGATGAACAAAATTGAGTATCAAAACAAAGGGGGGATTGAGATGAAGGACTACATTTTGTTCATCACGAAAAAGAGACTAGTGTGTTACAAGAATTGTCTGCTGACTATTTCTGTACTACTTCATGAGATAGGAGTTACAAGGATACCAGGGAAGGAGTTGCAGGAGCCCACACATAGTCCCACCCAGCAAATGGTACAAACAGATAACTAACAGAAATAACGACCAGGGAAAGGCTGGGGAAAGGGCAGGGGCAGATTAACACCCAGCAGGGAAACCTTTCCCGCTGACAAATGGTACAAGCAGATAACTCACAGAGATAATGACCAGGGAAAAGCTGGGGAAGGGGCAGGGGCAGATAAACAGGCTGCAAGGTAGGATATTTGCTTGCTTAAGCTTGATAGGACACAGTTTGCAAGGCAGGACATTTGCTTGCTTAAGCTTGATAGGGCACATATTGCGTTAATCATAAGATTTTGGTAATTTTCCACGGAGAAGTCACCAAATAAAGACATAGGGTGAAGAAGACACAGCTGAGGAAGACTCCGCAGCCTTTTATCACCGACCACCAGGAGACAGAAGGATGACCCTCTAGCAACAACCAGCACAGGCGCAGAGAACTCCAAGATAACATGGACTCCTGAAGGATGGAGAGGATAAAAGGACTGAATCAGAAACTAGTTGGCGCGGCAGTAGGTGGAGCTGAGACTCCCCTGTCGCCCAGCGCTGAGCCTTTGCTTACTTAGTATAACTGCTTCAATAATTAATAAATTCTTTGATTGGAAATTGCTCGTTTTGAGTCAATTTTATAACAATGGACACAAAATATTACCTCTGAGCATCCAACATGCCAATGCAAAGGGACTCTGAAAGGCAGAGACACTCCTAACAGGACTCATTGATACAGGAGCCGGTGTGACTGTTATCTGAAGCAGCCAATAGCCCAATGAGCGGCGATTAACGACTCAGGGACTCTCCAGCGTGGATGGAAGGAGCGAAAGCCTGGAAAACCAACACTTGGTGCAAATAACAGGGCCTGATTGCCACAGTTAAACTTTTTGTGATGTCTGTGTCCCTGGTTTCGTGGGGGAAATATTTTTTAACAGAGTGGAGAACTTTTATGCATTTAAATTTTGTACAGGAGTCATTTGGGACCCTCGACACCCCCACAATGGTCCCCAGCTGAAGTGCCCCAGGCACTTTCAAGTATTGGAAGGAGCAGCCCAGCTATCAAAAGCCATAGTTCATACAGATCTAAAGCCCTGAAGGACACCTAGCCCTGGTCAGTTTTCCAGTTACTTGCCTTTTTTTTAACAATGTATTTGTTAATCAGTTTTTGGTACAGCTATTTAGTACTGTATTGAAATAAACACAGGCAGGGGACCTTCCTCCTCCTTGATGCCTTTATTAAAACTGATCAGCTCTGGTGGGGAGAACCTCTGGGTGGCTCCATGCTCATAACACTAGTGTTCCCAGGAGCGACTCACAAAAGGAGGAAGAGTGCAACTTCGTCCACTGATCCGCGGACAAGAGCTAAAAGTTCCATCCTCAAGACAACATAAGGAAATCTGCTGCTTTTTACTTCAACATTTGAGGTCTTGTGTGTAGCTGACATCTTTGAGATTAGGGTGATGGGTAAAAAGGCCTTGGTGGATGCTGGATTCTGTCCTCACGTCTAGTCATCACTTTGATTTGTCCATTTTGTGTTGGCTCGTTGTTTTAGGGGTTTTTGGCTTTGTTTTGTGAGGGGTCCATCCCGTTGCATGCAGGAAATGAGGTCATTTGCATGCCGACTCGATGTCCCTTCCCCTCCAGCGTCTGGGTGCCATCTTCCAGGGAGCAGCAGGGCGACGCTCGGCTAAGGGAGCCGTCCAGCAGCTGCTCCCGCGGGACACGGCGACCCGGGCCGGTAGCCCCGGCACGACCGGGACCCGCGCCGAGGCGGGAGCGCGCCCCCGCTCCCCGGGGTCACCCCCGGCACGGGCGGGCCCACGCCGAAAGGTGGGGCCCCCGCCGGGGCAGCGGCGGGCTGGCTCGAGGCGCTATTAAAAAGGAAACTGTTAACAGGAGATTACAACATGCAATTATTAACAAGAAATAGCTACAACTCACACTTGGCAGCAATTGCTTTAACTTGTGAACTCTGCAACCTTTAAAAAAATGGGCAGCTTTTTCTGCTCAGAACAATAGAACTAAATCTCTTTTAGTTTAGCCTTCAATGTTTATCTGCCATTACTCTTACGAAGCCAAACCTCAATCAATCCTACAAGCAATCTTTAAAAGCTGCTGCAGGGGTGCAGCCCCACCTGCAGCACCAGCCAGTGTTGAGATTTACCTTCTAACTTGTGATTTGTGATTTTTAACAGGATTGTTACTAGAACAATTCTAGTGTTGGTATAGAGGTGATGTCTTTTTACCTATTAATGACATAGCAAAACTGCATGGTTCACTGAGAGTAATTAGATAAGTCATAAATTCAAGATTCTTTAGCTCACATTCAAGACAAATCTTGAACTTTATCTGTAGTAATTTTTTGAGATTTAATTCCACTGTCGGCTTTTTTAGGTGCTTGCTTTTTACTCCATAGTTCTAACAAGGTAATTTTATTGTAAAGATTTCAGTACAGTTGTTTACTTGCATGTTGTTTACTTTGATGTTTAACCGTTATATGACAAATTTTCGGTAACATTTTTGTAATAATAGAGTTTAAATAAGTTAATTCTTGTTAAGATTGATTTTTGTTTAGTCTCAGCAATGTTAACTTTAAGTTCTTTTAGAGATACTTGATTAAGGTTAAGTTTTAGTGAAGTTGATTTTAAGTTTTGTTGAAGTATACCTGTTTGAGTTATAAGACATAATTCCTTTGCTATAACAAGTGAATGACATAAAGTCTGAATGAATTTTTGTCAAAATTTGCTCCTTTAAATTACAAGATAACACTATTTTGCTCTAGAAATAAGAACAGTTTTTGCTATTTTATTTTTTAGAAGCAATACTGAAGAATGAGAAACAATTCCATATTAGGACTGTAATTAGTTAGGAGTTATTTATTGCCTTCTTTTACTTTTTTGCTTTAATGTCATATATGTCTAGGGAAATATTACCTTAATTTCTTAAGACCATTTTTACTGATATATCAAGTAACCCTGATTATGGTGTTGATTTTGTGATGTGAATTTGCTGTCTTTTTATAACCAACATTACTTTTTTCATTTGCTATTTGTCTATGGTCCCATTAACTAACTATTTAACTAACGATAAATGAGAAAACCAGCTACTTTTCAAACCTTCACTTATTGTTCTCTAACTATTTATAAGACATCTATTATTTTTCTAACTACTAAGAGGTTTCTAAAATATATTAAAAAGACTCTTCCGGTTAAAAGCCTAGACCCTAGCCAAGTCCTAGCTTTAACTAGTAGAGAAAATTTTCTGCACAAAAATTATATTCAAGTAATTTTGGCTTACCAAATTTAGACCTAGAACAGCTAAACCTCCGTTTAAGGTGAACTTAGAAATCTTACCCGAGAATGATTTTTCAAGCCCTCACTTTAAAAAAATAAAGCTTGCCGATTACTACAGACTCTAAGTAATGGTACAATATTCAAGAAATTGATCATGTATTCTTTTAAAACACCATTCTATTTCTCATGTGCTATAATTGTATCTATTATCTGATTAATTTTTACTTAGTAAAAGTTTATTGTTATGTTACATACTGTTTTGCTTTGATGTTACCTTCTCATGTTCATAATGAGAAACACACATGTTATTAAAAAGCAAAAGAAACAGGGGGGAATATAGCTCCTCCAGAACTTTACACGAAAAAATTTTTTTTGAAAGCAGATCAAATCACATCAAATTGGATCCCTTAACCTCATGAACCACACCATTGGTGGAACCCCAAGGATTAGAATTCCTGGGTTCTGTGAAATTGCATTTTTGTCTTCATTTTAAATACATGGGAAGGAATCAGTCTAAAAATGCTTCTCCCTATCACCCTATCTATAAGAATTAAACTTGCAGTACAATTACACTTCTGGCAGACTTTCTAAATCCAGTAATGCAGCTGCCATCAGGAATGTTTTTAGTTTATAAAGATCAAGCCTGAGATTTTAGTGGCTGGAGTTTTTAACTAAATGATTCTTTTTAGGATGGGTATGTATGTGGTAATTTTGATAATAATTATATTAATCATGATACCTTGCTTGCTTCAATGTGTGCAGAGATTAATTAATAAGACCATTAAAGGAGTGGTTTTGGTTGACACAGAAGGGGGAGATATTGGGGTGCACGAGACAGAGAGTACTTTGGACCTTATTAGGATAAGAGAATTGATAGATAAAATGCCTTGGCAAAAGCAAACGGAACTTTGAAAATTAGATCTAGATAGCAAGAAGATTTAATTAGACAGGTTTACCAGAAAAAGAAAATCCTATTAAACAATGCAAGCAAGAGATGCTGTTATATGCATAAGTTCGTGTATGTGACTTCAACCTAATCATTGTAGTACACAGTACTAGTCTCCCTAAAATAGTCTATAAATGCTTGTATCCCACAAGAAAATCGGATTCTGATCACCGAGTCAGTCTTCCTGTCTCTCTCCAGCGATGACAAGAAGCCATCTCAAAAGGCAAACAAATGAGGCTCTCCTGCACTTCAGCTGTGCCACTCAGCTACACAGCCCTGGGTAGACATCGCGGAGCACAGGGACAACAGAAGGCACAGTAAGAGGGACAAAGCCACCCAAGCACACAGACTTTCCATCATTGCTGAGCCCCAGACAACCTCAAGTGCGGCATCACCCACCAGTCCTGTACTGTTGACAAAGAGCAGGTACAGCAGGTGCCGGCCAGGGTCCTGCCAGGCACTTTCTCTCTGCTCTCCTGTACTGCCAGCAGACATGCCTGCCTTCTTCGTTGCACTCTCAGAGCCTCATACCTATTAGCCACGGCCACCTGGGAGACTGGAGCAGTCACAGGGGAGATGTGCCGGCTACACCGAGCAGGAACCAAAAGCATCCATGGGCACAGCTGAAAGCCTGGATCTGCACAGGATGTTCTGGCTGTGTCACGATCCGCTCACGCGAGCAGGGAGCTGTGATGGGTCATTTTCCTGATCTCAGAGTGCAAAACACAACACAGTGGGGATTTCAGTATTAATCCAAACAAAAGCACCTTTATTGAATGCAAATGCAAATGCCATAGAGGGATTAAGGGAGAGGAAAAAGACAGACAAAAGAGGAGAGAGAGAGAGGGGATATAGCTAGCAAGTGTAGAAAGACAAAGTCCTTGTAATCCAGCTGATGGAGTTCACCTAGTCATGTTGGGAAGCTCTCAAAGGTTCTGGTTAACTCAAGATTCTGTTATAGTCCATTGCTGGGGGGGGGAAACAGATCTTGAAGAAAGTCTATTGAAACCGCTGAGGGGGAAAAAGATCCAATAAAGAATAGACATAACAGGTAGTCCATGTTCTCAGCAGTAGGAGAGGAGCAATGTCTTCTTGGTCCAATGGCCACACTTGCAGGCAAATATCTTGCTGTGGTCAGCTCGGCTCCCCCACACAGCTCCCCCGTGTTGGGGGTTTCAGTCTCAGTCCTTGGGAAGGGGGAGCTTCTCATGTCTCAGTCCTTGAGAGAGAGGCTTCTTCCATCTCAGTCTATCTGTCACGGTGGTTGAAAAGCAGATGAGGGGTCTTCTTTGGACCACCAAAGGTTACCCCAGAAAAGTCCAACCGGGCCAAGAGGCGGGAAAATTCCTGGGCTATTGTCGCCAAGCAGGTGCAAGCACATGGGGTGCCTCGCCCCCTGGCAGGCCCTGCTGGAAGCAGTCACTGTAGACACAGCTGTCAACAATTGCTTGGCAGGCCAGAACTCTGCTCAGGGGCCTCAGGATTTCTGGCCTTTATCCAGCACCGCAGGCCAGGATTCCAATCAGGCTCCTCAGCGTCCCCAACTCGGTCCTTGAGACAGTCATGAGGCAAATGAGGGGAACTTCAGACCGGCTCTCACAGGCTGCCCTGCTCTTCACTGGCTTTTGGCTGGAAATGCATTTGCACTTTCTTCCTCATCGAAAAAGTCCTCGGCTGGGCAAAAACTGGCCAATGGGCAGCATTCCAAAGGCAGTGTAGGTTGCAGCTGATCAAGGAACGGAGACTGTTCCCAATTCCAAACCACACCAGAATGCCCTTAGGAAGGACTTTCCATCTTTAAGAAAGAATGGCCAATTCAGAAGTGAATGTAGAGCCTTATTCCCTGGCTGACACGAAGGGAATCTTCCAACAGGCTTGAGGGTGTGTAGGACTATTATTGTCAGTCCAGCTCCAAGCTGCCATTGCAGAAAGTAATCCTGAAGTGGTCCTGATCATCTCTTCTGCTTCCTCAATTGCTTCGCTGCACGTTTCCTTCATTTTCATTTGAAAAGCTCTTAGAGTGGGTGTTGTGGTCTGTTTCTAGAATGTTCTGTCTCCCCCATATTATGGTGTTAATGGTTCTGCCTTTTTCCACAGTTACTTGTCAATTTCCCAACCCCTCCCCGGTGGCCCCAGTTACTGATGTATCATTTTAATTCCCCGCCCCCAGCTGCCTGCCAGTCACCCGGCACTCCTGCCTCTATCTCTAGAACCTTCTAGCCAGGGCGTCAGGTGATTGGTTCAGGGGCCAGGGCCCCTCCCTCAGTTTGTTACAATTGGTTCTCCCTTTATGTCTGTCACCTATGTATCACCCTTCCCCAGACAGGCTAGAAGGTTCTGGAGATAGAGGCAGGAGAGCTGGGTGACTGGCAGGCAGCCGGAGGCGGGGAATTAAAATGATACATCAGTAACTGGGGCATCCGGGGAGGGGTTGGGAGATTGACAAGTAACTGTGGAAGGGAGGGGAACAAAGGCAGAACCATTAACACCATAACATGGGGGAAACAGAACATTCTAGAAACAAACCACAACAAGTGGGGATTTAGATGGCGGGGCCCATGCAGCCTGCAGAGAGAATAACAGAAGTACAAACAGTCATAGAAACAGCACCAGCATTAAACCAGCCCCACAGCCAAGCAATTTCTCTGAAGTATTTTGTCTCCAATGACTGGTTACCAGTCAGGAGTCTAAAGGGAATCTAGGAAGCCAAGTGTTCTGATCAGTTTGGCAGGACTAGCACACACACCTTCACTGAGTCATTGGCTAGGTCGCAGCCTTCTGCTGCTTGCAAAACAATCCCAGCTTTTGTCTTTACTGCACAGGGAAGCTCAGGCAAAGCCCACCCACTCCCACCTTTTGCCTCAATGGCAAAAGGAACGCCCCGAGTGCTCCCTGCCAGCTTCCAAGCACCACAATGGCTTCTGTAGAGAGTCCAAATGTCTGTCCAGCACCAAGTGAGGAGGAACATGTGCTACAGCTCATGCTGAGGCACCCACACGGTACACTGCTTGATCAGACAAAGGATGCACAGGACGTACTCAGCAGCTTCAGGCACCTCCTCAGCAGCCTGACTGGCAGCCCACTCCCACGGCTCTAGCCTGGCTCTGCAGGGGGCTTCCTGTGGGACCTCCCTCCTTCTGAGACAAAGCTCTGGCTTTCCCATTCTCTGGGCCTGCAACGCCATTCCTGCCTTCCTCAAACCTGCACTCTGGTAGCCTCTCACCTGACCGGTCCTTGCCCTCTTGGCACCAAGGTCTCTCCAGCACTGTTTACCAAGGGACAATGCCACCCAGACAGACAGTGTCCAGAGAAACAGTGCCCATAAGGAGCGCAGAGCAGTCCAAAACAACACACAAGCTCTCTTTTCACAGCCTTTGCCTTTTGACTGGCTCTGCTTCGCACCTCTTCTTGTTCAGCTTGCATGGTGGCAACTTCTTGCTTCATCTCAAGCAGATTTTTCTCCTGCTCCTTCTGTACCTCTGCCAGGAAGTTTGCCCCTTGTGCCAGCAGCTGCTGTGCCACCAAACACTGCCCTTCCAGCTCCTGGTGAGGGGAGAAAGACACTTCCACATGAAGTCCCAGCCATCTCCCCCAAGAATCAGTGGAAGCTTCATGCCTCACACCACCCCCCAACTGAAAAGTGCATATCACTAGTGACTTTGTGCCCTCCAGCAATGCTGTTCTAATCCAAAAGTTAGAGGGAGTGTCAGCAGCTGGGAGAAAAGGAGATGCCACCATGCTTTCCTGCTCTGATGGCTGCCTGTTCCCTGGCCCCTCTCTCCTCAGGATTTCTACCTGCTCTCAGAGGCTCTGTTCTCCAAGTGCTGAAGTTGTCCTTGTCATCTCCTTTGCTTCCTGCATTTCCTTGCTTCAGGGATGACAGCAATCAGCCTGTCAGAAGAGGCTTAAGAGAGGCTCCGCTGATTGGAGAAATGGATGCTGCCCAAAGGGAAAAAGAAACAAAACAAACCATATTAAAAGAGACAAAGGAAAAAGGAGCCATTCTTTTCCAAACTGAGTTCCTAACAGGGTCAGGATGGATTCCTCTGGTGCCCAGAAATACACAGACATCGGACTGAGGGCACCAGCAGCACATCTGCCTTCATGTCCAGGATGCTGCTATTGCAGGAAACATGGCCCAGAACTGCACTAGTCCATTCCTCAAAGTGGCGTCACTTCCTGGGACTTTGGTCCTGATATCACTGTGGGATTGCTGCCTGCTGTCCAAAGGTTTTGTTCCTTTCAAGAAAGCCAACAGACTTATTCAAGATCCTCTTTGCTCTAGACATGGGCTATTTGAGTGACCAAGAGAGATCTGGGGCATAAGGCATTCCTCAAGAGACTCCCAAGAGCTCTGAAAATTATTGATCCCACATGTTGTTCTCAGAACCGCTGGACATGCAGGTTTTCAGCAGCAAGCCAGGAGCAAGGACACAAGCAGCAGGGCACAGATGTGCTCAGCTCTGGCTTGCAGGAAGAGCAGTGTCTGCCTCGGCATGCACCCCCTATCCTGTGCCAGCTGGCATCTTCCTTCACAGCAGGCACAGCCAAGGAAGTGTCCTGGTCAGCAGCTCCTTGTCTGCCACAAGACCTGGCAGCAAAGCCACAGCGATTCTCATCTACTTGACCGGGCCAGGCAGCACATGGGGCTGGCACAAATCCTGCACAGCTGTCCCCGTTTGGCTGGCAGAAACCTCTAAGAGTGCGACAGGAGGGACAAGCTGGGTGCCCTCAGATGCTCCCAGTGAGCTCCCCCACAGCCCCCGCCTTCCCACAGACCAATCTAAAACCGCTTGGCAGGGACTGCTTTCATTGTGTTCCTCAAACCCCGTCCCTGGCATTGCAATACTTCGGTTCCTTTGCTACCAGGTAAACCTGAATACACCAGCCGAGAGCAAAAGAGGGCCACAGAAAAGACCAGAGGGTGGGAATTCTCCTCTAAGGAAAAGCAGTGAGAGTTGTGCTTGTTTAGCCTGGAGAAGAGGAAGCCCCATGGAGACCTTTCCATAGCTGTAGGGCCTTCCAAGAAAGATGGGGACATATCTTTTAGCAGGGCCAATTGCAAGAGGACAAGGGGCAACGGTTTGAAGCTAAAAGACACTCAATTCACATTGGCTCTAAGGAAGAAGCTGTTTATGAGGAGAATGCTGGAACACTGGCCCAGCCTGCCAAGAGAGCTGGGAGAAGCCCCAAGCCTGGCAACATTCAAGGTTGGATGGCACTCTGAGCAATCTGATCTACTTGAAGATGTCCTTGCCAGGGGCCGTGGCTTTGGAGTAGATGACATTCACAGATCCCTTCTAACCTCAAGCAGTCTTGGATCCTACTTGGTTTCCATTTGAAAAGCATCCAGAGCAGAGATTACTATGTGGGGGCCCATCTGATTGCCTGGAGTTTGGCCAAGGAGCAAACCCTGACAGGGAACAGCTGTTTGGCCTGCAGCCCCTTTGCCTTGTACCTGCAGAAGTTCCTTGGCAGAGCCTCGCCTGTCCACATCCATCTGCAGGCAGCAGCCCAGAAATTCACACAAGCCACGGGGTAGCCTGAGCTGGTGCAGATTTGGTACCCCTTGCTTGCCTATCAGGTAGTTAGCCTGAAGTGAAAGGAAACAGGAGATTCTACGTGATTCTTCCATAGCCTTCAGTGCTCACCTAGACCCCATCTTTTAAGCTGCAGTCTACAGTGGCAATTTCTCGCCTTAGCAGACGGTTAGACATGAGCCTTCTCTCCCAAAGGAAGAAAGGTCCCAGTGCAGCCCCAGCTATTCCAAGCTGCACCAGGTCTAGCCTTGACAGCTGATGGGAGTCCAAGGGACGGTTTTAGAAGTGGGCCTTGCTGGAAGCACTTCAAGCTGTGGAAATGGGATTTTGTCTAATAGACAGGGACCAGAAGGACACGCCTAACTGAGCACATTTGCACCTTACCCTGTCACTGGTTTCCCGAATATAAGGAGCCTCTCCTTTGGCCATTTCAATTCCCACGATGCCAAGGGACCAGGTGTCCACTTTGGGGCCGTAGGGCTCTCCTCTCACCACCTCGGGTGCCATCCAGCAGGTGGTGCCGACCATTGACCTCCGTTTACTCTGCTCGGGGCTGAGCAGAGCACAGAGGCCAAAATCAGCTGAGGAGATAAACAAACACTGCTTCAAGTAGGAGACCAAGGAAAAGGGTTCTTCACTCTAAGTCCCAGAATGCAGTGCTGAATCGTGCTGGAAAAGCAGCTGGGCTCTCTTTCCTCAGGGCTGCAGCCAAGGACATGGGCAATTGTCCACTTAACAACCCTCCCACCGTGGCTTTTCCTCATTCCCCTGATGTTTACATTGTAACTCTCTCCTTTTGCAAGGAACACACACAGAAACCAGAGTTACTCTTGGTACCTTGTTGCCCTCTAGACCACCCAGCACCCTCCAGCTGTGCCCTGGGCTTGCAGAGCACTCCCTGCACTCTCACCAGCGCCACTGCTGGGCACCCGGCAGCCACTCCCAAGCAGCCACACACCGCCTCCCCAGAGCGCTGCGCCAGACCAGGAATACCCACCCAACTTGACGGAGCCATCCCGGCCCAGAAGGATGTTGTCACTTTTGATGTCTCTGTGGATCACCTGGTTGGCATGAAGGAAAGCCAAGCCTTGCAGGCACTGCGAGAGAAAAAAGAAACAGGAAGCCAAAAGTCAGCCTGATCTGATTGCATCACACGCAAATGGAGGCTGCTCCTGAAGGTTCACAGATCTCAAAGCAGCAGCGAGTGCAGGAAAGAGGAAGAGCTTGCTGCTGCAAGACTCGGAGAGCAGGATCTTTCCAAAGGAGGCATATTAGCTATTGAGGGGAAACATCAGTCGTTGCTGGAGACTGTCCCCTGCAAAGGCAGTCAGAATGACCGCTGCTGCAGTGGATGCTCTCTCCCTATCTGGAGGACAAACAAGGGTTTGCCAAAAGAGAAAAAGTCCCTGCCTTGGGTACCAAGGGGATCACTGTCGGGCGGGAGGCTGCAGGACAAGGGTTATATGTCTGCCTCGACAGAACCTGGAAGTAGCTCATTGGTCAGTTTTCAGCGGCAAGCACCATGCTGGGTGCTATGCCATCCTTTGAAGTGGAGACCTGTGACAGGTGAGTCTCTCTTTGGCTTTGCCACTGGGTGAAAACTCGCACACCAGCACCTTTGCACTTACAGGCAAAGAAGGCAATGCAGAAAGGTTTGGGGCAAAGGCTTGGAGAGGAAAAGGGGAGAACAGAAAATAAAAATGAAAAAGAGACAGGGAGTTCAATAATGGTAACTCAGAGTAAAGAACAGACTACAGTAAGGGCAGGGACTCTGACAGGCAGTTCAGTGCAGATGCCCCTTCTTCTCTGAAGCATGAGAGCAACACAGAAAGAAAGTTCTGAACATGGAATCGCTCACTTAGCATCACTTTCGAACTACGAGCCCGTCCAAGCCATCCCAAGCACAAGCAGGACCCCTTACCTCCCGACACACTGTTGCTATGTGTCCTACAGCCATCCTTCCCAGGCTGACCACATCAGCTAAGGAGCCTCCATCCATATATTCCAACACCAGCAGGACAGCGTCATGGACAAGGTAGCTGCAAGATGAAAGCAACAGCGTGGAGCTGAATGTGCACAGCTAAATTGCCGTATGGAAGAAAAGACTGCAGCTGAGTTTTGTTTCCAGGTCACTGGGAAATGAAGACGGAATCAAATGAAGACACACTCCACCCAGGCTATCCAGTGCCCCGTCATCTGTGCTGCCTCAATGAGGAAGGCACACCCGTGGAAAACGAGATGGCTTAGGTGGCAAGAAGGGGAAAAAGGCAGTTTGGTGAGGGCAAAGATAAATCCGGAAGCGGACGCATCCCAGCAGCTGCTTCATCATCTTCATATACAAACTGCACCATCAGCTCCAGCAGCAAGGAGACACAGTTTTCACAGCTTTTACTCAGGGCACGTGGGTGTGCAGCACTGCCAACACCCTTTGGAAAACTTTGCAGAAAGGAAAGTACAAACAGGAAAAACCATTTCAAACCTGGCAAATTATGTGCCTCCTAGCCTAGTCTTTTGGCATGCAAGGCAATGAAAAATAGTGGGAATGGTGCAAGGGAAATCATCTCTGGGATGCTTTCTCAGCACTTCTCCTCCAACACTTGGAAAAAATCACGCCCCAAAACAGCAAAACGTGCAGCCAGTGAACATACAGGCTGCTGGCTTAGTAAGAGAGCCAGGCTTCTGAGATCAATCTTCAAGCTGTTTATGCCAGGAACCACTGATGGGGACAAAATGCAATCTCCTGCCATGCCTCATACAGGAGTGGATTGATGTTAATTGAAAGATCCATTTTCTGTCAGAACTACTTACCTTTCAAAGTAGGTGACAATGTTGGGGTTCCTAAGTTCCCGCATGACCAGGATTTCCTTTACCACTTCCTCACAACCCTGGTGCTGGAGATTAAGTTGCTTTACGGCCACCTACGATGACGTTGAAAGCAGTGAGGGACAGACATCACCAGAGCCTCTTTCTCTGTGAACTCACGGGCCCGGGTGCCTTGACACCTCGGTCAAAAGGGACTCTAAACCATCAGCCACAAAGTGCTAACAGCACTCTCTGCACCCACAGACTTCTCAAATAGACTTTGCTTAGCACTACTATTATCGCTTACACATGTTTTGCAAGCCAAAAATAATTTTGCTCCTTTGAAGACAAATTGAAACCACTGGCAATACGTTAGCATTTCTAGGGGCTTTGACCAGCCTTTCAGAGACGGCTGCCATTTCCATTGTGTGCCAAAGTAAACACATATGTGACAGGGAAAACGCTGTCCAAAGAAGAACTCCAAAGTGACTCAAAGTAAGTTACAATCCTAGCACATCCTAACTTCTTCAGTTTGGGTTTCGCAACTCCGAAGAACAATCTTGCACATGGCTTAGACTTGTAATTATTTAGTGGGTTTATAAATTAATAACCCTTTCTGTGGTACACTGTGGATGCACCCCAGGTTATAAGCACCTAAGGGCTTAGGCCTTTTGGATGCCTCCTAGACCTCCCCTCCCTCCAAGTGCAGTTCCTGAGCCCAGCACTGCAGGTGGATAAGGAACTTCGTTATCTAATTCCTTACTATTAAGGAAGATGGAATGTATGTGCTGAGAGCCAAAAACCTCAATTCAGGACTCTGAACTTTTAGCCCCAAAGAGCAGCAGGACTCTCCAAGACACCACCATGTCTGTGCGGTACAGACAGCATCTCTCTAGTGGAATGTCACCCACACAGGATCAACACAAGGTTGTACTATTTAAGGCTCTTCAACAACTCCTTCATATTGATCTCTG
Source organism: Agelaius phoeniceus (assembly GCF_051311805.1). Taxonomy (NCBI): domain Eukaryota; kingdom Metazoa; phylum Chordata; class Aves; order Passeriformes; family Icteridae; genus Agelaius; species Agelaius phoeniceus. Next base: position 37,743,138 of record NC_135303.1, on the reverse strand, counting down.
TGTGTGTGCGTGTATGTCAACTAGGTTCCCTAGGACTGAAAGGCAAAACTGTGCTCCACACCAGATCTCTCCTTCTTTAGGTCTTGCATGATATTTTCCAACTGAACCACATGATGGAAAACAAAATATCTGTCTGAACCTGTGCTTAAGAGGAATTGGGCTGGAATGAATGCTCTTGCCATCAGCTAATCTATGCAGATTCATCCAGTAAGTCCAAGCTAGGGTGTCCTTCTCTGAAAGACACCACTGCCATCTTTGCATTCATTCAGGTGGGTAGGAAGGACAAAGTCTGTCCAAAATGCATTTTGCAGCCTGCCTCTAGACAGGCTGCTTCTGCGGGACAGCCTTTGCAGCAAAGACAGGCGGCCCAAAGCTCTGGCCACAGATCACATCCCAAGGGAAAGCACTCAAGAGCTGCAAAATCCGTGTGGGCACTTACCGCTTGTCCTGTGGCAGCATTGAAGGCCTTATAAACAGTTCCAAAACCCCTAGAAAAAGAGCAGAGGCAAAAACAGAGAAGTTGTTCAGTGCTCAGAAGCAAAAGGCAGCCCAGGCAGAAGCTCTCTGCTGCCTGCAGTGCCTCTAAAACACTGGGCTTTGTCTGCTCTTCAGCCAATGGCCCAGCGGCCCAGCAGCCCTCTGCCATGCAGAGTGTCCCAGAGGAAAGCTGGGTCCAACAGGAAGAAAATGGGCCGCTACAAATCTCAAACGTACACACTAGATTATGCATGCAGGGGTGTTCTTTGCCTTTTCCTTCTCGTGTCTGTGCCTGTGGCACGCCTGCCCAGCCAATGAAACACACAGTCCTGCCGGGCCTTCTCGCTCCTCTCTTGTGATCCTACCTGTCAAACTCAGGCAACACCACACAGCCTTTCTTATTTTCCTGACCACTGAATATCCAGCAAAATACTACTAAGAAATGCTACTGAGAGCTGTTATCTGACAGCTATCAGGTGGGAAACTGCTCTTTCAGGTTTTTCTTCTTTCATGAGTGTGGCCATATTACTTGGAATCATACAAAACCATGGCTCATGGGAAAACAGGCAATCTGGTGGCACATCTTGGAGGGACAGGAGGGCTTCCAGGTCCTGCTCCTTGAGGCAGCCAAGACATTGCCAGAATCCAAAGATTCATAATCTTTGATGAAGCCTTGTACTGCCTCAGCACTGAGACAGGGACAATCTAAAGCCAGGGTCTGAAGATGCTTGCAGCTTGCCTGACTTTCCATGGGATATTGCACCACCAAACTTCCTGGCCCATGGTTCTGTAGAAGTAAGCCTGGCTGCACTCACCCACTGCCAATACGTCTCCATCCCGTGTACTTCTTTTCCGGACCTCCCAAACTCACAACACGCCCTGAAAGAAACAAATTGCAAGAAGCAAACTTCAAAACAGAGATCCTGACTTCCAAGACAGCTGAAACCCAGCTCCACTCTCTGGGGCTCTGAGCAATTTCTGGTCGCTTGGCTAACAATAACATCAACAAGAACAACAACAACAACAGCAGCAGCCCCAGCAAGACAGGCAGCTCTGGCCTGCACAGAGTCTGATTCTCCCACACTCCTTTGGAGGGTTGCCTTGAAGGGAAACTAAGCCCATGGAAAAACCATCAGAACAGACAGAGACCTGAAAAGAATGGACACCAAGGCAAGTGGCTGTCATCTACAAATGGGAAGGAGGGCTGAAAACTCCGGACCCTTCATTTTCTTGGCAAGAAACACTCTCTTGTGAGATTCAACAAAAGGCTTCATAGTTCCAAGGATTAAATGCACCCTAACATCTGGGACGAATTTTTATCAACATCCTCTTTTTTTCGGATCAGAAAGAATATTGCAAAGTGAATTCCAGGAGAGGAGGGGATTTTCTCTACTTCTCAGCAGTTTGCCTAAAGAATGCCTTGACATTTTTAGAGAACAGCAGCTCATGCTGTGCTACATCCAAGAACAATGGCTGTAAGAAATAGAACCCTTTTCATTTATGAGCAGGCTAAGTTCTGAAGACCACTTTGCCCGTTCCCCATGTAGCGAAGAGCTACAAGTCCTTGTCTTCAGCCTGGGCTGAAGCAGTCACTAGCAGCAGAAGCAGTCACTAGCAGCAGCAGTCACTAGCATTGCACTCGGCCCCTTGGACACCACCCACGGGTCCCATCTTCCCACAGGGCACAGCCCAGATGGGCCACAAGGACAGCGCCGCTCCTCAGGCGCTGCCGTGACACAGACACCTGCACAAATGAGATGCTGATCCTCTCACGAGTCCAGGTGAAGGCAGCTGAAACCTCACAGCTAAGGAAGGCTGCAGCCTCTGCAGTCACACCACTGTCAGTGGCAGGGCAGGTATGACAAAAAGCTGGGCAAAGCCCACCAATTGCCACTGACAGCCACTGTGAAGAAGCCAGAGCCAGAGCCAGCTGTGTTACAAGCTGTTGACTGTGGAATCCTCTGATTCCTTGTCCCTCAGGGAAATCCCCAGAGCCCTCCCATGAAGGGAGGAATACTTACAATAGAGTTCCACCCTACCTGGGCAGACAGAAAACTCTTCCTCATGGACTCTTGCATAACACCGATACATCCCACTTCCTTTCCCCATAGGTCCCAACTTTCCCTGGTTTCTCCTTCCCCTATTTCCTCATTGGTTGTGATACCCCTGGTGGACGGCCCCTTCTTCCTGAGAGCCAATTCCCTTTGCCCTCCCCCTTGGTACCGCCCTCGTACCCGCCCCTACTGGAACCTTGTGCAGAGGACGTGGCTTATCTTTTGTCTTCTGGTTCCCCTCGGGCGTGCTCAAATAAACCTCGCTGAAACTGACCTTATAAAAGGCCTCTCTGCCTCTGTGCACTGAGCTTGCTGTGGTGAGTGTGGTGTGTGTGGACTTGACTGCCTGCCTGAATGTTTACCATTCAGGTAAGTGGCTTTTCCCCAGGAGATGCTTATTGGGAAATAGGTAGCAGCAACCAGCATCTAAACCCCCCCCGCTGCTACAGCTGACCCCACTCAAGACAGAACATGGTTGTCTTTGAATTCAGACCCCTGGAGGAGTCGATCCAACCCCCCTTTTGTCCCAGCAGCTGATGGCAGACACTGAGTAAACTGGGCTCTGTTCTGTACCTGACCGGTTATTCTCTGACAGCACTGCACTGGCAGCTCTTACTAGTTGTAAGAAGCGACTCAGTTGTACTGCAGAGTCACTAAGCCTTGGTGTGCTTTCCTAGAGTGCAGGACTCTGTGCAGGGATTGGAACACTGAGCCAATGCTCAGTGTTCCAAGAATATTTACCAGCTGGGCATTAGCAGAGACAAAGTGCCTGCTACTGGAGGAACATGCAGCAGAGGGGCTGCAGGCTTCCTCCTGAGAATTGCTTGCAGGGCAGTTTTATCTGACCATGCCACATAGATGTGTCTCTTTGATGCATCTTCCTAAGGACACAACTAAAATACCAACTAGGGATTGTAAGAAAAGTGTCCTGGTTTTCTTCTTTAGGGGCACTTTGAAAACAGTTCTTCCTCTCTGATAGCTTGAGATTGTTCTAAGAATGTAACTTTTTAACTTATAGGGGGTACTGAAAAGACATCTTCCACTCTTATTTGTGCTGTCACCTGATGTTCTCTTCAAGGAGGTCAGGCTAACCAAAATGTAGAATTCTTATCAAACCAAACCGTAGAAGGAATAGTAGAAGTACCAACAGTCATAGAAACAACACCAGCATTAAACCAGCTGCACAGCCAATCGATTTCTCTGAAGTCTTTTGTCTCCAATGACTGGTTACCAGTCAGGAGTCTAAAGGGAATCTAGGAAGCCAAGTGTTCTCATCAGTTAGCACACACACACCTTCACTGAGTCATTGGCTAGGCTGCAGCCTACTGCTGCTTGGGACACAATCCCAGCTCTTGTCTTTACTGCACAGGGAAGCTCAGGCAAAGCCCACCCACTCCCACCTTTTGCCTCAAAGGCAAAAGGAATGCCTCCAAGTGCTCCCTGGCTGCCCCCAAGCACAACACTGGCTTCTGTAGGGAGTACAAATGTCTGTCTGACACCAAAGTGAGGAGGAGCACGTGCTACAGCTCATGCTGAGGCACACACACTATAATACACTGCTGGATTGCACAAGAAATCCCCAGGACGTACTCAGCAGCTTCAGGAAGTGCTTCTCTCTCTCCTGGCTTGAGCGGGGTGAACTGCTCATGCTCCGGTTTTCAGGCTGCGGAGAGGAGGCTTCTTCAGAGGATGCTGCTGCTGCGGCAGCTTTGATGGCAGATCCTGCATCCCTCTGGGACAAGAAATTTGTTTGTGTCAGAAGGGTGCCTGGCAGCGATGGCCCAGACACAGCATTTCAAAGGCAAGCCCTTAGGAACAACACTGGTGTTAGGCTGCAAGCTGAGCTGTCAACTCTTCCTCCTCAAGTCAAACCCAAAGAGCAGTCAGAGACTACAGCTTGTCACAGCCAGCCATAGGAGAGACTGTGACAGGGAAAGAACGACTGTACATTTCACCCCGTTCTGAGGACTGCATTCACCATGGACAAAGACAACTTGTTCAGAATCTGTGTGGGTCACCATGCTCACCTGAACAAACCCCTCAAAAAAAAGCAAGCTCTAGGAGGCCAGCAGAAATACATGCACAGGATTGCTGGCCCACTGGCCAAGGCACCAGCCCTGCTGCCCAGGGCAGCAACTGAGATTCAGTGGCCCAGTAAGTGTCCTTCTGACCAGCTGCCATGGAGACCACAGAGCGTGGTGCTCAGAGACATTTCCCCATCCACCTGCTGCTCTGCAGGGGAAAGGCAACAAGGGCAGAGACCACTTGTTGCATGAGTGCACTGCCTCCTGCTCTTTCACTCACCTGCTTTTGGTCAGCCAGCCTGTACTGCAGCAGGACCTTGTGCATCCTTTCCATTTCTTCTTGGTGCCTCTTCTCCATTGCCTTCATCTTCCTCTGAGCTTCCTGCAGTTCTGCCTGCAGCTTGTCCTTGATATTCCATCAGGAGAAATCTTACTGGCACCTGCCATCATGCTCAGGTTTCCTCTTTTCCAGTCTCAAAAGCACTTCTATTCAGACACTTCCTTCTTCTTCTCTACCCAGCTCTAACCCTTCCATCCTAGCTCTTCTTCCTGGTGCTCAGCGCTGGAACCTGCCAGGCTCTGTGCTCCCAATGCCTGCAGTAGTCCTTGCCTCCCCTTGCCTGAGATGTCCAGTTCATGCCCCATCACTGCCCTTCCCTCTGCTAGCTGGCTAGTCAGGCTCACCTGCCCATTCTCCCACTCCTCCTTCAGCACCTGCCACAGCTGCTCTCTTTGGTTTAGCTCTCTCTGCAGCCAGTACACCCTGTGTAGGACAGCAGCCTTCTGACGCTGCTCTTCCTGCAGGACCTGCACACAAATGAAGACAGCTTTAAACTTCCCACCCACCACTTGTGTGGCAAGCAAGACTATTGTGCTCACGCTTTCCAAAAGCATTTTGTTCTCATTCTCATTTTCATGAAGGGTCAGCTAAGAGACAATCCCATCCAGACAGACAGTGTCCAGAGAAGCAGCGCCCATAAGGAGAGCAGAGGAGTCCAAAACAGCGCACAAACTCTCTTTCCACAATCTGTGCCTCTTGACTGGCTCTGCTTGGTATCTTGTTCAGCTTGCATGATGGCAATTTCCTGCTTCATCTCAAGCAGCCTTTTCTCCTGCTCTCTCTGTACCTCAGCCAGGAAGTTTGCCCGTTCCTCCAGCTGCTCCAGTGCCTCCAAATGCTGTTGTGCCAGTTGTCTCTCCTGATGAGGGGGAGAGACAGTTCCAGATGAAGTCCCTGCAATGATCTCCAAAGAAAAAATGGAAGCTTCAACCCTCCAACAACCCCCCCCCCACCTGAAAAGTGCACATGAGTAGTGACTTTGTGCCTTCCAGCAATGCTGTTCTAACCCAAAAGTTAGAGGGAGTGTCAGCAGGTGGAAGGAAGGAGATGCCACCTTTCTTCCCTGCTCTGTTGGCTTCCTGTTGTCTGGCCCTTCTCTCCTCAGGATTTCTGCCTCTTCTCAGAGGCTCTGTTCTCAAAGTCCCCCTGCCCTTTGATCAAGGAAGAGCTGCAGATGGACTGCAGGACGAGGACGAGGCCAGCACCTCGATGACCCAGTCACTAGGCAGGCCACCAGCTGAAACACCAGCAACATGGGGCCTGTTGCATCTGCTTCAGGCTCAAAGGGAAGACCTCTGTCCACCATGGAAGGACAGAAAGCAAGGAACCCAGTTGCTGGCACTGCAGTTGGCAGCAAGCTCAGCAGCCATCTGCTGCATGGCACGAGGCTGTGGGGAAGATCCTGCCCCTTCGCTGCCATGCTTTGGGTGGTGGGTCCACCAGCCTCCAGGTTATGCCCATCCTGAACCTGTGGCTGCATATACTATCCCAGCATTATCCTCTGGGTCTTCACAGACCTTGGACTATGAGCCCTTGAAGCCCCCTGCTGCCTGGCTCAGCAAGGTATAGCCCACAGCAGATGCTTATGGCCATGTCACATACTCAGGCTGCTCTTCTGCTAAGCCAGCCCTCCAAAGTTGCCTGAAATCTTCAGGTGTGTATTGTTTCTTACCAGTTTTTGCAGGAGCTTTTTTTCTTCCACTTGCTGAGCAGATTGCCAGAGTCTCAGAGCCTTCCCGCACTGCTCCCCTACCCAGCGGAGCTGTTGAGCCATGTGTTCACTTTGCTGCTGGTTGAGAGATCTTAGAGCCAGCAGCTCACGACGAAGGCCCCTCACATCCTCTGCAAACATGACACATGGCAAGAGTCAGAGACTCCACAAGCAGAGGAATGTGCTGAAGTGAAGCCCTTTCCGTTTCAGGCAAGGAGGGACCTGCCCTCAGCTCCTTCACTCCTCAGGAGCCTTGCGGACAGAGCTGGCTTGGGAGCAGCTGCACTAGGCAGGGCCATCAGCAGAAACAAAGCGCACGAGCCTCTCACCGAGTATGGCCTCCTGGGCCTGCGTGGCTGCGCGCACTTGGGCTTGCACACGGCTCCTGGCCATCTCCAGCTCCAATATGTGCTGCTGAGCCTTTAGCAGGCTGCTTTGCAGGCTCTCCTTCTCTGACCTACAAGGTGTGAAGATGAAGAGCAATTGTTCCTGGCACACAGGGACAGTTTCTCCAGTAACCTGTGCCTTAAGATCCCTACACCTTAGTATGGAAAACGTCTTGCATGGCAACTCAGATACAGCAGGACTATTTTACCACTTCACATAGTAAAGCAGGCCCCTCCAGGTGACTGGGCAGCCTTCCCTCATGACCTAGCCCAGCTGAGTTTGAGCTCAGCAGCCAAAGCTCAAACTGCTGTTGCCTGACACGTGGGTGTGCCCACCAAGTATCTGCAAGGGAGCAAAAGCCCAGCCTCTGCTCACAGCCCTGAGCTCATCAGCACTTTCAAGTCACTCTGCAGGGGGACAGAACCGTGCTCTCCTGGCTGACTCGTCAATGTTTCGTGCCATTCATAGTATACGGACCAGTACTTTGTTTGCCAGGCACTCTCTGAGTAAAAGAGACTAAGGGAATTCACCAAACGATATAGTGAAGCCTCCGGCTTTCAGCAACATGAGTAGGGAAGCAGAACTAGGTTTTTATCTGAACAAGAACTATCTCAGGGTAGGGACCGTTTCCTGCCATTTAAATGACTGGAATTTGATGAACAAGACCACTCGCTACCTTTATTTTTGGCTAACTAAGCCAGCAGTGCCCAAATATCTTGGTACTCTTTAAAAAGGAAGAAGCAGCAGCCAAAGGGACCTTGACAAGTTACACAGGTGGGCGGACAAGTGGGCAAGAATCAGCGCTCATCAAGAATCCCCAGACACTGCCAAGAAGTCACAAGGCCTTTCCCTTCTGCTGCTGCTGGTGTTTGTAAGCCGATCTTGCTCTGGCACTATGCTTCACAAGAGTGAGCTCTGAAGGCTCTCAAGATTTTCAGCATGACCCTCCAGCTTCACCTGAAGTGTCAGCACCCTCCTCACAACATTCACATGGAAGAGCCTTGAATTTCAAAAATCCTATGTCAAACTGCTTGTCGTGGAAAAATCGACTATCAGCTGCACCCAAGGAGAAAGCAAAACCGGAGGGAAACTTCCGTTCTCTGCAAACATCTGCTCGGTTTCCCTGCTATTCAATTCATTGCCAAGTTGGCTTGCTTTGCACTCGTGCAAAGTGTAGGAATGTGCAAGGTGTCCCAAGCAGGTGCCCAAAAAGGGCTTTGAGTGCTTGAGCTGGCAGAAAAAAACCATTCAGATGACAGTATCCTTTTCTCTTTGCTTGTGTCTCCTTTATACTCCATGTGAGAACCATCTGGAGAGCACACAGCAGGCTGTAAATCCTGACATCATGCCCAGCACCTTTGTAATTACAGACCTTCAATAATGTCCCACCCAGGGTCTCCTCCCTGCCCTTACCTGGCCTCTGCCAGCTGCTCTGAAAGGCCTCGTAGGTCCCGGTCTGTGGCTGCCAGGCGGGCTTCCAGGGCAGCATTCTCTTGCGCCAGCACCGCCTTCTCTCTGCACACCTGGGACAGTGTGTGCCCTTGGCGAGAGAACTCCTGGAGCAGCTTCTCCAGACCCCTGCGGGCTGGCCGCTGTGGGCGGCAAACCTGGAAGTGGGGGGGCACCATTTTTCAAGAGGAACAACAACAACAACAACAGCACAGTCTCTGTCTCAGCTTGCTGCCAGAAGCAGCATTCGGGGGGGGGGGTCTTGCTAGGACAAATCCCTCTCCCACAAGTGCTGCCTAGGAACAAGGGGAGCATACCTTTGGCACTGCCAGAGGAACGGCTTCCTTCAGCAGATCCCTTTGAGGCTGCCATTCCTCCTCCATCTGTGCCACCACTTCAGACACCGTTTCTAGTGAAGAGTGGCACTGTCTCTCAAATGCAGCCAACTCCTTCCATCTACGACAAGCAAACAGACAAACAAGCCTTTAATTGCAACACGGTCTCCTTGCAAGACCACGACTACATACCATGTCCCACGTAAGGCAGTCTCAGGGGCTTCCAACAGCCCCCTACTTCCACCTCAAGAGAATGCTGCAATTCCCTCCCTAGACCAGCATCTCTGTCGTTCATGCTGGTGAAAGAGTCACCACTGAGGAAGTCAAACTAGCTTCCAGAAGCCACAGAACATTTCCAGAAAGCTCAGGTACTCTCAGTATAACAGCTTCCTGCCTGCTGATTACAGAGCTTCCTGCCTGCTCCTTTCTGATTACAGTGGCTACCAGACTTGCAAAAGCTTTTCTTTGGCTAAGACACACTTGGGAAGTCCAGATGAATACTCCCACAATTCCTATTGCTCTCACTAGTGAAATAAGGAAAGAGCCTGCAAGCTATAACTTGGGGAGGAGGTGGGTATGATTTTCCAATCCAATTATCAAAGGATGGTTTAGGCTGGCAGAGACCCCAGGAAGCATCTAGCCCAGTCTTCAGTTCCAAGCACTTGGGGTTAGCATCTGGACAGGCTGCTAAAGGCTCTGTCCATCTGGGACTTTTGAATTTCCAGGGGTGGAATCTGCACAAGCTCTCTGAGGCGCTTGTTCTGCTGCACGACTACCTTTGCAGTTCAATGCTTTGCTGTGCTTAAGGGCAGCCTGAACCTCCCTTGCTTTTTACTCTGGTCTAGTTCAGAATGCTTTTTGTCAAGGTTTAAGAAGTGAGTCCCAGCAGGCAGCTCTGCTCTAGCTGGGTCAGCAGCCAGACCTGCCCTGGGCTGCCTTCCCCTGTCTGTGCTGAGCAAGTCAAAGGATGAGAAAGCCAAATTTGTTCTTTGACACTTGGCTTCCTAAAGCCCAGCAATGCCCACCCTTGCTGAGAGAAAGCGAGAAAGCTTAACACACACCTGAACTCCTGGATGCCGCGCACCGCATCCGTGCTCTCCTGCCGCTCCGCCTTTCCTGCCTGGGCCGAGGAGTCCTGACTGGCAAGGACCTCTCCTAGTGGGGCCTGCAAGGAATGGGCGGGGAAAAAGCACAAACAAGCAATAAGGAGCAGGCAAGTTGGCTCCTGAGAGCTGGCAGAAGCAGCAAGCAGTGACACAGCTCACCTGAAGGCAAAAGCTCATGTGTGGGGCTGTTCATGTGGTATTTATGTGGTGTTTATGTCCCAACTAACCCTTGAGTTGCTCTGGAAGTGTCTGAGTAGAAGCAGGGAACATTCCCCTGCTCTGCTCTGCTCAAGTGGCTTCCCCTCAGGATTTCAGGCCTTAGAGAGCAGCCAATAGGAACTGCATTCCAGCCCTTCACAGACAGACTTTGTCTCTGCCACGCAGAGCTGCTCAGGAGTCTTCTCAACAAACGTGGGTCACGTCCAAGTTAAGGGTGCAGTTGAAGCAGTGCCTGTAGCTACCTAGATAGGGCGTGGAGAGGGGTAGGTCCCTGCAGGCAACAGTGGCTCCTCCACACCCCACAAGGCTGTGAACTGCGCCTTGGGACCTCTCTCTCTGCTGACAGCAGGGAGCCTGCACAGACTCTGGGCACAAAGGGGCTGCCTTTCACAGCAGTGGCCCTAAAGGACATCATGCTACCGCATATCTGACACCAAGGGAAGTTCACAGTCCCTGTGAGAATGCCAGGACAATGATGCCTGCATGTGAAAGTTTAGATGCCATTTCCCGTGGGTGGTCAGTGGCTGGGCTGAAGAGCTAGGTCATGGCAGGACTCCAGCCCACAGCATCCTCAGCCACAAAGGGCAAGTGCTGCCTGCTCAGAAACTTGCAGCCCTGCACTGCACCAAAGCTTTGCACTGAACCAACCAAAGCTGCCACTGATTGCTACAGGATGCTCAGGCCCTGGACTGACAACACCTTTGTTGTCCTTTGCCTCCCCTTTAGCCTCTGGAGGAAGAGAGCGAGCCAGAGCAGGTTCTGCTGCTGCGGTGCTGCTCTGCAGACAGGCAGCAGCATGAGGGACAGGGAGGAACCTGTCATTTGGAACCTGACTTCTCCTGAGCTCTATTCCCAGCTGTCCTGAGCAGGAGTCATGAATTTGGATAAAAGTGGGATGCTCAGTCATTAAAACTCAATTCAAGTGGGCTAATGAGACGAATGTTTAGACAGGATTGCACATGCTTCTGAAGGAGATACTTTAGCTAGGCTATAATTAGCATGCAGCCTCCTGTCTGCAAAGCTTGACTTTCATTAGTTCAAAGCTCTTCAGGTGAAAAGGAGGAAACTGATGGAATCCTTCTGGTAGTGTTCATGCAGACGTTAAGGTGGACTCTCTTTTGGCCTGCCTGGCTGGCACTCCACTGCAACAGGCCATGCCCACAGCTTTCTCCACAATCCTTAGACACCAGGAATGTCAAGGGTGCCCATCCCACTCACCGAACCCTGCCCTTCACTCCTTCCACGTCTGAGGCGACCTGCCAGGGGCAAGGGAAAAAGAACCAAGTGCTCTTAGAAAACTGTTTGTGCTGAGGAATCCCACAGAACAAGTCCACCCAAGCAGAGAGCATTTTCCTTTCACAACATCCCTCCAGGAGCAACACTTCTTTAGCACAGCAAGCAGGACTGCAAACCAGTACCCTAGGTTGTGTCTACCTTTTGCTCAGCTTTGCCACTAAGGAACTAGGAACTTGGTGATGAAGATGCAAATTGTTCCTTTGCATTCAGTGCCTACATGGGAGCTCATTGTCCAGCCTACAGCTAAAGCAGCTTTTTTCTCCTCTCTTTCCTGGATTTGCTTTTAATCTTTGTAAAAAGCATGCAGGATGTCCCACGTGGTTGCTGTAAACAATTGCCCACAAAAGCTTCCAGCAAACCCCTCTTAGCACTTGCAGCGCTGTTGGGACATAGCACAGGCCCAGCTCTGGGCTTCAGGAGCACACACAAACTGCTCGGCACTTTGCCCTTCAGCGCAAAGCCAGTGGCTCTTGTAGCACACAGAGGGGTCCAGTAAAACAGGCACATCCTTTAAGGAGGGAATGCAGAAAAAAGATGCTTTTCCTCAGCTCTGCAGAGAAGCGCACAGTTTTTAGAAGGATGCCTGCAAAGCTCTCCCAGTCTGCATTTTGGAAGATCCTACACTCTGCTCGGCAAGAGACACCCCTTTTGCAGCTGAAGCTGTTGACAGGAACTTTACCAAACCTATGGCATCTTGATCCAACACGCTACCCCAAGGGGAAAAAAATCTTCTATTTACCAGTCAAACGACGAAAGGCTTTCCGAGAAGCCGCCAATGAAAAGGCGCTGCTGAGTGCTCTACGGACTCGCTCCATCGCTTGAGCAGTGCTGCTTGAGTCCGTAGGCCAGGAAACAAAATGGAAAAAAACCCCACTTGCACAGGTCTTAAGACCGTGCAAGGAAAAAGGGGAAAAACAAGACATGAGTCCACGGACTGTGCAAGAAAATACAGGAACAAAAGGACACCCGCTGTAAGCTGAGAACAGCTCAGTTGAGGTGATCCTCCTGCACCGAGCGTGCCAAGAGCTGCTCTGGACGCTGAGGCCTTGCAGGCAGCAGAACAACCTCCTGTTGACAAGACTGTGACGTGGCAGCCCTCTGCTGACATCACAATAGCAGCTGCTCTGGGCTGGTCTGTGAATTCATGCATAGCAACCAAACCTTCTCTACAGCTAACGCAAAAGAAAAGCTCGGAAAGTTCTCCTCTGTCCCAAAGCAGCACAAAACCCCCTTGCAGTCCATAACCCACAGCTGAAAGGATCCAAGAGTAACACAAAACAGGCACCAAGCCCATACAGCCTGTATGCCAAGCTGAACACTGAGAAAGAGCCAGGATGTGAGGAAACCAAAGGCCATGTGCCCTTCTGCCCAGCAGCACTTCTGACTAAAACCAAGAAGAATTGCGTAAATTCTGTGGATGAAATTGTGCTTTGCTCATATCCCAGAGAGTTCCCTCCATTGGAATGCCTGTCATTCCTGCCCATTTGCTGCATGGCTAACATCAACCAGCAAATTGTAGGGCTTGCTGAAGGAAGAATGACACCTAAGTGGGGAGAAAAAGCCAAGTGACCAACCTGCTGCACATGCAGCACACTGCTGCTGCACAATGACAGCACCTCAAAGAAGCTTTTGGGGCCTGTGCCTCACTTCTGGCAGCTTCCCTGCAGTAGGCATCTGGCAGTCACAGAGATCTGACTCTAATGGACACACAGGAAGAAGGAAAAGAACGTAAAATCCCAATGTAGGACAACGTAGAAGCTGATGGGAGGAGGAAACCAGTGTGACAAAATGGGCAAGTCCCACTTAAAAGGGAGTTATGAGGCAGAGACCAAATGGGTGGTCCAGCTAGCGGGCACACCTGAGGAAGGCAGGCTCAGGAAAACAGAGCAACCACAAGCCTTCCAAAGTTTGGAAGCTTCCTTCCCCTCCTCTCCTCTGCCCTTGAAACCAGTTTTTTTTCCCTCCAAAAAATACTTTCTTGAGCATTAACAGCAAGTGCCTGGAAAACCACCAGTGATTTTCTTTCTCAGTTAAAAACTAAAAAGAATGGAGAAAGGTCCGGGATTTTGCTCTTTGCCTGCTTTTGCAGCCATGGTAGCATTTTGGATGGGCTCTACACAAGTCCAGGTGTTTCCCAGCCCCAGAACCACCACTGGCATGAGCCCAGCAAGTGTAGCGGAGAGAGCAGCTGGTCAGGCACCACATGTGACGTGTGGGAGGCTGCATATTGTCCTGATGCAGATTCCCTCTGTGTGTCAGACTGAAAGTCAGGACAATTCTCAAGAAATCTCTGATTAGATGAGGAACCCCTTTGGATCCACAGATACCACATTTGCGCCTCACTGGTGTCATAATCCCCAATCTTTAAAATGTTGCTGGGTCACCTCAATTTCCTCCAGGCTAGACATCAGGGAATAGTTTCAAACATGCACTGCATACAAATCAGTCCCCAGTGCCTGCATACCGTTTTCTGCCCACCATTCACAAAACACCCCTATTTCCTCTAAGAAAAGCAACAGAAAGCTCTAGCAGCCTGCCCCCACCCCAAGAGTTTCCAACCAATTTTTTCCTCTACTTTCTACATCCTATGTCTTAGCAAAAGTGGTTTCTGCCGGCACAGTGGAGACAGACTGTGGTGTTTCATTTTAGTTCAATGGTATGCTGTTTCACCCCTTGAAAATGTTCCGTTTATTCCAAGCCTGTGATCCTCCCCTGAAGTATCATGTATCTGTAATCCCATTGACCCGAGTTTTATTCCTCGCCTACTTTGAATCTCGCTGGTAAGATGTGCAAGGGAGACCAGACTGTCTCTTGGCCCATTTCTCCCTTTCTCACCCTCCCTCTCTTCTCCCTCAGAAACCATGCTGCTCCTGGGGTGGCACCCTCAATAAACCCTCATGTAATGATCATACTCAGAAGCCTTGTGGAGTCTCCTTGCCTGCCTGCAGCTACAGCGAACATAAAGCTAAGGGGGCCCCCGAGGACTCCGCAGGGATCCTCAAAACAAACCGCAAGAGCCAAGCTGCTTGCTGAAACCCTGAACTTCAGTGCTCTTGAGAACAACACTTGGAAATCCCACTGGAATCAGCATTTCTTACAGGGATTGGCATTTGCTGAGGAATGGCTTACACTGCTCATCCTCTTGGCAGCTCACCTGGGCCTCGTGATAGAAAGAAGGAAGCTAAGTGAGTCTGTGGCGTTTCCTGGCAGGAACAAAGCCTTGGGAGAGCAAGCAGCATTCTCAGGCTGCTCTCAGGGGAAAATCCCAACAAGCTGAAGACACCTGGCTAAAGGGGTGAATAGCATTGTGAGCTACGCTGGCCTGCAATAGCAAGGTCCTGGACATGAAGGTAAGGGGCACAGTGTCTTCGTATCCTGTTTCTGCATCTTTCTGGGAAGCAGAGGAATCCTGCCTCCGCCTGTGAGGAATTCAGCCTGGGAACTAATAGTTCCCTTCTGGTTTGGCTTTTGTCCTTTCTTCTTTTGGACAGCATTGCTTTGTAACATCAGCTGAGCCTGCTCCCAGGGTGCCTGATTGGACCCTGTCGGCAAAGGAAGTGCAGGAAGCCTGGAGAGGAGGCACCTGTGCTTGAGGAGGCTTTGTGGCCTGCTAGCTCAGCACAGGACTGGGAATGAAAACAGCTAAATCCTGCACTCCATGGGAAGGTTCCCTTGCCGGTCAGCGTGCGCTGAAGCTGTGCTTTGCCCTGGCGCTGTGCCTTGCGGACGGACAGTCCCGTGCGTGGCTGCGCAGCTGCCCGAGGCTCTCCTCCCTCACAAAGGGGCCCCGCCCCGCCCCGGGCGCCCCCTGGCGGCTGCCCCGCCCCGCCGGCCCCGCACAGGGGCGCTCCCTTCCCATGGCGCCGCCTAGCGGCAGCCGCCCCTCACTGCAGGCACGGAGGAGGGACCGGGCCCTGCTGCTCCTCCTGTCACGTGTCTCCTTTCTTTTCCAAGAGACAGGAAGGATCCAAAGGAAGCGTTATCCAGCTGTGTCCCTCTGCTTTACTTGGTGGGGGCCGACAGTCTCCCTGAAGGTGGCCCTAGTGCATCCATAAGTTCTGGTGCAGGAAAAGGCCCCTTCCTTCTCCCACCAGCTGTCATTAGTGCCTCAAAAGCACCGCCCAGCTCTGGAAGGAGAAACAGCCCAAGGCACAGTGGTGCCATCCCTGCTCAGCCGGGGCTGTCTCGCACAGCAGCAGCAGCAGCAGCAGCAGCAGCAGCAGCAGCAGCAGCAGCAGCAGCAGCAGCAGCAGGAGCAGGGCTTGCCTTGGCTTCACCTGGGAAGCCAGAAGCCTCTGTAAATCAGCACGTTCCCAGGCTGCATCAGCTCCTGATGCTGGGTGAATCCTACTAGCTCTGATAATTTCCAAAAGGTTTTTATAAAGGCAGCAGTGTAGACATACATGCAGAGCAACCAGCATCCAATAAATGTGTGAGAAGTTTCCCCACAGAAAGGAAAAGAAAAATGTGTCCTGGGAGCAAGATCTCAAGAAGAAATGATTGAGATTTGCAGTTATACACAGATTTGTTGCGGCATGTCTGCAACTAGCCTCTGTGAGTGACCTGCACTCCCAGAGCCCAGAGCACGCTTGCTTAAACTGCTGACGAATGAGGCAAGAGACGGGTCTTTGTGTTGAACTCCAAACATTGTTTATTGCACTGAAGAGGGTCTAGGGACAGAGACAAAATGGGGCTGAGGACACAGGGTTTTATATGGGAGGAATAAGGCGTGGAGCAACACAGTAAGCCAGGACCAATAGGTGACAAGTGAGGGGAGAACATTCTAGGGTGTGTACATAGAAGGAAAAAATGGCAGTTGAACTGGGTGATACCAACAAAACCTGCTGCATCAGCATGAGCCTGCAAATGCCCATGGACAAGACTATTGCATTCTGAGAAGTATCTCTCTTTGACCTTGGTCATCTTTGCCCTGAGGTTAAAGTTCCAATGGTAGGCCCCTAGGCTTCCACACAGATTTAAGGTGCAACCATGATAACTGTAAAAAAGGGAAGAAAATTCACCTTTCTGAAGAGGCAAGCTCCTCATTGTATCATGTGCACAGCCAGGCTTTATCAAAATCAAAGGGTAAAAAGAAGGTTACCCCAGCAGGTATGAGTTCAATCTAGTTCTCTGCAAATTTCTTATATGTGTTGGGATAAATTACTGCTCCTTTCCTGTGGCCTTGCAAGAGGAGGAGAATAATAGTAATAGTAATGATGATTTTATATATATATTTATATGTATATTTATATATATAAAATCATCATTATTAATACTATTTATATATATATATATATATATATATATATATATATATATATATATATAATATGCACAATAAATTATGCATTAAAAATGGAAGTACTTAGATAATCAGGCAGTATTTGCAATTCATAGACTATTGATTCCATGGCATGTTTGAAGAAACTATCTTAATTCTGTTGTAATAACTTTTAACTGACGTGGAATGAAGATTGAGTATTGTACTGATTAACTCTGTGAACTTACTTAGGTTGCACCATTGGAAGAACAATTTTGTTTAAAATGTGATGTAAATTACATACGACTTTGAAACACAAAGATGTTTTGTCCTTGTCATTTTAGAACAAAATTGTTCTTGCTCAAAATTCTGTTTATTAGGCAATGTAATGGTGTCCATTTGGATACATAAAAATTTAAAAGTCAGCTCCATTGCAACAACATATTCATTCAAATACTGGTTTAGGGAATGTTGCTGCCTTAGTGCAGCATAAATGACCACATTAGTTAAAAGTCAACCAATAAACAAATTCAGCTTTAAGTTATCATACAACTGCTGTTGTACAATTCTTTCAGGATCTTTTGCTGGTCACCGTGACTTTGAGAAATGTTAAAAGTCTCTTTCCTCAGCTTGAGTGCTTGAGGAATGAGTCGGAGCTTTTCAGTTCTTGGTCTCAAGGTTGTTTATTGCGTCTTATCTATAAAAAATTTACTCTGCTGAGCTCTGTCCAGCAGGACAGTTCTAGGCACACTGCCTACCCCCAGGGTGGTGTTATGTCTTTATACTAAAAACTACATATATAATGTTTACAATCACTTTCTAATACTTATCACCTGTGTTGACAGTGAGCTTCTACTCTAAACCCATCTAAAAGTGCCAAGACCACAGCAGAAGATGGAGGCCAAGAAGAAGAAGGAGAAAGGCTGGACACACCCAGATCCCTCCATCTTGCCTCCTGAACTCCCATTCTAGAAACGCCAAAATCTACTTTTCCACTCTGTGATAACTTCACTATTACTTTACCTGTTGTGTACCTTAAACTGTTGTGGCTTGCTGATCTTCATATAGGGTTGTTAATTTGCTCCACGGGTCATAATCAAAACTACAGGTGTTTTGGGCTCCGTGCCAGGGCTTCTGAGCCTCCTGGCAGGGTCTTGGCCATTCTGGACAGCTAGAGAGATGTCCTAAGTTCCCACACAATTCTAGCAGGATTTTCTTTTTCTCCTGTTCTGCTACTTTTTTGTGACATTTGCTTTAGGACTCTGCTCTAGCAGGATGTTGATGACAGCTTCTAGTATTCTCTGCCTGTCATGCCTTCACAAAGATAAAGCTCTGCTTTTAGGCCCCATGTGGGCCATTCATTTGCCAAAAATATCCAGTTAAAACATCATTGACAGGTGTAAATATGTGCTTCTCCATTGGTACCTGTTGCAGTGTGATTTCCCGTTTCACCTTTCCCAACCCCCTCAGGTGTGCCAACCTTTCCCATCCCCCTTTTGCCCTCCTGCCTAAGAGCTGTCAATCAATCTTAACATTCCAGCAAGGCGTTGTGTGATTGGCATAAGTTCAAAAGATGCCCTTCAGGTCTGGGTTCATTGGCCTGTCCAAGAATCTATATCCCTTGAGCCTTCCCCTCCTCACACCTGGTTGGCCCTCACCTGTCCCTTCCCTCCCCCTGTCCCCGGGGCTTAAAAGGACACGAGACCATGGGGCCGGGAGTTCTAGTGGGAAATGTTACAACACTCAGAGGTCTACCACCCTAAAATAAAACTCTGGATTAAGACTCTACGATAGAACCCACTCCTTTTCTCTTCACCATCGCCTGAACCTTTTCCACCAGAGGTAAACTGAGTTCCTACTTTGCCTGGATTTGTTCCGAGTGCCTAGCTGCAGCATCCAGCTGGCCAAAGGTATCTCTGGGGTAAAACGCCACAGCTGCTGCCTTTGGTCTAGCAGCGAGGGCTAGACGAAGCCAGGCACCCCACACCCAGAAACATCGGGATTAATATTCTATATATTGGCGCCCAGACATGTGGCTGCACGGACCTGCAGCCCCAAAAGGATCCTCAGAACCTTGGAAAAGCGTTACGGCAGCTTAAGCTTCCACTGGAAGAGCTGTGGTTGCACAGCTCTCCAGAGAGACTTTGGGACTGAACCCACAAGAAGCCTCGAGGAACACATTGCGCCTCTGGAAAGTGCAGCTCCTTTGTGGTGAGCGAATTTTCCAGGGGAGGATAGGGGAACCCCTCCTGCCCAAGGGGTCCTATTCAGTGAAGAGACCAGCCTGCCTGACTTTGCCAGCAACGGCTTCAATTTCGGTGAGTATTTCTGCTCCTTGGGGGGGTAGAAGCTCAAACTCTGTCTCTGCAGTGAGAGTTGTTCTTTTTTGCTCTTGTATTTAGGCTGCGCAGCCCTGCGGAGCTAAGGCGGTTCCCTGTGTAAAGCTTTTACTCTGCGGCGTGTTTTGGCCGCTTTTGGAATTCGCGCCGTCAGTCGGAGGAGCGGGACAGCTCTGCCTGCCCCTTCCCCCGGCTCGGCAGCGCGGCGTGCTCTCTCTCGGTGCGGGGGAGCTGCTCTCTCTCGGTGCGCAGGGGCGGGGGGTGCTCCCTACACGCGGCGCGGAGCGGCCCCGGTTTCGGCTCGCCACGTGGCGCGGGGGGGGGGCTGCGTTCGCGGGCGGGGGAGGCTTTGCCTGTCTCTCCACGCGGCCGGGACAGGTCCCCATTCCCTGCTGCAACTGCTGCCGCGGCAATTTTAAAAGCAGCATATACAGCTGCATTGTGAAAGCTTTCGTCTGATACCACTTTTTTACTGTAATCTTTTTAGAAATTGATAGCTGATTTTGGTTTGCATTCGGTCGGCGGGACTTTGTTCTGTGCCATTTACATCTAAGATGGGCTCGAAATTAAGCACAGCACAAAAAGGAGTGTATTATCGTATTATTGGAATTTTAGTTAGTGCAAATGTAAAGTTCTCTAAAGGAAAATTGAAACAGTTTATAGGGTGGCTATTTCTACACTTCCCACAAACTTCTCCTGAGGAAGTCCACAATGTTCAATTATGGGATAAAGTAGGGCATGAATTGATAACCTTGGGACAGTCTGGGAATACATCCTCAGCTAAATTTATGTTCTGGAGCTTACATATTCGGACAGCATTACTGAAATAAAGGGAATTGGAGAAAAAAACCCAATCTCAAGCCATGTACCTCTGCTCTCCCTGGTTCCCCCCCTTCCAGCCCTAAATCTCTTACCCCAAAACTTGGTATTTTAAAGAGAGCAAATCCTGCTCATGTGCTAGGAAGTCAACTCCAGTTCCGGTAAGAAGCGGCTGTTTGGGCGCAGAGAAGAGGGCACAGGGAATTCAGAAGGCCCAATCACTGGGACAGCCTTTCCTGGCTGCTCTTGGAAGAAGGGTCTTAACAGGGAGCAGAGCACTTGCTGCCTGCTGGGTCTCCTCCAGCTGCGTCAGGGCTGAGCCCAAACGGCTCCAGCAGGGAGAATCTCCCTCCTGGAGGCGGCGGCGGCAGAAGGTCCTGCTGCCTTGTAAATGGCCTGGAGATCTGGGTTCTCTAAGACCTTTGGAGGGGAAATTCCCAGAAGCCTCAGTCAGCTGAGGCCATTCTGGCTGCAGGAGCAGCAAAATCCTCAGCTTGGTGAGCAAAAGGCCACTCTTGGGGACCAGGATCAAAGGGTTGGGCAGCAAAAACTAGGGACTGGGAGCAAATGACAGTGTTTCACCCACATGGGATACAGTCGCTTGAATGTCTGGAGAGGCAAAGGAGCTGAAAGGCAGCACCTGTGATTTTTTGGCTCATTTTTAATGTGCTGGGGCGGCTAAAGCCTTTTCCCTCTTGATCTTGCAGGAGGCTCTGGAGATGCTGCTCTCAGAGGGGCCTGCAACAGCTCAAGGCCATCCCATGGCTGATTATCATTACGCAGGTAAGCAAAGCAGAGCTTCTTGCGTCCCTGACAGATGCTGCCGTCCCCTTCATTGTTGTGGCAAGCGTTTCTGCTTCAAGAAATTGTGCTTAACACCAGCACAAGGTCTTGTCTCCTCTGTGGGTGGGCAAAGCACCAGCATCTAGTCCTTCAGCTTTACTTGTTTTCCAATCCTTCTCCCCGGGCAATGCCTGCTCTTGTCTTCACGACCTTCTGAGGGAGCAGACACGTACACCCACGTGAATGACGGCCTGCGACCGTTTTCTTTCGGCAGCCAGAGGAATCTACTTGGTGTGGATCAAGGGATCTGTTTACTAGCCGCTGCTTTTTATTGCCAGGCTCTGATAGATGGACACCTGAGGAGAAGGAGTCCTTCCAAAAGGCTTTCCACACCTACGGCAAGGATTTTCATCTCATCCAGAAGCAGGTAAAGCCACGGGACATTCTTTACCCGAGCAGATCAGCAGCAGGAAAGCTTGCTTATTTCTGGGAACAAGCACTGGGCTTCAGTCTCTCTCTTCTCAAGGAGCAAGTATCTTCAAGTAGTAACAAAAGGGGACATCAAAAGCCTGTGTCAAAAGGATGATCCTGCCTCTCCAGCCCTTTTCTCCAAGCTCTTTTGGAAGATGAAGCTTTATTCTGTCAGACTGGTGGCACAGGTCTGCTGCTGCTTCCACAAGACGCTGTGCTGGCATAACTGGAGTGAAGCGGGGAAAGAAGAACTGTGCTAGGTGGATTTGTTGTTGATCTGTGCATTGCGTGTATTAGCACCTAGCATCATACAGGGTTTAAGACATTGCATGATGCCTCTCTTTCTCCATGTTGATTTCATTTTACACCCTACTCCATTTACTTCATGCTTTTACTTCCTAGTTCACTCCATAGTCTACTTTTTCCCCAGTGCACCCGACACCATTTGCGATTCCTTCTTTTTCTCTTCACAACAGATCCAGACTAAGACCGTGGCCCAGTGTGTGGAGTACTACTACTCCTGGAAAAAGGAGCATAAACTTGCCAGCACTCTTGCTCAGGTGAGGGGCAAGAAAATGGAGAGGTGCCAGGAAGGTCGAGAAACTGGGAGAAGGGGAGAAAAGCTGCTGGCGAGCCATGCCAGATGCCCCTTTGCCAGGATCACATGGTCCCATGTGCTGGGAAAGGCACAGCAGATGCTGCCCGGGCCTTCCTTGTGCTGCTGCCCTGAAGTATGCAATTCTGGAGCCTAACTTTGACCCAAGAAAGCAGCACCGCCACCAAAATAGGCTTTGACTCTCTACAGATGGGCTTCTCAAGGGCTGGCACCCTCGCTGACTCCAATCAGACCCCAAATTCCCCACTGCTTGCTGACATCAGCAGTCCAGGCTGCCTTTGTGGATATGCTGCAGATTTTCAGGGAGTTTTTCTAGCATGCCAGCATAGTCCCCAAGAAGGAGCTGCTGGTGCTGTGGCTCCCCTAAAACTTTCCTTAGCGGCAAAGAGCAATTTGCTTCCCATCATGTGAGAGAGAGAGAGAGAGAGAGAGAGAGAGACAGGGAGGGAGATTATTTTGGGGACTAGAAAATGGCTAAGCATGTGTCTACCCTAATTGGACTGAATTGAAATGCCATTGCCTAGACATTTGTGGAGGAAAAGCAGAGAGAAATAGATGTTAGGCAGAAAGGTAGAAATAAGAAATGTAGAGCTCTAAATAGCCAGGTCTTTCTCCCAC
Source organism: Agelaius phoeniceus (assembly GCF_051311805.1). Lineage (NCBI taxonomy): Eukaryota > Metazoa > Chordata > Aves > Passeriformes > Icteridae > Agelaius > Agelaius phoeniceus. Next base: position 37,720,834 of record NC_135303.1, on the reverse strand, counting down.
CCCTTTGGCCTGTAGAAAAGAGGAGTATTTTCCTCCAAGCTCTGGCTTGGCAGCCCGCCGCAGCCCATTGGCAAAGACAGCCATTTTCTCAGCTCTTGAGGCTTTGGAAGGATTTGCTTAGGCCGATAGATTTTTGTGCTGGATGCTCTGATTTCCAGCTTTGTGAGAGGAAGGAAGCATTGATAAGGACTCTTTGATTTCCAGAGCGTGGGCAAAGCAAAGAGGAGCAAAAGCCCTCCCAGAAAGGAGAACGGGGAGACAGGGAAGAGAAGCCGCAAGAGGGCTCGCAGCGCCCAGTGTCCCTGCTGCCAACCGCGCCAGCCGCCCCCTTCGGCGGGAGGCCCCTTTCCCTGCGGGCAGTGCAAACGGTGCGCAAGTTCCTCCTCTTTCTGCTCAAAGCTGCGCCTTTGGACTAAAAGGGGCTGACCCTTTTCAAAGGCACCGCAGGGGAAGCTGGGGGCACTTGCAGCATCGCCCCCGGCAGCCGTGCTCAAGCTTAACACCCACCTCAAACCCAAAGAGCTTAGGTAAAACCCAGCCTTCACAATGAAACCTTGCCGTGCCCCAACAAGACACAGTTGATACAAGTAGGAATAGATCCATCAAAGCTTGGTTTGATGCTGCTGATCAAATTCAAAAGAGGATGCAGCAAAAGGAGGAAGACATTTCAAGGCATTGAAAGTAGAACCATCAGACTCATGGTGCTGATCCATTGACAAATGTGCCACTGCCCGAAAAGACAGAAATTCATACTCAAACGGAGATCTTGGCACTTGGTTTCATGGTGTGTACTAGCGTGAGCAATGGATGGTTTGCTTCCTATCTTGCAGGGTGTTTGAAAGCATGAAGGAAAGGAACAAACACAGCAGAAGACATCGGCCTCGGAAGACAGCAGAGCCTCTCCCCAAGAAGAAAAGACCAAATTAGACAACCCTGCAGGTTGTCCAGGGCTAGCAAGAGTTAGGCAGATTAGTTAGATAGGAATACAACTGTTAGATATTAGTTAGATAGGAATAGGACTGTTTTTTAAGCTTTTTGGGTTGTTTAATCTTCTACTTCGTTAGTTGACATGATAGTAACCTCCTCAATTTAGTAGTTAAGGTACATTAGTATTATTCAGGACTCATTAGTATTATTAGATTTATCAGTAAATGTCAGAGGTTGGGTGTTTTGTATGCTCTGCCATATGCTCTTTGTCATTTTGCCTTTGTTGAGACCTAATCTGTCTTTATCATTAAACCAATGTTTGTTCCATTTTGTCTGTTTGTCTGTATGAAAGCACTCCAGCAATGTTTGTTCCATTTGCCTGGTGTTGCAAAGACGGCACTTGCCCTGAGAGAAGAAGCTGGGCAGGCGCCACCTCCCCCAGGCCCAGCCCCTTGCTCAGCTGGCAGGACTTCCTGAGGTGTGTCTCCTTTACTGCCAGTGAAATACCGCTGGGGCTTCAGCCTTTGATTCCTCAACATCTCAGCTGGGAGTGGAAAGGGAGGCTTTGTTTAATTCACTGAATTGCATCTAGATGAGTGGTCTGGTCTCACCATATTTTCTGGCATAAAAGCAGCGGGTTGAGTCCTTTTTGGAGCCCAGACAGAAAAATTTCTTTCATTTTGGGGGACTGATGGAGCTGACCAGCTTGGAGGACGTTTCTAAGCCCTCCGATTCTATCCAATTCCTATCGGCATGCACCACAAAGGCATGGCTAGTTCAGTTGCAGTTTCTCCTGAAAGGACCAGTGTCCCGCTCTGGGCCTCCAGCAATCTCCTTAGCTAAAGCCGAGCGGGTGTGATCATTATCCTCTGACTTGTCACAGCTGGGGCACTTGCGCCAAAGAAGAATCCAAGTCACTCTTTTATGGAGGCCAGCAAATGGCCCTGCCTAGCAAGGCTTTGGTGGCAGGGGCTGTGGAGGGTGGATGGAGAGGGGGCGAGGGAGGGGGCAATTGGCAGGCTGCTTCTGGGAAGCCGAGGCAAGCTTGCCCTTGTCTGATGGAGCCGGTGCAGGTGGGCTTTGGAGGTTACAAAGTATCTGCCTTGCAGTGGGACTTGTTCCAGCTGCCCCCTCAGTTTGCTGGCCAGTGGGTAACATGCAGGCTGAGAAGGAAGCAAGATTGGGACTGAAGCAAGATTTGCTTTTCCTTAAGGACAGGCAGGAAAGCAGCAAAGCTGCCTGGCTTTTTCTCATATCTGGGATCTAGGCGTTAAAAGCAATGTGAAGGCCAGCAGTGTGGAAAGGCAATTCTGTAAGTGTTGCTTCCTTAGAGGAATGCCAGAGTCTTTTGGGACAACCACCGAGCTTCTCCAAGGGAGCTGGAAGAGGGATCTAGAAATTCTGCCTGAATGTTTGCTAGAGAAATGCCCGTGTGCTGTCCCTGTGTGTGTGTGTGTGTGTCCCCATCAGTTGGCCTGAAAAAGATCCTGTTTCTCCAAGTTTCAAGGGAGGAGTGATGAGGTGAGAGACCAGCTCAGAGGCCCAAAGGAGGGAAACCATGCAGTGACATTATTGGGCAGCAAAAGGAGAATTGAGAAAGGGGGCAGGATGAATGCCTCCACTTTGAGAGGAAGCTTTGGAGTTGGCTCTGCGCTAGGCAACTTGCAAATTCCAGCTCCTCTCAGAGCTGGAGGAGAGCCAGTGGGAGGAGCCCTTCTGGTTCTCCAGGGCAGGAGATGAGGTCTGGGCCCTTGCACAGAGGCAGGCTCCTGTGCACCTTCAGCTGGAGGAACCTTGCAGAGAAGCACCGGGAAGAGCCAGGGCTGTCCCTGCACTGCTTTTGCCCGTCTCATCAGACGACTGAGGAGAAAAGGCCCAATGGGAAGCTTCTCAGAGCAAACTTGCAGCAGAAGAAGTACAAGGGGCAGAGGCGGCCCATGCCCCTTTCTGTCCCATGGCTCCCCCAGGGGTTCCAGATGGAATGTTGGGCTGTGCCCATAGCAACTGTCGTTGTCTCCTGCTCCTGCGGCCCTTGCTGGAACACTGGTGGAGCAGCGCTGGAGCAGCAGCTGCAGGATCAGCTCCTGGGCTGTCCCTGACCAGCCGCCTTCTGCACTCAGCGCCAGACCCGGCCTCTGCACCGACATCCTGGTCTCCTCGTCTGCCTCCGGGCATCCCCAGAGCACTTGGGAACCCTCCAAGGTAAGAAAATCCCCGTTTGCCCTCAAAGCACTAGCACAAGGGCAGGAGGCTCCAGCTGCCTCTCCCACCAAGCACGACACACAGGCTGCGTGCTCACTTTCCCCAGACGAGCTTCCACGTGAAAGCAGGGTGCAGCTTCTGAAGGAATTGTGTTGCCTCCAGGGGAAACACAGACCTTTCCATAGAGGACCTAGAGAGGTGTCCCAGTGCAGTTGCAGATCCTCGTCCACGCATCACCTGATTAAACGTTCTTGGCACCCATTTCAGTCCTCAAACTATCTTGTGCTGACCCCAAAACAAATTGTTCCTGGCTGAGCAGGTCAGGGCTTCAGTGTCAACAAATCCCCTTATGCCCTGACTCTGCTCACACCCGCTCCAAAGCTTCAAACACCACAATGATGGCACTTCTCCTCTGGCATCCCTGTCGTTCAGGGCATGGAAGCATTTGACTGGGCTTCTCTGCAAACACAGGCTTTCAACTTCAAAAACCATCTGGGATCAGCAATTCTTATCTACTTACGTATTTACATCGCCTATAGATCCATTCTATTTTAAGATCTTTAGAGATTCTTTTTTCAGTGCACGTAGGGCTGGTTCTACCTCATGCTCAGGGGCGGCCGTCAAATGCCATCTCCTCAAGAGCACAATCACAGTAGCACAGAATTTTCTGCCTTGGAAGGGATTCTGAAAGATCACTGAGCCCAACTGCAGGGCCTGCCCGGGGCAGCCTCAACAATCACAGCCTGTGCCCAAGAGCAGTGTCCAAACACTTTTGGAGCTCAGTCAGCCTTGGTGCTGTGCCCCCTTCCCTGGGGAGGCTGTTGCAGTGCCCAAGCAGCCTCTGGCTGAAGAAGCTTTTCCTTCGATCCAACCTAAGCCTGCACATCTCCCCTGCCATTCTCTTGGCTCTTCTCCGTGGCCCCGGGAGTGAAGAGAGTAGTGCATGGCCTTCTGCTTGCCCTCCTGAGGAAGCTGCTGACTGCTGGAGGGTCCTGCCTAGGACATTCCATGTCAAAAAGGCAGCAATGAGAGCAAAGAGAAAGGAGCTGGGACACGGGAGCTCGGGCTTTGCAATGATGAGGATGAGAAGGAAGGCTACTGACACATCCTTGGCAGAAGGATTTTGAACTGGAGCATTGCTTTGATCTCTTTCAGGTGGAAAGGAGAGGCACAATGAAAAGGAAAGCAAGAGCCCAGATTCAGCCGTGAGTTTTGGCCTAGGGTTAAAGCACAGCAAACTGGAGGAATGGCGAGGAGGAGAACTGCTCTTTCACAGTCAGGCTGGGATTGGTTCAAGCCTGTGGGTGCACAGCAAGGCTCTCTTGACCACTTGCCTTTCTCACCTCCACCTCCTTCTTCCTTTAGACACATCAATGTTGGCAGCGACTTTCAGGCTGAGCTCCCAGAGCTGCAGAACAGAGCACCAAGTGAGGATGAAGAGCCTGCAACCCTGGTCTGGAAGCCCTGGGGAGAGGATGACTCTGACATGGAAAAACCTGACAGAGGTAGCTTTGCTTCAAGCTTTGCTTCCAGCCCTGAGCTACTTGGGTCTTGAAAAGGCTCCTTATGCCTAAAAAGGCAGCCTTTTGCAGGCTCTGCTTCTCTCCTTGTCTCGCCCATCTTCCCATGTAGAAGTGTTAGAGGCAAGGAGAAAGAGCAAGCACCTTGCTCTCCAAACTGGTCAGGGCCGTTTGCCACTGGAAGAGGGGAGATTGGCCCCCACTTCTTCTTACAGAAGCTGCTTTGGAGGGAGAGCCAGCACTGCGTGGGCCCTTGCTTCAGCTGGCTCTGTCTTTGCTCTCCTTTTCATGCTCTCTCTCCAAGCTGCTGTCTTTAGCTGCCGGCCTTTCCTTCTGCCTTGCATGGCAACCTTTGCCCTTTGCTGGCCTCCAGGCTGACTTTCGGTGGGTTTTTTCTTGTGCTTGCAGTAAGAGAACTGTTGGACATGGCCAGCTCCCGTGGCATTCCCGGGGCAGCAGCTAACCTGGAGCGCGCCCTGCACTGCCTGCACCAGGCACGCGGCAGCGTTCCGGTAAGAAGCGGCTGTTTGGGCGCAGAGGAGAGGGCACAGGGAATGCAGAAGGCCTGGGCACTGGGACAGCCTTTCCTGGCTGCTCTTGGAAGAAGGGTCTTAACAGGGAGCAGAGCACTTGCTGCCTGCTGGGTCTCCTCCAGCTGCGTCAGGGCTGAGCCCAAAGGGCTCCAGCAGGGAGAATCTCCCTCCTGGAGGCGGCGGCGGCGGAAGGTCCTGCTGCCTTGTAAATGGCCTGGAGATTTGGCTTCTCTAAGACATTTGGAGGGGAAATTCCCAGAAGCCTCAGTCAGCTGAGGCCATTCTGGCTGCAGGAGCAGCAAAATCCTCAGCTTGGTGAGGAAAAGGCCACTCTTGGGGACCAGGATCAAAGGGTTGGGCAGCAAAAACTAGGGACTGGGAGCAAATGACAGTGTTTCACCCACATGGGATACAGTCGCTTGAATGTCTGGAGAGGCAAAGGAGCTGAAAGGCAGCACCTGTGATTTTTTGGCTCATTTTTAATGTGCTGGGGCGGCTAAAGCCTTTTCCCTCTTGATCTTGCAGGAGGCTCTGGAGATGCTGCTCTCAGAGGGGCCTGCAACAGCTCAAGGCCATCCCATGGCTGATTATCATTACGCAGGTAAGCAAAGCAGAGCTTCTTGCGTCCCTGACAGATGCTGCCGGCCCCTTCATTGTTGTGGCAAGCGTTTCTGCTTCAAGAAATTGTGCTTAACACCAGCACAAGGTCTTGTCTCCTCTGTGGGTGGGCAAAGCACCAGCATCTAGTCCTTCAGCTTTACTTGTTTTCCAATCCTTCTCCCCGGGCAATGCCTGCTCTTGTCTTCACGCCCTTCTGAGGGAGCAGACACGTACACCCACGTGAATGACGGCCTGCGACCGTTTTCTTTCGGCAGCCAGAGGAATCTACTTGGTGTGGATCAAGGGATCTGTTTACTAGCCGCTGCTTTTTATTGCCAGGCTCTGATAGATGGACACCTGAGGAGAAGGAGTCCTTCCAAAAGGCTTTCCACACCTACGGCAAGGATTTTCATCTCATCCAGAAGCAGGTAAAGCCACGGGACATTCTTTACCCGAGCAGATCAGCAGCAGGAAAGCTTGCTTATTTCTGGGAACAAGCACTGGGCTTCAGTCTCTCTCTTCTCAAGGAGCAAGTATCTTCAAGTAGTAACAAAAGGGGACATCAAAAGCCTGTGTCAAAAGGATGATCCTGCCTCTCCAGCCCTTTTCTCCAAGCTCTTTTGGAAGATGAAGCTTTATTCTGTCAGACTTGTGGCACAGGTCTGCTGCTGCTTCCACAAGACGCTGTGCTGGCATAACTGGAGTGAAGCGGGGAAAGAAGAACTGTGCTAGGTGGATTTGTTGTTGATCTGTGCATTGCGTGTATTAGCACCTAGCATCATACAGGGTTTAAGACATTGCATGATGCCTCTCTTTCTCCATGTTGATTTCATTTTACACCCTACTCCATTTACTTCATGCTTTTACTTCCTAGTTGACTCCATAGTCTACTTTTTCCCCAGTGCCCCCGACACCATTTTCGATTCCTTCTTTTTCTCTTCACAACAGATCCAGACTAAGACCGTGGCCCAGTGTGTGGAGTACTACTACTCCTGGAAAAAGGAGCATAAACTTGCCAGCACTCTTGCTCAGGTGAGGGGCAAGAAAATGGAGAGGTGCCAGGAAGGTCGAGAAACTGGGAGAAGGGGAGAAAAGCTGCTGGCGAGCCATGCCAGATGCCCCTTTGCCAGGATCACATCGTCCCATGTGCTGGGAAAGGCACAGCAGATGCTGCCCGGGCCTTCCTTGTGCTGCTGCCCTGAAGTATGCAATTCTGGAGCCTAACTTTGACCCAAGAAAGCAGCACCGCCACCAAAATGGGCTTTGACTCTCTACAGATGGGCTTCTCAAGGGCTGGCACCCTCGCTGACTCCAATCAGACCCCAAATTCCCCACTGCTTGCTGACATCAGCAGTCCAGGCTGCCTTTGTGGATATGCTGCAGATTTTCAGGGAGTTTTTCTAGCATGCCAGCATAGTCCCCAAGAAGGAGCTGCTGGTGCTGTGGCTCCCCTAAATCTTTCCTTAGCGGCAAAGAGCAATTTGTTTCCCATCATGTGAGAGAGAGAGAGAGAGAGAGAGAGAGGGAGGGAGATTATTTTGGGGACTAGAAAATGGCTAAGCATGTGTCTACCCTAATTGGACTGAATTGAAATGCCATTGCCTAGACATTTGTGGAGGAAAAGCAGAGAGAAATAGATGTTAGGCAGAAAGGTAGAAATAAGAAATGTAGAGCTCTAAATAGCCAGGTCTTTCTCCCACCCCTTTGGCCTGTAGAAAAGAGGAGTATTTTCCTCCAAGCTCTGGCTTGGCAGCCCGCCGCAGCCCATTGGCAAAGGCAGCCGTTTTCTCAGCTCTTGAGGCTTTGGAAGGATTTGCTTAGGCCGATAGATTTTTGTGCTGGATGCTCTGATGTCCAGCTTTGTGAGAGGAAGGAAGCATTGATAAGGACTCTTTGATTTCCAGAGCGTGGGCAAAGCAAAGAGGAGCAAAAGCCCTCCCAGAAAGGAGAACGGGGAGCCAGGGAAGAGAAGCCGCAAGAGGGCTCGCAGCGCCCAGTGTCCCTGCTGCCAACCGCGCCAGCCGCCCCCTTCGGCGGGAGGCCCCTTTCCCTGCGGGCAGTGCAAACGGTGCGCAAGTTCCTCCTCTTTCTGCTCAAAGCTGCGCCTTTGGACTAAAAGGGGCTGACCCTTTTCAAAGGCACCGCAGGGGAAGCTGGGGGCACTTGCAGCATCGCCCCCGGCAGCCGTGCTCAAGCTTAACACCCACCTCAAACCCAAAGAGCTTAGGTAAAACCCAGCCTTCACAATGAAACCTTGCCGTGCCCCAACAAGACACAGTTGATACAAGTAGGAATAGATCCATCAAAGCTTGGTTTGATGCTGCTGATCAAATTCAAAAGAGGATGCAGCAAAAGGAGGAAGACATTTCAAGGCATTGAAAGTAGAACCATCAGACTCATGGTGCTGATCCATTGACAAATGTGCCACTGCCCGAAAAGACAGAAATTCATACTCAAACGGAGATCTTGGCACTTGGTTTCATGGTGTGTACTAGCGTGAGCAATGGATGGTTTGCTTCCTATCTTGCAGGGTGTTTGAAAGCATGAAGGAAAGGAACAAACACAGCAGAAGACATCGGCCTCGGAAGACAGCAGAGCCTCTCCCCAAGAAGAAAAGACCAAATTAGACAACCCTGCAGGTTGTCCAGGGCTAGCAAGAGTTAGGCAGATTAGTTAGATAGGAATACAACTGTTAGATATTAGTTAGATAGGAATAGGACTGTTTTTTAAGCTTTTTGGGTTGTTTAATCTTCTACTTCGTTAGTTTACATGATAGTAACCTCCTCAATTTAGTAGTTAAGGTACATTAGTATTATTCAGGACTCATTAGTATTATTAGATTTATCAGTAAATGTCAGAGGTTGGGTGTTTTGTATGCTCTGCCATATGCTCTTTGTCATTTTGCCTTTGTTGAGACCTAATCTGTCTTTATCATTAAACCAATGTTTGTTCCATTTTGTCTGTTTGTCTGTATGAAAGCACTCCAGCAATGTTTGTTCCATTTGCCTGGTGTTGCAAAGACGGCACTTGCCCTGAGAGAAGAAGCTGGGCAGGCGCCACCTCCCCCAGGCCCAGCCCCTTGCTCAGCTGGCAGGACTTCCTGAGGTGTGTCTCCTTTACTGCCAGTGAAATACCGCTGGGGCTTCAGCCTTTGATTCCTCAACATCTCAGCTGGGAGTGGAAAGGGAGGCTTTGTTTAATTCACTGAATTGCATCTAGATGAGTGGTCTGGTCTCACCATATTTTCTGGCATAAAAGCAGCGGGTTGAGTCCTTTTTGGAGCCCAGACAGAAAAATTTCTTTCATTTTGGGGGACTGATGGAGCTGACCAGCTTGGAGGACGTTTCTAAGCCCTCCGATTCTATCCAATTCCTATCGGCATGCACCACAAAGGCATGGCTAGTTCAGTTGCAGTTTCTCCTGAAAGGACCAGTGTCCCGCTCTGGGCCTCCAGCAATCTCCTTAGCTAAAGCCGAGCGGGTGTGATCATTATCCTCTGACTTGTCACAGCTGGGGCACTTGCGCCAAAGAAGAATCCAAGTCACTCTTTTATGGAGGCCAGCAAATGGCCCTGCCTAGCAAGGCTTTGGTGGCAGGGGCTGTGGAGGGTGGATGGAGAGGGGGCGAGGGAGGGGGCAATTGGCAGGCTGCTTCTGGGAAGCCGAGGCAAGCTTGCCCTTGTCTGATGGAGCCGGTGCAGGTGGGCTTTGGAGGTTACAAAGTATCTGCCTTGCAGTGGGACTTGTTCCAGCTGCCCCCTCAGTTTGCTGGCCAGTGGGTAACATGCAGGCTGGGAAGGAAGCAAGATTGGGACTGAAGCAAGATTTGCTTTTCCTTAAGGACAGGCAGGAAAGCAGCAAAGCTGCCTGGCTTTTTCTCATATCTGGGATCTAGGCGTTAAAAGCAATGTGAAGGCCAGCAGTGTGGAAAGGCAATTCTGTAAGTGTTGCTTCCTTAGAGGAATGCCAGAGTCTTTTGGGACAACCACCGAGCTTCTCCAAGGGAGCTGGAAGAGGGATCTAGAAATTCTGCCTGAATGTTTGCTAGAGAAATGCCCGTGTGCTGTCCCTGGGTGTGTGTGTGTGTGTGTGTCCCCATCAGTTGGCCTGAAAAAGATCCTGTTTCTCCAAGTTTCAAGGGAGGAGTGATGAGGTGAGAGACCAGCTCAGAGGCCCAAAGGAGGGAAACCATGCAGTGACATTATTGGGCAGCAAAAGGAGAATTGAGAAAGGGGGCAGGATGAATGCCTCCACTTTGAGAGGAAGCTTTGGAGTTGGCTCTGCGCTAGGCAACTTGCAAATTCCAGCTCCTCTCAGAGCTGGAGGAGAGCCAGTGGGAGGAGCCCTTCTGGTTCTCCAGGGCAGGAGATGAGGTCTGGGCCCTTGCACAGAGGCAGGCTCCTGTGCACCTTCAGCTGGAGGCACCTTGCAGAGAAGCACCGGGAAGAGCCAGGGCTGTCCCTGCACTGCTTTTGCCCGTCTCATCAGACGACTGAGGAGAAAAGGCCCAATGGGAAGCTTCTCAGAGCAAACTTGCAGCAGAAGAAGTACAAGGGGCAGAGGCGGCCCATGCCCCTTTCTGTCCCATGGCTCCCCCGGGGGTTCTAGATGGAATGTTGGGCTGTGCCCATAGCAACTGTCGTTGTCTCCTGCTCCTGCGGCCCTTGCTGGAATGCTGCTGGAGCAGCGCTGGAGCAGCAGCTGCAGGATCAGCTCCTGGGCTGTCCCTGACCAGCCGCCTTCTGCACTCAGCGCCAGACCCGGCCTCTGCACCGACATCCTTGTCTCCTCGTCTGCCTCCGGGCATCCCCAGAGCACTTGGGAACCCTCCAAGGTAAGAAAATCCCCGTTTTCCCTCAAAGCACTAGCACAAGGGCAGGAGGCTCCAGCTGCCTCTCCCACCAAGCACGACACACAGGCTGCATGCTCACTTTCCCCAGACGAGCTTCCACGTGAAAGCAGGGTGCAGCTTCTGAAGGAATTGTGTTGCCTCCAGGGGAAACACAGACCTTTCCATAGAGGACCTAGAGAGGTGTCCCAGTGCAGTTGCAGATCCTCGTCCACGCATCACCTGATTAAACGTTCTTGGCACCCATTTCAGTCCTCAAACTATCTTGTGCTGACCCCAAAACAAATTGTTCCTGGCTGAGCAGGTCAGGGCTTCAGTGTCAACAAATCCCCTTATGCCCTGACTCTGCTCACACCCGCTCCAATGCTTCAAACACCACAATGATGGCACTTCTCCTCTGGCATCCCTGTCGTTCAGGGCATGGAAGCATTTGACTGGGCTTCTCTGCAAACACAGGCTTTCAACTTCAAAAACCATCTGGGATCAGCAATTCTTATCTACTTACGTATTTACATCGCCTATAGATCCATTCTATTTTAAGATCTTTAGAGATTCTTTTTTCAGTGCACGTAGGGCTGGTTCTACCTCATGCTCAGGGGCGGCCGTCAAATGCCATCTCCTCAAGAGCACAATCACAGTAGCACAGAATTTTCTGCCTTGGAAGGGATTCTGAAAGATCACTGAGCCCAACTGCAGGGCCTGCCCGGGGCAGCCTCAACAATCACAGCCTGTGCCCAAGAGCAGTGTCCAAACACTTTTGGAGCTCAGTCAGCCTTGGTGCTGTGCCCCCTTCCCTGGGGAGGCTGTTGCAGTGCCCAAGCAGCCTCTGGCTGAAGAAGCTTTTCCTTCGATCCAACCTAAGCCTGCACATCTCCCCTGCCATTCTCTTGGCTCTTCTCCGTGGCCCCGGGAGTGAAGAGAGTAGTGCATGGCCTTCTGCTTGCCCTCCTGAGGAAGCTGCTGACTGCTGGAGGGTCCTGCCTAGGACATTCCATGTCAAAAAGGCAGCAATGACAGCAAAGAGAAAGGAGCTGGGACACGGGAGCTCGGGCTTTGCAATGATGAGGATGAGAAGGAAGGCTACTGACACATCCTTGGCAGAAGGATTTTGAACTGGAGCATTGCTTTGATCTCTTTCAGGTGGAAAGGAGAGGCACAATGAAAAGGAAAGCAAGAGCCCAGATTCAGCCGTGAGTTTTGGCCTAGGGTTAAAGGACAGCAAACTGGAGGAATGGCGAGGAGGAGAACTGCTCTTTCACAGTCAGGCTGGGATTGGTTCAAGCCTGTGGGTGCACAGCAAGGCTCTCTTGACCACTTGCCTTTCTCACCTCCACCTCCTTCTTCCTTTAGACACATCAATGTTGGCAGCGACTTTCAGGCTGAGCTCCCAGAGCTGCAGAACAGAGCAGCAAGTGAGGATGAAGAGCCTGCAACCCTGGTCTGGAAGCCCTGGGGAGAGGATGACTCTGACATGGAAAAACCTGACAGAGGTAGCTTTGCTTCAAGCTTTGCTTCCAGCCCTGAGCTACTTGGGTCTTGAAAAGGCTCCTTATGCCTAAAAAGGCAGCCTTTTGCAGGCTCTGCTTCTCTCCTTGTCTCGCCCATCTTCCCATGTAGAAGTGTTAGAGGCAAGGAGAAAGAGCAAGCACCTTGCTCTCCAAACTGGTCAGGGCCGTTTGCCACTGGAAGAGGGGAGATTGGCCCCCACTTCTTCTTACAGAAGCTGCTTTGGAGGGAGAGCCAGCACTGCGTGGGCCCTTGCTTCAGCTGGCTCTGTCTTTGCTCTCCTTTTCATGCTCTCTCTCCAAGCTGCTGTCTTTAGCTGCCGGCCTTTCCTTCTGCCTTGCATGGCAACCTTTGCCCTTTGCTGGCCTCCAGGCTGACTTTCGGTGGGTTTTTTCTTGTGCTTGCAGTAAGAGAACTGTTGGACATGGCCAGCTCCCGTGGCATTCCCGGGGCAGCAGCTAACCTGGAGCGCGCCCTGCACTGCCTGCACCAGGCACGCGGCAGCGTTCCGGTAAGAAGCGGCTGTTTGGGCGCAGAGGAGAGGGCACAGGGAATGCAGAAGGCCTGGGCACTGGGACAGCCTTTCCTGGCTGCTCTTGGAAGAAGGGTCTTAACAGGGAGCAGAGCACTTGCTGCCTGCTGGGTCTCCTCCAGCTGCGTCAGGGCTGAGCCCAAAGGGCTCCAGCAGGGAGAATCTCCCTCCTGGAGGCGGCGGCGGCGGAAGGTCCTGCTGCCTTGTAAATGGCCTGGAGATTTGGCTTCTCTAAGACATTTGGAGGGGAAATTCCCAGAAGCCTCAGTCAGCTGAGGCCATTCTGGCTGCAGGAGCAGCAAAATCCTCAGCTTGGTGAGGAAAAGGCCACTCTTGGGGACCAGGATCAAAGGGTTGGGCAGCAAAAACTAGGGACTGGGAGCAAATGACAGTGTTTCACCCACATGGGATACAGTCGCTTGAATGTCTGGAGAGGCAAAGGAGCTGAAAGGCAGCACCTGTGATTTTTTGGCTCATTTTTAATGTGCTGGGGCGGCTAAAGCCTTTTCCCTCTTGATCTTGCAGGAGGCTCTGGAGATGCTGCTCTCAGAGGGGCCTGCAACAGCTCAAGGCCATCCCATGGCTGATTATCATTACGCAGGTAAGCAAAGCAGAGCTTCTTGCGTCCCTGACAGATGCTGCCGGCCCCTTCATTGTTGTGGCAAGCGTTTCTGCTTCAAGAAATTGTGCTTAACACCAGCACAAGGTCTTGTCTCCTCTGTGGGTGGGCAAAGCACCAGCATCTAGTCCTTCAGCTTTACTTGTTTTCCAATCCTTCTCCCCGGGCAATGCCTGCTCTTGTCTTCACGACCTTCTGAGGGAGCAGACACGTACACCCACGTGAATGACGGCCTGCGACCGTTTTCTTTCGGCAGCCAGTGGGATCTACTTGGTGTGGATCAAGGGATCTGTTTACTAGCCACTGCTTTTTATTGCCAGGCTCTGATAGATGGACACCTGAGGAGAAGGAGTCCTTCCAAAAGGCTTTCCACACCTACGGCAAGGATTTTCATCTCATCCAGAAGCAGGTAAAGCCACGGGACATTCTTTACCCGAGCAGATCAGCAGCAGGAAAGCTTGCTTATTTCTGGGAACAAGCACTGGGCTTCAGTCTCTCTCTTCTCAAGGAGCAAGTATCTTCAAGTAGTAACAAAAGGGGACATCAAAAGCCTGTGTCAAAAGGATGATCCTGCCTCTCCAGCCCTTTTCTCCAAGCTCTTTTGGAAGATGAAGCTTTATTCTGTCAGACTTGTGGCACAGGTCTGCTGCTGCTTCCACAAGACGCTGTGCTGGCATAACTGGAGTGAAGCGGGGAAAGAAGAACTGTGCTAGGTGGATTTGTTGTTGATCTGTGCATTGCGTGTATTAGCACCTAGCATCATACAGGGTTTAAGACATTGCATGATGCCTCTCTTTCTCCATGTTGATTTCATTTTACACCCTACTCCATTTACTTCATGCTTTTACTTCCTAGTTGACTCCATAGTCTACTTTTTCCCCAGTGCCCCCGACACCATTTTCGATTCCTTCTTTTTCTCTTCACAACAGATCCAGACTAAGACCGTGGCCCAGTGTGTGGAGTACTACTACTCCTGGAAAAAGGAGCATAAACTTGCCAGCACTCTTGCTCAGGTGAGGGGCAAGAAAATGGAGAGGTGCCAGGAAGGTCGAGAAACTGGGAGAAGGGGAGAAAAGCTGCTGGCGAGCCATGCCAGATGCCCCTTTGCCAGGATCACATCGTCCCATGTGCTGGGAAAGGCACAGCAGATGCTGCCCGGGCCTTCCTTGTGCTGCTGCCCTGAAGTATGCAATTCTGGAGCCTAACTTTGACCCAAGAAAGCAGCACCGCCACCAAAATGGGCTTTGACTCTCTACAGATGGGCTTCTCAAGGGCTGGCACCCTCGCTGACTCCAATCAGACCCCAAATTCCCCACTGCTTGCTGACATCAGCAGTCCAGGCTGCCTTTGTGGATATGCTGCAGATTTTCAGGGAGTTTTTCTAGCATGCCAGCATAGTCCCCAAGAAGGAGCTGCTGGTGCTGTGGCTCCCCTAAATCTTTCCTTAGCGGCAAAGAGCAATTTGTTTCCCATCATGTGAGAGAGAGAGAGAGAGAGAGAGAGAGACAGGGAGGGAGATTATTTTGGGGACTAGAAAATGGCTAAGCATGTGTCTACCCTAATTGGACTGAATTGAAATGCCATTGCCTAGACATTTGTGGAGGAAAAGCAGAGAGAAATAGATGTTAGGCAGAAAGGTAGAAATAAGAAATGTAGAGCTCTAAATAGCCTGGTCTTTCTCCCACCCCTTTGGCCTGTAGAAAAGAGGAGTATTTTCCTCCAAGCTCTGGCTTGGCAGCCCGCCGCAGCCCATTGGCAAAGGCAGCCGTTTTCTCAGCTCTTGAGGCTTTGGAAGGATTTGCTTAGGCCGATAGATTTTTCTGCTGGATGCTCTGATTTCCAGCTTTGTGAGAGGAAGGAAGCATTGATAAGGACTCTTTGATTTCCAGAGCGTGGGCAAAGCAAAGAGGAGCAAAAGCCCTCCCAGAAAGGAGAACGGGGAGCCAGGGAAGAGAAGCCGCAAGAGGGCTCGCAGCGCCCAGTGTCCCTGCTGCCAACCGCGCCAGCCGCCCCCTTCGGCGGGAGGCCCCTTTCCCTGCGGGCAGTGCAAACGGTGCGCAAGTTCCTCCTCTTTCTGCTCAAAGCTGCGCCTTTGGACTAAAAGGGGCTGACCCTTTTCAAAGGCACCGCAGGGGAAGCTGGGGGCACTTGCAGCATCGCCCCCGGCAGCCGTGCTCAAGCTTAACACCCACCTCAAACCCAAAGAGCTTAGGTAAAACCCAGCCTTCACAATGAAACCTTGCCGTGCCCCAACAAGACACAGTTGATACAAGTAGGAATAGATCCATCAAAGCTTGGTTTGATGCTGCTGATCAAATTCAAAAGAGGATGCAGCAAAAGGAGGAAGACATTTCAAGGCATTGAAAGTAGAACCATCAGACTCATGGTGCTGATCCATTGACAAATGTGCCACTGCCCGAAAAGACAGAAATTCATACTCAAACGGAGATCTTGGCACTTGGTTTCATGGTGTGTACTAGCGTGAGCAATGGATGGTTTGCTTCCTATCTTGCAGGGTGTTTGAAAGCATGAAGGAAAGGAACAAACACAGCAGAAGACATCGGCCTCAGAAGACAGCAGAGCCTCTCCCCAAGAAGAAAAGACCAAATTAGACAACCCTGCAGGTTGTCCAGGGCTAGCAAGAGTTAGGCAGATTAGTTAGATAGGAATACAACTGTTAGATATTAGTTAGATAGGAATAGGACTGTTTTTTAAGCTTTTTGGGTTGTTTAATCTTCTACTTCGTTAGTTTACATGATAGTAACCTCCTCAATTTAGTAGTTAAGGTACATTAGTATTATTCAGGACTCATTAGTATTATTAGATTTATCAGTAAATGTCAGAGGTTGGGTGTTTTGTATGCTCTGCCATATGCTCTTTGTCATTTTGCCTTTGTTGAGACCTAATCTGTCTTTATCATTAAACCAATGTTTGTTCCATTTTGTCTGTTTGTCTGTATGAAAGCACTCCAGCAATGTTTGTTCCATTTGCCTGGTGTTGCAAAGACGGCACTTGCCCTGAGAGAAGAAGCTGGGCAGGCGCCACCTCCCCCAGGCCCAGCCCCTTGCTAAGCTGGCAGGACTTCCTGAGGTGTGTCTCCTTTACTGCCAGTGAAATACCGCTGGGGCTTCAGCCTTTGATTCCTCAACATCTCAGCTGGGAGTGGAAAGGGAGGCTTTGTTTAATTCACTGAATTGCATCTAGATGAGTGGTCTGGTCTCACCATATTTTCTGGCATAAAAGCAGCGGGTTGAGTCCTTTTTGGAGCCCAGACAGAAAAATTTCTTTCATTTTGGGGGACTGATGGAGCTGACCAGCTTGGAGGACGTTTCTAAGCCCTCCGATTCTATCCAATTCCTATCGGCATGCACCACAAAGGCATGGCTAGTTCAGTTGCAGTTTCTCCTGAAAGGACCAGTGTCCCGCTCTGGGCCTCCAGCAATCTCCTTAGCTAAAGCCGAGCGGGTGTGATCATTATCCTCTGACTTGTCACAGCTGGGGCACTTGCGCCAAAGAAGAATCCAAGTCACTCTTTTATGGAGGCCAGCAAATGGCCCTGCCTAGCAAGGCTTTGGTGGCAGGGGCTGTGGAGGGTGGATGGAGAGGGGGCGAGGGAGGGGGCAATTGGCAGGCTGCTTCTGGGAAGCCGAGGCAAGCTTGCCCTTGTCTGATGGAGCCGGTGCAGGTGGGCTTTGGAGGCTACAAAGTATCTGCCTTGCAGTGGGACTTGTTCCAGCTGCCCCCTCAGTTTGCTGGCCAGTGGGTAACATGCAGGCTGGGAAGGAAGCAAGATTGGGACTGAAGCAAGATTTGCTTTTCCTTAAGGACAGGCAGGAAAGCAGCAAAGCTGCCTGGCTTTTTCTCATATCTGGGATCTAGGCGTTAAAAGCAATGTGAAGGCCAGCAGTGTGGAAAGGCAATTCTGTAAGTGTTGCTTCCTTAGAGGAATGCCAGAGTCTTTTGGGACAACCACCGAGCTTCTCCAAGGGAGCTGGAAGAGGGATCTAGAAATTCTGCCTGAATGTTTGCTAGAGAAATGCCCGTGTGCTGTCCCTGGGTGTGTGTGTGTGTGTGTGTCCCCATCAGTTGGCCTGAAAAAGATCCTGTTTCTCCAAGTTTCAAGGGAGGAGTGATGAGGTGAGAGACCAGCTCAGAGGCCCAAAGGAGGGAAACCATGCAGTGACATTATTGGGCAGCAAAAGGAGAATTGAGAAAGGGGGCAGGATGAATGCCTCCACTTTGAGAGGAAGCTTTGGAGTTGGCTCTGCGCTAGGCAACTTGCAAATTCCAGCTCCTCTCAGAGCTGGAGGAGAGCCAGTGGGAGGAGCCCTTCTGGTTCTCCAGGGCAGGAGATGAGGTCTGGGCCCTTGCACAGAGGCAGGCTCCTGTGCACCTTCAGCTGGAGGCACCTTGCAGAGAAGCACCGGGAAGAGCCAGGGCTGTCCCTGCACTGCTTTTGCCCGTCTCATCAGACGACTGAGGAGAAAAGGCCCAATGGGAAGCTTCTCAGAGCAAACTTGCAGCAGAAGAAGTACAAGGGGCAGAGGCGGCCCATGCCCCTTTCTGTCCCATGGCTCCCCCGGGGGTTCTAGATGGAATGTTGGGCTGTGCCCATAGCAACTGTCGTTGTCTCCTGCTCCTGCGGCCCTTGCTGGAATGCTGCTGGAGCAGCGCTGGAGCAGCAGCTGCAGGATCAGCTCCTGGGCTGTCCCTGACCAGCCGCCTTCTGCACTCAGCGCCAGACCCGGCCTCTGCACCGACATCCTTGTCTCCTCGTCTGCCTCCGGGCATCCCCAGAGCACTTGGGAACCCTCCAAGGTAAGAAAATCCCCGTTTGCCCTCAAAGCACTAGCACAAGGGCAGGAGGCTCCAGCTGCCTCTCCCACCAAGCACGACACACAGGCTGCATGCTCACTTTCCCCAGACGAGCTTCCACGTGAAAGCAGGGTGCAGCTTCTGAAGGAATTGTGTTGCCTCCAGGGGAAACACAGACCTTTCCATAGAGGACCTAGAGAGGTGTCCCAGTGCAGTTGCAGATCCTCGTCCACGCATCACCTGATTAAACGTTCTTGGCACCCATTTCAGTCCTCAAACTATCTTGTGCTGACCCCAAAACAAATTGTTCCTGGCTGAGCAGGTCAGGGCTTCAGTGTCAACAAATCCCCTTATGCCCTGACTCTGCTCACACCCGCTCCAATGCTTCAAACACCACAATGATGGCACTTCTCCTCTGGCATCCCTGTCGTTCAGGGCATGGAAGCATTTGACTGGGCTTCTCTGCAAACACAGGCTTTCAACTTCAAAAACCATCTGGGATCAGCAATTCTTATCTACTTACGTATTTACATCGCCTATAGATCCATTCTATTTTAAGATCTTTAGAGATTCTTTTTTCAGTGCACGTAGGGCTGGTTCTACCTCATGCTCAGGGGCGGCCGTCAAATGCCATCTCCTCAAGAGCACAATCACAGTAGCACAGAATTTTCTGCCTTGGAAGGGATTCTGAAAGATCACTGAGCCCAACTGCAGGGCCTGCCCGGGGCAGCCTCAACAATCACAGCCTGTGCCCAAGAGCAGTGTCCAAACACTTTTGGAGCTCAGTCAGCCTTGGTGCTGTGCCCCCTTCCCTGGGGAGGCTGTTGCAGTGCCCAAGCAGCCTCTGGCTGAAGAAGCTTTTCCTTCGATCCAACCTAAGCCTGCACATCTCCCCTGCCATTCTCTTGGCTCTTCTCCGTGGCCCCGGGAGTGAAGAGAGTAGTGCATGGCCTTCTGCTTGCCCTCCTGAGGAAGCTGCTGACTGCTGGAGGGTCCTGCCTAGGACATTCCATGTCAAAAAGGCAGCAATGAGAGCAAAGAGAAAGGAGCTGGGACACGGGAGCTCGGGCTTTGCAATGATGAGGATGAGAAGGAAGGCTACTGACACATCCTTGGCAGAAGGATTTTGAACTGGAGCATTGCTTTGATCTCTTTCAGGTGGAAAGGAGAGGCACAATGAAAAGGAAAGCAAGAGCCCAGATTCAGCCGTGAGTTTTGGCCTAGGGTTAAAGCACAGCAAACTGGAGGAATGGCGAGGAGGAGAACTGCTCTTTCACAGTCAGGCTGGGATTGGTTCAAGCCTGTGGGTGCACAGCAAGGCTCTCTTGACCACTTGCCTTTCTCACCTCCACCTCCTTCTTCCTTTAGACACATCAATGTTGGCAGCGACTTTCAGGCTGAGCTCCCAGAGCTGCAGAACAGAGCAGCAAGTGAGGATGAAGAGCCTGCAACCCTGGTCTGGAAGCCCTGGGGAGAGGATGACTCTGACATGGAAAAACCTGACAGAGGTAGCTTTGCTTCAAGCTTTGCTTCCAGCCCTGAGCTACTTGGGTCTTGAAAAGGCTCCTTATGCCTAAAAAGGCAGCGTTTTGCAGGCTCTGCTTCTCTCCTTGTCTCGCCCATCTTCCCATGTAGAAGTGTTAGAGGCAAGGAGAAAGAGCAAGCACCTTGCTCTCCAAACTGGTCAGGGCCGTTTGCCACTGGAAGAGGGGAGATTGGCCCCCACTTCTTCTTACAGAAGCTGCTTTGGAGGGAGAGCCAGCACTGCGTGGGCCCTTGCTTCAGCTGGCTCTGTCTTTGCTCTCCTTTTCATGCTCTCTCTCCAAGCTGCTGTCTTTAGCTGCCGGCCTTTCCTTCTGCCTTGCGTGGCAACCTTTGCCCTTTGCTGGCCTCCAGGCTGACTTTCGGTGGGTTTTTTCTTGTGCTTGCAGTAAGAGAACTGTTGGACATGGCCAGCTCCCGTGGCATTCCCGGGGCAGCAGCTAACCTGGAGCGCGCCCTGCACTGCCTGCACCAGGCACGCGGCAGCGTTCCGGTAAGAAGCGGCTGTTTGGGCGCAGAGGAGAGGGCACAGGGAATGCAGAAGGCCTGGGCACTGGGACAGCCTTTCCTGGCTGCTCTTGGAAGAAGGGTCTTAACAGGGAGCAGAGCACTTGCTGCCTGCTGGGTCTCCTCCAGCTGCGTCAGGGCTGAGCCCAAAGGGCTCCAGCAGGGAGAATCTCCCTCCTGGAGGCGGCGGCGGCGGAAGGTCCTGCTGCCTTGTAAATGGCCTGGAGATTTGGCTTCTCTAAGACATTTGGAGGGGAAATTCCCAGAAGCCTCAGTCAGCTGAGGCCATTCTGGCTGCAGGAGCAGCAAAATCCTCAGCTTGGTGAGGAAAAGGCCACTCTTGGGGACCAGGATCAAAGGGTTGGGCAGCAAAAACTAGGGACTGGGAGCAAATGACAGTGTTTCACCCACATGGGATACAGTCGCTTGAATGTCTGGAGAGGCAAAGGAGCTGAAAGGCAGCACCTGTGATTTTTTGGCTCATTTTTAATGTGCTGGGGCGGCTAAAGCCTTTTCCCTCTTGATCTTGCAGGAGGCTCTGGAGATGCTGCTCTCAGAGGGGCCTGCAACAGCTCAAGGCCATCCCATGGCTGATTATCATTACGCAGGTAAGCAAAGCAGAGCTTCTTGCGTCCCTGACAGATGCTGCCGGCCCCTTCATTGTTGTGGCAAGCGTTTCTGCTTCAAGAAATTGTGCTTAACACCAGCACAAGGTCTTGTCTCCTCTGTGGGTGGGCAAAGCACCAGCATCTAGTCCTTCAGCTTTACTTGTTTTCCAATCCTTCTCCCCGGGCAATGCCTGCTCTTGTCTTCACGACCTTCTGAGGGAGCAGACACGTACACCCACGTGAATGACGGCCTGCGACCGTTTTCTTTCGGCAGCCAGTGGGATCTACTTGGTGTGGATCAAGGGATCTGTTTACTAGCCGCTGCTTTTTATTGCCAGGCTCTGATAGATGGACACCTGAGGAGAAGGAGTCCTTCCAAAAGGCTTTCCACACCTACGGCAAGGATTTTCATCTCATCCAGAAGCAGGTAAAGCCACGGGACATTCTTTACCCGAGCAGATCAGCAGCAGGAAAGCTTGCTTATTTCTGGGAACAAGCACTGGGCTTCAGTCTCTCTCTTCTCAAGGAGCAAGTATCTTCAAGTAGTAACAAAAGGGGACATCAAAAGCCTGTGTCAAAAGGATGATCCTGCCTCTCCAGCCCTTTTCTCCAAGCTCTTTTGGAAGATGAAGCTTTATTCTGTCAGACTTGTGGCACAGGTCTGCTGCTGCTTCCACAAGACGCTGTGCTGGCATAACTGGAGTGAAGCGGGGAAAGAAGAACTGTGCTAGGTGGATTTGTTGTTGATCTGTGCATTGCGTGTATTAGCACCTAGCATCATACAGGGTTTAAGACATTGCATGATGCCTCTCTTTCTCCATGTTGATTTCATTTTACACCCTACTCCATTTACTTCATGCTTTTACTTCCTAGTTGACTCCATAGTCTACTTTTTCCCCAGTGCCCCCGACACCATTTTCGATTCCTTCTTTTTCTCTTCACAACAGATCCAGACTAAGACCGTGGCCCAGTGTGTGGAGTACTACTACTCCTGGAAAAAGGAGCATAAACTTGCCAGCACTCTTGCTCAGGTGAGGGGCAAGAAAATGGAGAGGTGCCAGGAAGGTCGAGAAACTGGGAGAAGGGGAGAAAAGCTGCTGGCGAGCCATGCCAGATGCCCCTTTGCCAGGATCACATCGTCCCATGTGCTGGGAAAGGCACAGCAGATGCTGCCCGGGCCTTCCTTGTGCTGCTGCCCTGAAGTATGCAATTCTGGAGCCTAACTTTGACCCAAGAAAGCAGCACCGCCACCAAAATGGGCTTTGACTCTCTACAGATGGGCTTCTCAAGGGCTGGCACCCTCGCTGACTCCAATCAGACCCCAAATTCCCCACTGCTTGCTGACATCAGCAGTCCAGGCTGCCTTTGTGGATATGCTGCAGATTTTCAGGGAGTTTTTCTAGCATGCCAGCATAGTCCCCAAGAAGGAGCTGCTGGTGCTGTGGCTCCCCTAAATCTTTCCTTAGCGGCAAAGAGCAATTTGTTTCCCATCATGTGAGAGAGAGAGAGAGAGAGAGAGAGAGAGGGAGGGAGATTATTTTGGGGACTAGAAAATGGCTAAGCATGTGTCTACCCTAATTGGACTGAATTGAAATGCCATTGCCTAGACATTTGTGGAGGAAAAGCAGAGAGAAATAGATGTTAGGCAGAAAGGTAGAAATAAGAAATGTAGAGCTCTAAATAGCCAGGTCTTTCTCCCACCCCTTTGGCCTGTAGAAAAGAGGAGTATTTTCCTCCAAGCTCTGGCTTGGCAGCCCGCCGCAGCCCATTGGCAAAGGCAGCCGTTTTCTCAGCTCTTGAGGCTTTGGAAGGATTTGCTTAGGCCGATCGATTTTTCTGCTGGATGCTCTGATTTCCAGCTTTGTGAGAGGAAGGAAGCATTGATAAGGACTCTTTGATTTCCAGAGCGTGGGCAAAGCAAAGAGGAGCAAAAGCCCTCCCAGAAAGGAGAACGGGGAGCCAGGGAAGAGAAGCCGCAAGAGGGCTCGCAGCGCCCAGTGTCCCTGCTGCCAACCGCGCCAGCCGCCCCCTTCGGCGGGAGGCCCCTTTCCCTGCGGGCAGTGCAAACGGTGCGCAAGTTCCTCCTCTTTCTGCTCAAAGCTGCGCCTTTGGACTAAAAGGGGCTGACCCTTTTCAAAGGCACCGCAGGGGAAGCTGGGGGCACTTGCAGCATCGCCCCCGGCAGCCGTGCTCAAGCTTAACACCCACCTCAAACCCAAAGAGCTTAGGTAAAACCCAGCCTTCACAATGAAACCTTGCCGTGCCCCAACAAGACACAGTTGATACAAGTAGGAATAGATCCATCAAAGCTTGGTTTGATGCTGCTGATCAAATTCAAAAGAGGATGCAGCAAAAGGAGGAAGACATTTCAAGGCATTGAAAGTAGAACCATCAGACTCATGGTGCTGATCCATTGACAAATGTGCCACTGCCCGAAAAGACAGAAATTCATACTCAAACGGAGATCTTGGCACTTGGTTTCATGGTGTGTACTAGCGTGAGCAATGGATGGTTTGCTTCCTATCTTGCAGGGTGTTTGAAAGCATGAAGGAAAGGAACAAACACAGCAGAAGACATCGGCCTCGGAAGACAGCAGAGCCTCTCCCCAAGAAGAAAAGACCAAATTAGACAACCCTGCAGGTTGTCCAGGGCTAGCAAGAGTTAGGCAGATTAGTTAGATAGGAATACAACTGTTAGATATTAGTTAGATAGGAATAGGACTGTTTTTTAAGCTTTTTGGGTTGTTTAATCTTCTACTTAGTTAGTTTACATGATAGTAACCTCCTCAATTTAGTAGTTAAGGTACATTAGTATTATTCAGGACTCATTAGTATTATTAGATTTATCAGTAAATGTCAGAGGTTGGGTGTTTTGTATGCTCTGCCATATGCTCTTTGTCATTTTGCCTTTGTTGAGACCTAATCTGTCTTTATCATTAAACCAATGTTTGTTCCATTTTGTCTGTTTGTCTGTATGAAAGCACTCCAGCAATGTTTGTTCCATTTGCCTGGTGTTGCAAAGACGGCACTTGCCCTGAGAGAAGAAGCTGGGCAGGCGCCACCTCCCCCAGGCCCAGCCCCTTGCTAAGCTGGCAGGACTTCCTGAGGTGTGTCTCCTTTACTGCCAGTGAAATACCGCTGGGGCTTCAGCCTTTGATTCCTCAACATCTCAGCTGGGAGTGGAAAGGGAGGCTTTGTTTAATTCACTGAATTGCATCTAGATGAGTGGTCTGGTCTCACCATATTTTCTGGCATAAAAGCAGCGGGTTGAGTCCTTTTTGGAGCCCAGACAGAAAAATTTCTTTCATTTTGGGGGACTGATGGAGCTGACCAGCTTGGAGGACGTTTCTAAGCCCTCCGATTCTATCCAATTCCTATCGGCATGCACCACAAAGGCATGGCTAGTTCAGTTGCAGTTTCTCCTGAAAGGACCAGTGTCCCGCTCTGGGCCTCCAGCAATCTCCTTAGCTAAAGCCGAGCGGGTGTGATCATTATCCTCTGACTTGTCACAGCTGGGGCACTTGCGCCAAAGAAGAATCCAAGTCACTCTTTTATGGAGGCCAGCAAATGGCCCTGCCTAGCAAGGCTTTGGTGGCAGGGGCTGTGGAGGGTGGATGGAGAGGGGGCGAGGGAGGGGGCAATTGGCAGGCTGCTTCTGGGAAGCCGAGGCAAGCTTGCCCTTGTCTGATGGAGCCGGTGCAGGTGGGCTTTGGAGGCTACAAAGTATCTGCCTTGCAGTGGGACTTGTTCCAGCTGCCCCCTCAGTTTGCTGGCCAGTGGGTAACATGCAGGCTGGGAAGGAAGCAAGATTGGGACTGAAGCAAGATTTGCTTTTCCTTAAGGACAGGCAGGAAAGCAGCAAAGCTGCCTGGCTTTTTCTCATATCTGGGATCTAGGCGTTAAAAGCAATGTGAAGGCCAGCAGTGTGGAAAGGCAATTCTGTAAGTGTTGCTTCCTTAGAGGAATGCCAGAGTCTTTTGGGACAACCACCGAGCTTCTCCAAGGGAGCTGGAAGAGGGATCTAGAAATTCTGCCTGAATGTTTGCTAGAGAAATGCCCGTGTGCTGTCCCTGGGTGTGTGTGTGTGTGTGTGTCCCCATCAGTTGGCCTGAAAAAGATCCTGTTTCTCCAAGTTTCAAGGGAGGAGTGATGAGGTGAGAGACCAGCTCAGAGGCCCAAAGGAGGGAAACCATGCAGTGACATTATTGGGCAGCAAAAGGAGAATTGAGAAAGGGGGCAGGATGAATGCCTCCACTTTGAGAGGAAGCTTTGGAGTTGGCTCTGCGCTAGGCAACTTGCAAATTCCAGCTCCTCTCAGAGCTGGAGGAGAGCCAGTGGGAGGAGCCCTTCTGGTTCTCCAGGGCAGGAGATGAGGTCTGGGCCCTTGCACAGAGGCAGGCTCCTGTGCACCTTCAGCTGGAGGCACCTTGCAGAGAAGCACCGGGAAGAGCCAGGGCTGTCCCTGCACTGCTTTTGCCCGTCTCATCAGACGACTGAGGAGAAAAGGCCCAATGGGAAGCTTCTCAGAGCAAACTTGCAGCAGAAGAAGTACAAGGGGCAGAGGCGGCCCATGCCCCTTTCTGTCCCATGGCTCCCCCGGGGGTTCTAGATGGAATGTTGGGCTGTGCCCATAGCAACTGTCGTTGTCTCCTGCTCCTGCGGCCCTTGCTGGAATGCTGCTGGAGCAGCGCTGGAGCAGCAGCTGCAGGATCAGCTCCTGGGCTGTCCCTGACCAGCCGCCTTCTGCACTCAGCGCCAGACCCGGCCTCTGCACCGACATCCTTGTCTCCTCGTCTGCCTCCGGGCATCCCCAGAGCACTTGGGAACCCTCCAAGGTAAGAAAATCCCCGTTTGCCCTCAAAGCACTAGCACAAGGGCAGGAGGCTCCAGCTGCCTCTCCCACCAAGCACGACACACAGGCTGCATGCTCACTTTCCCCAGACGAGCTTCCACGTGAAAGCAGGGTGCAGCTTCTGAAGGAATTGTGTTGCCTCCAGGGGAAACACAGACCTTTCCATAGAGGACCTAGAGAGGTGTCCCAGTGCAGTTGCAGATCCTCGTCCACGCATCACCTGATTAAACGTTCTTGGCACCCATTTCAGTCCTCAAACTATCTTGTGCTGACCCCAAAACAAATTGTTCCTGGCTGAGCAGGTCAGGGCTTCAGTGTCAACAAATCCCCTTATGCCCTGACTCTGCTCACACCCGCTCCAATGCTTCAAACACCACAATGATGGCACTTCTCCTCTGGCATCCCTGTCGTTCAGGGCATGGAAGCATTTGACTGGGCTTCTCTGCAAACACAGGCTTTCAACTTCAAAAACCATCTGGGATCAGCAATTCTTATCTACTTACGTATTTACATCGCCTATAGATCCATTCTATTTTAAGATCTTTAGAGATTCTTTTTTCAGTGCACGTAGGGCTGGTTCTACCTCATGCTCAGGGGCGGCCGTCAAATGCCATCTCCTCAAGAGCACAATCACAGTAGCACAGAATTTTCTGCCTTGGAAGGGATTCTGAAAGATCACTGAGCCCAACTGCAGGGCCTGCCCGGGGCAGCCTCAACAATCACAGCCTGTGCCCAAGAGCAGTGTCCAAACACTTTTGGAGCTCAGTCAGCCTTGGTGCTGTGCCCCCTTCCCTGGGGAGGCTGTTGCAGTGCCCAAGCAGCCTCTGGCTGAAGAAGCTTTTCCTTCGATCCAACCTAAGCCTGCACATCTCCCCTGCCATTCTCTTGGCTCTTCTCCGTGGCCCCGGGAGTGAAGAGAGTAGTGCATGGCCTTCTGCTTGCCCTCCTGAGGAAGCTGCTGACTGCTGGAGGGTCCTGCCTAGGACATTCCATGTCAAAAAGGCAGCAATGACAGCAAAGAGAAAGGAGCTGGGACACGGGAGCTCGGGCTTTGCAATGATGAGGATGAGAAGGAAGGCTACTGACACATCCTTGGCAGAAGGATTTTGAACTGGAGCATTGCTTTGATCTCTTTCAGGTGGAAAGGAGAGGCACAATGAAAAGGAAAGCAAGAGCCCAGATTCAGCCGTGAGTTTTGGCCTAGGGTTAAAGCACAGCAAACTGGAGGAATGGCGAGGAGGAGAACTGCTCTTTCACAGTCAGGCTGGGATTGGTTCAAGCCTGTGGGTGCACAGCAAGGCTCTCTTGACCACTTGCCTTTCTCACCTCCACCTCCTTCTTCCTTTAGACACATCAATGTTGGCAGCGACTTTCAGGCTGAGCTCCCAGAGCTGCAGAACAGAGCACCAAGTGAGGATGAAGAGCCTGCAAGCCTGGTCTGGAAGCCCTGGGGAGAGGATGACTCTGACATGGAAAAACCTGACAGAGGTAGCTTTGCTTCAAGCTTTGCTTCCAGCCCTGAGCTACTTGGGTCTTGAAAAGGCTCCTTATGCCTAAAAAGGCAGCCTTTTGCAGGCTCTGCTTCTCTCCTTGTCTCGCCCATCTTCCCATGTAGAAGTGTTAGAGGCAAGGAGAAAGAGCAAGCACCTTGCTCTCCAAACTGGTCAGGGCCGTTTGCCACTGGAAGAGGGGAGATTGGCCCCCACTTCTTCTTACAGAAGCTGCTTTGGAGGGAGAGCCAGCACTGCGTGGGCCCTTGCTTCAGCTGGCTCTGTCTTTGCTCTCCTTTTCATGCTCTCTCTCCAAGCTGCTGTCTTTAGCTGCCGGCCTTTCCTTCTGCCTTGCATGGCAACCTTTGCCCTTTGCTGGCCTCCAGGCTGACTTTCGGTGGGTTTTTTCTTGTGCTTGCAGTAAGAGAACTGTTGGACATGGCCAGCTCCCGTGGCATTCCCGGGGCAGCAGCTAACCTGGAGCGCGCCCTGCACTGCCTGCACCAGGCACGCGGCAGCGTTCCGGTAAGAAGCGGCTGTTTGGGCGCAGAGGAGAGGGCACAGGGAATGCAGAAGGCCTGGGCACTGGGACAGCCTTTCCTGGCTGCTCTTGGAAGAAGGGTCTTAACAGGGAGCAGAGCACTTGCTGCCTGCTGGGTCTCCTCCAGCTGCGTCAGGGCTGAGCCCAAAGGGCTCCAGCAGGGAGAATCTCCCTCCTGGAGGCGGCGGCGGCGGAAGGTCCTGCTGCCTTGTAAATGGCCTGGAGATTTGGCTTCTCTAAGACATTTGGAGGGGAAATTCCCAGAAGCCTCAGTCAGCTGAGGCCATTCTGGCTGCAGGAGCAGCAAAATCCTCAGCTTGGTGAGGAAAAGGCCACTCTTGGGGACCAGGATCAAAGGGTTGGGCAGCAAAAACTAGGGACTGGGAGCAAATGACAGTGTTTCACCCACATGGGATACAGTCGCTTGAATGTCTGGAGAGGCAAAGGAGCTGAAAGGCAGCACCTGTGATTTTTTGGCTCATTTTTAATGTGCTGGGGCGGCTAAAGCCTTTTCCCTCTTGATCTTGCAGGAGGCTCTGGAGATGCTGCTCTCAGAGGGGCCTGCAACAGCTCAAGGCCATCCCATGGCTGATTATCATTACGCAGGTAAGCAAAGCAGAGCTTCTTGCGTCCCTGACAGATGCTGCCGGCCCCTTCATTGTTGTGGCAAGCGTTTCTGCTTCAAGAAATTGTGCTTAACACCAGCACAAGGTCTTGTCTCCTCTGTGGGTGGGCAAAGCACCAGCATCTAGTCCTTCAGCTTTACTTGTTTTCCAATCCTTCTCCCCGGGCAATGCCTGCTCTTGTCTTCACGACCTTCTGAGGGAGCAGACACGTACACCCACGTGAATGACGGCCTGCGACCGTTTTCTTTCGGCAGCCAGTGGGATCTACTTGGTGTGGATCAAGGGATCTGTTTACTAGCCGCTGCTTTTTATTGCCAGGCTCTGATAGATGGACACCTGAGGAGAAGGAGTCCTTCCAAAAGGCTTTCCACACCTACGGCAAGGATTTTCATCTCATCCAGAAGCAGGTAAAGCCACGGGACATTCTTTACCCGAGCAGATCAGCAGCAGGAAAGCTTGCTTATTTCTGGGAACAAGCACTGGGCTTCAGTCTCTCTCTTCTCAAGGAGCAAGTATCTTCAAGTAGTAACAAAAGGGGACATCAAAAGCCTGTGTCAAAAGGATGATCCTGCCTCTCCAGCCCTTTTCTCCAAGCTCTTTTGGAAGATGAAGCTTTATTCTGTCAGACTTGTGGCACAGGTCTGCTGCTGCTTCCACAAGACGCTGTGCTGGCATAACTGGAGTGAAGCGGGGAAAGAAGAACTGTGCTAGGTGGATTTGTTGTTGATCTGTGCATTGCGTGTATTAGCACCTAGCATCATACAGGGTTTAAGACATTGCATGATGCCTCTCTTTCTCCATGTTGATTTCATTTTACACCCTACTCCATTTACTTCATGCTTTTACTTCCTAGTTGACTCCATAGTCTACTTTTTCCCCAGTGCCCCCGACACCATTTTCGATTCCTTCTTTTTCTCTTCACAACAGATCCAGACTAAGACCGTGGCCCAGTGTGTGGAGTACTACTACTCCTGGAAAAAGGAGCATAAACTTGCCAGCACTCTTGCTCAGGTGAGGGGCAAGAAAATGGAGAGGTGCCAGGAAGGTCGAGAAACTGGGAGAAGGGGAGAAAAGCTGCTGGCGAGCCATGCCAGATGCCCCTTTGCCAGGATCACATCGTCCCATGTGCTGGGAAAGGCACAGCAGATGCTGCCCGGGCCTTCCTTGTGCTGCTGCCCTGAAGTATGCAATTCTGGAGCCTAACTTTGACCCAAGAAAGCAGCACCGCCACCAAAATGGGCTTTGACTCTCTACAGATGGGCTTCTCAAGGGCTGGCACCCTCGCTGACTCCAATCAGACCCCAAATTCCCCACTGCTTGCTGACATCAGCAGTCCAGGCTGCCTTTGTGGATATGCTGCAGATTTTCAGGGAGTTTTTCTAGCATGCCAGCATAGTCCCCAAGAAGGAGCTGCTGGTGCTGTGGCTCCCCTAAATCTTTCCTTAGCGGCAAAGAGCAATTTGTTTCCCATCATGTGAGAGAGAGAGAGAGAGAGAGAGAGAGAGGGAGGGAGATTATTTTGGGGACTAGAAAATGGCTAAGCATGTGTCTACCCTAATTGGACTGAATTGAAATGCCATTGCCTAGACATTTGTGGAGGAAAAGCAGAGAGAAATAGATGTTAGGCAGAAAGGTAGAAATAAGAAATGTAGAGCTCTAAATAGCCAGGTCTTTCTCCCACCCCTTTGGCCTGTAGAAAAGAGGAGTATTTTCCTCCAAGCTCTGGCTTGGCAGCCCGCCGCAGCCCATTGGCAAAGGCAGCCGTTTTCTCAGCTCTTGAGGCTTTGGAAGGATTTGCTTAGGCCGATCGATTTTTCTGCTGGATGCTCTGATTTCCAGCTTTGTGAGAGGAAGGAAGCATTGATAAGGACTCTTTGATTTCCAGAGCGTGGGCAAAGCAAAGAGGAGCAAAAGCCCTCCCAGAAAGGAGAACGGGGAGCCAGGGAAGAGAAGCCGCAAGAGGGCTCGCAGCGCCCAGTGTCCCTGCTGCCAACCGCGCCAGCCGCCCCCTTCGGCGGGAGGCCCCTTTCCCTGCGGGCAGTGCAAACGGTGCGCAAGTTCCTCCTCTTTCTGCTCAAAGCTGCGCCTTTGGACTAAAAGGGGCTGACCCTTTTCAAAGGCACCGCAGGGGAAGCTGGGGGCACTTGCAGCATCGCCCCCGGCAGCCGTGCTCAAGCTTAACACCCACCTCAAACCCAAAGAGCTTAGGTAAAACCCAGCCTTCACAATGAAACCTTGCCGTGCCCCAACAAGACACAGTTGATACAAGTAGGAATAGATCCATCAAAGCTTGGTTTGATGCTGCTGATCAAATTCAAAAGAGGATGCAGCAAAAGGAGGAAGACATTTCAAGGCATTGAAAGTAGAACCATCAGACTCATGGTGCTGATCCATTGACAAATGTGCCACTGCCCGAAAAGACAGAAATTCATACTCAAACGGAGATCTTGGCACTTGGTTTCATGGTGTGTACTAGCGTGAGCAATGGATGGTTTGCTTCCTATCTTGCAGGGTGTTTGAAAGCATGAAGGAAAGGAACAAACACAGCAGAAGACATCGGCCTCGGAAGACAGCAGAGCCTCTCCCCAAGAAGAAAAGACCAAATTAGACAACCCTGCAGGTTGTCCAGGGCTAGCAAGAGTTAGGCAGATTAGTTAGATAGGAATACAACTGTTAGATATTAGTTAGATAGGAATAGGACTGTTTTTTAAGCTTTTTGGGTTGTTTAATCTTCTACTTAGTTAGTTTACATGATAGTAACCTCCTCAATTTAGTAGTTAAGGTACATTAGTATTATTCAGGACTCATTAGTATTATTAGATTTATCAGTAAATGTCAGAGGTTGGGTGTTTTGTATGCTCTGCCATATGCTCTTTGTCATTTTGCCTTTGTTGAGACCTAATCTGTCTTTATCATTAAACCAATGTTTGTTCCATTTTGTCTGTTTGTCTGTATGAAAGCACTCCAGCAATGTTTGTTCCATTTGCCTGGTGTTGCAAAGACGGCACTTGCCCTGAGAGAAGAAGCTGGGCAGGCGCCACCTCCCCCAGGCCCAGCCCCTTGCTAAGCTGGCAGGACTTCCTGAGGTGTGTCTCCTTTACTGCCAGTGAAATACCGCTGGGGCTTCAGCCTTTGATTCCTCAACATCTCAGCTGGGAGTGGAAAGGGAGGCTTTGTTTAATTCACTGAATTGCATCTAGATGAGTGGTCTGGTCTCACCATATTTTCTGGCATAAAAGCAGCGGGTTGAGTCCTTTTTGGAGCCCAGACAGAAAAATTTCTTTCATTTTGGGGGACTGATGGAGCTGACCAGCTTGGAGGACGTTTCTAAGCCCTCCGATTCTATCCAATTCCTATCGGCATGCACCACAAAGGCATGGCTAGTTCAGTTGCAGTTTCTCCTGAAAGGACCAGTGTCCCGCTCTGGGCCTCCAGCAATCTCCTTAGCTAAAGCCGAGCGGGTGTGATCATTATCCTCTGACTTGTCACAGCTGGGGCACTTGCGCCAAAGAAGAATCCAAGTCACTCTTTTATGGAGGCCAGCAAATGGCCCTGCCTAGCAAGGCTTTGGTGGCAGGGGCTGTGGAGGGTGGATGGAGAGGGGGCGAGGGAGGGGGCAATTGCCAGGCTGCTTCTGGGAAGCCGAGGCAAGCTTGCCCTTGTCTGATGGAGCCGGTGCAGGTGGGCTTTGGAGGCTACAAAGTATCTGCCTTGCAGTGGGACTTGTTCCAGCTGCCCCCTCAGTTTGCTGGCCAGTGGGTAACATGCAGGCTGGGAAGGAAGCAAGATTGGGACTGAAGCAAGATTTGCTTTTCCTTAAGGACAGGCAGGAAAGCAGCAAAGCTGCCTGGCTTTTTCTCATATCTGGGATCTAGGCGTTAAAAGCAATGTGAAGGCCAGCAGTGTGGAAAGGCAATTCTGTAAGTGTTGCTTCCTTAGAGGAATGCCAGAGTCTTTTGGGACAACCACCGAGCTTCTCCAAGGGAGCTGGAAGAGGGATCTAGAAATTCTGCCTGAATGTTTGCTAGAGAAATGCCCGTGTGCTGTCCCTGGGTGTGTGTGTGTGTGTGTGTCCCCATCAGTTGGCCTGAAAAAGATCCTGTTTCTCCAAGTTTCAAGGGAGGAGTGATGAGGTGAGAGACCAGCTCAGAGGCCCAAAGGAGGGAAACCATGCAGTGACATTATTGGGCAGCAAAAGGAGAATTGAGAAAGGGGGCAGGATGAATGCCTCCACTTTGAGAGGAAGCTTTGGAGTTGGCTCTGCGCTAGGCAACTTGCAAATTCCAGCTCCTCTCAGAGCTGGAGGAGAGCCAGTGGGAGGAGCCCTTCTGGTTCTCCAGGGCAGGAGATGAGGTCTGGGCCCTTGCACAGAGGCAGGCTCCTGTGCACCTTCAGCTGGAGGCACCTTGCAGAGAAGCACCGGGAAGAGCCAGGGCTGTCCCTGCACTGCTTTTGCCCGTCTCATCAGACGACTGAGGAGAAAAGGCCCAATGGGAAGCTTCTCAGAGCAAACTTGCAGCAGAAGAAGTACAAGGGGCAGAGGCGGCCCATGCCCCTTTCTGTCCCATGGCTCCCCCGGGGGTTCTAGATGGAATGTTGGGCTGTGCCCATAGCAACTGTCGTTGTCTCCTGCTCCTGCGGCCCTTGCTGGAATGCTGCTGGAGCAGCGCTGGAGCAGCAGCTGCAGGATCAGCTCCTGGGCTGTCCCTGACCAGCCGCCTTCTGCACTCAGCGCCAGACCCGGCCTCTGCACCGACATCCTTGTCTCCTCGTCTGCCTCCGGGCATCCCCAGAGCACTTGGGAACCCTCCAAGGTAAGAAAATCCCCGTTTGCCCTCAAAGCACTAGCACAAGGGCAGGAGGCTCCAGCTGCCTCTCCCACCAAGCACGACACACAGGCTGCATGCTCACTTTCCCCAGACGAGCTTCCACGTGAAAGCAGGGTGCAGCTTCTGAAGGAATTGTGTTGCCTCCAGGGGAAACACAGACCTTTCCATAGAGGACCTAGAGAGGTGTCCCAGTGCAGTTGCAGATCCTCGTCCACGCATCACCTGATTAAACGTTCTTGGCACCCATTTCAGTCCTCAAACTATCTTGTGCTGACCCCAAAACAAATTGTTCCTGGCTGAGCAGGTCAGGGCTTCAGTGTCAACAAATCCCCTTATGCCCTGACTCTGCTCACACCCGCTCCAATGCTTCAAACACCACAATGATGGCACTTCTCCTCTGGCATCCCTGTCGTTCAGGGCATGGAAGCATTTGACTGGGCTTCTCTGCAAACACAGGCTTTCAACTTCAAAAACCATCTGGGATCAGCAATTCTTATCTACTTACGTATTTACATCGCCTATAGATCCATTCTATTTTAAGATCTTTAGAGATTCTTTTTTCAGTGCACGTAGGGCTGGTTCTACCTCATGCTCAGGGGCGGCCGTCAAATGCCATCTCCTCAAGAGCACAATCACAGTAGCACAGAATTTTCTGCCTTGGAAGGGATTCTGAAAGATCACTGAGCCCAACTGCAGGGCCTGCCCGGGGCAGCCTCAACAATCACAGCCTGTGCCCAAGAGCAGTGTCCAAACACTTTTGGAGCTCAGTCAGCCTTGGTGCTGTGCCCCCTTCCCTGGGGAGGCTGTTGCAGTGCCCAAGCAGCCTCTGGCTGAAGAAGCTTTTCCTTCGATCCAACCTAAGCCTGCACATCTCCCCTGCCATTCTCTTGGCTCTTCTCCGTGGCCCCGGGAGTGAAGAGAGTAGTGCATGGCCTTCTGCTTGCCCTCCTGAGGAAGCTGCTGACTGCTGGAGGGTCCTGCCTAGGACATTCCATGTCAAAAAGGCAGCAATGACAGCAAAGAGAAAGGAGCTGGGACACGGGAGCTCGGGCTTTGCAATGATGAGGATGAGAAGGAAGGCTACTGACACATCCTTGGCAGAAGGATTTTGAACTGGAGCATTGCTTTGATCTCTTTCAGGTGGAAAGGAGAGGCACAATGAAAAGGAAAGCAAGAGCCCAGATTCAGCCGTGAGTTTTGGCCTAGGGTTAAAGGACAGCAAACTGGAGGAATGGCGAGGAGGAGAACTGCTCTTTCACAGTCAGGCTGGGATTGGTTCAAGCCTGTGGGTGCACAGCAAGGCTCTCTTGACCACTTGCCTTTCTCACCTCCACCTCCTTCTTCCTTTAGACACATCAATGTTGGCAGCGACTTTCAGGCTGAGCTCCCAGAGCTGCAGAACAGAGCACCAAGTGAGGATGAAGAGCCTGCAACCCTGGTCTGGAAGCCCTGGGGAGAGGATGACTCTGACATGGAAAAACCTGACAGAGGTAGCTTTGCTTCAAGCTTTGCTTCCAGCCCTGAGCTACTTGGGTCTTGAAAAGGCTCCTTATGCCTAAAAAGGCAGCCTTTTGCAGGCTCTGCTTCTCTCCTTGTCTCGCCCATCTTCCCATGTAGAAGTGTTAGAGGCAAGGAGAAAGAGCAAGCACCTTGCTCTCCAAACTGGTCAGGGCCGTTTGCCACTGGAAGAGGGGAGATTGGCCCCCACTTCTTCTTACAGAAGCTGCTTTGGAGGGAGAGCCAGCACTGCGTGGGCCCTTGCTTCAGCTGGCTCTGTCTTTGCTCTCCTTTTCATGCTCTCTCTCCAAGCTGCTGTCTTTAGCTGCCGGCCTTTCCTTCTGCCTTGCATGGCAACCTTTGCCCTTTGCTGGCCTCCAGGCTGACTTTCGGTGGGTTTTTTCTTGTGCTTGCAGTAAGAGAACTGTTGGACATGGCCAGCTCCCGTGGCATTCCCGGGGCAGCAGCTAACCTGGAGCGCGCCCTGCACTGCCTGCACCAGGCACGCGGCAGCGTTCCGGTAAGAAGCGGCTGTTTGGGCGCAGAGGAGAGGGCACAGGGAATGCAGAAGGCCTGGGCACTGGGACAGCCTTTCCTGGCTGCTCTTGGAAGAAGGGTCTTAACAGGGAGCAGAGCACTTGCTGCCTGCTGGGTCTCCTCCAGCTGCGTCAGGGCTGAGCCCAAAGGGCTCCAGCAGGGAGAATCTCCCTCCTGGAGGCGGCGGCGGCGGAAGGTCCTGCTGCCTTGTAAATGGCCTGGAGATTTGGCTTCTCTAAGACATTTGGAGGGGAAATTCCCAGAAGCCTCAGTCAGCTGAGGCCATTCTGGCTGCAGGAGCAGCAAAATCCTCAGCTTGGTGAGGAAAAGGCCACTCTTGGGGACCAGGATCAAAGGGTTGGGCAGCAAAAACTAGGGACTGGGAGCAAATGACAGTGTTTCACCCACATGGGATACAGTCGCTTGAATGTCTGGAGAGGCAAAGGAGCTGAAAGGCAGCACCTGTGATTTTTTGGCTCATTTTTAATGTGCTGGGGCGGCTAAAGCCTTTTCCCTCTTGATCTTGCAGGAGGCTCTGGAGATGCTGCTCTCAGAGGGGCCTGCAACAGCTCAAGGCCATCCCATGGCTGATTATCATTACGCAGGTAAGCAAAGCAGAGCTTCTTGCGTCCCTGACAGATGCTGCCGGCCCCTTCATTGTTGTGGCAAGCGTTTCTGCTTCAAGAAATTGTGCTTAACACCAGCACAAGGTCTTGTCTCCTCTGTGGGTGGGCAAAGCACCAGCATCTAGTCCTTCAGCTTTACTTGTTTTCCAATCCTTCTCCCCGGGCAATGCCTGCTCTTGTCTTCACGACCTTCTGAGGGAGCAGACACGTACACCCACGTGAATGACGGCCTGCGACCGTTTTCTTTCGGCAGCCAGTGGGATCTACTTGGTGTGGATCAAGGGATCTGTTTACTAGCCGCTGCTTTTTATTGCCAGGCTCTGATAGATGGACACCTGAGGAGAAGGAGTCCTTCCAAAAGGCTTTCCACACCTACGGCAAGGATTTTCATCTCATCCAGAAGCAGGTAAAGCCACGGGACATTCTTTACCCGAGCAGATCAGCAGCAGGAAAGCTTGCTTATTTCTGGGAACAAGCACTGGGCTTCAGTCTCTCTCTTCTCAAGGAGCAAGTATCTTCAAGTAGTAACAAAAGGGGACATCAAAAGCCTGTGTCAAAAGGATGATCCTGCCTCTCCAGCCCTTTTCTCCAAGCTCTTTTGGAAGATGAAGCTTTATTCTGTCAGACTTGTGGCACAGGTCTGCTGCTGCTTCCACAAGACGCTGTGCTGGCATAACTGGAGTGAAGCGGGGAAAGAAGAACTGTGCTAGGTGGATTTGTTGTTGATCTGTGCATTGCGTGTATTAGCACCTAGCATCATACAGGGTTTAAGACATTGCATGATGCCTCTCTTTCTCCATGTTGATTTCATTTTACACCCTACTCCATTTACTTCATGCTTTTACTTCCTAGTTGACTCCATAGTCTACTTTTTCCCCAGTGCCCCCGACACCATTTTCGATTCCTTCTTTTTCTCTTCACAACAGATCCAGACTAAGACCGTGGCCCAGTGTGTGGAGTACTACTACTCCTGGAAAAAGGAGCATAAACTTGCCAGCACTCTTGCTCAGGTGAGGGGCAAGAAAATGGAGAGGTGCCAGGAAGGTCGAGAAACTGGGAGAAGGGGAGAAAAGCTGCTGGCGAGCCATGCCAGATGCCCCTTTGCCAGGATCACATCGTCCCATGTGCTGGGAAAGGCACAGCAGATGCTGCCCGGGCCTTCCTTGTGCTGCTGCCCTGAAGTATGCAATTCTGGAGCCTAACTTTGACCCAAGAAAGCAGCACCGCCACCAAAATGGGCTTTGACTCTCTACAGATGGGCTTCTCAAGGGCTGGCACCCTCGCTGACTCCAATCAGACCCCAAATTCCCCACTGCTTGCTGACATCAGCAGTCCAGGCTGCCTTTGTGGATATGCTGCAGATTTTCAGGGAGTTTTTCTAGCATGCCAGCATAGTCCCCAAGAAGGAGCTGCTGGTGCTGTGGCTCCCCTAAATCTTTCCTTAGCGGCAAAGAGCAATTTGTTTCCCATCATGTGAGAGAGAGAGAGAGAGAGAGAGAGAGAGGGAGGGAGATTATTTTGGGGACTAGAAAATGGCTAAGCATGTGTCTACCCTAATTGGACTGAATTGAAATGCCATTGCCTAGACATTTGTGGAGGAAAAGCAGAGAGAAATAGATGTTAGGCAGAAAGGTAGAAATAAGAAATGTAGAGCTCTAAATAGCCAGGTCTTTCTCCCACCCCTTTGGCCTGTAGAAAAGAGGAGTATTTTCCTCCAAGCTCTGGCTTGGCAGCCCGCCGCAGCCCATTGGCAAAGGCAGCCGTTTTCTCAGCTCTTGAGGCTTTGGAAGGATTTGCTTAGGCCGATAGATTTTTGTGCTGGATGCTCTGATTTCCAGCTTTGTGAGAGGAAGGAAGCATTGATAAGGACTCTTTGATTTCCAGAGCGTGGGCAAAGCAAAGAGGAGCAAAAGCCCTCCCAGAAAGGAGAACGGGGAGCCAGGGAAGAGAAGCCGCAAGAGGGCTCGCAGCGCCCAGTGTCCCTGCTGCCAACCGCGCCAGCCGCCCCCTTCGGCGGGAGGCCCCTTTCCCTGCGGGCAGTGCAAACGGTGCGCAAGTTCCTCCTCTTTCTGCTCAAAGCTGCGCCTTTGGACTAAAAGGGGCTGACCCTTTTCAAAGGCACCGCAGGGGAAGCTGGGGGCACTTGCAGCATCGCCCCCGGCAGCCGTGCTCAAGCTTAACACCCACCTCAAACCCAAAGAGCTTAGGTAAAACCCAGCCTTCACAATGAAACCTTGCCGTGCCCCAACAAGACACAGTTGATACAAGTAGGAATAGATCCATCAAAGCTTGGTTTGATGCTGCTGATCAAATTCAAAAGAGGATGCAGCAAAAGGAGGAAGACATTTCAAGGCATTGAAAGTAGAACCATCAGACTCATGGTGCTGATCCATTGACAAATGTGCCACTGCCCGAAAAGACAGAAATTCATACTCAAACGGAGATCTTGGCACTTGGTTTCATGGTGTGTACTAGCGTGAGCAATGGATGGTTTGCTTCCTATCTTGCAGGGTGTTTGAAAGCATGAAGGAAAGGAACAAACACAGCAGAAGACATCGGCCTCGGAAGACAGCAGAGCCTCTCCCCAAGAAGAAAAGACCAAATTAGACAACCCTGCAGGTTGTCCAGGGCTAGCAAGAGTTAGGCAGATTAGTTAGATAGGAATACAACTGTTAGATATTAGTTAGATAGGAATAGGACTGTTTTTTAAGCTTTTTGGGTTGTTTAATCTTCTACTTAGTTAGTTTACATGATAGTAACCTCCTCAATTTAGTAGTTAAGGTACATTAGTATTATTCAGGACTCATTAGTATTATTAGATTTATCAGTAAATGTCAGAGGTTGGGTGTTTTGTATGCTCTGCCATATGCTCTTTGTCATTTTGCCTTTGTTGAGACCTAATCTGTCTTTATCATTAAACCAATGTTTGTTCCATTTTGTCTGTTTGTCTGTATGAAAGCACTCCAGCAATGTTTGTTCCATTTGCCTGGTGTTGCAAAGACGGCACTTGCCCTGAGAGAAGAAGCTGGGCAGGCGCCACCTCCCCCAGGCCCAGCCCCTTGCTAAGCTGGCAGGACTTCCTGAGGTGTGTCTCCTTTACTGCCAGTGAAATACCGCTGGGGCTTCAGCCTTTGATTCCTCAACATCTCAGCTGGGAGTGGAAAGGGAGGCTTTGTTTAATTCACTGAATTGCATCTAGATGAGTGGTCTGGTCTCACCATATTTTCTGGCATAAAAGCAGCGGGTTGAGTCCTTTTTGGAGCCCAGACAGAAAAATTTCTTTCATTTTGGGGGACTGATGGAGCTGACCAGCTTGGAGGACGTTTCTAAGCCCTCCGATTCTATCCAATTCCTATCGGCATGCACCACAAAGGCATGGCTAGTTCAGTTGCAGTTTCTCCTGAAAGGACCAGTGTCCCGCTCTGGGCCTCCAGCAATCTCCTTAGCTAAAGCCGAGCGGGTGTGATCATTATCCTCTGACTTGTCACAGCTGGGGCACTTGCGCCAAAGAAGAATCCAAGTCACTCTTTTATGGAGGCCAGCAAATGGCCCTGCCTAGC
This sequence comes from Agelaius phoeniceus, assembly GCF_051311805.1. NCBI lineage: Eukaryota > Metazoa > Chordata > Aves > Passeriformes > Icteridae > Agelaius > Agelaius phoeniceus. The sequence goes on along the minus strand of NC_135303.1, from coordinate 37,681,518 downwards.
AAGGCTTTGGTGGCAGGGGCTGTGGAGGGTGGATGGAGAGGGGGCGAGGGAGGGGGCAATTGGCAGGCTGCTTCTGGGAAGCCGAGGCAAGCTTGCCCTTGTCTGATGGAGCCGGTGCAGGTGGGCTTTGGAGGCTACAAAGTATCTGCCTTGCAGTGGGACTTGTTCCAGCTGCCCCCTCAGTTTGCTGGCCAGTGGGTAACATGCAGGCTGGGAAGGAAGCAAGATTGGGACTGAAGCAAGATTTGCTTTTCCTTAAGGACAGGCAGGAAAGCAGCAAAGCTGCCTGGCTTTTTCTCATATCTGGGATCTAGGCGTTAAAAGCAATGTGAAGGCCAGCAGTGTGGAAAGGCAATTCTGTAAGTGTTGCTTCCTTAGAGGAATGCCAGAGTCTTTTGGGACAACCACCGAGCTTCTCCAAGGGAGCTGGAAGAGGGATCTAGAAATTCTGCCTGAATGTTTGCTAGAGAAATGCCCGTGTGCTGTCCCTGGGTGTGTGTGTGTGTGTGTGTCCCCATCAGTTGGCCTGAAAAAGATCCTGTTTCTCCAAGTTTCAAGGGAGGAGTGATGAGGTGAGAGACCAGCTCAGAGGCCCAAAGGAGGGAAACCATGCAGTGACATTATTGGGCAGCAAAAGGAGAATTGAGAAAGGGGGCAGGATGAATGCCTCCACTTTGAGAGGAAGCTTTGGAGTTGGCTCTGCGCTAGGCAACTTGCAAATTCCAGCTCCTCTCAGAGCTGGAGGAGAGCCAGTGGGAGGAGCCCTTCTGGTTCTCCAGGGCAGGAGATGAGGTCTGGGCCCTTGCACAGAGGCAGGCTCCTGTGCACCTTCAGCTGGAGGCACCTTGCAGAGAAGCACCGGGAAGAGCCAGGGCTGTCCCTGCACTGCTTTTGCCCGTCTCATCAGACGACTGAGGAGAAAAGGCCCAATGGGAAGCTTCTCAGAGCAAACTTGCAGCAGAAGAAGTACAAGGGGCAGAGGCGGCCCATGCCCCTTTCTGTCCCATGGCTCCCCCGGGGGTTCTAGATGGAATGTTGGGCTGTGCCCATAGCAACTGTCGTTGTCTCCTGCTCCTGCGGCCCTTGCTGGAATGCTGCTGGAGCAGCGCTGGAGCAGCAGCTGCAGGATCAGCTCCTGGGCTGTCCCTGACCAGCCGCCTTCTGCACTCAGCGCCAGACCCGGCCTCTGCACCGACATCCTTGTCTCCTCGTCTGCCTCCGGGCATCCCCAGAGCACTTGGGAACCCTCCAAGGTAAGAAAATCCCCGTTTGCCCTCAAAGCACTAGCACAAGGGCAGGAGGCTCCAGCTGCCTCTCCCACCAAGCACGACACACAGGCTGCATGCTCACTTTCCCCAGACGAGCTTCCACGTGAAAGCAGGGTGCAGCTTCTGAAGGAATTGTGTTGCCTCCAGGGGAAACACAGACCTTTCCATAGAGGACCTAGAGAGGTGTCCCAGTGCAGTTGCAGATCCTCGTCCACGCATCACCTGATTAAACGTTCTTGGCACCCATTTCAGTCCTCAAACTATCTTGTGCTGACCCCAAAACAAATTGTTCCTGGCTGAGCAGGTCAGGGCTTCAGTGTCAACAAATCCCCTTATGCCCTGACTCTGCTCACACCCGCTCCAATGCTTCAAACACCACAATGATGGCACTTCTCCTCTGGCATCCCTGTCGTTCAGGGCATGGAAGCATTTGACTGGGCTTCTCTGCAAACACAGGCTTTCAACTTCAAAAACCATCTGGGATCAGCAATTCTTATCTACTTACGTATTTACATCGCCTATAGATCCATTCTATTTTAAGATCTTTAGAGATTCTTTTTTCAGTGCACGTAGGGCTGGTTCTACCTCATGCTCAGGGGCGGCCGTCAAATGCCATCTCCTCAAGAGCACAATCACAGTAGCACAGAATTTTCTGCCTTGGAAGGGATTCTGAAAGATCACTGAGCCCAACTGCAGGGCCTGCCCGGGGCAGCCTCAACAATCACAGCCTGTGCCCAAGAGCAGTGTCCAAACACTTTTGGAGCTCAGTCAGCCTTGGTGCTGTGCCCCCTTCCCTGGGGAGGCTGTTGCAGTGCCCAAGCAGCCTGTGGCTGAAGAAGCTTTTCCTTCGATCCAACCTAAGCCTGCACATCTCCCCTGCCATTCTCTTGGCTCTTCTCCGTGGCCCCGGGAGTGAAGAGAGTAGTGCATGGCCTTCTGCTTGCCCTCCTGAGGAAGCTGCTGACTGCTGGAGGGTCCTGCCTAGGACATTCCATGTCAAAAAGGCAGCAATGACAGCAAAGAGAAAGGAGCTGGGACACGGGAGCTCGGGCTTTGCAATGATGAGGATGAGAAGGAAGGCTACTGACACATCCTTGGCAGAAGGATTTTGAACTGGAGCATTGCTTTGATCTCTTTCAGGTGGAAAGGAGAGGCACAATGAAAAGGAAAGCAAGAGCCCAGATTCAGCCGTGAGTTTTGGCCTAGGGTTAAAGGACAGCAAACTGGAGGAATGGCGAGGAGGAGAACTGCTCTTTCACAGTCAGGCTGGGATTGGTTCAAGCCTGTGGGTGCACAGCAAGGCTCTCTTGACCACTTGCCTTTCTCACCTCCACCTCCTTCTTCCTTTAGACACATCAATGTTGGCAGCGACTTTCAGGCTGAGCTCCCAGAGCTGCAGAACAGAGCACCAAGTGAGGATGAAGAGCCTGCAACCCTGGTCTGGAAGCCCTGGGGAGAGGATGACTCTGACATGGAAAAACCTGACAGAGGTAGCTTTGCTTCAAGCTTTGCTTCCAGCCCTGAGCTACTTGGGTCTTGAAAAGGCTCCTTATGCCTAAAAAGGCAGCCTTTTGCAGGCTCTGCTTCTCTCCTTGTCTCGCCCATCTTCCCATGTAGAAGTGTTAGAGGCAAGGAGAAAGAGCAAGCACCTTGCTCTCCAAACTGGTCAGGGCCGTTTGCCACTGGAAGAGGGGAGATTGGCCCCCACTTCTTCTTACAGAAGCTGCTTTGGAGGGAGAGCCAGCACTGCGTGGGCCCTTGCTTCAGCTGGCTCTGTCTTTGCTCTCCTTTTCATGCTCTCTCTCCAAGCTGCTGTCTTTAGCTGCCGGCCTTTCCTTCTGCCTTGCATGGCAACCTTTGCCCTTTGCTGGCCTCCAGGCTGACTTTCGGTGGGTTTTTTCTTGTGCTTGCAGTAAGAGAACTGTTGGACATGGCCAGCTCCCGTGGCATTCCCGGGGCAGCAGCTAACCTGGAGCGCGCCCTGCACTGCCTGCACCAGGCACGCGGCAGCGTTCCGGTAAGAAGCGGCTGTTTGGGCGCAGAGGAGAGGGCACAGGGAATGCAGAAGGCCTGGGCACTGGGACAGCCTTTCCTGGCTGCTCTTGGAAGAAGGGTCTTAACAGGGAGCAGAGCACTTGCTGCCTGCTGGGTCTCCTCCAGCTGCGTCAGGGCTGAGCCCAAAGGGCTCCAGCAGGGAGAATCTCCCTCCTGGAGGCGGCGGCGGCGGAAGGTCCTGCTGCCTTGTAAATGGCCTGGAGATTTGGCTTCTCTAAGACATTTGGAGGGGAAATTCCCAGAAGCCTCAGTCAGCTGAGGCCATTCTGGCTGCAGGAGCAGCAAAATCCTCAGCTTGGTGAGCAAAAGGCCACTCTTGGGGACCAGGATCAAAGGGTTGGGCAGCAAAAACTAGGGACTGGGAGCAAATGACAGTGTTTCACCCACATGGGATACAGTCGCTTGAATGTCTGGAGAGGCAAAGGAGCTGAAAGGCAGCACCTGTGATTTTTTGGCTCATTTTTAATGTGCTGGGGCGGCTAAAGCCTTTTCCCTCTTGATCTTGCAGGAGGCTCTGGAGATGCTGCTCTCAGAGGGGCCTGCAACAGCTCAAGGCCATCCCATGGCTGATTATCATTACGCAGGTAAGCAAAGCAGAGCTTCTTGCGTCCCTGACAGATGCTGCCGTCCCCTTCATTGTTGTGGCAAGCGTTTCTGCTTCAAGAAATTGTGCTTAACACCAGCACAAGGTCTTGTCTCCTCTGTGGGTGGGCAAAGCACCAGCATCTAGTCCTTCAGCTTTACTTGTTTTCCAATCCTTCTCCCCGGGCAATGCCTGCTCTTGTCTTCACGACCTTCTGAGGGAGCAGACACGTACACCCACGTGAATGACGGCCTGCGACCGTTTTCTTTCGGCAGCCAGTGGGATCTACTTGGTGTGGATCAAGGGATCTGTTTACTAGCCGCTGCTTTTTATTGCCAGGCTCTGATAGATGGACACCTGAGGAGAAGGAGTCCTTCCAAAAGGCTTTCCACACCTACGGCAAGGATTTTCATCTCATCCAGAAGCAGGTAAAGCCACGGGACATTCTTTACCCGAGCAGATCAGCAGCAGGAAAGCTTGCTTATTTCTGGGAACAAGCACTGGGCTTCAGTCTCTCTCTTCTCAAGGAGCAAGTATCTTCAAGTAGTAACAAAAGGGGACATCAAAAGCCTGTGTCAAAAGGATGATCCTGCCTCTCCAGCCCTTTTCTCCAAGCTCTTTTGGAAGATGAAGCTTTATTCTGTCAGACTTGTGGCACAGGTCTGCTGCTGCTTCCACAAGACGCTGTGCTGGCATAACTGGAGTGAAGCGGGGAAAGAAGAACTGTGCTAGGTGGATTTGTTGTTGATCTGTGCATTGCGTGTATTAGCACCTAGCATCATACAGGGTTTAAGACATTGCATGATGCCTCTCTTTCTCCATGTTGATTTCATTTTACACCCTACTCCATTTACTTCATGCTTTTACTTCCTAGTTCACTCCATAGTCTACTTTTTCCCCAGTGCCCCCGACACCATTTTCGATTCCTTCTTTTTCTCTTCACAACAGATCCAGACTAAGACCGTGGCCCAGTGTGTGGAGTACTACTACTCCTGGAAAAAGGAGCATAAACTTGCCAGCACTCTTGCTCAGGTGAGGGGCAAGAAAATGGAGAGGTGCCAGGAAGGTCGAGAAACTGGGAGAAGGGGAGAAAAGCTGCTGGCGAGCCATGCCAGATGCCCCTTTGCCAGGATCACATCGTCCCATGTGCTGGGAAAGGCACAGCAGATGCTGCCCGGGCCTTCCTTGTGCTGCTGCCCTGAAGTATGCAATTCTGGAGCCTAACTTTGACCCAAGAAAGCAGCACCGCCACCAAAATGGGCTTTGACTCTCTACAGATGGGCTTCTCAAGGGCTGGCACCCTCGCTGACTCCAATCAGACCCCAAATTCCCCACTGCTTGCTGACATCAGCAGTCCAGGCTGCCTTTGTGGATATGCTGCAGATTTTCAGGGAGTTTTTCTAGCATGCCAGCATAGTCCCCAAGAAGGAGCTGCTGGTGCTGTGGCTCCCCTAAATCTTTCCTTAGCGGCAAAGAGCAATTTGTTTCCCATCATGTGAGAGAGAGAGAGAGAGAGAGAGAGAGACAGGGAGGGAGATTATTTTGGGGACTAGAAAATGGCTAAGCATGTGTCTACCCTAATTGGACTGAATTGAAATGCCATTGCCTAGACATTTGTGGAGGAAAAGCAGAGAGAAATAGATGTTAGGCAGAAAGGTAGAAATAAGAAATGTAGAGCTCTAAATAGCCTGGTCTTTCTCCCACCCCTTTGGCCTGTAGAAAAGAGGAGTATTTTCCTCCAAGCTCTGGCTTGGCAGCCCGCCGCAGCCCATTGGCAAAGGCAGCCGTTTTCTCAGCTCTTGAGGCTTTGGAAGGATTTGCTTAGGCCGATAGATTTTTCTGCTGGATGCTCTGATTTCCAGCTTTGTGAGAGGAAGGAAGCATTGATAAGGACTCTTTGATTTCCAGAGCGTGGGCAAAGCAAAGAGGAGCAAAAGCCCTCCCAGAAAGGAGAACGGGGAGCCAGGGAAGAGAAGCCGCAAGAGGGCTCGCAGCGCCCAGTGTCCCTGCTGCCAACCGCGCCAGCCGCCCCCTTCGGCGGGAGGCCCCTTTCCCTGCGGGCAGTGCAAACGGTGCGCAAGTTCCTCCTCTTTCTGCTCAAAGCTGCGCCTTTGGACTAAAAGGGGCTGACCCTTTTCAAAGGCACCGCAGGGGAAGCTGGGGGCACTTGCAGCATCGCCCCCGGCAGCCGTGCTCAAGCTTAACACCCACCTCAAACCCAAAGAGCTTAGGTAAAACCCAGCCTTCACAATGAAACCTTGCCGTGCCCCAACAAGACACAGTTGATACAAGTAGGAATAGATCCATCAAAGCTTGGTTTGATGCTGCTGATCAAATTCAAAAGAGGATGCAGCAAAAGGAGGAAGACATTTCAAGGCATTGAAAGTAGAACCATCAGACTCATGGTGCTGATCCATTGACAAATGTGCCACTGCCCGAAAAGACAGAAATTCATACTCAAACGGAGATCTTGGCACTTGGTTTCATGGTGTGTACTAGCGTGAGCAATGGATGGTTTGCTTCCTATCTTGCAGGGTGTTTGAAAGCATGAAGGAAAGGAACAAACACAGCAGAAGACATCGGCCTCAGAAGACAGCAGAGCCTCTCCCCAAGAAGAAAAGACCAAATTAGACAACCCTGCAGGTTGTCCAGGGCTAGCAAGAGTTAGGCAGATTAGTTAGATAGGAATACAACTGTTAGATATTAGTTAGATAGGAATAGGACTGTTTTTTAAGCTTTTTGGGTTGTTTAATCTTCTACTTCGTTAGTTTACATGATAGTAACCTCCTCAATTTAGTAGTTAAGGTACATTAGTATTATTCAGGACTCATTAGTATTATTAGATTTATCAGTAAATGTCAGAGGTTGGGTGTTTTGTATGCTCTGCCATATGCTCTTTGTCATTTTGCCTTTGTTGAGACCTAATCTGTCTTTATCATTAAACCAATGTTTGTTCCATTTTGTCTGTTTGTCTGTATGAAAGCACTCCAGCAATGTCTGTTCCATTTGCCTGGTGTTGCAAAGACGGCACTTGCCCTGAGAGAAGAAGCTGGGCAGGCGCCACCTCCCCCAGGCCCAGCCCCTTGCTCAGCTGGCAGGACTTCCTGAGGTGTGTCTCCTTTACTGCCAGTGAAATACCGCTGGGGCTTCAGCCTTTGATTCCTCAACATCTCAGCTGGGAGTGGAAAGGGAGGCTTTGTTTAATTCACTGAATTGCATCTAGATGAGTGGTCTGGTCTCACCATATTTTCTGGCATAAAAGCAGCGGGTTGAGTCCTTTTTGGAGCCCAGACAGAAAAATTTCTTTCATTTTGGGGGACTGATGGAGCTGACCAGCTTGGAGGACGTTTCTAAGCCCTCCGATTCTATCCAATTCCTATCGGCATGCACCACAAAGGCATGGCTAGTTCAGTTGCAGTTTCTCCTGAAAGGACCAGTGTCCCGCTCTGGGCCTCCAGCAATCTCCTTAGCTAAAGCCGAGCGGGTGTGATCATTATCCTCTGACTTGTCACAGCTGGGGCACTTGCGCCAAAGAAGAATCCAAGTCACTCTTTTATGGAGGCCAGCAAATGGCCCTGCCTAGCAAGGCTTTGGTGGCAGGGGCTGTGGAGGGTGGATGGAGAGGGGGCGAGGGAGGGGGCAATTGGCAGGCTGCTTCTGGGAAGCCGAGGCAAGCTTGCCCTTGTCTGATGGAGCCGGTGCAGGTGGGCTTTGGAGGCTACAAAGTATCTGCCTTGCAGTGGGACTTGTTCCAGCTGCCCCCTCAGTTTGCTGGCCAGTGGGTAACATGCAGGCTGGGAAGGAAGCAAGATTGGGACTGAAGCAAGATTTGCTTTTCCTTAAGGACAGGCAGGAAAGCAGCAAAGCTGCCTGGCTTTTTCTCATATCTGGGATCTAGGCGTTAAAAGCAATGTGAAGGCCAGCAGTGTGGAAAGGCAATTCTGTAAGTGTTGCTTCCTTAGAGGAATGCCAGAGTCTTTTGGGACAACCACCGAGCTTCTCCAAGGGAGCTGGAAGAGGGATCTAGAAATTCTGCCTGAATGTTTGCTAGAGAAATGCCCGTGTGCTGTCCCTGGGTGTGTGTGTGTGTGTGTGTCCCCATCAGTTGGCCTGAAAAAGATCCTGTTTCTCCAAGTTTCAAGGGAGGAGTGATGAGGTGAGAGACCAGCTCAGAGGCCCAAAGGAGGGAAACCATGCAGTGACATTATTGGGCAGCAAAAGGAGAATTGAGAAAGGGGGCAGGATGAATGCCTCCACTTTGAGAGGAAGCTTTGGAGTTGGCTCTGCGCTAGGCAACTTGCAAATTCCAGCTCCTCTCAGAGCTGGAGGAGAGCCAGTGGGAGGAGCCCTTCTGGTTCTCCAGGGCAGGAGATGAGGTCTGGGCCCTTGCACAGAGGCAGGCTCCTGTGCACCTTCAGCTGGAGGCACCTTGCAGAGAAGCACCGGGAAGAGCCAGGGCTGTCCCTGCACTGCTTTTGCCCGTCTCATCAGACGACTGAGGAGAAAAGGCCCAATGGGAAGCTTCTCAGAGCAAACTTGCAGCAGAAGAAGTACAAGGGGCAGAGGCGGCCCATGCCCCTTTCTGTCCCATGGCTCCCCCGGGGGTTCTAGATGGAATGTTGGGCTGTGCCCATAGCAACTGTCGTTGTCTCCTGCTCCTGCGGCCCTTGCTGGAATGCTGCTGGAGCAGCGCTGGAGCAGCAGCTGCAGGATCAGCTCCTGGGCTGTCCCTGACCAGCCGCCTTCTGCACTCAGCGCCAGACCCGGCCTCTGCACCGACATCCTTGTCTCCTCGTCTGCCTCCGGGCATCCCCAGAGCACTTGGGAACCCTCCAAGGTAAGAAAATCCCCGTTTGCCCTCAAAGCACTAGCACAAGGGCAGGAGGCTCCAGCTGCCTCTCCCACCAAGCACGACACACAGGCTGCGTGCTCACTTTCCCCAGACGAGCTTCCACGTGAAAGCAGGGTGCAGCTTCTGAAGGAATTGTGTTGCCTCCAGGGGAAACACAGACCTTTCCATAGAGGACCTAGAGAGGTGTCCCAGTGCAGTTGCAGATCCTCGTCCACGCATCACCTGATTAAACGTTCTTGGCACCCATTTCAGTCCTCAAACTATCTTGTGCTGACCCCAAAACAAATTGTTCCTGGCTGAGCAGGTCAGGGCTTCAGTGTCAACAAATCCCCTTATGCCCTGACTCTGCTCACACCCGCTCCAATGCTTCAAACACCACAATGATGGCACTTCTCCTCTGGCATCCCTGTCGTTCAGGGCATGGAAGCATTTGACTGGGCTTCTCTGCAAACACAGGCTTTCAACTTCAAAAACCATCTGGGATCAGCAATTCTTATCTACTTACGTATTTACATCGCCTATAGATCCATTCTATTTTAAGATCTTTAGAGATTCTTTTTTCAGTGCACGTAGGGCTGGTTCTACCTCATGCTCAGGGGCGGCCGTCAAATGCCATCTCCTCAAGAGCACAATCACAGTAGCACAGAATTTTCTGCCTTGGAAGGGATTCTGAAAGATCACTGAGCCCAACTGCAGGGCCTGCCCGGGGCAGCCTCAACAATCACAGCCTGTGCCCAAGAGCAGTGTCCAAACACTTTTGGAGCTCAGTCAGCCTTGGTGCTGTGCCCCCTTCCCTGGGGAGGCTGTTGCAGTGCCCAAGCAGCCTCTGGCTGAAGAAGCTTTTCCTTCGATCCAACCTAAGCCTGCACATCTCCCCTGCCATTCTCTTGGCTCTTCTCCGTGGCCCCAGGAGTGAAGAGAGTAGTGCATGGCCTTCTGCTTGCCCTCCTGAGGAAGCTGCTGACTGCTGGAGGGTCCTGCCTAGGACATTCCATGTCAAAAAGGCAGCAATGAGAGCAAAGAGAAAGGAGCTGGGACACGGGAGCTCGGGCTTTGCAATGATGAGGATGAGAAGGAAGGCTACTGACACATCCTTGGCAGAAGGATTTTGAACTGGAGCATTGCTTTGATCTCTTTCAGGTGGAAAGGAGAGGCACAATGAAAAGGAAAGCAAGAGCCCAGATTCAGCCGTGAGTTTTGGCCTAGGGTTAAAGGACAGCAAACTGGAGGAATGGCGAGGAGGAGAACTGCTCTTTCACAGTCAGGCTGGGATTGGTTCAAGCCTGTGGGTGCACAGCAAGGCTCTCTTGACCACTTGCCTTTCTCACCTCCACCTCCTTCTTCCTTTAGACACATCAATGTTGGCAGCGACTTTCAGGCTGAGCTCCCAGAGCTGCAGAACAGAGCACCAAGTGAGGATGAAGAGCCTGCAAGCCTGGTCTGGAAGCCCTGGGGAGAGGATGACTCTGACATGGAAAAACCTGACAGAGGTAGCTTTGCTTCAAGCTTTGCTTCCAGCCCTGAGCTACTTGGGTCTTGAAAAGGCTCCTTATGCCTAAAAAGGCAGCCTTTTGCAGGCTCTGCTTCTCTCCTTGTCTCGCCCATCTTCCCATGTAGAAGTGTTAGAGGCAAGGAGAAAGAGCAAGCACCTTGCTCTCCAAACTGGTCAGGGCCGTTTGCCACTGGAAGAGGGGAGATTGGCCCCCACTTCTTCTTACAGAAGCTGCTTTGGAGGGAGAGCCAGCACTGCGTGGGCCCTTGCTTCAGCTGGCTCTGTCTTTGCTCTCCTTTTCATGCTCTCTCTCCAAGCTGCTGTCTTTAGCTGCCGGCCTTTCCTTCTGCCTTGCATGGCAACCTTTGCCCTTTGCTGGCCTCCAGGCTGACTTTCGGTGGGTTTTTTCTTGTGCTTGCAGTAAGAGAACTGTTGGACATGGCCAGCTCCCGTGGCATTCCCGGGGCAGCAGCTAACCTGGAGCGCGCCCTGCACTGCCTGCACCAGGCACGCGGCAGCGTTCCGGTAAGAAGCGGCTGTTTGGGCGCAGAGGAGAGGGCACAGGGAATGCAGAAGGCCTGGGCACTGGGACAGCCTTTCCTGGCTGCTCTTGGAAGAAGGGTCTTAACAGGGAGCAGAGCACTTGCTGCCTGCTGGGTCTCCTCCAGCTGCGTCAGGGCTGAGCCCAAAGGGCTCCAGCAGGGAGAATCTCCCTCCTGGAGGCGGCGGCGGCGGAAGGTCCTGCTGCCTTGTAAATGGCCTGGAGATTTGGGTTCTCTAAGACATTTGGAGGGGAAATTCCCAGAAGCCTCAGTCAGCTGAGGCCATTCTGGCTGCAGGAGCAGCAAAATCCTCAGCTTGGTGAGGAAAAGGCCACTCTTGGGGACCAGGATCAAAGGGTTGGGCAGCAAAAACTAGGGACTGGGAGCAAATGACAGTGTTTCACCCACATGGGATACAGTCGCTTGAATGTCTGGAGAGGCAAAGGAGCTGAAAGGCAGCACCTGTGATTTTTTGGCTCATTTTTAATGTGCTGGGGCGGCTAAAGCCTTTTCCCTCTTGATCTTGCAGGAGGCTCTGGAGATGCTGCTCTCAGAGGGGCCTGCAACAGCTCAAGGCCATCCCATGGCTGATTATCATTACGCAGGTAAGCAAAGCAGAGCTTCTTGCGTCCCTGACAGATGCTGCCGGCCCCTTCATTGTTGTGGCAAGCGTTTCTGCTTCAAGAAATTGTGCTTAACACCAGCACAAGGTCTTGTCTCCTCTGTGGGTGGGCAAAGCACCAGCATCTAGTCCTTCAGCTTTACTTGTTTTCCAATCCTTCTCCCCGGGCAATGCCTGCTCTTGTCTTCACGACCTTCTGAGGGAGCAGACACGTACACCCACGTGAATGACGGCCTGCGACCGTTTTCTTTCGGCAGCCAGTGGGATCTACTTGGTGTGGATCAAGGGATCTGTTTACTAGCCGCTGCTTTTTATTGCCAGGCTCTGATAGATGGACACCTGAGGAGAAGGAGTCCTTCCAAAAGGCTTTCCACACCTACGGCAAGGATTTTCATCTCATCCAGAAGCAGGTAAAGCCACGGGACATTCTTTACCCGAGCAGATCAGCAGCAGGAAAGCTTGCTTATTTCTGGGAACAAGCACTGGGCTTCAGTCTCTCTCTTCTCAAGGAGCAAGTATCTTCAAGTAGTAACAAAAGGGGACATCAAAAGCCTGTGTCAAAAGGATGATCCTGCCTCTCCAGCCCTTTTCTCCAAGCTCTTTTGGAAGATGAAGCTTTATTCTGTCAGACTTGTGGCACAGGTCTGCTGCTGCTTCCACAAGACGCTGTGCTGGCATAACTGGAGTGAAGCGGGGAAAGAAGAACTGTGCTAGGTGGATTTGTTGTTGATCTGTGCATTGCGTGTATTAGCACCTAGCATCATACAGGGTTTAAGACATTGCATGATGCCTCTCTTTCTCCATGTTGATTTCATTTTACACCCTACTCCATTTACTTCATGCTTTTACTTCCTAGTTCACTCCATAGTCTACTTTTTCCCCAGTGCCCCCGACACCATTTTCGATTCCTTCTTTTTCTCTTCACAACAGATCCAGACTAAGACCGTGGCCCAGTGTGTGGAGTACTACTACTCCTGGAAAAAGGAGCATAAACTTGCCAGCACTCTTGCTCAGGTGAGGGGCAAGAAAATGGAGAGGTGCCAGGAAGGTCGAGAAACTGGGAGAAGGGGAGAAAAGCTGCTGGCGAGCCATGCCAGATGCCCCTTTGCCAGGATCACATCGTCCCATGTGCTGGGAAAGGCACAGCAGATGCTGCCCGGGCCTTCCTTGTGCTGCTGCCCTGAAGTATGCAATTCTGGAGCCTAACTTTGACCCAAGAAAGCAGCACCGCCACCAAAATGGGCTTTGACTCTCTACAGATGGGCTTCTCAAGGGCTGGCACCCTCGCTGACTCCAATCAGACCCCAAATTCCCCACTGCTTGCTGACATCAGCAGTCCAGGCTGCCTTTGTGGATATGCTGCAGATTTTCAGGGAGTTTTTCTAGCATGCCAGCATAGTCCCCAAGAAGGAGCTGCTGGTGCTGTGGCTCCCCTAAATCTTTCCTTAGCGGCAAAGAGCAATTTGTTTCCCATCATGTGAGAGAGAGAGAGAGAGAGAGAGAGAGACAGGGAGGGAGATTATTTTGGGGACTAGAAAATGGCTAAGCATGTGTCTACCCTAATTGGACTGAATTGAAATGCCATTGCCTAGACATTTGTGGAGGAAAAGCAGAGAGAAATAGATGTTAGGCAGAAAGGTAGAAATAAGAAATGTAGAGCTCTAAATAGCCAGGTCTTTCTCCCACCCCTTTGGCCTGTAGAAAAGAGGAGTATTTTCCTCCAAGCTCTGGCTTGGCAGCCCGCCGCAGCCCATTGGCAAAGGCAGCCGTTTTCTCAGCTCTTGAGGCTTTGGAAGGATTTGCTTAGGCCGATAGATTTTTGTGCTGGATGCTCTGATTTCCAGCTTTGTGAGAGGAAGGAAGCATTGATAAGGACTCTTTGATTTCCAGAGCGTGGGCAAAGCAAAGAGGAGCAAAAGCCCTCCCAGAAAGGAGAACGGGGAGCCAGGGAAGAGAAGCCGCAAGAGGGCTCGCAGCGCCCAGTGTCCCTGCTGCCAACCGCGCCAGCCGCCCCCTTCGGCGGGAGGCCCCTTTCCCTGCGGGCAGTGCAAACGGTGCGCAAGTTCCTCCTCTTTCTGCTCAAAGCTGCGCCTTTGGACTAAAAGGGGCTGACCTTTTTCAAAGGCACCGCAGGGGAAGCTGGGGGCACTTGCAGCATCGCCCCCGGCAGCCGTGCTCAAGCTTAACACCCACCTCAAACCCAAAGAGCTTAGGTAAAACCCAGCCTTCACAATGAAACCTTGCCGTGCCCCAACAAGACACAGTTGATACAAGTAGGAATAGATCCATCAAAGCTTGGTTTGATGCTGCTGATCAAATTCAAAAGAGGATGCAGCAAAAGGAGGAAGACATTTCAAGGCATTGAAAGTAGAACCATCAGACTCATGGTGCTGATCCATTGACAAATGTGCCACTGCCCGAAAAGACAGAAATTCATACTCAAACGGAGATCTTGGCACTTGGTTTCATGGTGTGTACTAGCGTGAGCAATGGATGGTTTGCTTCCTATCTTGCAGGGTGTTTGAAAGCATGAAGGAAAGGAACAAACACAGCAGAAGACATCGGCCTCGGAAGACAGCAGAGCCTCTCCCCAAGAAGAAAAGACCAAATTAGACAACCCTGCAGGTTGTCCAGGGCTAGCAAGAGTTAGGCAGATTAGTTAGATAGGAATACAACTGTTAGATATTAGTTAGATAGGAATAGGACTGTTTTTTAAGCTTTTTGGGTTGTTTAATCTTCTACTTAGTTAGTTTACATGATAGTAACCTCCTCAATTTAGTAGTTAAGGTACATTAGTATTATTCAGGACTCATTAGTATTATTAGATTTATCAGTAAATGTCAGAGGTTGGGTGTTTTGTATGCTCTGCCATATGCTCTTTGTCATTTTGCCTTTGTTGAGACCTAATCTGTCTTTATCATTAAACCAATGTTTGTTCCATTTTGTCTGTTTGTCTGTATGAAAGCACTCCAGCAATGTTTGTTCCATTTGCCTGGTGTTGCAAAGACGGCACTTGCCCTGAGAGAAGAAGCTGGGCAGGCGCCACCTCCCCCAGGCCCAGCCCCTTGCTCAGCTGGCAGGACTTCCTGACGTGTGTCTCCTTTACTGCCAGTGAAATACCGCTGGGGCTTCAGCCTTTGATTCCTCAACATCTCAGCTGGGAGTGGAAAGGGAGGCTTTGTTTAATTCACTGAATTGCATCTAGATGAGTGGTCTGGTCTCACCATATTTTCTGGCATAAAAGCAGCGGGTTGAGTCCTTTTTGGAGCCCAGACAGAAAAATTTCTTTCATTTTGGGGGACTGATGGAGCTGACCAGCTTGGAGGACGTTTCTAAGCCCTCCGATTCTATCCAATTCCTATCGGCATGCACCACAAAGGCATGGCTAGTTCAGTTGCAGTTTCTCCTGAAAGGACCAGTGTCCCGCTCTGGGCCTCCAGCAATCTCCTTAGCTAAAGCCGAGCGGGTGTGATCATTATCCTCTGACTTGTCACAGCTGGGGCACTTGCGCCAAAGAAGAATCCAAGTCACTCTTTTATGGAGGCCAGCAAATGGCCCTGCCTAGCAAGGCTTTGGTGGCAGGGGCTGTGGAGGGTGGATGGAGAGGGGGCGAGGGAGGGGGCAATTGGCAGGCTGCTTCTGGGAAGCCGAGGCAAGCTTGCCCTTGTCTGATGGAGCCGGTGCAGGTGGGCTTTGGAGGCTACAAAGTATCTGCCTTGCAGTGGGACTTGTTCCAGCTGCCCCCTCAGTTTGCTGGCCAGTGGGTAACATGCAGGCTGGGAAGGAAGCAAGATTGGGACTGAAGCAAGATTTGCTTTTCCTTAAGGACAGGCAGGAAAGCAGCAAAGCTGCCTGGCTTTTTCTCATATCTGGGATCTAGGCGTTAAAAGCAATGTGAAGGCCAGCAGTGTGGAAAGGCAATTCTGTAAGTGTTGCTTCCTTAGAGGAATGCCAGAGTCTTTTGGGACAACCACCGAGCTTCTCCAAGGGAGCTGGAAGAGGGATCTAGAAATTCTGCCTGAATGTTTGCTAGAGAAATGCCCGTGTGCTGTCCCTGGGTGTGTGTGTGTGTGTCCCCATCAGTTGGCCTGAAAAAGATCCTGTTTCTCCAAGTTTCAAGGGAGGAGTGATGAGGTGAGAGACCAGCTCAGAGGCCCAAAGGAGGGAAACCATGCAGTGACATTATTGGGCAGCAAAAGGAGAATTGAGAAAGGGGGCAGGATGAATGCCTCCACTTTGAGAGGAAGCTTTGGAGTTGGCTCTGCGCTAGGCAACTTGCAAATTCCAGCTCCTCTCAGAGCTGGAGGAGAGCCAGTGGGAGGAGCCCTTCTGGTTCTCCAGGGCAGGAGATGAGGTCTGGGCCCTTGCACAGAGGCAGGCTCCTGTGCACCTTCAGCTGGAGGCACCTTGCAGAGAAGCACCGGGAAGAGCCAGGGCTGTCCCTGCACTGCTTTTGCCCGTCTCATCAGACGACTGAGGAGAAAAGGCCCAATGGGAAGCTTCTCAGAGCAAACTTGCAGCAGAAGAAGTACAAGGGGCAGAGGCGGCCCATGCCCCTTTCTGTCCCATGGCTCCCCCGGGGGTTCTAGATGGAATGTTGGGCTGTGCCCATAGCAACTGTCGTTGTCTCCTGCTCCTGCGGCCCTTGCTGGAATGCTGCTGGAGCAGCGCTGGAGCAGCAGCTGCAGGATCAGCTCCTGGGCTGTCCCTGACCAGCCGCCTTCTGCACTCAGCGCCAGACCCGGCCTCTGCACCGACATCCTTGTCTCCTCGTCTGCCTCCGGGCATCCCCAGAGCACTTGGGAACCCTCCAAGGTAAGAAAATCCCCGTTTGCCCTCAAAGCACTAGCACAAGGGCAGGAGGCTCCAGCTGCCTCTCCCACCAAGCACGACACACAGGCTGCGTGCTCACTTTCCCCAGACGAGCTTCCACGTGAAAGCAGGGTGCAGCTTCTGAAGGAATTGTGTTGCCTCCAGGGGAAACACAGACCTTTCCATAGAGGACCTAGAGAGGTGTCCCAGTGCAGTTGCAGATCCTCGTCCACGCATCACCTGATTAAACGTTCTTGGCACCCATTTCAGTCCTCAAACTATCTTGTGCTGACCCCAAAACAAATTGTTCCTGGCTGAGCAGGTCAGGGCTTCAGTGTCAACAAATCCCCTTATGCCCTGACTCTGCTCACACCCGCTCCAATGCTTCAAACACCACAATGATGGCACTTCTCCTCTGGCATCCCTGTCGTTCAGGGCATGGAAGCATTTGACTGGGCTTCTCTGCAAACACAGGCTTTCAACTTCAAAAACCATCTGGGATCAGCAATTCTTATCTACTTACGTATTTACATCGCCTATAGATCCATTCTATTTTAAGATCTTTAGAGATTCTTTTTTCAGTGCACGTAGGGCTGGTTCTACCTCATGCTCAGGGGCGGCCGTCAAATGCCATCTCCTCAAGAGCACAATCACAGTAGCACAGAATTTTCTGCCTTGGAAGGGATTCTGAAAGATCACTGAGCCCAACTGCAGGGCCTGCCCGGGGCAGCCTCAACAATCACAGCCTGTGCCCAAGAGCAGTGTCCAAACACTTTTGGAGCTCAGTCAGCCTTGGTGCTGTGCCCCCTTCCCTGGGGAGGCTGTTGCAGTGCCCAAGCAGCCTCTGGCTGAAGAAGCTTTTCCTTCGATCCAACCTAAGCCTGCACATCTCCCCTGCCATTCTCTTGGCTCTTCTCCGTGGCCCCAGGAGTGAAGAGAGTAGTGCATGGCCTTCTGCTTGCCCTCCTGAGGAAGCTGCTGACTGCTGGAGGGTCCTGCCTAGGACATTCCATGTCAAAAAGGCAGCAATGACAGCAAAGAGAAAGGAGCTGGGACACGGGAGCTCGGGCTTTGCAATGATGAGGATGAGAAGGAAGGCTACTGACACATCCTTGGCAGAAGGATTTTGAACTGGAGCATTGCTTTGATCTCTTTCAGGTGGAAAGGAGAGGCACAATGAAAAGGAAAGCAAGAGCCCAGATTCAGCCGTGAGTTTTGGCCTAGGGTTAAAGGACAGCAAACTGGAGGAATGGCGAGGAGGAGAACTGCTCTTTCACAGTCAGGCTGGGATTGGTTCAAGCCTGTGGGTGCACAGCAAGGCTCTCTTGACCACTTGCCTTTCTCACCTCCACCTCCTTCTTCCTTTAGACACATCAATGTTGGCAGCGACTTTCAGGCTGAGCTCCCAGAGCTGCAGAACAGAGCACCAAGTGAGGATGAAGAGCCTGCAACCCTGGTCTGGAAGCCCTGGGGAGAGGATGACTCTGACATGGAAAAACCTGACAGAGGTAGCTTTGCTTCAAGCTTTGCTTCCAGCCCTGAGCTACTTGGGTCTTGAAAAGGCTCCTTATGCCTAAAAAGGCAGCCTTTTGCAGGCTCTGCTTCTCTCCTTGTCTCGCCCATCTTCCCATGTAGAAGTGTTAGAGGCAAGGAGAAAGAGCAAGCACCTTGCTCTCCAAACTGGTCAGGGCCGTTTGCCACTGGAAGAGGGGAGATTGGCCCCCACTTCTTCTTACAGAAGCTGCTTTGGAGGGAGAGCCAGCACTGCGTGGGCCCTTGCTTCAGCTGGCTCTGTCTTTGCTCTCCTTTTCATGCTCTCTCTCCAAGCTGCTGTCTTTAGCTGCCGGCCTTTCCTTCTGCCTTGCATGGCAACCTTTGCCCTTTGCTGGCCTCCAGGCTGACTTTCGGTGGGTTTTTTCTTGTGCTTGCAGTAAGAGAACTGTTGGACATGGCCAGCTCCCGTGGCATTCCCGGGGCAGCAGCTAACCTGGAGCGCGCCCTGCACTGCCTGCACCAGGCACGCGGCAGCGTTCCGGTAAGAAGCGGCTGTTTGGGCGCAGAGGAGAGGGCACAGGGAATGCAGAAGGCCTGGGCACTGGGACAGCCTTTCCTGGCTGCTCTTGGAAGAAGGGTCTTAACAGGGAGCAGAGCACTTGCTGCCTGCTGGGTCTCCTCCAGCTGCGTCAGGGCTGAGCCCAAAGGGCTCCAGCAGGGAGAATCTCCCTCCTGGAGGCGGCGGCGGCGGAAGGTCCTGCTGCCTTGTAAATGGCCTGGAGATTTGGCTTCTCTAAGACATTTGGAGGGGAAATTCCCAGAAGCCTCAGTCAGCTGAGGCCATTCTGGCTGCAGGAGCAGCAAAATCCTCAGCTTGGTGAGCAAAAGGCCACTCTTGGGGACCAGGATCAAAGGGTTGGGCAGCAAAAACTAGGGACTGGGAGCAAATGACAGTGTTTCACCCACATGGGATACAGTCGCTTGAATGTCTGGAGAGGCAAAGGAGCTGAAAGGCAGCACCTGTGATTTTTTGGCTCATTTTTAATGTGCTGGGGCGGCTAAAGCCTTTTCCCTCTTGATCTTGCAGGAGGCTCTGGAGATGCTGCTCTCAGAGGGGCCTGCAACAGCTCAAGGCCATCCCATGGCTGATTATCATTACGCAGGTAAGCAAAGCAGAGCTTCTTGCGTCCCTGACAGATGCTGCCGGCCCCTTCATTGTTGTGGCAAGCGTTTCTGCTTCAAGAAATTGTGCTTAACACCAGCACAAGGTCTTGTCTCCTCTGTGGGTGGGCAAAGCACCAGCATCTAGTCCTTCAGCTTTACTTGTTTTCCAATCCTTCTCCCCGGGCAATGCCTGCTCTTGTCTTCACGACCTTCTGAGGGAGCAGACACGTACACCCACGTGAATGACGGCCTGCGACCGTTTTCTTTCGGCAGCCAGAGGAATCTACTTGGTGTGGATCAAGGGATCTGTTTACTAGCCGCTGCTTTTTATTGCCAGGCTCTGATAGATGGACACCTGAGGAGAAGGAGTCCTTCCAAAAGGCTTTCCACACCTACGGCAAGGATTTTCATCTCATCCAGAAGCAGGTAAAGCCACGGGACATTCTTTACCCGAGCAGATCAGCAGCAGGAAAGCTTGCTTATTTCTGGGAACAAGCACTGGGCTTCAGTCTCTCTCTTCTCAAGGAGCAAGTATCTTCAAGTAGTAACAAAAGGGGACATCAAAAGCCTGTGTCAAAAGGATGATCCTGCCTCTCCAGCCCTTTTCTCCAAGCTCTTTTGGAAGATGAAGCTTTATTCTGTCAGACTTGTGGCACAGGTCTGCTGCTGCTTCCACAAGACGCTGTGCTGGCATAACTGGAGTGAAGCGGGGAAAGAAGAACTGTGCTAGGTGGATTTGTTGTTGATCTGTGCATTGCGTGTATTAGCACCTAGCATCATACAGGGTTTAAGACATTGCATGATGCCTCTCTTTCTCCATGTTGATTTCATTTTACACCCTACTCCATTTACTTCATGCTTTTACTTCCTAGTTCACTCCATAGTCTACTTTTTCCCCAGTGCCCCCGACACCATTTTCGATTCCTTCTTTTTCTCTTCACAACAGATCCAGACTAAGACCGTGGCCCAGTGTGTGGAGTACTACTACTCCTGGAAAAAGGAGCATAAACTTGCCAGCACTCTTGCTCAGGTGAGGGGCAAGAAAATGGAGAGGTGCCAGGAAGGTCGAGAAACTGGGAGAAGGGGAGAAAAGCTGCTGGCGAGCCATGCCAGATGCCCCTTTGCCAGGATCACATCGTCCCATGTGCTGGGAAAGGCACAGCAGATGCTGCCCGGGCCTTCCTTGTGCTGCTGCCCTGAAGTATGCAATTCTGGAGCCTAACTTTGACCCAAGAAAGCAGCACCGCCACCAAAATGGGCTTTGACTCTCTACAGATGGGCTTCTCAAGGGCTGGCACCCTCGCTGACTCCAATCAGACCCCAAATTCCCCACTGCTTGCTGACATCAGCAGTCCAGGCTGCCTTTGTGGATATGCTGCAGATTTTCAGGGAGTTTTTCTAGCATGCCAGCATAGTCCCCAAGAAGGAGCTGCTGGTGCTGTGGCTCCCCTAAATCTTTCCTTAGCGGCAAAGAGCAATTTGTTTCCCATCATGTGAGAGAGAGAGAGAGAGAGAGAGAGAGACAGGGAGGGAGATTATTTTGGGGACTAGAAAATGGCTAAGCATGTGTCTACCCTAATTGGACTGAATTGAAATGCCATTGCCTAGACATTTGTGGAGGAAAAGCAGAGAGAAATAGATGTTAGGCAGAAAGGTAGAAATAAGAAATGTAGAGCTCTAAATAGCCTGGTCTTTCTCCCACCCCTTTGGCCTGTAGAAAAGAGGAGTATTTTCCTCCAAGCTCTGGCTTGGCAGCCCGCCGCAGCCCATTGGCAAAGGCAGCCGTTTTCTCAGCTCTTGAGGCTTTGGAAGGATTTGCTTAGGCCGATAGATTTTTCTGCTGGATGCTCTGATTTCCAGCTTTGTGAGAGGAAGGAAGCATTGATAAGGACTCTTTGATTTCCAGAGCGTGGGCAAAGCAAAGAGGAGCAAAAGCCCTCCCAGAAAGGAGAACGGGGAGCCAGGGAAGAGAAGCCGCAAGAGGGCTCGCAGCGCCCAGTGTCCCTGCTGCCAACCGCGCCAGCCGCCCCCTTCGGCGGGAGGCCCCTTTCCCTGCGGGCAGTGCAAACGGTGCGCAAGTTCCTCCTCTTTCTGCTCAAAGCTGCGCCTTTGGACTAAAAGGGGCTGACCCTTTTCAAAGGCACCGCAGGGGAAGCTGGGGGCACTTGCAGCATCGCCCCCGGCAGCCGTGCTCAAGCTTAACACCCACCTCAAACCCAAAGAGCTTAGGTAAAACCCAGCCTTCACAATGAAACCTTGCCGTGCCCCAACAAGACACAGTTGATACAAGTAGGAATAGATCCATCAAAGCTTGGTTTGATGCTGCTGATCAAATTCAAAAGAGGATGCAGCAAAAGGAGGAAGACATTTCAAGGCATTGAAAGTAGAACCATCAGACTCATGGTGCTGATCCATTGACAAATGTGCCACTGCCCGAAAAGACAGAAATTCATACTCAAACGGAGATCTTGGCACTTGGTTTCATGGTGTGTACTAGCGTCAGCAATGGATGGTTTGCTTCCTATCTTGCAGGGTGTTTGAAAGCATGAAGGAAAGGAACAAACACAGCAGAAGACATCGGCCTCAGAAGACAGCAGAGCCTCTCCCCAAGAAGAAAAGACCAAATTAGACAACCCTGCAGGTTGTCCAGGGCTAGCAAGAGTTAGGCAGATTAGTTAGATAGGAATACAACTGTTAGATATTAGTTAGATAGGAATAGGACTGTTTTTTAAGCTTTTTGGGTTGTTTAATCTTCTACTTCGTTAGTTTACATGATAGTAACCTCCTCAATTTAGTAGTTAAGGTACATTAGTATTATTCAGGACTCATTAGTATTATTAGATTTATCAGTAAATGTCAGAGGTTGGGTGTTTTGTATGCTCTGCCATATGCTCTTTGTCATTTTGCCTTTGTTGAGACCTAATCTGTCTTTATCATTAAACCAATGTTTGTTCCATTTTGTCTGTTTGTCTGTATGAAAGCACTCCAGCAATGTTTGTTCCATTTGCCTGGTGTTGCAAAGACGGCACTTGCCCTGAGAGAAGAAGCTGGGCAGGCGCCACCTCCCCCAGGCCCAGCCCCTTGCTCAGCTGGCAGGACTTCCTGACGTGTGTCTCCTTTACTGCCAGTGAAATACCGCTGGGGCTTCAGCCTTTGATTCCTCAACATCTCAGCTGGGAGTGGAAAGGGAGGCTTTGTTTAATTCACTGAATTGCATCTAGATGAGTGGTCTGGTCTCACCATATTTTCTGGCATAAAAGCAGCGGGTTGAGTCCTTTTTGGAGCCCAGACAGAAAAATTTCTTTCATTTTGGGGGACTGATGGAGCTGACCAGCTTGGAGGACGTTTCTAAGCCCTCCGATTCTATCCAATTCCTATCGGCATGCACCACAAAGGCATGGCTAGTTCAGTTGCAGTTTCTCCTGAAAGGACCAGTGTCCCGCTCTGGGCCTCCAGCAATCTCCTTAGCTAAAGCCGAGCGGGTGTGATCATTATCCTCTGACTTGTCACAGCTGGGGCACTTGCGCCAAAGAAGAATCCAAGTCACTCTTTTATGGAGGCCAGCAAATGGCCCTGCCTAGCAAGGCTTTGGTGGCAGGGGCTGTGGAGGGTGGATGGAGAGGGGGCGAGGGAGGGGGCAATTGGCAGGCTGCTTCTGGGAAGCCGAGGCAAGCTTGCCCTTGTCTGATGGAGCCGGTGCAGGTGGGCTTTGGAGGCTACAAAGTATCTGCCTTGCAGTGGGACTTGTTCCAGCTGCCCCCTCAGTTTGCTGGCCAGTGGGTAACATGCAGGCTGGGAAGGAAGCAAGATTGGGACTGAAGCAAGATTTGCTTTTCCTTAAGGACAGGCAGGAAAGCAGCAAAGCTGCCTGGCTTTTTCTCATATCTGGGATCTAGGCGTTAAAAGCAATGTGAAGGCCAGCAGTGTGGAAAGGCAATTCTGTAAGTGTTGCTTCCTTAGAGGAATGCCAGAGTCTTTTGGGACAACCACCGAGCTTCTCCAAGGGAGCTGGAAGAGGGATCTAGAAATTCTGCCTGAATGTTTGCTAGAGAAATGCCCGTGTGCTGTCCCTGGGTGTGTGTGTGTGTGTGTGTCCCCATCAGTTGGCCTGAAAAAGATCCTGTTTCTCCAAGTTTCAAGGGAGGAGTGATGAGGTGAGAGACCAGCTCAGAGGCCCAAAGGAGGGAAACCATGCAGTGACATTATTGGGCAGCAAAAGGAGAATTGAGAAAGGGGGCAGGATGAATGCCTCCACTTTGAGAGGAAGCTTTGGAGTTGGCTCTGCGCTAGGCAACTTGCAAATTCCAGCTCCTCTCAGAGCTGGAGGAGAGCCAGTGGGAGGAGCCCTTCTGGTTCTCCAGGGCAGGAGATGAGGTCTGGGCCCTTGCACAGAGGCAGGCTCCTGTGCACCTTCAGCTGGAGGCACCTTGCAGAGAAGCACCGGGAAGAGCCAGGGCTGTCCCTGCACTGCTTTTGCCCGTCTCATCAGACGACTGAGGAGAAAAGGCCCAATGGGAAGCTTCTCAGAGCAAACTTGCAGCAGAAGAAGTACAAGGGGCAGAGGCGGCCCATGCCCCTTTCTGTCCCATGGCTCCCCCGGGGGTTCTAGATGGAATGTTGGGCTGTGCCCATAGCAACTGTCGTTGTCTCCTGCTCCTGCGGCCCTTGCTGGAATGCTGCTGGAGCAGCGCTGGAGCAGCAGCTGCAGGATCAGCTCCTGGGCTGTCCCTGACCAGCCGCCTTCTGCACTCAGCGCCAGACCCGGCCTCTGCACCGACATCCTTGTCTCCTCGTCTGCCTCCGGGCATCCCCAGAGCACTTGGGAACCCTCCAAGGTAAGAAAATCCCCGTTTGCCCTCAAAGCACTAGCACAAGGGCAGGAGGCTCCAGCTGCCTCTCCCACCAAGCACGACACACAGGCTGCGTGCTCACTTTCCCCAGACGAGCTTCCACGTGAAAGCAGGGTGCAGCTTCTGAAGGAATTGTGTTGCCTCCAGGGGAAACACAGACCTTTCCATAGAGGACCTAGAGAGGTGTCCCAGTGCAGTTGCAGATCCTCGTCCACGCATCACCTGATTAAACGTTCTTGGCACCCATTTCAGTCCTCAAACTATCTTGTGCTGACCCCAAAACAAATTGTTCCTGGCTGAGCAGGTCAGGGCTTCAGTGTCAACAAATCCCCTTATGCCCTGACTCTGCTCACACCCGCTCCAATGCTTCAAACACCACAATGATGGCACTTCTCCTCTGGCATCCCTGTCGTTCAGGGCATGGAAGCATTTGACTGGGCTTCTCTGCAAACACAGGCTTTCAACTTCAAAAACCATCTGGGATCAGCAATTCTTATCTACTTACGTATTTACATCGCCTATAGATCCATTCTATTTTAAGATCTTTAGAGATTCTTTTTTCAGTGCAGGTAGGGCTGGTTCTACCTCATGCTCAGGGGCGGCCGTCAAATGCCATCTCCTCAAGAGCACAATCACAGTAGCACAGAATTTTCTGCCTTGGAAGGGATTCTGAAAGATCACTGAGCCCAACTGCAGGGCCTGCCCGGGGCAGCCTCAACAATCACAGCCTGTGCCCAAGAGCAGTGTCCAAACACTTTTGGAGCTCAGTCAGCCTTGGTGCTGTGCCCCCTTCCCTGGGGAGGCTGTTGCAGTGCCCAAGCAGCCTCTGGCTGAAGAAGCTTTTCCTTCGATCCAACCTAAGCCTGCACATCTCCCCTGCCATTCTCTTGGCTCTTCTCCGTGGCCCCAGGAGTGAAGAGAGTAGTGCATGGCCTTCTGCTTGCCCTCCTGAGGAAGCTGCTGACTGCTGGAGGGTCCTGCCTAGGACATTCCATGTCAAAAAGGCAGCAATGACAGCAAAGAGAAAGGAGCTGGGACACGGGAGCTCGGGCTTTGCAATGATGAGGATGAGAAGGAAGGCTACTGACACATCCTTGGCAGAAGGATTTTGAACTGGAGCATTGCTTTGATCTCTTTCAGGTGGAAAGGAGAGGCACAATGAAAAGGAAAGCAAGAGCCCAGATTCAGCCGTGAGTTTTGGCCTAGGGTTAAAGGACAGCAAACTGGAGGAATGGCAAGGAGGAGAACTGCTCTTTCACAGTCAGGCTGGGATTGGTTCAAGCCTGTGGGTGCACAGCAAGGCTCTCTTGACCACTTGCCTTTCTCACCTCCACCTCCTTCTTCCTTTAGACACATCAATGTTGGCAGCGACTTTCAGGCTGAGCTCCCAGAGCTGCAGAACAGAGCAGCAAGTGAGGATGAAGAGCCTGCAACCCTGGTCTGGAAGCCCTGGGGAGAGGATGACTCTGACATGGAAAAACCTGACAGAGGTAGCTTTGCTTCAAGCTTTGCTTCCAGCCCTGAGCTACTTGGGTCTTGAAAAGGCTCCTTATGCCTAAAAAGGCAGCCTTTTGCAGGCTCTGCTTCTCTCCTTGTCTCGCCCATCTTCCCATGTAGAAGTGTTAGAGGCAAGGAGAAAGAGCAAGCACCTTGCTCTCCAAACTGGTCAGGGCCGTTTGCCACTGGAAGAGGGGAGATTGGCCCCCACTTCTTCTTACAGAAGCTGCTTTGGAGGGAGAGCCAGCACTGCGTGGGCCCTTGCTTCAGCTGGCTCTGTCTTTGCTCTCCTTTTCATGCTCTCTCTCCAAGCTGCTGTCTTTAGCTGCCGGCCTTTCCTTCTGCCTTGCATGGCAACCTTTGCCCTTTGCTGGCCTCCAGGCTGACTTTCGGTGGGTTTTTTCTTGTGCTTGCAGTAAGAGAACTGTTGGACATGGCCAGCTCCCGTGGCATTCCCGGGGCAGCAGCTAACCTGGAGCGCGCCCTGCACTGCCTGCACCAGGCACGCGGCAGCGTTCCGGTAAGAAGCGGCTGTTTGGGCGCAGAGGAGAGGGCACAGGGAATGCAGAAGGCCTGGGCACTGGGACAGCCTTTCCTGGCTGCTCTTGGAAGAAGGGTCTTAACAGGGAGCAGAGCACTTGCTGCCTGCTGGGTCTCCTCCAGCTGCGTCAGGGCTGAGCCCAAAGGGCTCCAGCAGGGAGAATCTCCCTCCTGGAGGCGGCGGCGGCGGAAGGTCCTGCTGCCTTGTAAATGGCCTGGAGATTTGGCTTCTCTAAGACATTTGGAGGGGAAATTCCCAGAAGCCTCAGTCAGCTGAGGCCATTCTGGCTGCAGGAGCAGCAAAATCCTCAGCTTGGTGAGGAAAAGGCCACTCTTGGGGACCAGGATCAAAGGGTTGGGCAGCAAAAACTAGGGACTGGGAGCAAATGACAGTGTTTCACCCACATGGGATACAGTCGCTTGAATGTCTGGAGAGGCAAAGGAGCTGAAAGGCAGCACCTGTGATTTTTTGGCTCATTTTTAATGTGCTGGGGCGGCTAAAGCCTTTTCCCTCTTGATCTTGCAGGAGGCTCTGGAGATGCTGCTCTCAGAGGGGCCTGCAACAGCTCAAGGCCATCCCATGGCTGATTATCATTACGCAGGTAAGCAAAGCAGAGCTTCTTGCGTCCCTGACAGATGCTGCCGGCCCCTTCATTGTTGTGGCAAGCGTTTCTGCTTCAAGAAATTGTGCTTAACACCAGCACAAGGTCTTGTCTCCTCTGTGGGTGGGCAAAGCACCAGCATCTAGTCCTTCAGCTTTACTTGTTTTCCAATCCTTCTCCCCAGGCAATGCCTGCTCTTGTCTTCACGACCTTCTGAGGGAGCAGACACGTACACCCACGTGAATGACGGCCTGCGACCGTTTTCTTTCGGCAGCCAGAGGAATCTACTTGGTGTGGATCAAGGGATCTGTTTACTAGCCGCTGCTTTTTATTGCCAGGCTCTGATAGATGGACACCTGAGGAGAAGGAGTCCTTCCAAAAGGCTTTCCACACCTACGGCAAGGATTTTCATCTCATCCAGAAGCAGGTAAAGCCACGGGACATTCTTTACCCGAGCAGATCAGCAGCAGGAAAGCTTGCTTATTTCTGGGAACAAGCACTGGGCTTCAGTCTCTCTCTTCTCAAGGAGCAAGTATCTTCAAGTAGTAACAAAAGGGGACATCAAAAGCCTGTGTCAAAAGGATGATCCTGCCTCTCCAGCCCTTTTCTCCAAGCTCTTTTGGAAGATGAAGCTTTATTCTGTCAGACTTGTGGCACAGGTCTGCTGCTGCTTCCACAAGACGCTGTGCTGGCATAACTGGAGTGAAGCGGGGAAAGAAGAACTGTGCTAGGTGGATTTGTTGTTGATCTGTGCATTGCGTGTATTAGCACCTAGCATCATACAGGGTTTAAGACATTGCATGATGCCTCTCTTTCTCCATGTTGATTTCATTTTACACCCTACTCCATTTCATTCATGCTTTTACTTCCTAGTTCACTCCATAGTCTACTTTTTCCCCAGTGCACCCGACACCATTTTCGATTCCTTCTTTTTCTCTTCACAACAGATCCAGACTAAGACCGTGGCCCAGTGTGTGGAGTACTACTACTCCTGGAAAAAGGAGCATAAACTTGCCAGCACTCTTGCTCAGGTGAGGGGCAAGAAAATGGAGAGGTGCCAGGAAGGTCGAGAAACTGGGAGAAGGGGAGAAAAGCTGCTGGCGAGCCATGCCAGATGCCCCTTTGCCAGGATCACATCGTCCCATGTGCTGGGAAAGGCACAGCAGATGCTGCCCGGGCCTTCCTTGTGCTGCTGCCCTGAAGTATGCAATTCTGGAGCCTAACTTTGACCCAAGAAAGCAGCACCGCCACCAAAATGGGCTTTGACTCTCTACAGATGGGCTTCTCAAGGGCTGGCACCCTCGCTGACTCCAATCAGACCCCAAATTCCCCACTGCTTGCTGACATCAGCAGTCCAGGCTGCCTTTGTGGATATGCTGCAGATTTTCAGGGAGTTTTTCTAGCATGCCAGCATAGTCCCCAAGAAGGAGCTGCTGGTGCTGTGGCTCCCCTAAATCTTTCCTTAGCGGCAAAGAGCAATTTGCTTCCCATCATGTGAGAGAGAGAGAGAGAGAGAGAGAGAGATAGGGAGGGAGATTATTTTGGGGACTAGAAAATGGCTAAGCATGTGTCTACCCTAATTGGACTGAATTGAAATGCCATTGCCTAGACATTTGTGGAGGAAAAGCAGAGAGAAATAGATGTTAGGCAGAAAGGTAGAAATAAGAAATGTAGAGCTCTAAATAGCCAGGTCTTTCTCCCACCCCTTTGGCCTGTAGAAAAGAGGAGTATTTTCCTCCAAGCTCTGGCTTGGCAGCCCGCCGCAGCCCATTGGCAAAGGCAGCCGTTTTCTCAGCTCTTGAGGCTTTGGAAGGATTTGCTTAGGCCGATAGATTTTTGTGCTGGATGCTCTGATTTCCAGCTTTGTGAGAGGAAGGAAGCATTGATAAGGACTCTTTGATTTCCAGAGCGTGGGCAAAGCAAAGAGGAGCAAAAGCCCTCCCAGAAAGGAGAACGGGGAGCCAGGGAAGAGAAGCCGCAAGAGGGCTCGCAGCGCCCAGTGTCCCTGCTGCCAACCGCGCCAGCCGCCCCCTTCGGCGGGAGGCCCCTTTCCCTGCGGGCAGTGCAAACGGTGCGCAAGTTCCTCCTCTTTCTGCTCAAAGCTGCGCCTTTGGACTAAAAGGGGCTGACCCTTTTCAAAGGCACCGCAGGGGAAGCTGGGGGCACTTGCAGCATCGCCCCCGGCAGCCGTGCTCAAGCTTAACACCCACCTCAAACCCAAAGAGCTTAGGTAAAACCCAGCCTTCACAATGAAACCTTGCCGTGCCCCAACAAGACACAGTTGATACAAGTAGGAATAGATCCATCAAAGCTTGGTTTGATGCTGCTGATCAAATTCAAAAGAGGATGCAGCAAAAGGAGGAAGACATTTCAAGGCATTGAAAGTAGAACCATCAGACTCATGGTGCTGATCCATTGACAAATGTGCCACTGCCCGAAAAGACAGAAATTCATACTCAAACGGAGATCTTGGCACTTGGTTTCATGGTGTGTACTAGCGTGAGCAATGGATGGTTTGCTTCCTATCTTGCAGGGTGTTTGAAAGCATGAAGGAAAGGAACAAACACAGCAGAAGACATCGGCCTCGGAAGACAGCAGAGCCTCTCCCCAAGAAGAAAAGACCAAATTAGACAACCCTGCAGGTTGTCCAGGGCTAGCAAGAGTTAGGCAGATTAGTTAGATAGGAATACAACTGTTAGATATTAGTTAGATAGGAATAGGACTGTTTTTTAAGCTTTTTGGGTTGTTTAATCTTCTACTTAGTTAGTTTACATGATAGTAACCTCCTCAATTTAGTAGTTAAGGTACATTAGTATTATTCAGGACTCATTAGTATTATTAGATTTATCAGTAAATGTCAGAGGTTGGGTGTTTTGTATGCTCTGCCATATGCTCTTTGTCATTTTGCCTTTGTTGAGACCTAATCTGTCTTTATCATTAAACCAATGTTTGTTCCATTTTGTCTGTTTGTCTGTATGAAAGCACTCCAGCAATGTTTGTTCCATTTGCCTGGTGTTGCAAAGACGGCACTTGCCCTGAGAGAAGAAGCTGGGCAGGCGCCACCTCCCCCAGGCCCAGCCCCTTGCTCAGCTGGCAGGACTTCCTGAGGTGTGTCTCCTTTACTGCCAGTGAAATACCGCTGGGGCTTCAGCCTTTGATTCCTCAACATCTCAGCTGGGAGTGGAAAGGGAGGCTTTGTTTAATTCACTGAATTGCATCTAGATGAGTGGTCTGGTCTCACCATATTTTCTGGCATAAAAGCAGCGGGTTGAGTCCTTTTTGGAGCCCAGACAGAAAAATTTCTTTCATTTTGGGGGACTGATGGAGCTGACCAGCTTGGAGGACGTTTCTAAGCCCTCCGATTCTATCCAATTCCTATCGGCATGCACCACAAAGGCATGGCTAGTTCAGTTGCAGTTTCTCCTGAAAGGACCAGTGTCCCGCTCTGGGCCTCCAGCAATCTCCTTAGCTAAAGCCGAGCGGGTGTGATCATTATCCTCTGACTTGTCACAGCTGGGGCACTTGCGCCAAAGAAGAATCCAAGTCACTCTTTTATGGAGGCCAGCAAATGGCCCTGCCTAGCGAGGCTTTGGTGGCAGGGGCTGTGGAGGGTGGATGGAGAGGGGGCGAGGGAGGGGGCAATTGGCAGGCTGCTTCTGGGAAGCCGAGGCAAGCTTGCCCTTGTCTGATGGAGCCGGTGCAGGTGGGCTTTGGAGGCTACAAAGTATCTGCCTTGCAGTGGGACTTGTTCCAGCTGCCCCCTCAGTTTGCTGGCCAGTGGGTAACATGCAGGCTGGGAAGGAAGCAAGATTGGGACTGAAGCAAGATTTGCTTTTCCTTAAGGACAGGCAGGAAAGCAGCAAAGCTGCCTGGCTTTTTCTCATATCTGGGATCTAGGCGTTAAAAGCAATGTGAAGGCCAGCAGTGTGGAAAGGCAATTCTGTAAGTGTTGCTTCCTTAGAGGAATGCCAGAGTCTTTTGGGACAACCACCGAGCTTCTCCAAGGGAGCTGGAAGAGGGATCTAGAAATTCTGCCTGAATGTTTGCTAGAGAAATGCCCGTGTGCTGTCCCTGGGTGTGTGTGTGTGTGTCCCCATCAGTTGGCCTGAAAAAGATCCTGTTTCTCCAAGTTTCAAGGGAGGAGTGATGAGGTGAGAGACCAGCTCAGAGGCCCAAAGGAGGGAAACCATGCAGTGACATTATTGGGCAGCAAAAGGAGAATTGAGAAAGGGGGCAGGATGAATGCCTCCACTTTGAGAGGAAGCTTTGGAGTTGGCTCTGCGCTAGGCAACTTGCAAATTCCAGCTCCTCTCAGAGCTGGAGGAGAGCCAGTGGGAGGAGCCCTTCTGGTTCTCCAGGGCAGGAGATGAGGTCTGGGCCCTTGCACAGAGGCAGGCTCCTGTGCACCTTCAGCTGGAGGCACCTTGCAGAGAAGCACCGGGAAGAGCCAGGGCTGTCCCTGCACTGCTTTTGCCCGTCTCATCAGACGACTGAGGAGAAAAGGCCCAATGGGAAGCTTCTCAGAGCAAACTTGCAGCAGAAGAAGTACAAGGGGCAGAGGCGGCCCATGCCCCTTTCTGTCCCATGGCTCCCCCGGGGGTTCTAGATGGAATGTTGGGCTGTGCCCATAGCAACTGTCGTTGTCTCCTGCTCCTGCGGCCCTTGCTGGAATGCTGCTGGAGCAGCGCTGGAGCAGCAGCTGCAGGATCAGCTCCTGGGCTGTCCCTGACCAGCCGCCTTCTGCACTCAGCGCCAGACCCGGCCTCTGCACCGACATCCTTGTCTCCTCGTCTGCCTCCGGGCATCCCCAGAGCACTTGGGAACCCTCCAAGGTAAGAAAATCCCCGTTTGCCCTCAAAGCACTAGCACAAGGGCAGGAGGCTCCAGCTGCCTCTCCCACCAAGCACGACACACAGGCTGCGTGCTCACTTTCCCCAGACGAGCTTCCACGTGAAAGCAGGGTGCAGCTTCTGAAGGAATTGTGTTGCCTCCAGGGGAAACACAGACCTTTCCATAGAGGACCTAGAGAGGTGTCCCAGTGCAGTTGCAGATCCTCGTCCACGCATCACCTGATTAAACGTTCTTGGCACCCATTTCAGTCCTCAAACTATCTTGTGCTGACCCCAAAACAAATTGTTCCTGGCTGAGCAGGTCAGGGCTTCAGTGTCAACAAATCCCCTTATGCCCTGACTCTGCTCACACCCGCTCCAATGCTTCAAACACCACAATGATGGCACTTCTCCTCTGGCATCCCTGTCGTTCAGGGCATGGAAGCATTTGACTGGGCTTCTCTGCAAACACAGGCTTTCAACTTCAAAAACCATCTGGGATCAGCAATTCTTATCTACTTACGTATTTACATCGCCTATAGATCCATTCTATTTTAAGATCTTTAGAGATTCTTTTTTCAGTGCACGTAGGGCTGG
This sequence comes from Agelaius phoeniceus, assembly GCF_051311805.1. Lineage (NCBI taxonomy): Eukaryota > Metazoa > Chordata > Aves > Passeriformes > Icteridae > Agelaius > Agelaius phoeniceus. Next base: position 37,649,719 of record NC_135303.1, on the reverse strand, counting down.
TTCTACCTCATGCTCAGGGGCGGCCGTCAAATGCCATCTCCTCAAGAGCACAATCACAGTAGCACAGAATTTTCTGGCTTGGAAGGGATTCTGAAAGATCACTGAGCCCAACTGCAGGGCCTGCCCGGGGCAGCCTCAACAATCACAGCCTGTGCCCAAGAGCAGTGTCCAAACACTTTTGGAGCTCAGTCAGCCTTGGTGCTGTGCCCCCTTCCCTGGGGAGGCTGTTGCAGTGCCCAAGCAGCCTCTGGCTGAAGAAGCTTTTCCTTCGATCCAACCTAAGCCTGCACATCTCCCCTGCCATTCTCTTGGCTCTTCTCCGTGGCCCCAGGAGTGAAGAGAGTAGTGCATGGCCTTCTGCTTGCCCTCCTGAGGAAGCTGCTGACTGCTGGAGGGTCCTGCCTAGGACATTCCATGTCAAAAAGGCAGCAATGACAGCAAAGAGAAAGGAGCTGGGACACGGGAGCTCGGGCTTTGCAATGATGAGGATGAGAAGGAAGGCTACTGACACATCCTTGGCAGAAGGATTTTGAACTGGAGCATTGCTTTGATCTCTTTCAGGTGGAAAGGAGAGGCACAATGAAAAGGAAAGCAAGAGCCCAGATTCAGCCGTGAGTTTTGGCCTAGGGTTAAAGGACAGCAAACTGGAGGAATGGCGAGGAGGAGAACTGCTCTTTCACAGTCAGGCTGGGATTGGTTCAAGCCTGTGGGTGCACAGCAAGGCTCTCTTGACCACTTGCCTTTCTCACCTCCACCTCCTTCTTCCTTTAGACACATCAATGTTGGCAGCGACTTTCAGGCTGAGCTCCCAGAGCTGCAGAACAGAGCACCAAGTGAGGATGAAGAGCCTGCAACCCTGGTCTGGAAGCCCTGGGGAGAGGATGACTCTGACATGGAAAAACCTGACAGAGGTAGCTTTGCTTCAAGCTTTGCTTCCAGCCCTGAGCTACTTGGGTCTTGAAAAGGCTCCTTATGCCTAAAAAGGCAGCCTTTTGCAGGCTCTGCTTCTCTCCTTGTCTCGCCCATCTTCCCATGTAGAAGTGTTAGAGGCAAGGAGAAAGAGCAAGCACCTTGCTCTCCAAACTGGTCAGGGCCGTTTGCCACTGGAAGAGGGGAGATTGGCCCCCACTTCTTCTTACAGAAGCTGCTTTGGAGGGAGAGCCAGCACTGCGTGGGCCCTTGCTTCAGCTGGCTCTGTCTTTGCTCTCCTTTTCATGCTCTCTCTCCAAGCTGCTGTCTTTAGCTGCCGGCCTTTCCTTCTGCCTTGCATGGCAACCTTTGCCCTTTGCTGGCCTCCAGGCTGACTTTCGGTGGGTTTTTTCTTGTGCTTGCAGTAAGAGAACTGTTGGACATGGCCAGCTCCCGTGGCATTCCCGGGGCAGCAGCTAACCTGGAGCGCGCCCTGCACTGCCTGCACCAGGCACGCGGCAGCGTTCCGGTAAGAAGCGGCTGTTTGGGCGCAGAGGAGAGGGCACAGGGAATGCAGAAGGCCTGGGCACTGGGACAGCCTTTCCTGGCTGCTCTTGGAAGAAGGGTCTTAACAGGGAGCAGAGCACTTGCTGCCTGCTGGGTCTCCTCCAGCTGCGTCAGGGCTGAGCCCAAAGGGCTCCAGCAGGGAGAATCTCCCTCCTGGAGGCGGCGGCGGCGGAAGGTCCTGCTGCCTTGTAAATGGCCTGGAGATTTGGCTTCTCTAAGACATTTGGAGGGGAAATTCCCAGAAGCCTCACTCAGCTGAGGCCATTCTGGCTGCAGGAGCAGCAAAATCCTCAGCTTGGTGAGCAAAAGGCCACTCTTGGGGACCAGGATCAAAGGGTTGGGCAGCAAAAACTAGGGACTGGGAGCAAATCCCAGTGTTTCACCCACATGGGATACAGTCGCTTGAATGTCTGGAGAGGCAAAGGAGCTGAAAGGCAGCACCTGTGATTTTTTGGCTCATTTTTAATGTGCTGGGGCGGCTAAAGCCTTTTCCCTCTTGATCTTGCAGGAGGCTCTGGAGATGCTGCTCTCAGAGGGGCCTGCAACACCTCAAGGCCATCCCATGGCTGATTATCATTACGCAGGTAGGCAAAGCAGAGCTTCTTGCGTCCCTGACAGATGCTGCCGTCCCCTTCATTGTTGTGGCAAGCGTTTCTGCTTCAAGAAATTGTGCTTAACACCAGCACAAGGTCTTGTCTCCTCTGTGGGTGGGCAAAGCACCAGCATCTAGTCCTTCAGCTTTACTTGTTTTCCAATCCTTCTCTCCGGGCAATGCCTGCTCTTGTCTTCACGACCTTCTGAGGGAGCAGACACGTACACCCACGTGAATGACGGCCTGCGACCGTTTTCTTTCGGCAGCCAGAGGAATCTACTTGGTGTGGATCAAGGGATCTGTTTACTAGCCGCTGCTTTTTATTGCCAGGCTCTGATAGATGGACACCTGAGGAGAAGGAGTCCTTCCAAAAGGCTTTCCACACCTACGGCAAGGATTTTCATCTCATCCAGAAGCAGGTAAAGCCACGGGACATTCTTTACCCGAGCAGATCAGCAGCAGGAAAGCTTGCTTATTTCTGGGAACAAGCACTGGGCTTCAGTCTCTCTCTTCTCAAGGAGCAAGTATCTTCAAGTAGTAACAAAAGGGGACATCAAAAGCCTGTGTCAAAAGGATGATCCTGCCTCTCCAGCCCTTTTCTCCAAGCTCTTTTGGAAGATGAAGCTTTATTCTGTCAGACTTGTGGCACAGGTCTGCTGCTGCTTCCACAAGACGCTGTGCTGGCATAACTGGAGTGAAGCGGGGAAAGAAGAACTGTGCTAGGTGGATTTGTTGTTGATCTGTGCATTGCGTGTATTAGCACCTAGCATCATACAGGGTTTAAGACATTGCATGATGCCTCTCTTTCTCCATGTTGATTTCATTTTACACCCTACTCCATTTCATTCATGCTTTTACTTCCTAGTTCACTCCATAGTCTACTTTTTCCCCAGTGCACCCGACACCATTTTCGATTCCTTCTTTTTCTCTTCACAACAGATCCAGACTAAGACCGTGGCCCAGTGTGTGGAGTACTACTACTCCTGGAAAAAGGAGCATAAACTTGCCAGCACTCTTGCTCAGGTGAGGGGCAAGAAAATGGAGAGGTGCCAGGAAGGTCGAGAAACTGGGAGAAGGGGAGAAAAGCTGCTGGCGAGCCATGCCAGATGCCCCTTTGCCAGGATCACATCGTCCCATGTGCTGGGAAAGGCACAGCAGATGCTGCCCGGGCCTTCCTTGTGCTGCTGCCCTGAAGTATGCAATTCTGGAGCCTAACTTTGACCCAAGAAAGCAGCACCGCCACCAAAATGGGCTTTGACTCTCTACAGATGGGCTTCTCAAGGGCTGGCACCCTCGCTGACTCCAATCAGACCCCAAATTCCCCACTGCTTGCTGACATCAGCAGTCCAGGCTGCCTTTGTGGATATGCTGCAGATTTTCAGGGAGTTTTTCTAGCATGCCAGCATAGTCCCCAAGAAGGAGCTGCTGGTGCTGTGGCTCCCCTAAATCTTTCCTTAGCGGCAAAGAGCAATTTGCTTCCCATCATGTGAGAGAGAGAGAGAGAGAGAGAGAGAGATAGGGAGGGAGATTATTTTGGGGACTAGAAAATGGCTAAGCATGTGTCTACCCTAATTGGACTGAATTGAAATGCCATTGCCTAGACATTTGTGGAGGAAAAGCAGAGAGAAATAGATGTTAGGCAGAAAGGTAGAAATAAGAAATGTAGAGCTCTAAATAGCCAGGTCTTTCTCCCACCCCTTTGGCCTGTAGAAAAGAGGAGTATTTTCCTCCAAGCTCTGGCTTGGCAGCCCGCCGCAGCCCATTGGCAAAGGCAGCCGTTTTCTCAGCTCTTGAGGCTTTGGAAGGATTTGCTTAGGCCGATAGATTTTTGTGCTGGATGCTCTGATTTCCAGCTTTGTGAGAGGAAGGAAGCATTGATAAGGACTCTTTGATTTCCAGAGCGTGGGCAAAGCAAAGAGGAGCAAAAGCCCTCCCAGAAAGGAGAACGGGGAGCCAGGGAAGAGAAGCCGCAAGAGGGCTCGCAGCGCCCAGTGTCCCTGCTGCCAACCGCGCCAGCCGCCCCCTTCGGCGGGAGGCCCCTTTCCCTGCGGGCAGTGCAAACGGTGCGCAAGTTCCTCCTCTTTCTGCTCAAAGCTGCGCCTTTGGACTAAAAGGGGCTGACCCTTTTCAAAGGCACCGCAGGGGAAGCTGGGGGCACTTGCAGCATCGCCCCCGGCAGCCGTGCTCAAGCTTAACACCCACCTCAAACCCAAAGAGCTTAGGTAAAACCCAGCCTTCACAATGAAACCTTGCCGTGCCCCAACAAGACCCAGTTGATACAAGTAGGAATAGATCCATCAAAGCTTGGTTTGATGCTGCTGATCAAATTCAAAAGAGGATGCAGCAAAAGGAGGAAGACATTTCAAGGCATTGAAAGTAGAACCATCAGACTCATGGTGCTGATCCATTGACAAATGTGCCACTGCCTGAAAAGACAGAAATTCATACTCAAACGGAGATCTTGGCACTTGGTTTCATGGTGTGTACTAGCGTGAGCAATGGATGGTTTGCTTCCTATCTTGCAGGGTGTTTGAAAGCATGAAGGAAAGGAACAAACACAGCAGAAGACATCGGCCTCGGAAGACAGCAGAGCCTCTCCCCAAGAAGAAAAGACCAAATTAGACAACCCTGCAGGTTGTCCAGGGCTAGCAAGAGTTAGGCAGATTAGTTAGATAGGAATACAACTGTTAGATATTAGTTAGATAGGAATAGGACTGTTTTTTAAGCTTTTTGGGTTGTTTAATCTTCTACTTAGTTAGTTTACATGATAGTAACCTCCTCAATTTAGTAGTTAAGGTACATTAGTATTATTCAGGACTCATTAGTATTATTAGATTTATCAGTAAATGTCAGAGGTTGGGTGTTTTGTATGCTCTGCCATATGCTCTTTGTCATTTTGCCTTTGTTGAGACCTAATCTGTCTTTATCATTAAACCAATGTTTGTTCTATTTTGTCTGTTTGTCTGTATGAAAGCACTCCAGCAATGTTTGTTCCATTTGCCTGGTGTTGCAAAGACGGCACTTGCCCTGAGAGAAGAAGCTGGGCAGGCGCCACCTCCCCCAGGCCCAGCCCCTTGCTCAGCTGGCAGGACTTCCTGAGGTGTGTCTCCTTTACTGCCAGTGAAATACCGCTGGGGCTTCAGCCTTTGATTCCTCAACATCTCAGCTGGGAGTGGAAAGGGAGGCTTTGTTTAATTCACTGAATTGCATCTAGATGAGTGGTCTGGTCTCACCATATTTTCTGGCATAAAAGCAGCGGGTTGAGTCCTTTTTGGAGCCCAGACAGAAAAATTTCTTTCATTTTGGGGGACTGATGGAGCTGACCAGCTTGGAGGACGTTTCTAAGCCCTCCGATTCTATCCAATTCCTATCGGCATGCACCACAAAGGCATGGCTAGTTCAGTTGCAGTTTCTCCTGAAAGGACCAGTGTCCCGCTCTGGGCCTCCAGCAATCTCCTTAGCTAAAGCCGAGCGGGTGTGATCATTATCCTCTGACTTGTCACAGCTGGGGCACTTGCGCCAAAGAAGAATCCAAGTCACTCTTTTATGGAGGCCAGCAAATGGCCCTGCCTAGCGAGGCTTTGGTGGCAGGGGCTGTGGAGGGTGGATGGAGAGGGGGCGAGGGAGGGGGCAATTGGCAGGCTGCTTCTGGGAAGCCGAGGCAAGCTTGCCCTTGTCTGATGGAGCCGGTGCAGGTGGGCTTTGGAGGCTACAAAGTATCTGCCTTGCAGTGGGACTTGTTCCAGCTGCCCCCTCAGTTTGCTGGCCAGTGGGTAACATGCAGGCTGGGAAGGAAGCAAGATTGGGACTGAAGCAAGATTTGCTTTTCCTTAAGGACAGGCAGGAAAGCAGCAAAGCTGCCTGGCTTTTTCTCATATCTGGGATCTAGGCGTTAAAAGCAATGTGAAGGCCAGCAGTGTGGAAAGGCAATTCTGTAAGTGTTGCTTCCTTAGAGGAATGCCAGAGTCTTTTGGGACAACCACCGAGCTTCTCCAAGGGAGCTGGAAGAGGGATCTAGAAATTCTGCCTGAATGTTTGCTAGAGAAATGCCCGTGTGCTGTCCCTGGGTGTGTGTGTGTGTGTCCCCATCAGTTGGCCTGAAAAAGATCCTGTTTCTCCAAGTTTCAAGGGAGGAGTGATGAGGTGAGAGACCAGCTCAGAGGCCCAAAGGAGGGAAACCATGCAGTGACATTATTGGGCAGCAAAAGGAGAATTGAGAAAGGGGGCAGGATGAATGCCTCCACTTTGAGAGGAAGCTTTGGAGTTGGCTCTGCGCTAGGCAACTTGCAAATTCCAGCTCCTCTCAGAGCTGGAGGAGAGCCAGTGGGAGGAGCCCTTCTGGTTCTCCAGGGCAGGAGATGAGGTCTGGGCCCTTGCACAGAGGCAGGCTCCTGTGCACCTTCAGCTGGAGGCACCTTGCAGAGAAGCACCGGGAAGAGCCAGGGCTGTCCCTGCACTGCTTTTGCCCGTCTCATCAGACGACTGAGGAGAAAAGGCCCAATGGGAAGCTTCTCAGAGCAAACTTGCAGCAGAAGAAGTACAAGGGGCAGAGGCGGCCCATGCCCCTTTCTGTCCCATGGCTCCCCCAGGGGTTCCAGATGGAATGTTGGGCTGTGCCCATAGCAACTGTCGTTGTCTCCTGCTCCTGCGGCCCTTGCTGGAACACTGCTGGAGCAGCGCTGGAGCAGCAGCTGCAGGATCAGCTCCTGGGCTGTCCCTGACCAGCCGCCTTCTGCACTCAGCGCCAGACCCGGCCTCTGCACCGACATCCTGGTCTCCTCGTCTGCCTCCGGGCATCCCCAGAGCACTTGGGAACCCTCCAAGGTAAGAAAATCCCCGTTTGCCCTCAAAGCACTAGCACAAGGGCAGGAGGCTCCAGCTGCCTCTCCCACCAAGCACGACACACAGGCTGCGTGCTCACTTTCCCCAGACGAGCTTCCACGTGAAAGCAGGGTGCAGCTTCTGAAGGAATTGTGTTGCCTCCAGGGGAAACACAGACCTTTCCATAGAGGACCTAGAGAGGTGTCCCAGTGCAGTTGCAGATCCTCGTCCACGCATCACCTGATTAAACGTTCTTGGCACCCATTTCAGTCCTCAAACTATCTTGTGCTGACCCCAAAACAAATTGTTCCTGGCTGAGCAGGTCAGGGCTTCAGTGTCAACAAATCCCCTTATGCCCTGACTCTGCTCACACCCGCTCCAAAGCTTCAAACACCACAATGATGGCACTTCTCCTCTGGCATCCCTGTCGTTCAGGGCATGGAAGCATTTGACTGGGCTTCTCTGCAAACACAGGCTTTCAACTTCAAAAACCATCTGGGATCAGCAATTCTTATCTACTTACGTATTTACATCGCCTATAGATCCATTCTATTTTAAGATCTTTAGAGATTCTTTTTTCAGTGCACGTAGGGCTGGTTCTACCTCATGCTCAGGGGCGGCCGTCAAATGCCATCTCCTCAAGAGCACAATCACAGTAGCACAGAATTTTCTGGCTTGGAAGGGATTCTGAAAGATCACTGAGCCCAACTGCAGGGCCTGCCCGGGGCAGCCTCAACAATCACAGCCTGTGCCCAAGAGCAGTGTCCAAACACTTTTGGAGCTCAGTCAGCCTTGGTGCTGTGCCCCCTTCCCTGGGGAGGCTGTTGCAGTGCCCAAGCAGCCTGTGGCTGAAGAAGCTTTTCCTTCGATCCAACCTAAGCCTGCACTGGCACATCTCCCCTGCCATTCTCTTGGCTCTTCTCCGTGGCCCCGGGAGTGAAGAGAGTAGTGCATGGCCTTCTGCTTGCCCTCCTGAGGAAGCTGCTGACTGCTGGAGGGTCCTGCCTAGGACATTCCATGTCAAAAAGGCAGCAATGAGAGCAAAGAGAAAGGAGCTGGGACACGGGAGCTCGGGCTTTGCAATGATGAGGATGAGAAGGAAGGCTACTGACACATCCTTGGCAGAAGGATTTTGAACTGGAGCATTGCTTTGATCTCTTTCAGGTGGAAAGGAGAGGCACAATGAAAAGGAAAGCAAGAGCCCAGATTCAGCCGTGAGTTTTGGCCTAGGGTTAAAGGACAGCAAACTGGAGGAATGGCGAGGAGGAGAACTGCTCTTTCACAGTCAGGCTGGGATTGGTTCAAGCCTGTGGGTGCACAGCAAGGCTCTCTTGACCACTTGCCTTTCTCACCTCCACCTCCTTCTTCCTTTAGACACATCAATGTTGGCAGCGACTTTCAGGCTGAGCTCCCAGAGCTGCAGAACAGAGCACCAAGTGAGGATGAAGAGCCTGCAACCCTGGTCTGGAAGCCCTGGGGAGAGGATGACTCTGACATGGAAAAACCTGACAGAGGTAGCTTTGCTTCAAGCTTTGCTTCCAGCCCTGAGCTACTTGGGTCTTGAAAAGGCTCCTTATGCCTAAAAAGGCAGCCTTTTGCAGGCTCTGCTTCTCTCCTTGTCTCGCCCATCTTCCCATGTAGAAGTGTTAGAGGCAAGGAGAAAGAGCAAGCACCTTGCTCTCCAAACTGGTCAGGGCCGTTTGCCACTGGAAGAGGGGAGATTGGCCCCCACTTCTTCTTACAGAAGCTGCTTTGGAGGGAGAGCCAGCACTGCGTGGGCCCTTGCTTCAGCTGGCTCTGTCTTTGCTCTCCTTTTCATGCTCTCTCTCCAAGCTGCTGTCTTTAGCTGCCGGCCTTTCCTTCTGCCTTGCATGGCAACCTTTGCCCTTTGCTGGCCTCCAGGCTGACTTTCGGTGGGTTTTTTCTTGTGCTTGCAGTAAGAGAACTGTTGGACATGGCCAGCTCCCGTGGCATTCCCGGGGCAGCAGCTAACCTGGAGCGCGCCCTGCACTGCCTGCACCAGGCACGCGGCAGCGTTCCGGTAAGAAGCGGCTGTTTGGGCGCAGAGGAGAGGGCACAGGGAATGCAGAAGGCCTGGGCACTGGGACAGCCTTTCCTGGCTGCTCTTGGAAGAAGGGTCTTAACAGGGAGCAGAGCACTTGCTGCCTGCTGGGTCTCCTCCAGCTGCGTCAGGGCTGAGCCCAAAGGGCTCCAGCAGGGAGAATCTCCCTCCTGGAGGCGGCGGCGGCGGAAGGTCCTGCTGCCTTGTAAATGGCCTGGAGATTTGGCTTCTCTAAGACATTTGGAGGGGAAATTCCCAGAAGCCTCACTCAGCTGAGGCCATTCTGGCTGCAGGAGCAGCAAAATCCTCAGCTTGGTGAGCAAAAGGCCACTCTTGGGGACCAGGATCAAAGGGTTGGGCAGCAAAAACTAGGGACTGGGAGCAAATCCCAGTGTTTCACCCACATGGGATACAGTCGCTTGAATGTCTGGAGAGGCAAAGGAGCTGAAAGGCAGCACCTGTGATTTTTTGGCTCATTTTTAATGTGCTGGGGCGGCTAAAGCCTTTTCCCTCTTGATCTTGCAGGAGGCTCTGGAGATGCTGCTCTCAGAGGGGCCTGCAACACCTCAAGGCCATCCCATGGCTGATTATCATTACGCAGGTAGGCAAAGCAGAGCTTCTTGCGTCCCTGACAGATGCTGCCGTCCCCTTCATTGTTGTGGCAAGCGTTTCTGCTTCAAGAAATTGTGCTTAACACCAGCACAAGGTCTTGTCTCCTCTGTGGGTGGGCAAAGCACCAGCATCTAGTCCTTCAGCTTTACTTGTTTTCCAATCCTTCTCTCCGGGCAATGCCTGCTCTTGTCTTCACGACCTTCTGAGGGAGCAGACACGTACACCCACGTGAATGACGGCCTGCGACCGTTTTCTTTTGGCAGCCAGAGGAATCTACTTGGTGTGGATCAAGGGATCTGTTTACTAGCCGCTGCTTTTTATTGCCAGGCTCTGATAGATGGACACCTGAGGAGAAGGAGTCCTTCCAAAAGGCTTTCCACACCTACGGCAAGGATTTTCATCTCATCCAGAAGCAGGTAAAGCCACGGGACATTCTTTACCCGAGCAGATCAGCAGCAGGAAAGCTTGCTTATTTCTGGGAACAAGCACTGGGCTTCAGTCTCTCTCTTCTCAAGGAGCAAGTATCTTCAAGTAGTAACAAAAGGGGACATCAAAAGCCTGTGTCAAAAGGATGATCCTGCCTCTCCAGCCCTTTTCTCCAAGCTCTTTTGGAAGATGAAGCTTTATTCTGTCAGACTTGTGGCACAGGTCTGCTGCTGCTTCCACAAGACGCTGTGCTGGCATAACTGGAGTGAAGCGGGGAAAGAAGAACTGTGCTAGGTGGATTTGTTGTTGATCTGTGCATTGCGTGTATTAGCACCTAGCATCATACAGGGTTTAAGACATTGCATGATGCCTCTCTTTCTCCATGTTGATTTCATTTTACACCCTACTCCATTTACTTCATGCTTTTACTTCCTAGTTCACTCCATAGTCTACTTTTTCCCCAGTGCACCCGACACCATTTTCGATTCCTTCTTTTTCTCTTCACAACAGATCCAGACTAAGACCGTGGCCCAGTGTGTGGAGTACTACTACTCCTGGAAAAAGGAGCATAAACTTGCCAGCACTCTTGCTCAGGTGAGGGGCAAGAAAATGGAGAGGTGCCAGGAAGGTCGAGAAACTGGGAGAAGGGGAGAAAAGCTGCTGGCGAGCCATGCCAGATGCCCCTTTGCCAGGATCACATCGTCCCATGTGCTGGGAAAGGCACAGCAGATGCTGCCCGGGCCTTCCTTGTGCTGCTGCCCTGAAGTATGCAATTCTGGAGCCTAACTTTGACCCAAGAAAGCAGCACCGCCACCAAAATGGGCTTTGACTCTCTACAGATGGGCTTCTCAAGGGCTGGCACCCTCGCTGACTCCAATCAGACCCCAAATTCCCCACTGCTTGCTGACATCAGCAGTCCAGGCTGCCTTTGTGGATATGCTGCAGATTTTCAGGGAGTTTTTCTAGCATGCCAGCATAGTCCCCAAGAAGGAGCTGCTGGTGCTGTGGCTCCCCTAAATCTTTCCTTAGCGGCAAAGAGCAATTTGCTTCCCATCATGTGAGAGAGAGAGAGAGAGAGAGAGAGAGATAGGGAGGGAGATTATTTTGGGGACTAGAAAATGGCTAAGCATGTGTCTACCCTAATTGGACTGAATTGAAATGCCATTGCCTAGACATTTGTGGAGGAAAAGCAGAGAGAAATAGATGTTAGGCAGAAAGGTAGAAATAAGAAATGTAGAGCTCTAAATAGCCAGGTCTTTCTCCCACCCCTTTGGCCTGTAGAAAAGAGGAGTATTTTCCTCCAAGCTCTGGCTTGGCAGCCCGCCGCAGCCCATTGGCAAAGGCAGCCGTTTTCTCAGCTCTTGAGGCTTTGGAAGGATTTGCTTAGGCCGATAGATTTTTGTGCTGGATGCTCTGATTTCCAGCTTTGTGAGAGGAAGGAAGCATTGATAAGGACTCTTTGATTTCCAGAGCGTGGGCAAAGCAAAGAGGAGCAAAAGCCCTCCCAGAAAGGAGAACGGGGAGCCAGGGAAGAGAAGCCGCAAGAGGGCTCGCAGCGCCCAGTGTCCCTGCTGCCAACCGCGCCAGCCGCCCCCTTCGGCGGGAGGCCCCTTTCCCTGCGGGCAGTGCAAACGGTGCGCAAGTTCCTCCTCTTTCTGCTCAAAGCTGCGCCTTTGGACTAAAAGGGGCTGACCCTTTTCAAAGGCACCGCAGGGGAAGCTGGGGGCACTTGCAGCATCGCCCCCGGCAGCCGTGCTCAAGCTTAACACCCACCTCAAACCCAAAGAGCTTAGGTAAAACCCAGCCTTCACAATGAAACCTTGCCGTGCCCCAACAAGACACAGTTGATACAAGTAGGAATAGATCCATCAAAGCTTGGTTTGATGCTGCTGATCAAATTCAAAAGAGGATGCAGCAAAAGGAGGAAGACATTTCAAGGCATTGAAAGTAGAACCATCAGACTCATGGTGCTGATCCATTGACAAATGTGCCACTGCCCGAAAAGACAGAAATTCATACTCAAACGGAGATCTTGGCACTTGGTTTCATGGTGTGTACTAGCGTGAGCAATGGATGGTTTGCTTCCTATCTTGCAGGGTGTTTGAAAGCATGAAGGAAAGGAACAAACACAGCAGAAGACATCGGCCTCGGAAGACAGCAGAGCCTCTCCCCAAGAAGAAAAGACCAAATTAGACAACCCTGCAGGTTGTCCAGGGCTAGCAAGAGTTAGGCAGATTAGTTAGATAGGAATACAACTGTTAGATATTAGTTAGATAGGAATAGGACTGTTTTTTAAGCTTTTTGGGTTGTTTAATCTTCTACTTAGTTAGTTTACATGATAGTAACCTCCTCAATTTAGTAGTTAAGGTACATTAGTATTATTCAGGACTCATTAGTATTATTAGATTTATCAGTAAATGTCAGAGGTTGGGTGTTTTGTATGCTCTGCCATATGCTCTTTGTCATTTTGCCTTTGTTGAGACCTAATCTGTCTTTATCATTAAACCAATGTTTGTTCTATTTTGTCTGTTTGTCTGTATGAAAGCACTCCAGCAATGTTTGTTCCATTTGCCTGGTGTTGCAAAGACGGCACTTGCCCTGAGAGAAGAAGCTGGGCAGGCACCACCTCCCCCAGGCCCAGCCCCTTGCTCAGCTGGCAGGACTAAGTGAGGTGTGTCTCCTTTACTGCCAGTGAAATACCGCTGGGGCTTCAGCCTTTGATTCCTCAACATCTCAGCTGGGAGTGGAAAGGGAGGCTTTGTTTAATTCACTGAATTGCATCTAGATGAGTGGTCTGGTCTCACCATATTTTCTGGCATAAAAGCAGCGGGTTGAGTCCTTTTTGGAGCCCAGACAGAAAAATTTCTTTCATTTTGGGGGACTGATGGAGCTGACCAGCTTGGAGGACGTTTCTAAGCCCTCCGATTCTATCCAATTCCTATCGGCATGCACCACAAAGGCATGGCTAGTTCAGTTGCAGTTTCTCCTGAAAGGACCAGTGTCCCGCTCTGGGCCTCCAGCAATCTCCTTAGCTAAAGCCGAGCGGGTGTGATCATTATCCTCTGACTTGTCACAGCTGGGGCACTTGCGCCAAAGAAGAATCCAAGTCACTCTTTTATGGAGGCCAGCAAATGGCCCTGCCTAGCAAGGCTTTGGTGGCAGGGGCTGTGGAGGGTGGATGGAGAGGGGGCGAGGGAGGGGGCAATTGGCAGGCTGCTTCTGGGAAGCCGAGGCAAGCTTGCCCTTGTCTGATGGAGCCGGTGCAGGTGGGCTTTGGAGGCTACAAAGTATCTGCCTTGCAGTGGGACTTGTTCCAGCTGCCCCCTCAGTTTGCTGGCCAGTGGGTAACATGCAGGCTGGGAAGGAAGCAAGATTGGGACTGAAGCAAGATTTGCTTTTCCTTAAGGACAGGCAGGAAAGCAGCAAAGCTGCCTGGCTTTTTCTCATATCTGGGATCTAGGCGTTAAAAGCAATGTGAAGGCCAGCAGTGTGGAAAGGCAATTCTGTAAGTGTTGCTTCCTTAGAGGAATGCCAGAGTCTTTTGGGACAACCACCGAGCTTCTCCAAGGGAGCTGGAAGAGGGATCTAGAAATTCTGCCTGAATGTTTGCTAGAGAAATGCCCGTGTGCTGTCCCTGTGTGTGTGTGTGTGTCCCCATCAGTTGGCCTGAAAAAGATCCTGTTTCTCCAAGTTTCAAGGGAGGAGTGATGAGGTGAGAGACCAGCTCAGAGGCCCAAAGGAGGGAAACCATGCAGTGACATTATTGGGCAGCAAAAGGAGAATTGAGAAAGGGGGCAGGATGAATGCCTCCACTTTGAGAGGAAGCTTTGGAGTTGGCTCTGCGCTAGGCAACTTGCAAATTCCAGCTCCTCTCAGAGCTGGAGGAGAGCCAGTGGGAGGAGCCCTTCTGGTTCTCCAGGGCAGGAGATGAGGTCTGGGCCCTTGCACAGAGGCAGGCTCCTGTGCACCTTCAGCTGGAGGAACCTTGCAGAGAAGCACCGGGAAGAGCCAGGGCTGTCCCTGCACTGCTTTTGCCCGTCTCATCAGACGACTGAGGAGAAAAGGCCCAATGGGAAGCTTCTCAGAGCAAACTTGCAGCAGAAGAAGTACAAGGGGCAGAGGCGGCCCATGCCCCTTTCTGTCCCATGGCTCCCCCGGGGGTTCTAGATGGAATGTTGGGCTGTGCCCATAGCAACTGTCGTTGTCTCCTGCTCCTGCGGCCCTTGCTGGAACACTGCTGGAGCAGCGCTGGAGCAGCAGCTGCAGGATCAGCTCCTGGGCTGTCCCTGACCAGCCGCCTTCTGCACTCAGCGCCAGACCCGGCCTCTGCACCGACATCCTGGTCTCCTCGTCTGCCTCCGGGCATCCCCAGAGCACTTGGGAACCCTCCAAGGTAAGAAAATCCCCGTTTGCCCTCAAAGCACTAGCACAAGGGCAGGAGGCTCCAGCTGCCTCTCCCACCAAGCACGACACACAGGCTGCGTGCTCACTTTCCCCAGACGAGCTTCCACGTGAAAGCAGGGTGCAGCTTCTGAAGGAATTGTGTTGCCTCCAGGGGAAACACAGACCTTTCCATAGAGGACCTAGAGAGGTGTCCCAGTGCAGTTGCAGATCCTCGTCCACGCATCACCTGATTAAACGTTCTTGGCACCCATTTCAGTCCTCAAACTATCTTGTGCTGACCCCAAAACAAATTGTTCCTGGCTGAGCAGGTCAGGGCTTCAGTGTCAACAAATCCCCTTATGCCCTGACTCTGCTCACACCCGCTCCAAAGCTTCAAACACCACAATGATGGCACTTCTCCTCTGGCATCCCTGTCGTTCAGGGCATGGAAGCATTTGACTGGGCTTCTCTGCAAACACAGGCTTTCAACTTCAAAAACCATCTGGGATCAGCAATTCTTATCTACTTACGTATTTACATCGCCTATAGATCCATTCTATTTTAAGATCTTTAGAGATTCTTTTTTCAGTGCACGTAGGGCTGGTTCTACCTCATGCTCAGGGGCGGCCGTCAAATGCCATCTCCTCAAGAGCACAATCACAGTAGCACAGAATTTTCTGCCTTGGAAGGGATTCTGAAAGATCACTGAGCCCAACTGCAGGGCCTGCCCGGGGCAGCCTCAACAATCACAGCCTGTGCCCAAGAGCAGTGTCCAAACACTTTTGGAGCTCAGTCAGCCTTGGTGCTGTGCCCCCTTCCCTGGGGAGGCTGTTGCAGTGCCCAAGCAGCCTGTGGCTGAAGAAGCTTTTCCTTCGATCCAACCTAAGCCTGCACTGGCACATCTCCCCTGCCATTCTCTTGGCTCTTCTCCGTGGCCCCGGGAGTGAAGAGAGTAGTGCATGGCCTTCTGCTTGCCCTCCTGAGGAAGCTGCTGACTGCTGGAGGGTCCTGCCTAGGACATTCCATGTCAAAAAGGCAGCAATGACAGCAAAGAGAAAGGAGCTGGGACACGGGAGCTCGGGCTTTGCAATGATGAGGATGAGAAGGAAGGCTACTGACACATCCTTGGCAGAAGGATTTTGAACTGGAGCATTGCTTTGATCTCTTTCAGGTGGAAAGGAGAGGCACAATGAAAAGGAAAGCAAGAGCCCAGATTCAGCCGTGAGTTTTGGCCTAGGGTTAAAGGACAGCAAACTGGAGGAATGGCGAGGAGGAGAACTGCTCTTTCACAGTCAGGCTGGGATTGGTTCAAGCCTGTGGGTGCACAGCAAGGCTCTCTTGACCACTTGCCTTTCTCACCTCCACCTCCTTCTTCCTTTAGACACATCAATGTTGGCAGCGACTTTCAGGCTGAGCTCCCAGAGCTGCAGAACAGAGCACCAAGTGAGGATGAAGAGCCTGCAACCCTGGTCTGGAAGCCCTGGGGAGAGGATGACTCTGACATGGAAAAACCTGACAGAGGTAGCTTTGCTTCAAGCTTTGCTTCCAGCCCTGAGCTACTTGGGTCTTGAAAAGGCTCCTTATGCCTAAAAAGGCAGCCTTTTGCAGGCTCTGCTTCTCTCCTTGTCTCGCCCATCTTCCCATGTAGAAGTGTTAGAGGCAAGGAGAAAGAGCAAGCACCTTGCTCTCCAAACTGGTCAGGGCCGTTTGCCACTGGAAGAGGGGAGATTGGCCCCCACTTCTTCTTACAGAAGCTGCTTTGGAGGGAGAGCCAGCACTGCGTGGGCCCTTGCTTCAGCTGGCTCTGTCTTTGCTCTCCTTTTCATGCTCTCTCTCCAAGCTGCTGTCTTTAGCTGCCGGCCTTTCCTTCTGCCTTGCATGGCAACCTTTGCCCTTTGCTGGCCTCCAGGCTGACTTTCGGTGGGTTTTTTCTTGTGCTTGCAGTAAGAGAACTGTTGGACATGGCCAGCTCCCGTGGCATTCCCGGGGCAGCAGCTAACCTGGAGCGCGCCCTGCACTGCCTGCACCAGGCACGCGGCAGCGTTCCGGTAAGAAGCGGCTGTTTGGGCGCAGAGGAGAGGGCACAGGGAATGCAGAAGGCCTGGGCACTGGGACAGCCTTTCCTGGCTGCTCTTGGAAGAAGGGTCTTAACAGGGAGCAGAGCACTTGCTGCCTGCTGGGTCTCCTCCAGCTGCGTCAGGGCTGAGCCCAAAGGGCTCCAGCAGGGAGAATCTCCCTCCTGGAGGCGGCGGCGGCGGAAGGTCCTGCTGCCTTGTAAATGGCCTGGAGATCTGGGTTCTCTAAGACCTTTGGAGGGGAAATTCCCAGAAGCCTCAGTCAGCTGAGGCCATTCTGGCTGCAGGAGCAGCAAAATCCTCAGCTTGGTGAGCAAAAGGCCACTCTTGGGGACCAGGATCAAAGGGTTGGGCAGCAAAAACTAGGGACTGGGAGCAAATGACAGTGTTTCACCCACATGGGATACAGTCGCTTGAATGTCTGGAGAGGCAAAGGAGCTGAAAGGCAGCACCTGTGATTTTTTGGCTCATTTTTAATGTGCTGGGGTGGCTAAAGCCTTTTCCCTCTTGATCTTGCAGGAGGCTCTGGAGATGCTGCTCTCAGAGGGGCCTGCAACACCTCAAGGCCATCCCATGGCTGATTATCATTACGCAGGTAAGCAAAGCAGAGCTTCTTGCGTCCCTGACAGATGCTGCCGTCCCCTTCATTGTTGTGGCAAGCGTTTCTGCTTCAAGAAATTGTGCTTAACACCAGCACAAGGTCTTGTCTCCTCTGTGGGTGGGCAAAGCACCAGCATCTAGTCCTTCAGCTTTACTTGTTTTCCAATCCTTCTCCCCGGGCAATGCCTGCTCTTGTCTTCACGCCCTTCTGAGGGAGCAGACACGTACACCCACGTGAATGACGGCCTGCGACCGTTTTCTTTCGGCAGCCAGAGGAATCTACTTGGTGTGGATCAAGGGATCTGTTTACTAGCCGCTGCTTTTTATTGCCAGGCTCTGATAGATGGACACCTGAGGAGAAGGAGTCCTTCCAAAAGGCTTTCCACACCTACGGCAAGGATTTTCATCTCATCCAGAAGCAGGTAAAGCCACGGGACATTCTTTACCCGAGCAGATCAGCAGCAGGAAAGCTTGCTTATTTCTGGGAACAAGCACTGGGCTTCAGTCTCTCTCTTCTCAAGGAGCAAGTATCTTCAAGTAGTAACAAAAGGGGACATCAAAAGCCTGTGTCAAAAGGATGATCCTGCCTCTCCAGCCCTTTTCTCCAAGCTCTTTTGGAAGATGAAGCTTTATTCTGTCAGACTTGTGGCACAGGTCTGCTGCTGCTTCCACAAGACGCTGTGCTGGCATAACTGGAGTGAAGTGGGGAAAGAAGAACTGTGCTAGGTGGATTTGTTGTTGATCTGTGCATTGCGTGTATTAGCACCTAGCATCATACAGGGTTTAAGACATTGCATGATGCCTCTCTTTCTCCATGTTGATTTCATTTTACACCCTACTCCATTTACTTCATGCTTTTACTTCCTAGTTGACTCCATAGTCTACTTTTTCCCCAGTGCACCCGACACCATTTTCGATTCCTTCTTTTTCTCTTCACAACAGATCCAGACTAAGACCGTGGCCCAGTGTGTGGAGTACTACTACTCCTGGAAAAAGGAGCATAAACTTGCCAGCACTCTTGCTCAGGTGAGGGGCAAGAAAATGGAGAGGTGCCAGGAAGGTCGAGAAACTGGGAGAAGGGGAGAAAAGCTGCTGGCGAGCCATGCCAGATGCCCCTTTGCCAGGATCACATCGTCCCATGTGCTGGGAAAGGCACAGCAGATGCTGCCCGGGCCTTCCTTGTGCTGCTGCCCTGAAGTATGCAATTCTGGAGCCTAACTTTGACCCAAGAAAGCAGCACCGCCACCAAAATGGGCTTTGACTCTCTACAGATGGGCTTCTCAAGGGCTGGCACCCTCGCTGACTCCAATCAGACCCCAAATTCCCCACTGCTTGCTGACATCAGCAGTCCAGGCTGCCTTTGTGGATATGCTGCAGATTTTCAGGGAGTTTTTCTAGCATGCCAGCATAGTCCCCAAGAAGGAGCTGCTGGTGCTGTGGCTCCCCTAAATCTTTCCTTAGCGGCAAAGAGCAATTTGCTTCCCATCATGTGAGAGAGAGAGAGAGAGAGAGAGAGAGATAGGGAGGGAGATTATTTTGGGGACTAGAAAATGGCTAAGCATGTGTCTACCCTAATTGGACTGAATTGAAATGCCATTGCCTAGACATTTGTGGAGGAAAAGCAGAGAGAAATAGATGTTAGGCAGAAAGGTAGAAATAAGAAATGTAGAGCTCTAAATAGCCAGGTCTTTCTCCCACCCCTTTGGCCTGTAGAAAAGAGGAGTATTTTCCTCCAAGCTCTGGCTTGGCAGCCCGCCGCAGCCCATTGGCAAAGGCAGCCGTTTTCTCAGCTCTTGAGGCTTTGGAAGGATTTGCTTAGGCCGATAGATTTTTGTGCTGGATGCTCTGATTTCCAGCTTTGTGAGAGGAAGGAAGCATTGATAAGGACTCTTTGATTTCCAGAGCGTGGGCAAAGCAAAGAGGAGCAAAAGCCCTCCCAGAAAGGAGAACGGGGAGCCAGGGAAGAGAAGCCGCAAGAGGGCTCGCAGCGCCCAGTGTCCCTGCTGCCAACCGCGCCAGCCGCCCCCTTCGGCGGGAGGCCCCTTTCCCTGCGGGCAGTGCAAACGGTGCGCAAGTTCCTCCTCTTTCTGCTCAAAGCTGCGCCTTTGGACTAAAAGGGGCTGACCCTTTTCAAAGGCACCGCAGGGGAAGCTGGGGG
The DNA here is from genome assembly GCF_051311805.1 of Agelaius phoeniceus. Taxonomy (NCBI): domain Eukaryota; kingdom Metazoa; phylum Chordata; class Aves; order Passeriformes; family Icteridae; genus Agelaius; species Agelaius phoeniceus. The sequence goes on along the minus strand of NC_135303.1, from coordinate 37,630,514 downwards.
CACTTGCAGCATCGCCCCCGGCAGCCGTGCTCAAGCTTAACACCCACCTCAAACCCAAAGAGCTTAGGTAAAACCCAGCCTTCACAATGAAACCTTGCCGTGCCCCAACAAGACACAGTTGATACAAGTAGGAATAGATCCATCAAAGCTTGGTTTGATGCTGCTGATCAAATTCAAAAGAGGATGCAGCAAAAGGAGGAAGACATTTCAAGGCATTGAAAGTAGAACCATCAGACTCATGGTGCTGATCCATTGACAAATGTGCCACTGCCCGAAAAGACAGAAATTCATACTCAAACGGAGATCTTGGCACTTGGTTTCATGGTGTGTACTAGCGTGAGCAATGGATGGTTTGCTTCCTATCTTGCAGGGTGTTTGAAAGCATGAAGGAAAGGAACAAACACAGCAGAAGACATCGGCCTCGGAAGACAGCAGAGCCTCTCCCCAAGAAGAAAAGACCAAATTAGACAACCCTGCAGGTTGTCCAGGGCTAGCAAGAGTTAGGCAGATTAGTTAGATAGGAATACAACTGTTAGATATTAGTTAGATAGGAATAGGACTGTTTTTTAAGCTTTTTGGGTTGTTTAATCTTCTACTTAGTTAGTTTACATGATAGTAACCTCCTCAATTTAGTAGTTAAGGTACATTAGTATTATTCAGGACTCATTAGTATTATTAGATTTATCAGTAAATGTCAGAGGTTGGGTGTTTTGTATGCTCTGCCATATGCTCTTTGTCATTTTGCCTTTGTTGAGACCTAATCTGTCTTTATCATTAAACCAATGTTTGTTCCATTTTGTCTGTTTGTCTGTATGAAAGCACTCCAGCAATGTTTGTTCCATTTGCCTGGTGTTGCAAAGACGGCACTTGCCCTGAGAGAAGAAGCTGGGCAGGCGCCACCTCCCCCAGGCCCAGCCCCTTGCTCAGCTGGCAGGACTTCCTGAGGTGTGTCTCCTTTACTGCCAGTGAAATACCGCTGGGGCTTCAGCCTTTGATTCCTCAACATCTCAGCTGGGAGTGGAAAGGGAGGCTTTGTTTAATTCACTGAATTGCATCTAGATGAGTGGTCTGGTCTCACCATATTTTCTGGCATAAAAGCAGCGGGTTGAGTCCTTTTTGGAGCCCAGACAGAAAAATTTCTTTCATTTTGGGGGACTGATGGAGCTGACCAGCTTGGAGGACGTTTCTAAGCCCTCCGATTCTATCCAATTCCTATCGGCATGCACCACAAAGGCATGGCTAGTTCAGTTGCAGTTTCTCCGGAAAGGACCAGTGTCCCGCTCTGGGCCTCCAGCAATCTCCTTAGCTAAAGCCGAGCGGGTGTGATCATTATCCTCTGACTTGTCACAGCTGGGGCACTTGCGCCAAAGAAGAATCCAAGTCACTCTTTTATGGAGGCCAGCAAATGGCCCTGCCTAGCAAGGCTTTGGTGGCAGGGGCTGTGGAGGGTGGATGGAGAGGGGGCGAGGGAGGGGGCAATTGGCAGGCTGCTTCTGGGAAGCCGAGGCAAGCTTGCCCTTGTCTGATGGAGCCGGTGCAGGTGGGCTTTGGAGGCTACAAAGTATCTGCCTTGCAGTGGGACTTGTTCCAGCTGGCCAGTGGGTAACATGCAGGCTGGGAAGGAAGCAAGATTGGGACTGAAGCAAGATTTGCTTTTCCTTAAGGACAGGCAGGAAAGCAGCAAAGCTGCCTGGCTTTTTCTCATATCTGGGATCTAGGCGTTAAAAGCAATGTGAAGGCCAGCAGTGTGGAAAGGCAATTCTGTAAGTGTTGCTTCCTTAGAGGAATGCCAGAGTCTTTTGGGACAACCACCGAGCTTCTCCAAGGGAGCTGGAAGAGGGATCTAGAAATTCTGCCTGAATGTTTGCTAGAGAAATGCCCGTGTGCTGTCCCTGGGTGTGTGTGTGTGTGTCCCCATCAGTTGGCCTGAAAAAGATCCTGTTTCTCCAAGTTTCAAGGGAGGAGTGATGAGGTGAGAGACCAGCTCAGAGGCCCAAAGGAGGGAAACCATGCAGTGACATTATTGGGCAGCAAAAGGAGAATTGAGAAAGGGGGCAGGATGAATGCCTCCACTTTGAGAGGAAGCTTTGGAGTTGGCTCTGCGCTAGGCAACTTGCAAATTCCAGCTCCTCTCAGAGCTGGAGGAGAGCCAGTGGGAGGAGCCCTTCCGGCTCTCCAGGGCAGGAGATGAGGTCTGGGCCCTTGCACAGAGGCAGGCTCCTGTGCACCTTCAGCTGGAGGAACCTTGCAGAGAAGCACCGGGAAGAGCCAGGGCTGTCCCTGCACTGCTTTTGCCCGTCTCATCAGACGACTGAGGAGAAAAGGCCCAATGGGAAGCTTCTCAGAGCAAACTTGCAGCAGAAGAAGTACAAGGGGCAGAGGCGGCCCATGCCCCTTTCTGTCCCATGGCTCCCCCAGGGGTTCCAGATGGAATGTTGGGCTGTGCCCATAGCAACTGTCGTTGTCTCCTGCTCCTGCGGCCCTTGCTGGAACACTGCTGGAGCAGCGCTGGAGCAGCAGCTGCAGGATCAGCTCCTGGGCTGTCCCTGACCAGCCGCCTTCTGCACTCAGCGCCAGACCCGGCCTCTGCACCGACATCCTGGTCTCCTCGTCTGCCTCCGGGCATCCCCAGAGCACTTGGGAACCCTCCAAGGTAAGAAAATCCCCGTTTGCCCTCAAAGCACTAGCACAAGGGCAGGAGGCTCCAGCTGCCTCTCCCACCAAGCACGACACACAGGCTGCGTGCTCACTTTCCCCAGACGAGCTTCCACGTGAAAGCAGGGTGCAGCTTCTGAAGGAATTGTGTTGCCTCCAGGGGAAACACAGACCTTTCCATAGAGGACCTAGAGAGGTGTCCCAGTGCAGTTGCAGATCCTCGTCCACGCATCACCTGATTAAACGTTCTTGGCACCCATTTCAGTCCTCAAACTATCTTGTGCTGACCCCAAAACAAATTGTTCCTGGCTGAGCAGGTCAGGGCTTCAGTGTCAACAAATCCCCTTATGCCCTGACTCTGCTCACACCCGCTCCAAAGCTTCAAACACCACAATGATGGCACTTCTCCTCTGGCATCCCTGTCGTTCAGGGCATGGAAGCATTTGACTGGGCTTCTCTGCAAACACAGGCTTTCAACTTCAAAAACCATCTGGGATCAGCAATTCTTATCTACTTACGTATTTACATCGCCTATAGATCCATTCTATTTTAAGATCTTTAGAGATTCTTTTTTCAGTGCACGTAGGGCTGGTTCTACCTCATGCTCAGGGGCGGCCGTCAAATGCCATCTCCTCAAGAGCACAATCACAGTAGCACAGAATTTTCTGCCTTGGAAGGGATTCTGAAAGATCACTGAGGCCAACTGCAGGGCCTGCCCGGGGCAGCCTCAACAATCACAGCCTGTGCCCAAGAGCAGTGTCCAAACACTTTTGGAGCTCAGTCAGCCTTGGTGCTGTGCCCCCTTCCCTGGGGAGGCTGTTGCAGTGCCCAAGCAGCCTCTGGCTGAAGAAGCTTTTCCTTCGATCCAACCTAAGCCTGCACTGGCACATCTCCCCTGCCATTCTCTTGGCTCTTCTCCGTGGCCCCGGGAGTGAAGAGAGTAGTGCATGGCCTTCTGCTTGCCCTCCTGAGGAAGCTGCTGACTGCTGGAGGGTCCTGCCTAGGACATTCCATGTCAAAAAGGCAGCAATGAGAGCAAAGAGAAAGGAGCTGGGACACGGGAGCTCGGGCTTTGCAATGATGAGGATGAGAAGGAAGGCTACTGACACATCCTTGGCAGAAGGATTTTGACCTGGAGCATTGCTTTGATCTCTTTCAGGTGGAAAGGAGAGGCACAATGAAAAGGAAAGCAAGAGCCCAGATTCAGCCGTGAGTTTTGGCCTAGGGTTAAAGCACAGCAAACTGGAGGAATGGCGAGGAGGAGAACTGCTCTTTCACAGTCAGGCTGGGATTGGTTCAAGCCTGTGGGTGCACAGCAAGGCTCTCTTGACCACTTGCCTTTCTCACCTCCACCTCCTTCTTCCTTTAGACACATCAATGTTGGCAGCGACTTTCAGGCTGAGCTCCCAGAGCTGCAGAGCAGAGCACCAAGTGAGGATGAAGAGCCTGCAACCCTGGTCTGGAAGCCCTGGGGAGAGGATGACTCTGACATGGAAAAACCTGACAGAGGTAGCTTTGCTTCAAGCTTTGCTTCCAGCCCTGAGCTACTTGGGTCTTGAAAAGGCTCCTTATGCCTAAAAAGGCAGCGTTTTGCAGGCTCTGCTTCTCTCCTTGTCTCGCCCATCTTCCCATGTAGAAGTGTTAGAGGCAAGGAGAAAGAGCAAGCACCTTGCTCTCCAAACTGGTCAGGGCCGTTTGCCACTGGAAGAGGGGAGATTGGCCCCCACTTCTTCTTACAGAAGCTGCTTTGGAGGGAGAGCCAGCACTGCGTGGGCCCTTGCTTCAGCTGGCTCTGTCTTTGCTCTCCTTTTCATGCTCTCTCTCCAAGCTGCTGTCTTTAGCTGCCGGCCTTTCCTTCTGCCTTGCATGGCAACCTTTGCCCTTTGCTGGCCTCCAGGCTGACTTTCGGTGGGTTTTTTCTTGTGCTTGCAGTAAGAGAACTGTTGGACATGGCCAGCTCCCGTGGCATTCCCGGGGCAGCAGCTAACCTGGAGCGCGCCCTGCACTGCCTGCACCAGGCACGCGGCAGCGTTCCGGTAAGAAGCGGCTGTTTGGGCGCAGAGGAGAGGGCACAGGGAATGCAGAAGGCCTGGGCACTGGGACAGCCTTTCCTGGCTGCTCTTGGAAGAAGGGTCTTAACAGGGAGCAGAGCACTTGCTGCCTGCTGGGTCTCCTCCAGCTGCGTCAGGGCTGAGCCCAAAGGGCTCCAGCAGGGAGAATCTCCCTCCTGGAGGCGGCGGCGGCGGAAGGTCCTGCTGCCTTGTAAATGGCCTGGAGATTTGGCTTCTCTAAGACATTTGGAGGGGAAATTCCCAGAAGCCTCAGTCAGCTGAGGCCATTCTGGCTGCAGGAGCAGCAAAATCCTCAGCTTGGTGAGCAAAAGGCCACTCTTGGGGACCAGGATCAAAGGGTTGGGCAGCAAAAACTAGGGACTGGGAGCAAATGACAGTGTTTCACCCACATGGGATACATGTGCTTGAATGTCTGGAGAGGCAAAGGAGCTGAAAGGCAGCACCTGTGATTTTTTGGCTCATTTTTAATGTGCTGGGGCGGCTAAAGCCTTTTCCCTCTTGATCTTGCAGGAGGCTCTGGAGATGCTGCTCTCAGAGGGGCCTGCAACACCTCAAGGCCATCCCATGGCTGATTATCATTACGCAGGTAAGCAAAGCAGAGCTTCTTGCGTCCCTGACAGATGCTGCCGTCCCCTTCATTGTTGTGGCAAGCGTTTCTGCTTCAAGAAATTGTGCTTAACACCAGCACAAGGTCTTGTCTCCTCTGTGGGTGGGCAAAGCACCAGCATCTAGTCCTTCAGCTTTACTTGTTTTCCAATCCTTCTCCCCGGGCAATGCCTGCTCTTGTCTTCACGACCTTCTGAGGGAGCAGACACGTACACCCACGTGAATGACGGCCTGCGACCGTTTTCTTTCGGCAGCCAGAGGAATCTACTTGGTGTGGATCAAGGGATCTGTTTACTAGCCGCTGCTTTTTATTGCCAGGCTCTGATAGATGGACACCTGAGGAGAAGGAGTCCTTCCAAAAGGCTTTCCACACCTACGGCAAGGATTTTCATCTCATCCAGAAGCAGGTAAAGCCACGGGACATTCTTTACCCGAGCAGATCAGCAGCAGGAAAGCTTGCTTATTTCTGGGAACAAGCACTGGGCTTCAGTCTCTCTCTTCTCAAGGAGCAAGTATCTTCAAGTAGTAACAAAAGGGGACATCAAAAGCCTGTGTCAAAAGGATGATCCTGCCTCTCCAGCCCTTTTCTCCAAGCTCTTTTGGAAGATGAAGCTTTATTCTGTCAGACTTGTGGCACAGGTCTGCTGCTGCTTCCACAAGACGCTGTGCTGGCATAACTGGAGTGAAGCGGGGAAAGAAGAACTGTGCTAGGTGGATTTGTTGTTGATCTGTGCATTGCGTGTATTAGCACCTAGCATCATACAGGGTTTAAGACATTGCATGATGCCTCTCTTTCTCCATGTTGATTTCATTTTACACCCTACTCCATTTACTTCATGCTTTTACTTCCTAGTTCACTCCATAGTCTACTTTTTCCCCAGTGCACCCGACACCATTTTCGATTCCTTCTTTTTCTCTTCACAACAGATCCAGACTAAGACCGTGGCCCAGTGTGTGGAGTACTACTACTCCTGGAAAAAGGAGCATAAACTTGCCAGCACTCTTGCTCAGGTGAGGGGCAAGAAAATGGAGAGGTGCCAGGAAGGTCGAGAAACTGGGAGAAGGGGAGAAAAGCTGCTGGCGAGCCATGCCAGATGCCCCTTTGCCAGGATCACATCGTCCCATGTGCTGGGAAAGGCACAGCAGATGCTGCCCAGGCCTTCCTTGTGCTGCTGCCCTGAAGTATGCAATTCTGGAGCCTAACTTTGACCCAAGAAAGCAGCACCGCCACCAAAATGGGCTTTGACTCTCTACAGATGGGCTTCTCAAGGGCTGGCACCCTCGCTGACTCCAATCAGACCCCAAATTCCCCACTGCTTGCTGACATCAGCAGTCCAGGCTGCCTTTGTGGATATGCTGCAGATTTTCAGGGAGTTTTTCTAGCATGCCAGCATAGTCCCCAAGAAGGAGCTGCTGGTGCTGTGGCTCCCCTAAATCTTTCCTTAGCGGCAAAGAGCAATTTGCTTCCCATCATGTGAGAGAGAGAGAGAGAGAGAGAGAGAGAGACAGGGAGGGAGATTATTTTGGGGACTAGAAAATGGCTAAGCATGTGTCTACCCTAATTGGACTGAATTGAAATGCCATTGCCTAGACATTTGTGGAGGAAAAGCAGAGAGAAATAGATGTTAGGCAGAAAGGTAGAAATAAGAAATGTAGAGCTCTAAATAGCCAGGTCTTTCTCCCACCCCTTTGGCCTGTAGAAAAGAGGAGTATTTTCCTCCAAGCTCTGGCTTGGCAACCTGCCGCAGCCCATTGGCAAAGGCAGCCGTTTTCTCAGCTCTTGAGGCTTTGGAAGGATTTGCTTAGGCCGATAGATTTTTGTGCTGGATGCTCTGATTTCCAGCTTTGTGAGAGGAAGGAAGCATTGATAAGGACTCTTTGATTTCCAGAGTGTGGGCAAAGCAAAGAGGAGCAAAAGCCCTCCCAGAAAGGAGAACGGGGAGCCAGGGAAGAGAAGCCGCAAGAGGGCTCGCAGCGCCCAGTGTCCCTGCTGCCAACCGCGCCAGCCGCCCCCTTCGGCGGGAGGCCCCTTTCCCTGCGGGCAGTGCAAACGGTGCGCAAGTTCCTCCTCTTTCTGCTCAAAGCTGCGCCTTTGGACTAAAAGGGGCTGACCCTTTTCAAAGGCACCGCAGGGGAAGCTGGGGGCACTTGCAGCATCGCCCCCGGCAGCCGTGCTCAAGCTTAACACCCACCTCAAACCCAAAGAGCTTAGGTAAAACCCAGCCTTCACAATGAAACCTTGCCGTGCCCCAACAAGACCCAGTTGATACAAGTAGGAATAGATCCATCAAAGCTTGGTTTGATGCTGCTGATCAAATTCAAAAGAGGATGCAGCAAAAGGAGGAAGACATTTCAAGGCATTGAAAGTAGAACCATCAGACTCATGGTGCTGATCCATTGACAAATGTGCCACTGCCCGAAAAGACAGAAATTCATACTCAAACGGAGATCTTGGCACTTGGTTTCATGGTGTGTACTAGCGTGAGCAATGGATGGTTTGCTTCCTATCTTGCAGGGTGTTTGAAAGCATGAAGGAAAGGAACAAACACAGCAGAAGACATCGGCCTCGGAAGACAGCAGAGCCTCTCCCCAAGAAGAAAAGACCAAATTAGACAACCCTGCAGGTTGTCCAGGGCTAGCAAGAGTTAGGCAGATTAGTTAGATAGGAATACAACTGTTAGATATTAGTTAGATAGGAATAGGACTGTTTTTTAAGCTTTTTGGGTTGTTTAATCTTCTACTTAGTTAGTTTACATGATAGTAACCTCCTCAATTTAGTAGTTAAGGTACATTAGTATTATTCAGGACTCATTAGTATTATTAGATTTATCAGTAAATGTCAGAGGTTGGGTGTTTTGTATGCTCTGCCATATGCTCTTTGTCATTTTGCCTTTGTTGAGACCTAATCTGTCTTTATCATTAAACCAATGTTTGTTCCATTTTGTCTGTTTGTCTGTATGAAAGCACTCCAGCAATGTTTGTTCCATTTGCCTGGTGTTGCAAAGACGGCACTTGCCCTGAGAGAAGAAGCTGGGCAGGCGCCACCTCCCCCAGGCCCAGCCCCTTGCTCAGCTGGCAGGACTTCCTGAGGTGTGTCTCCTTTACTGCCAGTGAAATACCGCTGGGGCTTCAGCCTTTGATTCCTCAACATCTCAGCTGGGAGTGGAAAGGGAGGCTTTGTTTAATTCACTGAATTGCATCTAGATGAGTGGTCTGGTCTCACCATATTTTCTGGCATAAAAGCAGCGGGTTGAGTCCTTTTTGGAGCCCAGACAGAAAAATTTCTTTCATTTTGGGGGACTGATGGAGCTGACCAGCTTGGAGGACGTTTCTAAGCCCTCCGATTCTATCCAATTCCTATCGGCATGCACCACAAAGGCATGGCTAGTTCAGTTGCAGTTTCTCCGGAAAGGACCAGTGTCCCGCTCTGGGCCTCCAGCAATCTCCTTAGCTAAAGCCGAGCGGGTGTGATCATTATCCTCTGACTTGTCACAGCTGGGGCACTTGCGCCAAAGAAGAATCCAAGTCACTCTTTTATGGAGGCCAGCAAATGGCCCTGCCTAGCAAGGCTTTGGTGGCAGGGGCTGTGGAGGGTGGATGGAGAGGGGGCGAGGGAGGGGGCAATTGGCAGGCTGCTTCTGGGAAGCCGAGGCAAGCTTGCCCTTGTCTGATGGAGCCGGTGCAGGTGGGCTTTGGAGGCTACAAAGTATCTGCCTTGCAGTGGGACTTGTTCCAGCTGGCCAGTGGGTAACATGCAGGCTGGGAAGGAAGCAAGATTGGGACTGAAGCAAGATTTGCTTTTCCTTAAGGACAGGCAGGAAAGCAGCAAAGCTGCCTGGCTTTTTCTCATATCTGGGATCTAGGCGTTAAAAGCAATGTGAAGGCCAGCAGTGTGGAAAGGCAATTCTGTAAGTGTTGCTTCCTTAGAGGAATGCCAGAGTCTTTTGGGACAACCACCGAGCTTCTCCAAGGGAGCTGGAAGAGGGATCTAGAAATTCTGCCTGAATGTTTGCTAGAGAAATGCCCGTGTGCTGTCCCTGGGTGTGTGTGTGTGTGTCCCCATCAGTTGGCCTGAAAAAGATCCTGTTTCTCCAAGTTTCAAGGGAGGAGTGATGAGGTGAGAGACCAGCTCAGAGGCCCAAAGGAGGGAAACCATGCAGTGACATTATTGGGCAGCAAAAGGAGAATTGAGAAAGGGGGCAGGATGAATGCCTCCACTTTGAGAGGAAGCTTTGGAGTTGGCTCTGCGCTAGGCAACTTGCAAATTCCAGCTCCTCTCAGAGCTGGAGGAGAGCCAGTGGGAGGAGCCCTTCCGGCTCTCCAGGGCAGGAGATGAGGTCTGGGCCCTTGCACAGAGGCAGGCTCCTGTGCACCTTCAGCTGGAGGAACCTTGCAGAGAAGCACCGGGAAGAGCCAGGGCTGTCCCTGCACTGCTTTTGCCCGTCTCATCAGACGACTGAGGAGAAAAGGCCCAATGGGAAGCTTCTCAGAGCAAACTTGCAGCAGAAGAAGTACAAGGGGCAGAGGCGGCCCATGCCCCTTTCTGTCCCATGGCTCCCCCAGGGGTTCCAGATGGAATGTTGGGCTGTGCCCATAGCAACTGTCGTTGTCTCCTGCTCCTGCGGCCCTTGCTGGAACACTGCTGGAGCAGCGCTGGAGCAGCAGCTGCAGGATCAGCTCCTGGGCTGTCCCTGACCAGCCGCCTTCTGCACTCAGCGCCAGACCCGGCCTCTGCACCGACATCCTGGTCTCCTCGTCTGCCTCCGGGCATCCCCAGAGCACTTGGGAACCCTCCAAGGTAAGAAAATCCCCGTTTGCCCTCAAAGCACTAGCACAAGGGCAGGAGGCTCCAGCTGCCTCTCCCACCAAGCACGACACACAGGCTGCGTGCTCACTTTCCCCAGACGAGCTTCCACGTGAAAGCAGGGTGCAGCTTCTGAAGGAATTGTGTTGCCTCCAGGGGAAACACAGACCTTTCCATAGAGGACCTAGAGAGGTGTCCCAGTGCAGTTGCAGATCCTCGTCCACGCATCACCTGATTAAACGTTCTTGGCACCCATTTCAGTCCTCAAACTATCTTGTGCTGACCCCAAAACAAATTGTTCCTGGCTGAGCAGGTCAGGGCTTCAGTGTCAACAAATCCCCTTATGCCCTGACTCTGCTCACACCCGCTCCAAAGCTTCAAACACCACAATGATGGCACTTCTCCTCTGGCATCCCTGTCGTTCAGGGCATGGAAGCATTTGACTGGGCTTCTCTGCAAACACAGGCTTTCAACTTCAAAAACCATCTGGGATCAGCAATTCTTATCTACTTACGTATTTACATCGCCTATAGATCCATTCTATTTTAAGATCTTTAGAGATTCTTTTTTCAGTGCACGTAGGGCTGGTTCTACCTCATGCTCAGGGGCGGCCGTCAAATGCCATCTCCTCAAGAGCACAATCACAGTAGCACAGAATTTTCTGCCTTGGAAGGGATTCTGAAAGATCACTGAGGCCAACTGCAGGGCCTGCCCGGGGCAGCCTCAACAATCACAGCCTGTGCCCAAGAGCAGTGTCCAAACACTTTTGGAGCTCAGTCAGCCTTGGTGCTGTGCCCCCTTCCCTGGGGAGGCTGTTGCAGTGCCCAAGCAGCCTCTGGCTGAAGAAGCTTTTCCTTCGATCCAACCTAAGCCTGCACTGGCACATCTCCCCTGCCATTCTCTTGGCTCTTCTCCGTGGCCCCGGGAGTGAAGAGAGTAGTGCATGGCCTTCTGCTTGCCCTCCTGAGGAAGCTGCTGACTGCTGGAGGGTCCTGCCTAGGACATTCCATGTCAAAAAGGCAGCAATGAGAGCAAAGAGAAAGGAGCTGGGACACGGGAGCTCGGGCTTTGCAATGATGAGGATGAGAAGGAAGGCTACTGACACATCCTTGGCAGAAGGATTTTGACCTGGAGCATTGCTTTGATCTCTTTCAGGTGGAAAGGAGAGGCACAATGAAAAGGAAAGCAAGAGCCCAGATTCAGCCGTGAGTTTTGGCCTAGGGTTAAAGCACAGCAAACTGGAGGAATGGCGAGGAGGAGAACTGCTCTTTCACAGTCAGGCTGGGATTGGTTCAAGCCTGTGGGTGCACAGCAAGGCTCTCTTGACCACTTGCCTTTCTCACCTCCACCTCCTTCTTCCTTTAGACACATCAATGTTGGCAGCGACTTTCAGGCTGAGCTCCCAGAGCTGCAGAGCAGAGCACCAAGTGAGGATGAAGAGCCTGCAACCCTGGTCTGGAAGCCCTGGGGAGAGGATGACTCTGACATGGAAAAACCTGACAGAGGTAGCTTTGCTTCAAGCTTTGCTTCCAGCCCTGAGCTACTTGGGTCTTGAAAAGGCTCCTTATGCCTAAAAAGGCAGCGTTTTGCAGGCTCTGCTTCTCTCCTTGTCTCGCCCATCTTCCCATGTAGAAGTGTTAGAGGCAAGGAGAAAGAGCAAGCACCTTGCTCTCCAAACTGGTCAGGGCCGTTTGCCACTGGAAGAGGGGAGATTGGCCCCCACTTCTTCTTACAGAAGCTGCTTTGGAGGGAGAGCCAGCACTGCGTGGGCCCTTGCTTCAGCTGGCTCTGTCTTTGCTCTCCTTTTCATGCTCTCTCTCCAAGCTGCTGTCTTTAGCTGCCGGCCTTTCCTTCTGCCTTGCATGGCAACCTTTGCCCTTTGCTGGCCTCCAGGCTGACTTTCGGTGGGTTTTTTCTTGTGCTTGCAGTAAGAGAACTGTTGGACATGGCCAGCTCCCGTGGCATTCCCGGGGCAGCAGCTAACCTGGAGCGCGCCCTGCACTGCCTGCACCAGGCACGCGGCAGCGTTCCGGTAAGAAGCGGCTGTTTGGGCGCAGAGGAGAGGGCACAGGGAATGCAGAAGGCCTGGGCACTGGGACAGCCTTTCCTGGCTGCTCTTGGAAGAAGGGTCTTAACAGGGAGCAGAGCACTTGCTGCCTGCTGGGTCTCCTCCAGCTGCGTCAGGGCTGAGCCCAAAGGGCTCCAGCAGGGAGAATCTCCCTCCTGGAGGCGGCGGCGGCGGAAGGTCCTGCTGCCTTGTAAATGGCCTGGAGATTTGGCTTCTCTAAGACATTTGGAGGGGAAATTCCCAGAAGCCTCAGTCAGCTGAGGCCATTCTGGCTGCAGGAGCAGCAAAATCCTCAGCTTGGTGAGCAAAAGGCCACTCTTGGGGACCAGGATCAAAGGGTTGGGCAGCAAAAACTAGGGACTGGGAGCAAATGACAGTGTTTCACCCACATGGGATACATGTGCTTGAATGTCTGGAGAGGCAAAGGAGCTGAAAGGCAGCACCTGTGATTTTTTGGCTCATTTTTAATGTGCTGGGGCGGCTAAAGCCTTTTCCCTCTTGATCTTGCAGGAGGCTCTGGAGATGCTGCTCTCAGAGGGGCCTGCAACACCTCAAGGCCATCCCATGGCTGATTATCATTACGCAGGTAAGCAAAGCAGAGCTTCTTGCGTCCCTGACAGATGCTGCCGTCCCCTTCATTGTTGTGGCAAGCGTTTCTGCTTCAAGAAATTGTGCTTAACACCAGCACAAGGTCTTGTCTCCTCTGTGGGTGGGCAAAGCACCAGCATCTAGTCCTTCAGCTTTACTTGTTTTCCAATCCTTCTCCCCGGGCAATGCCTGCTCTTGTCTTCACGACCTTCTGAGGGAGCAGACACGTACACCCACGTGAATGACGGCCTGCGACCGTTTTCTTTCGGCAGCCAGAGGAATCTACTTGGTGTGGATCAAGGGATCTGTTTACTAGCCGCTGCTTTTTATTGCCAGGCTCTGATAGATGGACACCTGAGGAGAAGGAGTCCTTCCAAAAGGCTTTCCACACCTACGGCAAGGATTTTCATCTCATCCAGAAGCAGGTAAAGCCACGGGACATTCTTTACCCGAGCAGATCAGCAGCAGGAAAGCTTGCTTATTTCTGGGAACAAGCACTGGGCTTCAGTCTCTCTCTTCTCAAGGAGCAAGTATCTTCAAGTAGTAACAAAAGGGGACATCAAAAGCCTGTGTCAAAAGGATGATCCTGCCTCTCCAGCCCTTTTCTCCAAGCTCTTTTGGAAGATGAAGCTTTATTCTGTCAGACTTGTGGCACAGGTCTGCTGCTGCTTCCACAAGACGCTGTGCTGGCATAACTGGAGTGAAGCGGGGAAAGAAGAACTGTGCTAGGTGGATTTGTTGTTGATCTGTGCATTGCGTGTATTAGCACCTAGCATCATACAGGGTTTAAGACATTGCATGATGCCTCTCTTTCTCCATGTTGATTTCATTTTACACCCTACTCCATTTACTTCATGCTTTTACTTCCTAGTTCACTCCATAGTCTACTTTTTCCCCAGTGCACCCGACACCATTTTCGATTCCTTCTTTTTCTCTTCACAACAGATCCAGACTAAGACCGTGGCCCAGTGTGTGGAGTACTACTACTCCTGGAAAAAGGAGCATAAACTTGCCAGCACTCTTGCTCAGGTGAGGGGCAAGAAAATGGAGAGGTGCCAGGAAGGTCGAGAAACTGGGAGAAGGGGAGAAAAGCTGCTGGCGAGCCATGCCAGATGCCCCTTTGCCAGGATCACATCGTCCCATGTGCTGGGAAAGGCACAGCAGATGCTGCCCAGGCCTTCCTTGTGCTGCTGCCCTGAAGTATGCAATTCTGGAGCCTAACTTTGACCCAAGAAAGCAGCACCGCCACCAAAATGGGCTTTGACTCTCTACAGATGGGCTTCTCAAGGGCTGGCACCCTCGCTGACTCCAATCAGACCCCAAATTCCCCACTGCTTGCTGACATCAGCAGTCCAGGCTGCCTTTGTGGATATGCTGCAGATTTTCAGGGAGTTTTTCTAGCATGCCAGCATAGTCCCCAAGAAGGAGCTGCTGGTGCTGTGGCTCCCCTAAATCTTTCCTTAGCGGCAAAGAGCAATTTGCTTCCCATCATGTGAGAGAGAGAGAGAGAGAGAGAGAGAGAGACAGGGAGGGAGATTATTTTGGGGACTAGAAAATGGCTAAGCATGTGTCTACCCTAATTGGACTGAATTGAAATGCCATTGCCTAGACATTTGTGGAGGAAAAGCAGAGAGAAATAGATGTTAGGCAGAAAGGTAGAAATAAGAAATGTAGAGCTCTAAATAGCCAGGTCTTTCTCCCACCCCTTTGGCCTGTAGAAAAGAGGAGTATTTTCCTCCAAGCTCTGGCTTGGCAACCTGCCGCAGCCCATTGGCAAAGGCAGCCGTTTTCTCAGCTCTTGAGGCTTTGGAAGGATTTGCTTAGGCCGATAGATTTTTGTGCTGGATGCTCTGATTTCCAGCTTTGTGAGAGGAAGGAAGCATTGATAAGGACTCTTTGATTTCCAGAGTGTGGGCAAAGCAAAGAGGAGCAAAAGCCCTCCCAGAAAGGAGAACGGGGAGCCAGGGAAGAGAAGCCGCAAGAGGGCTCGCAGCGCCCAGTGTCCCTGCTGCCAACCGCGCCAGCCGCCCCCTTCGGCGGGAGGCCCCTTTCCCTGCGGGCAGTGCAAACGGTGCGCAAGTTCCTCCTCTTTCTGCTCAAAGCTGCGCCTTTGGACTAAAAGGGGCTGACCCTTTTCAAAGGCACCGCAGGGGAAGCTGGGGGCACTTGCAGCATCGCCCCCGGCAGCCGTGCTCAAGCTTAACACCCACCTCAAACCCAAAGAGCTTAGGTAAAACCCAGCCTTCACAATGAAACCTTGCCGTGCCCCAACAAGACCCAGTTGATACAAGTAGGAATAGATCCATCAAAGCTTGGTTTGATGCTGCTGATCAAATTCAAAAGAGGATGCAGCAAAAGGAGGAAGACATTTCAAGGCATTGAAAGTAGAACCATCAGACTCATGGTGCTGATCCATTGACAAATGTGCCACTGCCCGAAAAGACAGAAATTCATACTCAAACGGAGATCTTGGCACTTGGTTTCATGGTGTGTACTAGCGTGAGCAATGGATGGTTTGCTTCCTATCTTGCAGGGTGTTTGAAAGCATGAAGGAAAGGAACAAACACAGCAGAAGACATCGGCCTCGGAAGACAGCAGAGCCTCTCCCCAAGAAGAAAAGACCAAATTAGACAACCCTGCAGGTTGTCCAGGGCTAGCAAGAGTTAGGCAGATTAGTTAGATAGGAATACAACTGTTAGATATTAGTTAGATAGGAATAGGACTGTTTTTTAAGCTTTTTGGGTTGTTTAATCTTCTACTTAGTTAGTTTACATGATAGTAACCTCCTCAATTTAGTAGTTAAGGTACATTAGTATTATTCAGGACTCATTAGTATTATTAGATTTATCAGTAAATGTCAGAGGTTGGGTGTTTTGTATGCTCTGCCATATGCTCTTTGTCATTTTGCCTTTGTTGAGACCTAATCTGTCTTTATCATTAAACCAATGTTTGTTCCATTTTGTCTGTTTGTCTGTATGAAAGCACTCCAGCAATGTTTGTTCCATTTGCCTGGTGTTGCAAAGACGGCACTTGCCCTGAGAGAAGAAGCTGGGCAGGCGCCACCTCCCCCAGGCCCAGCCCCTTGCTAAGCTGGCAGGACTTCCTGACGTGTGTCTCCTTTACTGCCAGTGAAATACCGCTGGGGCTTCAGCCTTTGATTCCTCAACATCTCAGCTGGGAGTGGAAAGGGAGGCTTTGTTTAATTCACTGAATTGCATCTAGATGAGTGGTCTGGTCTCACCATATTTTCTGGCATAAAAGCAGCGGGTTGAGTCCTTTTTGGAGCCCAGACAGAAAAATTTCTTTCATTTTGGGGGACTGATGGAGCTGACCAGCTTGGAGGACGTTTCTAAGCCCTCCGATTCTATCCAATTCCTATCGGCATGCACCACAAAGGCATGGCTAGTTCAGTTGCAGTTTCTCCTGAAAGGACCAGTGTCGCGCTCTGGGCCTCCAGCAATCTCCTTAGCTAAAGCCGAGCGGGTGTGATCATTATCCTCTGACTTGTCACAGCTGGGGCACTTGCGCCAAAGAAGAATCCAAGTCACTCTTTTATGGAGGCCAGCAAATGGCCCTGCCTAGCAAGGCTTTGGTGGCAGGGGCTGTGGAGGGTGGATGGAGAGGGGGCGAGGGAGGGGGCAATTGGCAGGCTGCTTCTGGGAAGCCGAGGCAAGCTTGCCCTTGTCTGATGGAGCCGGTGCAGGTGGGCTTTGGAGGCTACAAAGTATCTGCCTTGCAGTGGGACTTGTTCCAGCTGCCCCCTCAGTTTGCTGGCCAGTGGGTAACATGCAGGCTGGGAAGGAAGCAAGATTGGGACTGAAGCAAGATTTGCTTTTCCTTAAGGACAGGCAGGAAAGCAGCAAAGCTGCCTGGCTTTTTCTCATATCTGGGATCTAGGCGTTAAAAGCAATGTGAAGGCCAGCAGTGTGGAAAGGCAATTCTGTAAGTGTTGCTTCCTTAGAGGAATGCCAGAGTCTTTTGGGACAACCACCGAGCTTCTCCAAGGGAGCTGGAAGAGGGATCTAGAAATTCTGCCTGAATGTTTGCTAGAGAAATGCCCGTGTGCTGTCCCTGTGCGTGTGTGTGTGTGTCCCCATCAGTTGGCCTGAAAAAGATCCTGTTTCTCCAAGTTTCAAGGGAGGAGTGATGAGGTGAGAGACCAGCTCAGAGGCCCAAAGGAGGGAAACCATGCAGTGACATTATTGGGCAGCAAAAGGAGAATTGAGAAAGGGGGCAGGATGAATGCCTCCACTTTGAGAGGAAGCTTTGGAGTTGGCTCTGCGCTAGGCAACTTGCAAATTCCAGCTCCTCTCAGAGCTGGAGGAGAGCCAGTGGGAGGAGCCCTTCTGGTTCTCCAGGGCAGGAGATGAGGTCTGGGCCCTTGCACAGAGGCAGGCTCCTGTGCACCTTCAGCTGGAGGAACCTTGCAGAGAAGCACCGGGAAGAGCCAGGGCTGTCCCTGCACTGCTTTTGCCCGTCTCATCAGACGACTGAGGAGAAAAGGCCCAATGGGAAGCTTCTCAGAGCAAACTTGCAGCAGAAGAAGTACAAGGGGCAGAGGCGGCCCATGCCCCTTTCTGTCCCATGGCTCCCCCGGGGGTTCTAGATGGAATGTTGGGCTGTGCCCATAGCAACTGTCGTTGTCTCCTGCTCCTGCGGCCCTTGCTGGAACACTGCTGGAGCAGCGCTGGAGCAGCAGCTGCAGGATCAGCTCCTGGGCTGTCCCTGACCAGCCGCCTTCTGCACTCAGCGCCAGACCCGGCCTCTGCACCGACATCCTGGTCTCCTCGTCTGCCTCCGGGCATCCCCAGAGCACTTGGGAACCCTCCAAGGTAAGAAAATCCCCGTTTGCCCTCAAAGCACTAGCACAAGGGCAGGAGGCTCCAGCTGCCTCTCCCACCAAGCACGACACACAGGCTGCGTGCTCACTTTCCCCAGACGAGCTTCCACGTGAAAGCAGGGTGCAGCTTCTGAAGGAATTGTGTTGCCTCCAGGGGAAACACAGACCTTTCCATAGAGGACCTAGAGAGGTGTCCCAGTGCAGTTGCAGATCCTCGTCCACGCATCACCTGCTTAAACGTTCTTGGCACCCATTTCAGTCCTCAAACTATCTTGTGCTGACCCCAAAACAAATTGTTCCTGGCTGAGCAGGTCAGGGCTTCAGTGTCAACAAATCCCCTTATGCCCTGACTCTGCTCACACCCGCTCCAAAGCTTCAAACACCACAATGATGGCACTTCTCCTCTGGCATCCCTGTCGTTCAGGGCATGGAAGCATTTGACTGGGCTTCTCTGCAAACACAGGCTTTCAACTTCAAAAACCATCTGGGATCAGCAATTCTTATCTACTTACGTATTTACATCGCCTATAGATCCCTTCTATTTTAATATCTTTAGAGATTCTTTTTTCAGTGCACGTAGGGCTGGTTCTACCTCATGCTCAGGGGTGGCCGTCAAATGCCATCTCCTCAAGAGCACAATCACAGTAGCACAGAATTTTCTGCCTTGGAAGGGATTCTGAAAGATCACTGAGCCCAACTGCAGGGCCTGCCCGGGGCAGCCTCAACAATCACAGCCTGTGCCCAAGAGCAGTGTCCAAACACTTTTGGAGCTCAGTCAGCCTTGGTGCTGTGCCCCCTTCCCTGGGGAGGCTGTTGCAGTGCCCAAGCAGCCTCTGGCTGAAGAAGCTTTTCCTTCGATCCAACCTAAGCCTGCACTGGCACATCTCCCCTGCCATTCTCTTGGCTCTTCTCCGTGGCCCCGGGAGTGAAGAGAGTAGTGCATGGCCTTCTGCTTGCCCTCCTGAGGAAGCTGCTGACTGCTGGAGGGTCCTGCCTAGGACATTCCATGTCAAAAAGGCAGCAATGACAGCAAAGAGAAAGGAGCTGGGACACGGGAGCTCGGGCTTTGCAATGATGAGGATGAGAAGGAAGGCTACTGACACATCCTTGGCAGAAGGATTTTGAACTGGAGCATTGCTTTGATCTCTTTCAGGTGGAAAGGAGAGGCACAATGAAAAGGAAAGCAAGAGCCCAGATTCAGCCGTGAGTTTTGGCCTAGGGTTAAAGCACAGCAAACTGGAGGAATGGCGAGGAGGAGAACTGCTCTTTCACAGTCAGGCTGGGATTGGTTCAAGCCTGTGGGTGCACAGCAAGGCTCTCTTGACCACTTGCCTTTCTCACCTCCACCTCCTTCTTCCTTTAGACACATCAATGTTGGCAGCGACTTTCAGGCTGAGCTCCCAGAGCTGCAGAACAGAGCACCAAGTGAGGATGAAGAGCCTGCAACCCTGGTCTGGAAGCCCTGGGGAGAGGATGACTCTGACATGGAAAAACCTGACAGAGGTAGCTTTGCTTCAAGCTTTGCTTCCAGCCCTGAGCTACTTGGGTCTTGAAAAGGCTCCTTATGCCTAAAAAGGCAGCCTTTTGCAGGCTCTGCTTCTCTCCTTGTCTCGCCCATCTTCCCATGTAGAAGTGTTAGAGGCAAGGAGAAAGAGCAAGCACCTTGCTCTCCAAACTGGTCAGGGCCGTTTGCCACTGGAAGAGGGGAGATTGGCCCCCACTTCTTCTTACAGAAGCTGCTTTGGAGGGAGAGCCAGCACTGCGTGGGCCCTTGCTTCAGCTGGCTCTGTCTTTGCTCTCCTTTTCATGCTCTCTCTCCAAGCTGCTGTCTTTAGCTGCCGGCCTTTCCTTCTGCCTTGCATGGCAACCTTTGCCCTTTGCTGGCCTCCAGGCTGACTTTCGGTGGGTTTTTTCTTGTGCTTGCAGTAAGAGAACTGTTGGACATGGCCAGCTCCCGTGGCATTCCCGGGGCAGCAGCTAACCTGGAGCGCGCCCTGCACTGCCTGCACCAGGCACGCGGCAGCGTTCCGGTAAGAAGCGGCTGTTTGGGCGCAGAGGAGAGGGCACAGGGAATGCAGAAGGCCTGGGCACTGGGACAGCCTTTCCTGGCTGCTCTTGGAAGAAGGGTCTTAACAGGGAGCAGAGCACTTGCTGCCTGCTGGGTCTCCTCCAGCTGCGTCAGGGCTGAGCCCAAAGGGCTCCAGCAGGGAGAATCTCCCTCCTGGAGGCGGCGGCGGCGGAAGGTCCTGCTGCCTTGTAAATGGCCTGGAGATCTGGGTTCTCTAAGACCTTTGGAGGGGAAATTCCCAGAAGCCTCAGTCAGCTGAGGCCATTCTGGCTGCAGGAGCAGCAAAATCCTCAGCTTGGTGAGCAAAAGGCCACTCTTGGGGACCAGGATCAAAGGGTTGGGCAGCAAAAACTAGGGACTGGGAGCAAATGACAGTGTTTCACCCACATGGGATACAGTTGCTTGAATGTCTGGAGAGGCAAAGGAGCTGAAAGGCAGCACCTGTGATTTTTTGGCTCATTTTTAATGTGCTGGGGCGGCTAAAGCCTTTTCCCTCTTGATCTTGCAGGAGGCTCTGGAGATGCTGCTCTCAGAGGGGCCTGCAACACCTCAAGGCCATCCCATGGCTGATTATCATTACGCAGGTAAGCAAAGCAGAGCTTCTTGCGTCCCTGACAGATGCTGCCGTCCCCTTCATTCTTGTGGCAAGCGTTTCTGCTTCAAGAAATTGTGCTTAACACCAGCACAAGGTCTTGTCTCCTCTGTGGGTGGGCAAAGCACCAGCATCTAGTCCTTCAGCTTTACTTGTTTTCCAATCCTTCTCCCCGGGCAATGCCTGCTCTTGTCTTCACGCCCTTCTGAGGGAGCAGACACGTACACCCACGTGAATGACGGCCTGCGACCGTTTTCTTTCGGCAGCCAGAGGAATCTACTTGGTGTGGATCAAGGGATCTGTTTACTAGCCGCTGCTTTTTATTGCCAGGCTCTGATAGATGGACACCTGAGGAGAAGGAGTCCTTCCAAAAGGCTTTCCACACCTACGGCAAGGATTTTCATCTCATCCAGAAGCAGGTAAAGCCACGGGACATTCTTTACCCGAGCAGATCAGCAGCAGGAAAGCTTGCTTATTTCTGGGAACAAGCACTGGGCTTCAGTCTCTCTCTTCTCAAGGAGCAAGTATCTTCAAGTAGTAAGAAAAGGGGACATCAAAAGCCTGTGTCAAAAGGATGATCCTGCCTCTCCAGCCCTTTTCTCCAAGCTCTTTTGGAAGATGAAGCTTTATTCTGTCAGACTTGTGGCACAGGTCTGCTGCTGCTTCCACAAGACGCTGTGCTGGCATAACTGGAGTGAAGCGGGGAAAGAAGAACTGTGCTAGGTGGATTTGTTGTTGATCTGTGCATTGCGTGTATTAGCACCTAGCATCATACAGGGTTTAAGACATTGCATGATGCCTCTCTTTCTCCATGTTGATTTCATTTTACACCCTACTCCATTTACTTCATGCTTTTACTTCCTAGTTCACTCCATAGTCTACTTTTTCCCCAGTGCACCCGACACCATTTTCGATTCCTTCTTTTTCTCTTCACAACAGATCCAGACTAAGACCGTGGCCCAGTGTGTGGAGTACTACTACTCCTGGAAAAAGGAGCATAAACTTGCCAGCACTCTTGCTCAGGTGAGGGGCAAGAAAATGGAGAGGTGCCAGGAAGGTCGAGAAACTGGGAGAAGGGGAGAAAAGCTGCTGGCGAGCCATGCCAGATGCCCCTTTGCCAGGATCACATCGTCCCATGTGCTGGGAAAGGCACAGCAGATGCTGCCCGGGCCTTCCTTGTGCTGCTGCCCTGAAGTATGCAATTCTGGAGCCTAACTTTGACCCAAGAAAGCAGCACCGCCACCAAAATGGGCTTTGACTCTCTACAGATGGGCTTCTCAAGGGCTGGCACCCTCGCTGACTCCAATCAGACCCCAAATTCCCCACTGCTTGCTGACATCAGCAGTCCAGGCTGCCTTTGTGGATATGCTGCAGATTTTCAGGGAGTTTTTCTAGCATGCCAGCATAGTCCCCAAGAAGGAGCTGCTGGTGCTGTGGCTCCCCTAAATCTTTCCTTAGCGGCAAAGAGCAATTTGCTTCCCATCATGTGAGAGAGAGAGAGAGAGAGAGAGAGAGAGACAGGGAGGGAGATTATTTTGGGGACTAGAAAATGGCTAAGCATGTGTCTACCCTAATTGGACTGAATTGAAATGCCATTGCCTAGACATTTGTGGAGGAAAAGCAGAGAGAAATAGATGTTAGGCAGAAAGGTAGAAATAAGAAATGTAGAGCTCTAAATAGCCAGGTCTTTCTCCCACCCCTTTGGCCTGTAGAAAAGAGGAGTATTTTCCTCCAAGCTCTGGCTTGGCAGCCTGCCGCAGCCCATTGGCAAAGGCAGCCGTTTTCTCAGCTCTTGAGGCTTTGGAAGGATTTGCTTAGGCCGATAGATTTTTGTGCTGGATGCTCTGATTTCCAGCTTTGTGAGAGGAAGGAAGCATTGATAAGGACTCTTTGATTTCCAGAGTGTGGGCAAAGCAAAGAGGAGCAAAAGCCCTCCCAGAAAGGAGAACGGGGAGCCAGGGAAGAGAAGCCGCAAGAGGGCTCGCAGCGCCCAGTGTCCCTGCTGCCAACCGCGCCAGCCGCCCCCTTCGGGGGGAGGCCCCTTTCCCTGCGGGCAGTGCAAACGGTGCGCAAGTTCCTCCTCTTTCTGCTCAAAGCTGCGCCTTTGGACTAAAAGGGGCTGACCCTTTTCAAAGGCACCGCAGGGGAAGCTGGGGGCACTTGCAGCATCGCCCCCGGCAGCCGTGCTCAAGCTTAACACCCACCTCAAACCCAAAGAGCTTAGGTAAAACCCAGCCTTCACAATGAAACCTTGCCGTGCCCCAACAAGACCCAGTTGATACAAGTAGGAATAGATCCATCAAAGCTTGGTTTGATGCTGCTGATCAAATTCAAAAGAGGATGCAGCAAAAGGAGGAAGACATTTCAAGGCATTGAAAGTAGAACCATCAGACTCATGGTGCTGATCCATTGACAAATGTGCCACTGCCCGAAAAGACAGAAATTCATACTCAAACGGAGATCTTGGCACTTGGTTTCATGGTGTGTACTAGCGTGAGCAATGGATGGTTTGCTTCCTATCTTGCAGGGTGTTTGAAAGCATGAAGGAAAGGAACAAACACAGCAGAAGACATCGGCCTCGGAAGACAGCAGAGCCTCTCCCCAAGAAGAAAAGACCAAATTAGACAACCCTGCAGGTTGTCCAGGGCTAGCAAGAGTTAGGCAGATTAGTTAGATAGGAATACAACTGTTAGATATTAGTTAGATAGGAATAGGACTGTTTTTTAAGCTTTTTGGGTTGTTTAATCTTCTACTTAGTTAGTTTACATGATAGTAACCTCCTCAATTTAGTAGTTAAGGTACATTAGTATTATTCAGGACTCATTAGTATTATTAGATTTATCAGTAAATGTCAGAGGTTGGGTGTTTTGTATGCTCTGCCATATGCTCTTTGTCATTTTGCCTTTGTTGAGACCTAATCTGTCTTTATCATTAAACCAATGTTTGTTCCATTTTGTCTGTTTGTCTGTATGAAAGCACTCCAGCAATGTTTGTTCCATTTGCCTGGTGTTGCAAAGACGGCACTTGCCCTGAGAGAAGAAGCTGGGCAGGCGCCACCTCCCCCAGGCCCAGCCCCTTGCTAAGCTGGCAGGACTTCCTGACGTGTGTCTCCTTTACTGCCAGTGAAATACCGCTGGGGCTTCAGCCTTTGATTCCTCAACATCTCAGCTGGGAGTGGAAAGGGAGGCTTTGTTTAATTCACTGAATTGCATCTAGATGAGTGGTCTGGTCTCACCATATTTTCTGGCATAAAAGCAGCGGGTTGAGTCCTTTTTGGAGCCCAGACAGAAAAATTTCTTTCATTTTGGGGGACTGATGGAGCTGACCAGCTTGGAGGACGTTTCTAAGCCCTCCGATTCTATCCAATTCCTATCGGCATGCACCACAAAGGCATGGCTAGTTCAGTTGCAGTTTCTCCTGAAAGGACCAGTGTCCCGCTCTGGGCCTCCAGCAATCTCCTTAGCTAAAGCCGAGCGGGTGTGATCATTATCCTCTGACTTGTCACAGCTGGGGCACTTGCGCCAAAGAAGAATCCAAGTCACTCTTTTATGGAGGCCAGCAAATGGCCCTGCCTAGCAAGGCTTTGGTGGCAGGGGCTGTGGAGGGTGGATGGAGAGGGGGCGAGGGAGGGGGCAATTGGCAGGCTGCTTCTGGGAAGCCGAGGCAAGCTTGCCCTTGTCTGATGGAGCCGGTGCAGGTGGGCTTTGGAGGCTACAAAGTATCTGCCTTGCAGTGGGACTTGTTCCAGCTGCCCCCTCAGTTTGCTGGCCAGTGGGTAACATGCAGGCTGGGAAGGAAGCAAGATTGGGACTGAAGCAAGATTTGCTTTTCCTTAAGGACAGGCAGGAAAGCAGCAAAGCTGCCTGGCTTTTTCTCATATCTGGGATCTAGGCGTTAAAAGCAATGTGAAGGCCAGCAGTGTGGAAAGGCAATTCTGTAAGTGTTGCTTCCTTAGAGGAATGCCAGAGTCTTTTGGGACAACCACCGAGCTTCTCCAAGGGAGCTGGAAGAGGGATCTAGAAATTCTGCCTGAATGTTTGCTAGAGAAATGCCCGTGTGCTGTCCCTGTGCGTGTGTGTGTGTGTCCCCATCAGTTGGCCTGAAAAAGATCCTGTTTCTCCAAGTTTCAAGGGAGGAGTGATGAGGTGAGAGACCAGCTCAGAGGCCCAAAGGAGGGAAACCATGCAGTGACATTATTGGGCAGCAAAAGGAGAATTGAGAAAGGGGGCAGGATGAATGCCTCCACTTTGAGAGGAAGCTTTGGAGTTGGCTCTGCGCTAGGCAACTTGCAAATTCCAGCTCCTCTCAGAGCTGGAGGAGAGCCAGTGGGAGGAGCCCTTCTGGTTCTCCAGGGCAGGAGATGAGGTCTGGGCCCTTGCACAGAGGCAGGCTCCTGTGCACCTTCAGCTGGAGGAACCTTGCAGAGAAGCACCGGGAAGAGCCAGGGCTGTCCCTGCACTGCTTTTGCCCGTCTCATCAGACGACTGAGGAGAAAAGGCCCAATGGGAAGCTTCTCAGAGCAAACTTGCAGCAGAAGAAGTACAAGGGGCAGAGGCGGCCCATGCCCCTTTCTGTCCCATGGCTCCCCCGGGGGTTCTAGATGGAATGTTGGGCTGTGCCCATAGCAACTGTCGTTGTCTCCTGCTCCTGCGGCCCTTGCTGGAACACTGCTGGAGCAGCGCTGGAGCAGCAGCTGCAGGATCAGCTCCTGGGCTGTCCCTGACCAGCCGCCTTCTGCACTCAGCGCCAGACCCGGCCTCTGCACCGACATCCTGGTCTCCTCGTCTGCCTCCGGGCATCCCCAGAGCACTTGGGAACCCTCCAAGGTAAGAAAATCCCCGTTTGCCCTCAAAGCACTAGCACAAGGGCAGGAGGCTCCAGCTGCCTCTCCCACCAAGCACGACACACAGGCTGCGTGCTCACTTTCCCCAGACGAGCTTCCACGTGAAAGCAGGGTGCAGCTTCTGAAGGAATTGTGTTGCCTCCAGGGGAAACACAGACCTTTCCATAGAGGACCTAGAGAGGTGTCCCAGTGCAGTTGCAGATCCTCGTCCACGCATCACCTGCTTAAACGTTCTTGGCACCCATTTCAGTCCTCAAACTATCTTGTGCTGACCCCAAAACAAATTGTTCCTGGCTGAGCAGGTCAGGGCTTCAGTGTCAACAAATCCCCTTATGCCCTGACTCTGCTCACACCCGCTCCAAAGCTTCAAACACCACAATGATGGCACTTCTCCTCTGGCATCCCTGTCGTTCAGGGCATGGAAGCATTTGACTGGGCTTCTCTGCAAACACAGGCTTTCAACTTCAAAAACCATCTGGGATCAGCAATTCTTATCTACTTACGTATTTACATCGCCTATAGATCCCTTCTATTTTAATATCTTTAGAGATTCTTTTTTCAGTGCACGTAGGGCTGGTTCTACCTCATGCTCAGGGGTGGCCGTCAAATGCCATCTCCTCAAGAGCACAATCACAGTAGCACAGAATTTTCTGCCTTGGAAGGGATTCTGAAAGATCACTGAGGCCAACTGCAGGGCCTGCCCGGGGCAGCCTCAACAATCACAGCCTGTGCCCAAGAGCAGTGTCCAAACACTTTTGGAGCTCAGTCAGCCTTGGTGCTGTGCCCCCTTCCCTGGGGAGGCTGTTGCAGTGCCCAAGCAGCCTGTGGCTGAAGAAGCTTTTCCTTCGATCCAACCTAAGCCTGCACTGGCACATCTCCCCTGCCATTCTCTTGGCTCTTCTCCGTGGCCCCGGGAGTGAAGAGAGTAGTGCATGGCCTTCTGCTTGCCCTCCTGAGGAAGCTGCTGACTGCTGGAGGGTCCTGCCTAGGACATTCCATGTCAAAAAGGCAGCAATGACAGCAAAGAGAAAGGAGCTGGGACACGGGAGCTCGGGCTTTGCAATGATGAGGATGAGAAGGAAGGCTACTGACACATCCTTGGCAGAAGGATTTTGAACTGGAGCATTGCTTTGATCTCTTTCAGGTGGAAAGGAGAGGCACAATGAAAAGGAAAGCAAGAGCCCAGATTCAGCCGTGAGTTTTGGCCTAGGGTTAAAGCACAGCAAACTGGAGGAATGGCGAGGAGGAGAACTGCTCTTTCACAGTCAGGCTGGGATTGGTTCAAGCCTGTGGGTGCACAGCAAGGCTCTCTTGACCACTTGCCTTTCTCACCTCCACCTCCTTCTTCCTTTAGACACATCAATGTTGGCAGCGACTTTCAGGCTGAGCTCCCAGAGCTGCAGAACAGAGCACCAAGTGAGGATGAAGAGCCTGCAACCCTGGTCTGGAAGCCCTGGGGAGAGGATGACTCTGACATGGAAAAACCTGACAGAGGTAGCTTTGCTTCAAGCTTTGCTTCCAGCCCTGAGCTACTTGGGTCTTGAAAAGGCTCCTTATGCCTAAAAAGGCAGCCTTTTGCAGGCTCTGCTTCTCTCCTTGTCTCGCCCATCTTCCCATGTAGAAGTGTTAGAGGCAAGGAGAAAGAGCAAGCACCTTGCTCTCCAAACTGGTCAGGGCCGTTTGCCACTGGAAGAGGGGAGATTGGCCCCCACTTCTTCTTACAGAAGCTGCTTTGGAGGGAGAGCCAGCACTGCGTGGGCCCTTGCTTCAGCTGGCTCTGTCTTTGCTCTCCTTTTCATGCTCTCTCTCCAAGCTGCTGTCTTTAGCTGCCGGCCTTTCCTTCTGCCTTGCATGGCAACCTTTGCCCTTTGCTGGCCTCCAGGCTGACTTTCGGTGGGTTTTTTCTTGTGCTTGCAGTAAGAGAACTGTTGGACATGGCCAGCTCCCGTGGCATTCCCGGGGCAGCAGCTAACCTGGAGCGCGCCCTGCACTGCCTGCACCAGGCACGCGGCAGCGTTCCGGTAAGAAGCGGCTGTTTGGGCGCAGAGGAGAGGGCACAGGGAATGCAGAAGGCCTGGGCACTGGGACAGCCTTTCCTGGCTGCTCTTGGAAGAAGGGTCTTAACAGGGAGCAGAGCACTTGCTGCCTGCTGGGTCTCCTCCAGCTGCGTCAGGGCTGAGCCCAAAGGGCTCCAGCAGGGAGAATCTCCCTCCTGGAGGCGGCGGCGGCGGAAGGTCCTGCTGCCTTGTAAATGGCCTGGAGATCTGGGTTCTCTAAGACCTTTGGAGGGGAAATTCCCAGAAGCCTCAGTCAGCTGAGGCCATTCTGGCTGCAGGAGCAGCAAAATCCTCAGCTTGGTGAGCAAAAGGCCACTCTTGGGGACCAGGATCAAAGGGTTGGGCAGCAAAAACTAGGGACTGGGAGCAAATGACAGTGTTTCACCCACATGGGATACAGTTGCTTGAATGTCTGGAGAGGCAAAGGAGCTGAAAGGCAGCACCTGTGATTTTTTGGCTCATTTTTAATGTGCTGGGGCGGCTAAAGCCTTTTCCCTCTTGATCTTGCAGGAGGCTCTGGAGATGCTGCTCTCAGAGGGGCCTGCAACACCTCAAGGCCATCCCATGGCTGATTATCATTACGCAGGTAAGCAAAGCAGAGCTTCTTGCGTCCCTGACAGATGCTGCCGTCCCCTTCATTCTTGTGGCAAGCGTTTCTGCTTCAAGAAATTGTGCTTAACACCAGCACAAGGTCTTGTCTCCTCTGTGGGTGGGCAAAGCACCAGCATCTAGTCCTTCAGCTTTACTTGTTTTCCAATCCTTCTCCCCGGGCAATGCCTGCTCTTGTCTTCACGCCCTTCTGAGGGAGCAGACACGTACACCCACGTGAATGACGGCCTGCGACCGTTTTCTTTCGGCAGCCAGAGGAATCTACTTGGTGTGGATCAAGGGATCTGTTTACTAGCCGCTGCTTTTTATTGCCAGGCTCTGATAGATGGACACCTGAGGAGAAGGAGTCCTTCCAAAAGGCTTTCCACACCTACGGCAAGGATTTTCATCTCATCCAGAAGCAGGTAAAGCCACGGGACATTCTTTACCCGAGCAGATCAGCAGCAGGAAAGCTTGCTTATTTCTGGGAACAAGCACTGGGCTTCAGTCTCTCTCTTCTCAAGGAGCAAGTATCTTCAAGTAGTAAGAAAAGGGGACATCAAAAGCCTGTGTCAAAAGGATGATCCTGCCTCTCCAGCCCTTTTCTCCAAGCTCTTTTGGAAGATGAAGCTTTATTCTGTCAGACTTGTGGCACAGGTCTGCTGCTGCTTCCACAAGACGCTGTGCTGGCATAACTGGAGTGAAGCGGGGAAAGAAGAACTGTGCTAGGTGGATTTGTTGTTGATCTGTGCATTGCGTGTATTAGCACCTAGCATCATACAGGGTTTAAGACATTGCATGATGCCTCTCTTTCTCCATGTTGATTTCATTTTACACCCTACTCCATTTCATTCATGCTTTTACTTCCTAGTTCACTCCATAGTCTACTTTTTCCCCAGTGCACCCGACACCATTTTCGATTCCTTCTTTTTCTCTTCACAACAGATCCAGACTAAGACCGTGGCCCAGTGTGTGGAGTACTACTACTCCTGGAAAAAGGAGCATAAACTTGCCAGCACTCTTGCTCAGGTGAGGGGCAAGAAAATGGAGAGGTGCCAGGAAGGTCGAGAAACTGGGAGAAGGGGAGAAAAGCTGCTGGCGAGCCATGCCAGATGCCCCTTTGCCAGGATCACATCGTCCCATGTGCTGGGAAAGGCACAGCAGATGCTGCCCGGGCCTTCCTTGTGCTGCTGCCCTGAAGTATGCAATTCTGGAGCCTAACTTTGACCCAAGAAAGCAGCACCGCCACCAAAATGGGCTTTGACTCTCTACAGATGGGCTTCTCAAGGGCTGGCACCCTCGCTGACTCCAATCAGACCCCAAATTCCCCACTGCTTGCTGACATCAGCAGTCCAGGCTGCCTTTGTGGATATGCTGCAGATTTTCAGGGAGTTTTTCTAGCATGCCAGCATAGTCCCCAAGAAGGAGCTGCTGGTGCTGTGGCTCCCCTAAATCTTTCCTTAGCGGCAAAGAGCAATTTGCTTCCCATCATGTGAGAGAGAGAGAGAGAGAGAGAGAGAGAGACAGGGAGGGAGATTATTTTGGGGACTAGAAAATGGCTAAGCATGTGTCTACCCTAATTGGACTGAATTGAAATGCCATTGCCTAGACATTTGTGGAGGAAAAGCAGAGAGAAATAGATGTTAGGCAGAAAGGTAGAAATAAGAAATGTAGAGCTCTAAATAGCCAGGTCTTTCTCCCACCCCTTTGGCCTGTAGAAAAGAGGAGTATTTTCCTCCAAGCTCTGGCTTGGCAGCCTGCCGCAGCCCATTGGCAAAGGCAGCCGTTTTCTCAGCTCTTGAGGCTTTGGAAGGATTTGCTTAGGCCGATAGATTTTTGTGCTGGATGCTCTGATTTCCAGCTTTGTGAGAGGAAGGAAGCATTGATAAGGACTCTTTGATTTCCAGAGTGTGGGCAAAGCAAAGAGGAGCAAAAGCCCTCCCAGAAAGGAGAACGGGGAGCCAGGGAAGAGAAGCCGCAAGAGGGCTCGCAGCGCCCAGTGTCCCTGCTGCCAACCGCGCCAGCCGCCCCCTTCGGGGGGAGGCCCCTTTCCCTGCGGGCAGTGCAAACGGTGCGCAAGTTCCTCCTCTTTCTGCTCAAAGCTGCGCCTTTGGACTAAAAGGGGCTGACCCTTTTCAAAGGCACCGCAGGGGAAGCTGGGGGCACTTGCAGCATCGCCCCCGGCAGCCGTGCTCAAGCTTAACACCCACCTCAAACCCAAAGAGCTTAGGTAAAACCCAGCCTTCACAATGAAACCTTGCCGTGCCCCAACAAGACCCAGTTGATACAAGTAGGAATAGATCCATCAAAGCTTGGTTTGATGCTGCTGATCAAATTCAAAAGAGGATGCAGCAAAAGGAGGAAGACATTTCAAGGCATTGAAAGTAGAACCATCAGACTCATGGTGCTGATCCATTGACAAATGTGCCACTGCCCGAAAAGACAGAAATTCATACTCAAACGGAGATCTTGGCACTTGGTTTCATGGTGTGTACTAGCGTGAGCAATGGATGGTTTGCTTCCTATCTTGCAGGGTGTTTGAAAGCATGAAGGAAAGGAACAAACACAGCAGAAGACATCGGCCTCGGAAGACAGCAGAGCCTCTCCCCAAGAAGAAAAGACCAAATTAGACAACCCTGCAGGTTGTCCAGGGCTAGCAAGAGTTAGGCAGATTAGTTAGATAGGAATACAACTGTTAGATATTAGTTAGATAGGAATAGGACTGTTTTTTAAGCTTTTTGGGTTGTTTAATCTTCTACTTAGTTAGTTTACATGATAGTAACCTCCTCAATTTAGTAGTTAAGGTACATTAGTATTATTCAGGACTCATTAGTATTATTAGATTTATCAGTAAATGTCAGAGGTTGGGTGTTTTGTATGCTCTGCCATATGCTCTTTGTCATTTTGCCTTTGTTGAGACCTAATCTGTCTTTATCATTAAACCAATGTTTGTTCCATTTTGTCTGTTTGTCTGTATGAAAGCACTCCAGCAATGTTTGTTCCATTTGCCTGGTGTTGCAAAGACGGCACTTGCCCTGAGAGAAGAAGCTGGGCAGGCGCCACCTCCCCCAGGCCCAGCCCCTTGCTAAGCTGGCAGGACTTCCTGAGGTGTGTCTCCTTTACTGCCAGTGAAATACCGCTGGGGCTTCAGCCTTTGATTCCTCAACATCTCAGCTGGGAGTGGAAAGGGAGGCTTTGTTTAATTCACTGAATTGCATCTAGATGAGTGGTCTGGTCTCACCATATTTTCTGGCATAAAAGCAGCGGGTTGAGTCCTTTTTGGAGCCCAGACAGAAAAATTTCTTTCATTTTGGGGGACTGATGGAGCTGACCAGCTTGGAGGACGTTTCTAAGCCCTCCGATTCTATCCAATTCCTATCGGCATGCACCACAAAGGCATGGCTAGTTCAGTTGCAGTTTCTCCTGAAAGGACCAGTGTCCCGCTCTGGGCCTCCAGCAATCTCCTTAGCTAAAGCCGAGCGGGTGTGATCATTATCCTCTGACTTGTCACAGCTGGGGCACTTGCGCCAAAGAAGAATCCAAGTCACTCTTTTATGGAGGCCAGCAAATGGCCCTGCCTAGCAAGGCTTTGGTGGCAGGGGCTGTGGAGGGTGGATGGAGAGGGGGCGAGGGAGGGGGCAATTGGCAGGCTGCTTCTGGGAAGCCGAGGCAAGCTTGCCCTTGTCTGATGGAGCCGGTGCAGGTGGGCTTTGGAGGCTACAAAGTATCTGCCTTGCAGTGGGACTTGTTCCAGCTGGCCAGTGGGTAACATGCAGGCTGGGAAGGAAGCAAGATTGGGACTGAAGCAAGATTTGCTTTTCCTTAAGGACAGGCAGGAAAGCAGCAAAGCTGCCTGGCTTTTTCTCATATCTGGGATCTAGGCGTTAAAAGCAATGTGAAGGCCAGCAGTGTGGAAAGGCAATTCTGTAAGTGTTGCTTCCTTAGAGGAATGCCAGAGTCTTTTGGGACAACCACCGAGCTTCTCCAAGGGAGCTGGAAGAGGGATCTAGAAATTCTGCCTGAATGTTTGCTAGAGAAATGCCCGTGTGCTGTCCCTGTGCGTGTGTGTGTGTGTCCCCATCAGTTGGCCTGAAAAAGATCCTGTTTCTCCAAGTTTCAAGGGAGGAGTGATGAGGTGAGAGACCAGCTCAGAGGCCCAAAGGAGGGAAACCATGCAGTGACATTATTGGGCAGCAAAAGGAGAATTGAGAAAGGGGGCAGGATGAATGCCTCCACTTTGAGAGGAAGCTTTGGAGTTGGCTCTGCGCTAGGCAACTTGCAAATTCCAGCTCCTCTCAGAGCTGGAGGAGAGCCAGTGGGAGGAGCCCTTCTGGTTCTCCAGGGCAGGAGATGAGGTCTGGGCCCTTGCACAGAGGCAGGCTCCTGTGCACCTTCAGCTGGAGGAACCTTGCAGAGAAGCACCGGGAAGAGCCAGGGCTGTCCCTGCACTGCTTTTGCCCGTCTCATCAGACGACTGAGGAGAAAAGGCCCAATGGGAAGCTTCTCAGAGCAAACTTGCAGCAGAAGAAGTACAAGGGGCAGAGGCGGCCCATGCCCCTTTCTGTCCCATGGCTCCCCCGGGGGTTCTAGATGGAATGTTGGGCTGTGCCCATAGCAACTGTCGTTGTCTCCTGCTCCTGCGGCCCTTGCTGGAACACTGCTGGAGCAGCGCTGGAGCAGCAGCTGCAGGATCAGCTCCTGGGCTGTCCCTGAGCAGCCGCCTTCTGCACTCAGCGCCAGACCCGGCCTCTGCACCGACATCCTGGTCTCCTCGTCTGCCTCCGGGCATCCCCAGAGCACTTGGGAACCCTCCAAGGTAAGAAAATCCCCGTTTGCCCTCAAAGCACTAGCACAAGGGCAGGAGGCTCCAGCTGCCTCTCCCACCAAGCACGACACACAGGCTGCGTGCTCACTTTCCCCAGACGAGCTTCCACGTGAAAGCAGGGTGCAGCTTCTGAAGGAATTGTGTTGCCTCCAGGGGAAACACAGACCTTTCCAGAGAGGACCTAGAGAGGTGTCCCAGTGCAGTTGCAGATCCTCGTCCACGCATCACCTGATTAAACGTTCTTGGCACCCATTTCAGTCCTCAAACTATCTTGTGCTGACCCCAAAACAAATTGTTCCTGGCTGAGCAGGTCAGGGCTTCAGTGTCAACAAATCCCCTTATGCCCTGACTCTGCTCACACCCGCTCCAAAGCTTCAAACACCACAATGATGGCACTTCTCCTCTGGCATCCCTGTCGTTCAGGGCATGGAAGCATTTGACTGGGCTTCTCTGCAAACACAGGCTTTCAACTTCAAAAACCATCTGGGATCAGCAATTCTTATCTACTTACGTATTTACATCGCCTATAGATCCATTCTATTTTAAGATCTTTAGAGATTCTTTTTTCAGTGCACGTAGGGCTGGTTCTACCTCATGCTCAGGGGCGGCCGTCAAATGCCATCTCCTCAAGAGCACAATCACAGTAGCACAGAATTTTCTGCCTTGGAAGGGATTCTGAAAGATCACTGAGCCCAACTGCAGGGCCTGCCCGGGGCAGCCTCAACAATCACAGCCTGTGCCCAAGAGCAGTGTCCAAACACTTTTGGAGCTCAGTCAGCCTTGGTGCTGTGCCCCCTTCCCTGGGGAGGCTGTTGCAGTGCCCAAGCAGCCTCTGGCTGAAGAAGCTTTTCCTTCGATCCAACCTAAGCCTGCACTGGCACATCTCCCCTGCCATTCTCTTGGCTCTTCTCCGTGGCCCCGGGAGTGAAGAGAGTAGTGCATGGCCTTCTGCTTGCCCTCCTGAGGAAGCTGCTGACTGCTGGAGGGTCCTGCCTAGGACATTCCATGTCAAAAAGGCAGCAATGAGAGCAAAGAGAAAGGAGCTGGGACACGGGAGCTCGGGCTTTGCAATGATGAGGATGAGAAGGAAGGCTACTGACACATCCTTGGCAGAAGGATTTTGACCTGGAGCATTGCTTTGATCTCTTTCAGGTGGAAAGGAGAGGCACAATGAAAAGGAAAGCAAGAGCCCAGATTCAGCCGTGAGTTTTGGCCTAGGGTTAAAGGACAGCAAACTGGAGGAATGGCGAGGAGGAGAACTGCTCTTTCACAGTCAGGCTGGGATTGGTTCAAGCCTGTGGGTGCACAGCAAGGCTCTCTTGACCACTTGCCTTTCTCACCTCCACCTCCTTCTTCCTTTAGACACATCAATGTTGGCAGCGACTTTCAGGCTGAGCTCCCAGAGCTGCAGAACAGAGCACCAAGTGAGGATGAAGAGCCTGCAACCCTGGTCTGGAAGCCCTGGGGAGAGGATGACTCTGACATGGAAAAACCTGACAGAGGTAGCTTTGCTTCAAGCTTTGCTTCCAGCCCTGAGCTACTTGGGTCTTGAAAAGGCTCCTTATGCCTAAAAAGGCAGCCTTTTGCAGGCTCTGCTTCTCTCCTTGTCTCGCCCATCTTCCCATGTAGAAGTGTTAGAGGCAAGGAGAAAGAGCAAGCACCTTGCTCTCCAAACTGGTCAGGGCCGTTTGCCACTGGAAGAGGGGAGATTGGCCCCCACTTCTTCTTACAGAAGCTGCTTTGGAGGGAGAGCCAGCACTGCGTGGGCCCTTGCTTCAGCTGGCTCTGTCTTTGCTCTCCTTTTCATGCTCTCTCTCCAAGCTGCTGTCTTTAGCTGCCGGCCTTTCCTTCTGCCTTGCATGGCAACCTTTGCCCTTTGCTGGCCTCCAGGCTGACTTTCGGTGGGTTTTTTCTTGTGCTTGCAGTAAGAGAACTGTTGGACATGGCCAGCTCCCGTGGCATTCCCGGGGCAGCAGCTAACCTGGAGCGCGCCCTGCACTGCCTGCACCAGGCACGCGGCTGCGTTCCGGTAAGAAGCGGCTGTTTGGGCGCAGAGGAGAGGGCACAGGGAATGCAGAAGGCCTGGGCACTGGGACAGCCTTTCCTGGCTGCTCTTGGAAGAAGGGTCTTAACAGGGAGCAGAGCACTTGCTGCCTGCTGGGTCTCCTCCAGCTGCGTCAGGGCTGAGCCCAAAGGGCTCCAGCAGGGAGAATCTCCCTCCTGGAGGCGGCGGCGGCGGAAGGTCCTGCTGCCTTGTAAATGGCCTGGAGATTTGGCTTCTCTAAGACATTTGGAGGGGAAATTCCCAGAAGCCTCAGTCAGCTGAGGCCATTCTGGCTGCAGGAGCAGCAAAATCCTCAGCTTGGTGAGCAAAAGGCCACTCTTGGGGACCAGGATCAAAGGGTTGGGCAGCAAAAACTAGGGACTGGGAGCAAATGACAGTGTTTCACCCACATGGGATACAGTTGCTTGAATGTCTGGAGAGGCAAAGGAGCTGAAAGGCAGCACCTGTGATTTTTTGGCTCATTTTTAATGTGCTGGGGCGGCTAAAGCCTTTTCCCTCTTGATCTTGCAGGAGGCTCTGGAGATGCTGCTCTCAGAGGGGCCTGCAACACCTCAAGGCCATCCCATGGCTGATTATCATTACGCAGGTAAGCAAAGCAGAGCTTCTTGCGTCCCTGACAGATGCTGCCGTCCCCTTCATTGTTGTGGCAAGCGTTTCTGCTTCAAGAAATTGTGCTTAACACCAGCACAAGGTCTTGTCTCCTCTGTGGGTGGGCAAAGCACCAGCATCTAGTCCTTCAGCTTTACTTGTTTTCCAATCCTTCTCCCCGGGCAATGCCTGCTCTTGTCTTCACGCCCTTCTGAGGGAGCAGACACGTACACCCACGTGAATGACGGCCTGCGACCGTTTTCTTTCGGCAGCCAGAGGAATCTACTTGGTGTGGATCAAGGGATCTGTTTACTAGCCGCTGCTTTTTATTGCCAGGCTCTGATAGATGGACACCTGAGGAGAAGGAGTCCTTCCAAAAGGCTTTCCACACCTACGGCAAGGATTTTCATCTCATCCAGAAGCAGGTAAAGCCACGGGACATTCTTTACCCGAGCAGATCAGCAGCAGGAAAGCTTGCTTATTTCTGGGAACAAGCACTGGGCTTCAGTCTCTCTCTTCTCAAGGAGCAAGTATCTTCAAGTAGTAACAAAAGGGGACATCAAAAGCCTGTGTCAAAAGGATGATCCTGCCTCTCCAGCCCTTTTCTCCAAGCTCTTTTGGAAGATGAAGCTTTATTCTGTCAGACTTGTGGCACAGGTCTGCTGCTGCTTCCACAAGACGCTGTGCTGGCATAACTGGAGTGAAGCGGGGAAAGAAGAACTGTGCTAGGTGGATTTGTTGTTGATCTGTGCATTGCGTGTATTAGCACCTAGCATCATACAGGGTTTAAGACATTGCATGATGCCTCTCTTTCTCCATGTTGATTTCATTTTACACCCTACTCCATTTCATTCATGCTTTTACTTCCTAGTTCACTCCATAGTCTACTTTTTCCCCAGTGCACCCGACACCATTTGCGATTCCTTCTTTTTCTCTTCACAACAGATCCAGACTAAGACCGTGGCCCAGTGTGTGGAGTACTACTACTCCTGGAAAAAGGAGCATAAACTTGCCAGCACTCTTGCTCAGGTGAGGGGCAAGAAAATGGAGAGGTGCCAGGAAGGTCGAGAAACTGGGAGAAGGGGAGAAAAGCTGCTGGCGAGCCATGCCAGATGCCCCTTTGCCAGGATCACATCGTCCCATGTGCTGGGAAAGGCACAGCAGATGCTGCCCGGGCCTTCCTTGTGCTGCTGCCCTGAAGTATGCAATTCTGGAGCCTAACTTTGACCCAAGAAAGCAGCACCGCCACCAAAATGGGCTTTGACTCTCTACAGATGGGCTTCTCAAGGGCTGGCACCCTCGCTGACTCCAATCAGACCCCAAATTCCCCACTGCTTGCTGACATCAGCAGTCCAGGCTGCCTTTGTGGATATGCTGCAGATTTTCAGGGAGTTTTTCTAGCATGCCAGCATACTCCCCAAGAAGGAGCTGCTGGTGCTGTGGCTCCCCTAAATCTTTCCTTAGCGGCAAAGAGCAATTTGCTTCCCATCATGTGAGAGAGAGAGAGAGAGAGAGAGAGAGAGACAGGGAGGGAGATTATTTTGGGGACTAGAAAATGGCTAAGCATGTGTCTACCCTAATTGGACTGAATTGAAATGCCATTGCCTAGACATTTGTGGAGGAAAAGCAGAGAGAAATAGATGTTAGGCAGAAAGGTAGAAATAAGAAATGTAGAGCTCTAAATAGCCAGGTCTTTCTCCCACCCCTTTGGCCTGTAGAAAAGAGGAGTATTTTCCTCCAAGCTCTGGCTTGGCAGCCCGCCGCAGCCCATTGGCAAAGGCAGCCGTTTTCTCAGCTCTTGAGGCTTTGGAAGGATTTGCTTAGGCCGATAGATTTTTGTGCTGGATGCTCTGATTTCCAGCTTTGTGAGAGGAAGGAAGCATTGATAAGGACTCTTTGATTTCCAGAGCGTGGGCAAAGCAAAGAGGAGCAAAAGCCCTCCCAGAAAGGAGAACGGGGAGCCAGGGAAGAGAAGCCGCAAGAGGGCTCGCAGCGCCCAGTGTCCCTGCTGCCAACCGCGCCAGCCGCCCCCTTCGGCGGGAGGCCCCTTTCCCTGCGGGCAGTGCAAACGGTGCGCAAGTTCCTCCTCTTTCTGCTCAAAGCTGCGCCTTTGGACTAAAAGGGGCTGACCCTTTTCAAAGGCACCGCAGGGGAAGCTGGGGGCACTTGCAGCATCGCCCCCGGCAGCCGTGCTCAAGCTTAACACCCACCTCAAACCCAAAGAGCTTAGGTAAAACCCAGCCTTCACAATGAAACCTTGCCGTGCCCCAACAAGACACAGTTGATACAAGTAGGAATAGATCCATCAAAGCTTGGTTTGATGCTGCTGATCAAATTCAAAAGAGGATGCAGCAAAAGGAGGAAGACATTTCAAGGCATTGAAAGTAGAACCATCAGACTCATGGTGCTGATCCATTGACAAATGTGCCACTGCCCGAAAAGACAGAAATTCATACTCAAACGGAGATCTTGGCACTTGGTTTCATGGTGTGTACTAGCGTGAGCAATGGATGGTTTGCTTCCTATCTTGCAGGGTGTTTGAAAGCATGAAGGAAAGGAACAAACACAGCAGAAGACATCGGCCTCGGAAGACAGCAGAGCCTCTCCCCAAGAAGAAAAGACCAAATTAGACAACCCTGCAGGTTGTCCAGGGCTAGCAAGAGTTAGGCAGATTAGTTAGATAGGAATACAACTGTTAGATATTAGTTAGATAGGAATAGGACTGTTTTTTAAGCTTTTTGGGTTGTTTAATCTTCTACTTCGTTAGTTTACATGATAGTAACCTCCTCAATTTAGTAGTTAAGGTACATTAGTATTATTCAGGACTCATTAGTATTATTAGATTTATCAGTAAATGTCAGAGGTTGGGTGTTTTGTATGCTCTGCCATATGCTCTTTGTCATTTTGCCTTTGTTGAGACCTAATCTGTCTTTATCATTAAACCAATGTTTGTTCCATTTTGTCTGTTTGTCTGTATGAAAGCACTCCAGCAATGTTTGTTCCATTTGCCTGGTGTTGCAAAGACGGCACTTGCCCTGAGAGAAGAAGCTGGGCAGGCGCCACCTCCCCCAGGCCCAGCCCCTTGCTAAGCTGGCAGGACTTCCTGACGTGTGTCTCCTTTACTGCCAGTGAAATACCGCTGGGGCTTCAGCCTTTGATTCCTCAACATCTCAGCTGGGAGTGGAAAGGGAGGCTTTGTTTAATTCACTGAATTGCATCTAGATGAGTGGTCTGGTCTCACCATATTTTCTGGCATAAAAGCAGCGGGTTGAGTCCTTTTTGGAGCCCAGACAGAAAAATTTCTTTCATTTTGGGGGACTGATGGAGCTGACCAGCTTGGAGGACGTTTCTAAGCCCTCCGATTCTATCCAATTCCTATCGGCATGCACCACAAAGGCATGGCTAGTTCAGTTGCAGTTTCTCCTGAAAGGACCAGTGTCCCGCTCTGGGCCTCCAGCAATCTCCTTAGCTAAAGCTGAGCGGGTGTGATCATTATCCTCTGACTTGTCACAGCTGGGGCACTTGCGCCAAAGAAGAATCCAAGTCACTCTTTTATGGAGGCCAGCAAATGGCCCTGCCTAGCAAGGCTTTGGTGGCAGGGGCTGTGGAGGGTGGATGGAGAGGGGGCGAGGGAGGGGGCAATTGGCAGGCTGCTTCTGGGAAGCCGAGGCAAGCTTGCCCTTGTCTGATGGAGCCGGTGCAGGTGGGCTTTGGAGGCTACAAAGTATCTGCCTTGCAGTGGGACTTGTTCCAGCTGCCCCCTCAGTTTGCTGGCCAGTGGGTAACATGCAGGCTGGGAAGGAAGCAAGATTGGGACTGAAGCAAGATTTGCTTTTCCTTAAGGACAGGCAAGAAAGCAGCAAAGCTGCCTGGCTTTTTCTCATATCTGGGATCTAGGCGTTAAAAGCAATGTGAAGGCCAGCAGTGTGGAAAGGCAATTCTGTAAGTGTTGCTTCCTTAGAGGAATGCCAGAGTCTTTTGGGACAACCACCGAGCTTCTCCAAGGGAGCTGGAAGAGGGATCTAGAAATTCTGCCTGAATGTTTGCTAGAGAAATGCCCGTGTGCTGTCCCTGTGCGTGTGTGTGTGTGTCCCCATCAGTTGGCCTGAAAAAGATCCTGTTTCTCCAAGTTTCAAGGGAGGAGTGATGAGGTGAGAGACCAGCTCAGAGGCCCAAAGGAGGGAAACCATGCAGTGACATTATTGGGCAGCAAAAGGAGAATTGAGAAAGGGGGCAGGATGAATGCCTCCACTTTGAGAGGAAGCTTTGGAGTTGGCTCTGCGCTAGGCAACTTGCAAATTCCAGCTCCTCTCAGAGCTGGAGGAGAGCCAGTGGGAGGAGCCCTTCTGGTTCTCCAGGGCAGGAGATGAGGTCTGGGCCCTTGCACAGAGGCAGGCTCCTGTGCACCTTCAGCTGGAGGAACCTTGCAGAGAAGCACCGGGAAGAGCCAGGGCTGTCCCTGCACTGCTTTTGCCCGTCTCATCAGACGACTGAGGAGAAAAGGCCCAATGGGAAGCTTCTCAGAGCAAACTTGCAGCAGAAGAAGTACAAGGGGCAGAGGCGGCCCATGCCCCTTTCTGTCCCATGGCTCCCCCGGGGGTTCTAGATGGAATGTTGGGCTGTGCCCATAGCAACTGTCGTTGTCTCCTGCTCCTGCGGCCCTTGCTGGAACACTGCTGGAGCAGCGCTGGAGCAGCAGCTGCAGGATCAGCTCCTGGGCTGTCCCTGACCAGCCGCCTTCTGCACTCAGCGCCAGACCCGGCCTCTGCACCGACATCCTGGTCTCCTCGTCTGCCTCCGGGCATCCCCAGAGCACTTGGGAACCCTCCAAGGTAAGAAAATCCCCGTTTGCCCTCAAAGCACTAGCACAAGGGCAGGAGGCTCCAGCTGCCTCTCCCACCAAGCACGACACACAGGCTGCGTGCTCACTTTCCCCAGACGAGCTTCCACGTGAAAGCAGGGTGCAGCTTCTGAAGGAATTGTGTTGCCTCCAGGGGAAACACAGACCTTTCCATAGAGGACCTAGAGAGGTGTCCCAGTGCAGTTGCAGATCCTCGTCCACGCATCACCTGATTAAACGTTCTTGGCACCCATTTCAGTCCTCAAACTATCTTGTGCTGACCCCAAAACAAATTGTTCCTGGCTGAGCAGGTCAGGGCTTCAGTGTCAACAAATCCCCTTATGCCCTGACTCTGCTCACACCCGCTCCAAAGCTTCAAACACCACAATGATGGCACTTCTCCTCTGGCATCCCTGTCGTTCAGGGCATGGAAGCATTTGACTGGGCTTCTCTGCAAACACAGGCTTTCAACTTCAAAAACCATCTGGGATCAGCAATTCTTATCTACTTACGTATTTACATCGCCTATAGATCCCTTCTATTTTAAGATCTTTAGAGATTCTTTTTTCAGTGCACGTAGGGCTGGTTCTACCTCATGCTCAGGGGCGGCCGTCAAATGCCATCTCCTCAAGAGCACAATCACAGTAGCACAGAATTTTCTGCCTTGGAAGGGATTCTGAAAGATCACTGAGCCCAACTGCAGGGCCTGCCCGGGGCAGCCTCAACAATCACAGCCTGTGCCCAAGAGCAGTGTCCAAACACTTTTGGAGCTCAGTCAGCCTTGGTGCTGTGCCCCCTTCCCTGGGGAGGCTGTTGCAGTGCCCAAGCAGCCTGTGGCTGAAGAAGCTTTTCCTTCGATCCAACCTAAGCCTGCACTGGCACATCTCCCCTGCCATTCTCTTGGCTCTTCTCCGTGGCCCCGGGAGTGAAGAGAGTAGTGCATGGCCTTCTGCTTGCCCTCCTGAGGAAGCTGCTGACTGCTGGAGGGTCCTGCCTAGGACATTCCATGTCAAAAAGGCAGCAATGACAGCAAAGAGAAAGGAGCTGGGACACGGGAGCTCGGGCTTTGCAATGATGAGGATGAGAAGGAAGGCTACTGACACATCCTTGGCAGAAGGATTTTGACCTGGAGCATTGCTTTGATCTCTTTCAGGTGGAAAGGAGAGGCACAATGAAAAGGAAAGCAAGAGCCCAGATTCAGCCGTGAGTTTTGGCCTAGGGTTAAAGGACAGCAAACTGGAGGAATGGCGAGGAGGAGAACTGCTCTTTCACAGTCAGGCTGGGATTGGTTCAAGCCTGTGGGTGCACAGCAAGGCTCTCTTGACCACTTGCCTTTCTCACCTCCACCTCCTTCTTCCTTTAGACACATCAATGTTGGCAGCGACTTTCAGGCTGAGCTCCCAGAGCTGCAGAACAGAGCAGCAAGTGAGGATGAAGAGCCTGCAACCCTGGTCTGGAAGCCCTGGGGAGAGGATGACTCTGACATGGAAAAACCTGACAGAGGTAGCTTTGCTTCAAGCTTTGCTTCCAGCCCTGAGCTACTTGGGTCTTGAAAAGGCTCCTTATGCCTAAAAAGGCAGCGTTTTGCAGGCTCTGCTTCTCTCCTTGTCTCGCCCATCTTCCCATGTAGAAGTGTTAGAGGCAAGGAGAAAGAGCAAGCACCTTGCTCTCCAAACTGGTCAGGGCCGTTTGCCACTGGAAGAGGGGAGATTGGCCCCCACTTCTTCTTACAGAAGCTGCTTTGGAGGGAGAGCCAGCACTGCGTGGGCCCTTGCTTCAGCTGGCTCTGTCTTTGCTCTCCTTTTCATGCTCTCTCTCCAAGCTGCTGTCTTTAGCTGCCGGCCTTTCCTTCTGCCTTGCATGGCAACCTTTGCCCTTTGCTGGCCTCCAGGCTGACTTTCGGTGGGTTTTTTCTTGTGCTTGCAGTAAGAGAACTGTTGGACATGGCCAGCTCCCGTGGCATTCCCGGGGCAGCAGCTAACCTGGAGCGCGCCCTGCACTGCCTGCACCAGGCACGCGGCTGCGTTCCGGTAAGAAGCGGCTGTTTGGGCGCAGAGGAGAGGGCACAGGGAATGCAGAAGGCCTGGGCACTGGGACAGCCTTTCCTGGCTGCTCTTGGAAGAAGGGTCTTAACAGGGAGCAGAGCACTTGCTGCCTGCTGGGTCTCCTCCAGCTGCGTCAGGGCTGAGCCCAAAGGGCTCCAGCAGGGAGAATCTCCCTCCTGGAGGCGGCGGCGGCGGAAGGTCCTGCTGCCTTGTAAATGGCCTGGAGATTTGGCTTCTCTAAGACATTTGGAGGGGAAATTCCCAGAAGCCTCAGTCAGCTGAGGCCATTCTGGCTGCAGGAGCAGCAAAATCCTCAGCTTGGTGAGCAAAAGGCCACTCTTGGGGACCAGGATCAAAGGGTTGGGCAGCAAAAACTAGGGACTGGGAGCAAATGACAGTGTTTCACCCACATGGGATACAGTTGCTTGAATGTCTGGAGAGGCAAAGGAGCTGAAAGGCAGCACCTGTGATTTTTTGGCTCATTTTTAATGTGCTGGGGCGGCTAAAGCCTTTTCCCTCTTGATCTTGCAGGAGGCTCTGGAGATGCTGCTCTCAGAGGGGCCTGCAACACCTCAAGGCCATCCCATGGCTGATTATCATTACGCAGGTAAGCAAAGCAGAGCTTCTTGCGTCCCTGACAGATGCTGCCGTCCCCTTCATTCTTGTGGCAAGCGTTTCTGCTTCAAGAAATTGTGCTTAACACCAGCACAAGGTCTTGTCTCCTCTGTGGGTGGGCAAAGCACCAGCATCTAGTCCTTCAGCTCTACTTGTTTTCCAATCCTTCTCCCCGGGCAATGCCTGCTCTTGTCTTCACGCCCTTCTGAGGGAGCAGACACGTACACCCACGTGAATGACGGCCTGCGACCGTTTTCTTTCGGCAGCCAGAGGAATCTACTTGGTGTGGATCAAGGGATCTGTTTACTAGCCGCTGCTTTTTATTGCCAGGCTCTGATAGATGGACACCTGAGGAGAAGGAGTCCTTCCAAAAGGCTTTCCACACCTACGGCAAGGATTTTCATCTCATCCAGAAGCAGGTAAAGCCACGGGACATTCTTTACCCGAGCAGATCAGCAGCAGGAAAGCTTGCTTATTTCTGGGAACAAGCACTGGGCTTCAGTCTCTCTCTTCTCAAGGAGCAAGTATCTTCAAGTAGTAACAAAAGGGGACATCAAAAGCCTGTGTCAAAAGGATGATCCTGCCTCTCCAGCCCTTTTCTCCAAGCTCTTTTGGAAGATGAAGCTTTATTCTGTCAGACT
The DNA here is from genome assembly GCF_051311805.1 of Agelaius phoeniceus. Lineage (NCBI taxonomy): Eukaryota > Metazoa > Chordata > Aves > Passeriformes > Icteridae > Agelaius > Agelaius phoeniceus. Next base: position 37,587,114 of record NC_135303.1, on the reverse strand, counting down.
TGTGGCACAGGTCTGCTGCTGCTTCCACAAGACGCTGTGCTGGCATAACTGGAGTGAAGCGGGGAAAGAAGAACTGTGCTAGGTGGATTTGTTGTTGATCTGTGCATTGCGTGTATTAGCACCTAGCATCATACAGGGTTTAAGACATTGCATGATGCCTCTCTTTCTCCATGTTGATTTCATTTTACACCCTACTCCATTTCATTCATGCTTTTACTTCCTAGTTCACTCCATAGTCTACTTTTTCCCCAGTGCACCCGACACCATTTTCGATTCCTTCTTTTTCTCTTCACAACAGATCCAGACTAAGACCGTGGCCCAGTGTGTGGAGTACTACTACTCCTGGAAAAAGGAGCATAAACTTGCCAGCACTCTTGCTCAGGTGAGGGGCAAGAAAATGGAGAGGTGCCAGGAAGGTCGAGAAACTGGGAGAAGGGGAGAAAAGCTGCTGGCGAGCCATGCCAGATGCCCCTTTGCCAGGATCACATCGTCCCATGTGCTGGGAAAGGCACAGCAGATGCTGCCCGGGCCTTCCTTGTGCTGCTGCCCTGAAGTATGCAATTCTGGAGCCTAACTTTGACCCAAGAAAGCAGCACCGCCACCAAAATGGGCTTTGACTCTCTACAGATGGGCTTCTCAAGGGCTGGCACCCTCGCTGACTCCAATCAGACCCCAAATTCCCCACTGCTTGCTGACATCAGCAGTCCAGGCTGCCTTTGTGGATATGCTGCAGATTTTCAGGGAGTTTTTCTAGCATGCCAGCATACTCCCCAAGAAGGAGCTGCTGGTGCTGTGGCTCCCCTAAATCTTTCCTTAGCGGCAAAGAGCAATTTGCTTCCCATCATGTGAGAGAGAGAGAGAGAGAGAGAGAGAGAGACAGGGAGGGAGATTATTTTGGGGACTAGAAAATGGCTAAGCATGTGTCTACCCTAATTGGACTGAATTGAAATGCCATTGCCTAGACATTTGTGGAGGAAAAGCAGAGAGAAATAGATGTTAGGCAGAAAGGTAGAAATAAGAAATGTAGAGCTCTAAATAGCCAGGTCTTTCTCCCACCCCTTTGGCCTGTAGAAAAGAGGAGTATTTTCCTCCAAGCTCTGGCTTGGCAGCCCGCCGCAGCCCATTGGCAAAGGCAGCCGTTTTCTCAGCTCTTGAGGCTTTGGAAGGATTTGCTTAGGCCGATAGATTTTTGTGCTGGATGCTCTGATTTCCAGCTTTGTGAGAGGAAGGAAGCATTGATAAGGACTCTTTGATTTCCAGAGCGTGGGCAAAGCAAAGAGGAGCAAAAGCCCTCCCAGAAAGGAGAACGGGGAGCCAGGGAAGAGAAGCCGCAAGAGGGCTCGCAGCGCCCAGTGTCCCTGCTGCCAACCGCGCCAGCCGCCCCCTTCGGCGGGAGGCCCCTTTCCCTGCGGGCAGTGCAAACGGTGCGCAAGTTCCTCCTCTTTCTGCTCAAAGCTGCGCCTTTGGACTAAAAGGGGCTGACCCTTTTCAAAGGCACCGCAGGGGAAGCTGGGGGCACTTGCAGCATCGCCCCCGGCAGCCGTGCTCAAGCTTAACACCCACCTCAAACCCAAAGAGCTTAGGTAAAACCCAGCCTTCACAATGAAACCTTGCCGTGCCCCAACAAGACACAGTTGATACAAGTAGGAATAGATCCATCAAAGCTTGGTTTGATGCTGCTGATCAAATTCAAAAGAGGATGCAGCAAAAGGAGGAAGACATTTCAAGGCATTGAAAGTAGAACCATCAGACTCATGGTGCTGATCCATTGACAAATGTGCCACTGCCCGAAAAGACAGAAATTCATACTCAAACGGAGATCTTGGCACTTGGTTTCATGGTGTGTACTAGCGTGAGCAATGGATGGTTTGCTTCCTATCTTGCAGGGTGTTTGAAAGCATGAAGGAAAGGAACAAACACAGCAGAAGACATCGGCCTCGGAAGACAGCAGAGCCTCTCCCCAAGAAGAAAAGACCAAATTAGACAACCCTGCAGGTTGTCCAGGGCTAGCAAGAGTTAGGCAGATTAGTTAGATAGGAATACAACTGTTAGATATTAGTTAGATAGGAATAGGACTGTTTTTTAAGCTTTTTGGGTTGTTTAATCTTCTACTTCGTTAGTTTACATGATAGTAACCTCCTCAATTTAGTAGTTAAGGTACATTAGTATTATTCAGGACTCATTAGTATTATTAGATTTATCAGTAAATGTCAGAGGTTGGGTGTTTTGTATGCTCTGCCATATGCTCTTTGTCATTTTGCCTTTGTTGAGACCTAATCTGTCTTTATCATTAAACCAATGTTTGTTCCATTTTGTCTGTTTGTCTGTATGAAAGCACTCCAGCAATGTTTGTTCCATTTGCCTGGTGTTGCAAAGACGGCACTTGCCCTGAGAGAAGAAGCTGGGCAGGCGCCACCTCCCCCAGGCCCAGCCCCTTGCTAAGCTGGCAGGACTTCCTGACGTGTGTCTCCTTTACTGCCAGTGAAATACCGCTGGGGCTTCAGCCTTTGATTCCTCAACATCTCAGCTGGGAGTGGAAAGGGAGGCTTTGTTTAATTCACTGAATTGCATCTAGATGAGTGGTCTGGTCTCACCATATTTTCTGGCATAAAAGCAGCGGGTTGAGTCCTTTTTGGAGCCCAGACAGAAAAATTTCTTTCATTTTGGGGGACTGATGGAGCTGACCAGCTTGGAGGACGTTTCTAAGCCCTCCGATTCTATCCAATTCCTATCGGCATGCACCACAAAGGCATGGCTAGTTCAGTTGCAGTTTCTCCTGAAAGGACCAGTGTCCCGCTCTGGGCCTCCAGCAATCTCCTTAGCTAAAGCTGAGCGGGTGTGATCATTATCCTCTGACTTGTCACAGCTGGGGCACTTGCGCCAAAGAAGAATCCAAGTCACTCTTTTATGGAGGCCAGCAAATGGCCCTGCCTAGCAAGGCTTTGGTGGCAGGGGCTGTGGAGGGTGGATGGAGAGGGGGCGAGGGAGGGGGCAATTGGCAGGCTGCTTCTGGGAAGCCGAGGCAAGCTTGCCCTTGTCTGATGGAGCCGGTGCAGGTGGGCTTTGGAGGCTACAAAGTATCTGCCTTGCAGTGGGACTTGTTCCAGCTGCCCCCTCAGTTTGCTGGCCAGTGGGTAACATGCAGGCTGGGAAGGAAGCAAGATTGGGACTGAAGCAAGATTTGCTTTTCCTTAAGGACAGGCAAGAAAGCAGCAAAGCTGCCTGGCTTTTTCTCATATCTGGGATCTAGGCGTTAAAAGCAATGTGAAGGCCAGCAGTGTGGAAAGGCAATTCTGTAAGTGTTGCTTCCTTAGAGGAATGCCAGAGTCTTTTGGGACAACCACCGAGCTTCTCCAAGGGAGCTGGAAGAGGGATCTAGAAATTCTGCCTGAATGTTTGCTAGAGAAATGCCCGTGTGCTGTCCCTGTGCGTGTGTGTGTGTGTCCCCATCAGTTGGCCTGAAAAAGATCCTGTTTCTCCAAGTTTCAAGGGAGGAGTGATGAGGTGAGAGACCAGCTCAGAGGCCCAAAGGAGGGAAACCATGCAGTGACATTATTGGGCAGCAAAAGGAGAATTGAGAAAGGGGGCAGGATGAATGCCTCCACTTTGAGAGGAAGCTTTGGAGTTGGCTCTGCGCTAGGCAACTTGCAAATTCCAGCTCCTCTCAGAGCTGGAGGAGAGCCAGTGGGAGGAGCCCTTCTGGTTCTCCAGGGCAGGAGATGAGGTCTGGGCCCTTGCACAGAGGCAGGCTCCTGTGCACCTTCAGCTGGAGGAACCTTGCAGAGAAGCACCGGGAAGAGCCAGGGCTGTCCCTGCACTGCTTTTGCCCGTCTCATCAGACGACTGAGGAGAAAAGGCCCAATGGGAAGCTTCTCAGAGCAAACTTGCAGCAGAAGAAGTACAAGGGGCAGAGGCGGCCCATGCCCCTTTCTGTCCCATGGCTCCCCCGGGGGTTCTAGATGGAATGTTGGGCTGTGCCCATAGCAACTGTCGTTGTCTCCTGCTCCTGCGGCCCTTGCTGGAACACTGCTGGAGCAGCGCTGGAGCAGCAGCTGCAGGATCAGCTCCTGGGCTGTCCCTGACCAGCCGCCTTCTGCACTCAGCGCCAGACCCGGCCTCTGCACCGACATCCTGGTCTCCTCGTCTGCCTCCGGGCATCCCCAGAGCACTTGGGAACCCTCCAAGGTAAGAAAATCCCCGTTTGCCCTCAAAGCACTAGCACAAGGGCAGGAGGCTCCAGCTGCCTCTCCCACCAAGCACGACACACAGGCTGCGTGCTCACTTTCCCCAGACGAGCTTCCACGTGAAAGCAGGGTGCAGCTTCTGAAGGAATTGTGTTGCCTCCAGGGGAAACACAGACCTTTCCATAGAGGACCTAGAGAGGTGTCCCAGTGCAGTTGCAGATCCTCGTCCACGCATCACCTGATTAAACGTTCTTGGCACCCATTTCAGTCCTCAAACTATCTTGTGCTGACCCCAAAACAAATTGTTCCTGGCTGAGCAGGTCAGGGCTTCAGTGTCAACAAATCCCCTTATGCCCTGACTCTGCTCACACCCGCTCCAAAGCTTCAAACACCACAATGATGGCACTTCTCCTCTGGCATCCCTGTCGTTCAGGGCATGGAAGCATTTGACTGGGCTTCTCTGCAAACACAGGCTTTCAACTTCAAAAACCATCTGGGATCAGCAATTCTTATCTACTTACGTATTTACATCGCCTATAGATCCCTTCTATTTTAAGATCTTTAGAGATTCTTTTTTCAGTGCACGTAGGGCTGGTTCTACCTCATGCTCAGGGGCGGCCGTCAAATGCCATCTCCTCAAGAGCACAATCACAGTAGCACAGAATTTTCTGGCTTGGAAGGGATTCTGAAAGATCACTGAGGCCAACTGCAGGGCCTGCCCGGGGCAGCCTCAACAATCACAGCCTGTGCCCAAGAGCAGTGTCCAAACACTTTTGGAGCTCAGTCAGCCTTGGTGCTGTGCCCCCTTCCCTGGGGAGGCTGTTGCAGTGCCCAAGCAGCCTGTGGCTGAAGAAGCTTTTCCTTCGATCCAACCTAAGCCTGCACTGGCACATCTCCCCTGCCATTCTCTTGGCTCTTCTCCGTGGCCCCGGGAGTGAAGAGAGTAGTGCATGGCCTTCTGCTTGCCCTCCTGAGGAAGCTGCTGACTGCTGGAGGGTCCTGCCTAGGACATTCCATGTCAAAAAGGCAGCAATGACAGCAAAGAGAAAGGAGCTGGGACACGGGAGCTCGAGCTTTGCAATGATGAGGATGAGAAGGAAGGCTACTGACACATCCTTGGCAGAAGGATTTTGACCTGGAGCATTGCTTTGATCTCTTTCAGGTGGAAAGGAGAGGCACAATGAAAAGGAAAGCAAGAGCCCAGATTCAGCCGTGAGTTTTGGCCTAGGGTTAAAGGACAGCAAACTGGAGGAATGGCGAGGAGGAGAACTGCTCTTTCACAGTCAGGCTGGGATTGGTTCAAGCCTGTGGGTGCACAGCAAGGCTCTCTTGACCACTTGCCTTTCTCACCTCCACCTCCTTCTTCCTTTAGACACATCAATGTTGGCAGCGACTTTCAGGCTGAGCTCCCAGAGCTGCAGAACAGAGCAGCAAGTGAGGATGAAGAGCCTGCAACCCTGGTCTGGAAGCCCTGGGGAGAGGATGACTCTGACATGGAAAAACCTGACAGAGGTAGCTTTGCTTCAAGCTTTGCTTCCAGCCCTGAGCTACTTGGGTCTTGAAAAGGCTCCTTATGCCTAAAAAGGCAGCCTTTTGCAGGCTCTGCTTCTCTCCTTGTCTCGCCCATCTTCCCATGTAGAAGTGTTAGAGGCAAGGAGAAAGAGCAAGCACCTTGCTCTCCAAACTGGTCAGGGCCGTTTGCCACTGGAAGAGGGGAGATTGGCCCCCACTTCTTCTTACAGAAGCTGCTTTGGAGGGAGAGCCAGCACTGCGTGGGCCCTTGCTTCAGCTGGCTCTGTCTTTGCTCTCCTTTTCATGCTCTCTCTCCAAGCTGCTGTCTTTAGCTGCCGGCCTTTCCTTCTGCCTTGCATGGCAACCTTTGCCCTTTGCTGGCCTCCAGGCTGACTTTCGGTGGGTTTTTTCTTGTGCTTGCAGTAAGAGAACTGTTGGACATGGCCAGCTCCCGTGGCATTCCCGGGGCAGCAGCTAACCTGGAGCGCGCCCTGCACTGCCTGCACCAGGCACGCGGCTGCGTTCCGGTAAGAAGCGGCTGTTTGGGCGCAGAGGAGAGGGCACAGGGAATGCAGAAGGCCTGGGCACTGGGACAGCCTTTCCTGGCTGCTCTTGGAAGAAGGGTCTTAACAGGGAGCAGAGCACTTGCTGCCTGCTGGGTCTCCTCCAGCTGCGTCAGGGCTGAGCCCAAAGGGCTCCAGCAGGGAGAATCTCCCTCCTGGAGGCGGCGGCGGCGGAAGGTCCTGCTGCCTTGTAAATGGCCTGGAGATTTGGCTTCTCTAAGACATTTGGAGGGGAAATTCCCAGAAGCCTCAGTCAGCTGAGGCCATTCTGGCTGCAGGAGCAGCAAAATCCTCAGCTTGGTGAGCAAAAGGCCACTCTTGGGGACCAGGATCAAAGGGTTGGGCAGCAAAAACTAGGGACTGGGAGCAAATGACAGTGTTTCACCCACATGGGATACAGTCGCTTGAATGTCTGGAGAGGCAAAGGAGCTGAAAGGCAGCACCTGTGATTTTTTGGCTCATTTTTAATGTGCTGGGGCGGCTAAAGCCTTTTCCCTCTTGATCTTGCAGGAGGCTCTGGAGATGCTGCTCTCAGAGGGGCCTGCAACACCTCAAGGCCATCCCATGGCTGATTATCATTACGCAGGTAAGCAAAGCAGAGCTTCTTGCGTCCCTGACAGATGCTGCCGTCCCCTTCATTGTTGTGGCAAGCGTTTCTGCTTCAAGAAATTGTGCTTAACACCAGCACAAGGTCTTGTCTCCTCTGTGGGTGGGCAAAGCACCAGCATCTAGTCCTTCAGCTTTACTTGTTTTCCAATCCTTCTCCCCGGGCAATGCCTGCTCTTGTCTTCACGCCCTTCTGAGGGAGCAGACACGTACACCCACGTGAATGACGGCCTGCGACCGTTTTCTTTCGGCAGCCAGAGGAATCTACTTGGTGTGGATCAAGGGATCTGTTTACTAGCCGCTGCTTTTTATTGCCAGGCTCTGATAGATGGACACCTGAGGAGAAGGAGTCCTTCCAAAAGGCTTTCCACACCTACGGCAAGGATTTTCATCTCATCCAGAAGCAGGTAAAGCCACGGGACATTCTTTACCCGAGCAGATCAGCAGCAGGAAAGCTTGCTTATTTCTGGGAACAAGCACTGGGCTTCAGTCTCTCTCTTCTCAAGGAGCAAGTATCTTCAAGTAGTAAGAAAAGGGGACATCAAAAGCCTGTGTCAAAAGGATGATCCTGCCTCTCCAGCCCTTTTCTCCAAGCTCTTTTGGAAGATGAAGCTTTATTCTGTCAGACTTGTGGCACAGGTCTGCTGCTGCTTCCACAAGACGCTGTGCTGGCATAACTGGAGTGAAGCGGGGAAAGAAGAACTGTGTTAGGTGGATTTGTTGTTGATCTGTGCATTGCGTGTATTAGCACCTAGCATCATACAGGGTTTAAGACATTGCATGATGCCTCTCTTTCTCCATGTTGATTTCATTTTACACCCTACTCCATTTCATTCATGCTTTTACTTCCTAGTTCACTCCATAGTCTACTTTTTCCCCAGTGCACCCGACACCATTTTCGATTCCTTCTTTTTCTCTTCACAACAGATCCAGACTAAGACCGTGGCCCAGTGTGTGGAGTACTACTACTCCTGGAAAAAGGAGCATAAACTTGCCAGCACTCTTGCTCAGGTGAGGGGCAAGAAAATGGAGAGGTGCCAGGAAGGTCGAGAAACTGGGAGAAGGGGAGAAAAGCTGCTGGCGAGCCATGCCAGATGCCCCTTTGCCAGGATCACATCGTCCCATGTGCTGGGAAAGGCACAGCAGATGCTGCCCGGGCCTTCCTTGTGCTGCTGCCCTGAAGTATGCAATTCTGGAGCCTAACTTTGACCCAAGAAAGCAGCACCGCCACCAAAATGGGCTTTGACTCTCTACAGATGGGCTTCTCAAGGGCTGGCACCCTCGCTGACTCCAATCAGACCCCAAATTCCCCACTGCTTGCTGACATCAGCAGTCCAGGCTGCCTTTGTGGATATGCTGCAGATTTTCAGGGAGTTTTTCTAGCATGCCAGCATACTCCCCAAGAAGGAGCTGCTGGTGCTGTGGCTCCCCTAAATCTTTCCTTAGCGGCAAAGAGCAATTTGCTTCCCATCATGTGAGAGAGAGAGAGAGAGAGAGAGAGAGAGACAGGGAGGGAGATTATTTTGGGGACTAGAAAATGGCTAAGCATGTGTCTACCCTAATTGGACTGAATTGAAATGCCATTGCCTAGACATTTGTGGAGGAAAAGCAGAGAGAAATAGATGTTAGGCAGAAAGGTAGAAATAAGAAATGTAGAGCTCTAAATAGCCAGGTCTTTCTCCCACCCCTTTGGCCTGTAGAAAAGAGGAGTATTTTCCTCCAAGCTCTGTGTTGGCAGCCCGCCGCAGCCCATTGGCAAAGGCAGCCGTTTTCTCAGCTCTTGAGGCTTTGGAAGGATTTGCTTAGGCCGATCGATTTTTGTGCTGGATGCTCTGATTTCCAGCTTTGTGAGAGGAAGGAAGCATTGATAAGGACTCTTTGATTTCCAGAGCGTGGGCAAAGCAAAGAGGAGCAAAAGCCCTCCCAGAAAGGAGAACGGGGAGCCAGGGAAGAGAAGCCGCAAGAGGGCTCGCAGCGCCCAGTGTCCCTGCTGCCAACCGCGCCAGCCGCCCCCTTCGGCGGGAGGCCCCTTTCCCTGCGGGCAGTGCAAACGGTGCGCAAGTTCCTCCTCTTTCTGCTCAAAGCTGCGCCTTTGGACTAAAAGGGGCTGACCCTTTTCAAAGGCACCGCAGGGGAAGCTGGGGGCACTTGCAGCATCGCCCCCGGCAGCCGTGCTCAAGCTTAACACCCACCTCAAACCCAAAGAGCTTAGGTAAAACCCAGCCTTCACAATGAAACCTTGCCGTGCCCCAACAAGACACAGTTGATACAAGTAGGAATAGATCCATCAAAGCTTGGTTTGATGCTGCTGATCAAATTCAAAAGAGGATGCAGCAAAAGGAGGAAGACATTTCAAGGCATTGAAAGTAGAACCATCAGACTCATGGTGCTGATCCATTGACAAATGTGCCACTGCCCGAAAAGACAGAAATTCATACTCAAACGGAGATCTTGGCACTTGGTTTCATGGTGTGTACTAGCGTGAGCAATGGATGGTTTGCTTCCTATCTTGCAGGGTGTTTGAAAGCATGAAGGAAAGGAACAAACACAGCAGAAGACATCGGCCTCGGAAGACAGCAGAGCCTCTCCCCAAGAAGAAAAGACTTTGAAATTAGACAACCCTGCAGGTTGTCCAGGGCTAGCAAGAGTTAGGCAGATTAGTTAGATAGGAATACAACTGTTAGATATTAGTTAGATAGGAATAGGACTGTTTTTTAAGCTTTTTGGGTTGTTTAATCTTCTACTTCGTTAGTTTACATGATAGTAACCTCCTCAATTTAGTAGTTAAGGTACATTAGTATTATTCAGGACTCATTAGTATTATTAGATTTATCAGTAAATGTCAGAGGTTGGGTGTTTTGTATGCTCTGCCATATGCTCTTTGTCATTTTGCCTTTGTTGAGACCTAATCTGTCTTTATCATTAAACCAATGTTTGTTCCATTTTGTCTGTTTGTCTGTATGAAAGCACTCCAGCAATGTTTGTTCCATTTGCCTGGTGTTGCAAAGACGGCACTTGCCCTGAGAGAAGAAGCTGGGCAGGCGCCACCTCCCCCAGGCCCAGCCCCTTGCTAAGCTGGCAGGACTTCCTGAGGTGTGTCTCCTTTACTGCCAGTGAAATACCGCTGGGGCTTCAGCCTTTGATTCCTCAACATCTCAGCTGGGAGTGGAAAGGGAGGCTTTGTTTAATTCACTGAATTGCATCTAGATGAGTGGTCTGGTCTCACCATATTTTCTGGCATAAAAGCAGCGGGTTGAGTCCTTTTTGGAGCCCAGACAGAAAAATTTCTTTCATTTTGGGGGACTGATGGAGCTGACCAGCTTGGAGGACGTTTCTAAGCCCTCCGATTCTATCCAATTCCTATCGGCATGCACCACAAAGGCATGGCTAGTTCAGTTGCAGTTTCTCCTGAAAGGACCAGTGTCCCGCTCTGGGCCTCCAGCAATCTCCTTAGCTAAAGCTGAGCGGGTGTGATCATTATCCTCTGACTTGTCACAGCTGGGGCACTTGCGCCAAAGAAGAATCCAAGTCACTCTTTTATGGAGGCCAGCAAATGGCCCTGCCTAGCAAGGCTTTGGTGGCAGGGGCTGTGGAGGGTGGATGGAGAGGGGGCGAGGGAGGGGGCAATTGGCAGGCTGCTTCTGGGAAGCCGAGGCAAGCTTGCCCTTGTCTGATGGAGCCGGTGCAGGTGGGCTTTGGAGGCTACAAAGTATCTGCCTTGCAGTGGGACTTGTTCCAGCTGCCCCCTCAGTTTGCTGGCCAGTGGGTAACATGCAGGCTGGGAAGGAAGCAAGATTGGGACTGAAGCAAGATTTGCTTTTCCTTAAGGACAGGCAAGAAAGCAGCAAAGCTGCCTGGCTTTTTCTCATATCTGGGATCTAGGCGTTAAAAGCAATGTGAAGGCCAGCAGTGTGGAAAGGCAATTCTGTAAGTGTTGCTTCCTTAGAGGAATGCCAGAGTCTTTTGGGACAACCACCGAGCTTCTCCAAGGGAGCTGGAAGAGGGATCTAGAAATTCTGCCTGAATGTTTGCTAGAGAAATGCCCGTGTGCTGTCCCTGTGCGTGTGTGTGTGTGTCCCCATCAGTTGGCCTGAAAAAGATCCTGTTTCTCCAAGTTTCAAGGGAGGAGTGATGAGGTGAGAGACCAGCTCAGAGGCCCAAAGGAGGGAAACCATGCAGTGACATTATTGGGCAGCAAAAGGAGAATTGAGAAAGGGGGCAGGATGAATGCCTCCACTTTGAGAGGAAGCTTTGGAGTTGGCTCTGCGCTAGGCAACTTGCAAATTCCAGCTCCTCTCAGAGCTGGAGGAGAGCCAGTGGGAGGAGCCCTTCTGGTTCTCCAGGGCAGGAGATGAGGTCTGGGCCCTTGCACAGAGGCAGGCTCCTGTGCACCTTCAGCTGGAGGAACCTTGCAGAGAAGCACCGGGAAGAGCCAGGGCTGTCCCTGCACTGCTTTTGCCCGTCTCATCAGACGACTGAGGAGAAAAGGCCCAATGGGAAGCTTCTCAGAGCAAACTTGCAGCAGAAGAAGTACAAGGGGCAGAGGCGGCCCATGCCCCTTTCTGTCCCATGGCTCCCCCGGGGGTTCTAGATGGAATGTTGGGCTGTGCCCATAGCAACTGTCGTTGTCTCCTGCTCCTGCGGCCCTTGCTGGAACACTGCTGGAGCAGCGCTGGAGCAGCAGCTGCAGGATCAGCTCCTGGGCTGTCCCTGACCAGCCGCCTTCTGCACTCAGCGCCAGACCCGGCCTCTGCACCGACATCCTGGTCTCCTCGTCTGCCTCCGGGCATCCCCAGAGCACTTGGGAACCCTCCAAGGTAAGAAAATCCCCGTTTGCCCTCAAAGCACTAGCACAAGGGCAGGAGGCTCCAGCTGCCTCTCCCACCAAGCACGACACACAGGCTGCGTGCTCACTTTCCCCAGACGAGCTTCCACGTGAAAGCAGGGTGCAGCTTCTGAAGGAATTGTGTTGCCTCCAGGGGAAACACAGACCTTTCCATAGAGGACCTAGAGAGGTGTCCCAGTGCAGTTGCAGATCCTCGTCCACGCATCACCTGCTTAAACGTTCTTGGCACCCATTTCAGTCCTCAAACTATCTTGTGCTGACCCCAAAACAAATTGTTCCTGGCTGAGCAGGTCAGGGCTTCAGTGTCAACAAATCCCCTTATGCCCTGACTCTGCTCACACCCGCTCCAAAGCTTCAAACACCACAATGATGGCACTTCTCCTCTGGCATCCCTGTCGTTCAGGGCATGGAAGCATTTGACTGGGCTTCTCTGCAAACACAGGCTTTCAACTTCAAAAACCATCTGGGATCAGCAATTCTTATCTACTTACGTATTTACATCGCCTATAGATCCCTTCTATTTTAAGATCTTTAGAGATTCTTTTTTCAGTGCACGTAGGGCTGGTTCTACCTCATGCTCAGGGGCGGCCGTCAAATGCCATCTCCTCAAGAGCACAATCACAGTAGCACAGAATTTTCTGGCTTGGAAGGGATTCTGAAAGATCACTGAGCCCAACTGCAGGGCCTGCCCGGGGCAGCCTCAACAATCACAGCCTGTGCCCAAGAGCAGTGTCCAAACACTTTTGGAGCTCAGTCAGCCTTGGTGCTGTGCCCCCTTCCCTGGGGAGGCTGTTGCAGTGCCCAAGCAGCCTCTGGCTGAAGAAGCTTTTCCTTCGATCCAACCTAAGCCTGCACTGGCACATCTCCCCTGCCATTCTCTTGGCTCTTCTCAGTGGCCCCGGGAGTGAAGAGAGTAGTGCATGGCCTTCTGCTTGCCCTCCTGAGGAAGCTGCTGACTGCTGGAGGGTCCTGCCTAGGACATTCCATGTCAAAAAGGCAGCAATGAGAGCAAAGAGAAAGGAGCTGGGACACGGGAGCTCGGGCTTTGCAATGATGAGGATGAGAAGGAAGGCTACTGACACATCCTTGGCAGAAGGACTTTGAACTGGAGCATTGCTTTGATCTCTTTCAGGTGGAAAGGAGAGGCACAATGAAAAGGAAAGCAAGAGCCCAGATTCAGCCGTGAGTTTTGGCCTAGGGTTAAAGGACAGCAAACTGGAGGAATGGCGAGGAGGAGAACTGCTCTTTCACAGTCAGGCTGGGATTGGTTCAAGCCTGTGGGTGCACAGCAAGGCTCTCTTGACCACTTGCCTTTCTCACCTCCACCTCCTTCTTCCTTTAGACACATCAATGTTGGCAGCGACTTTCAGGCTGAGCTCCCAGAGCTGCAGAACAGAGCACCAAGTGAGGATGAAGAGCCTGCAACCCTGGTCTGGAAGCCCTGGGGAGAGGATGACTCTGACATGGAAAAACCTGACAGAGGTAGCTTTGCTTCAAGCTTTGCTTCCAGCCCTGAGCTACTTGGGTCTTGAAAAGGCTCCTTATGCCTAAAAAGGCAGCGTTTTGCAGGCTCTGATTCTCTCCTTGTCTCGCCCATCTTCCCATGTAGAAGTGTTAGAGGCAAGGAGAAAGAGCAAGCACCTTGCTCTCCAAACTGGTCAGGGCCGTTTGCCACTGGAAGAGGGGAGATTGGCCCCCACTTCTTCTTACAGAAGCTGCTTTGGAGGGAGAGCCAGCACTGCGTGGGCCCTTGCTTCAGCTGGCTCTGTCTTTGCTCTCCTTTTCATGCTCTCTCTCCAAGCTGCTGTCTTTAGCTGCCGGCCTTTCCTTCTGCCTTGCATGGCAACCTTTGCCCTTTGCTGGCCTCCAGGCTGACTTTCGGTGGGTTTTTTCTTGTGCTTGCAGTAAGAGAACTGTTGGACATGGCCAGCTCCCGTGGCATTCCCGGGGCAGCAGCTAACCTGGAGCGCGCCCTGCACTGCCTGCACCAGGCACGCGGCAGCGTTCCGGTAAGAAGCGGCTGTTTGGGCGCAGAGGAGAGGGCACAGGGAATGCAGAAGGCCTGGGCACTGGGACAGCCTTTCCTGGCTGCTCTTGGAAGAAGGGTCTTAACAGGGAGCAGAGCACTTGCTGCCTGCTGGGTCTCCTCCAGCTGCGTCAGGGCTGAGCCCAAAGGGCTCCAGCAGGGAGAATCTCCCTCCTGGAGGCGGCGGCGGCGGAAGGTCCTGCTGCCTTGTAAATGGCCTGGAGATTTGGCTTCTCTAAGACATTTGGAGGGGAAATTCCCAGAAGCCTCAGTCAGCTGAGGCCATTCTGGCTGCAGGAGCAGCAAAATCCTCAGCTTGGTGAGCAAAAGGCCACTCTTGGGGACCAGGATCAAAGGGTTGGGCAGCAAAAACTAGGGACTGGGAGCAAATGACAGTGTTTCACCCACATGGGATACAGTTGCTTGAATGTCTGGAGAGGCAAAGGAGCTGAAAGGCAGCACCTGTGATTTTTTGGCTCATTTTTAATGTGCTGGGGCGGCTAAAGCCTTTTCCCTCTTGATCTTGCAGGAGGCTCTGGAGATGCTGCTCTCAGAGGGGCCTGCAACACCTCAAGGCCATCCCATGGCTGATTATCATTACGCAGGTAAGCAAAGCAGAGCTTCTTGCGTCCCTGACAGATGCTGCCGTCCCCTTCATTGTTGTGGCAAGCGTTTCTGCTTCAAGAAATTGTGCTTAACACCAGCACAAGGTCTTGTCTCCTCTGTGGGTGGGCAAAGCACCAGCATCTAGTCCTTCAGCTTTACTTGTTTTCCAATCCTTCTCCCCGGGCAATGCCTGCTCTTGTCTTCACGACCTTCTGAGGGAGCAGACACGTACACCCACGTGAATGACGGCCTGCGACCGTTTTCTTTCGGCAGCCAGAGGAATCTACTTGGTGTGGATCAAGGGATCTGTTTACTAGCCGCTGCTTTTTATTGCCAGGCTCTGATAGATGGACACCTGAGGAGAAGGAGTCCTTCCAAAAGGCTTTCCACACCTACGGCAAGGATTTTCATCTCATCCAGAAGCAGGTAAAGCCACGGGACATTCTTTACCCGAGCAGATCAGCAGCAGGAAAGCTTGCTTATTTCTGGGAACAAGCACTGGGCTTCAGTCTCTCTCTTCTCAAGGAGCAAGTATCTTCAAGTAGTAAGAAAAGGGGACATCAAAAGCCTGTGTCAAAAGGATGATCCTGCCTCTCCAGCCCTTTTCTCCAAGCTCTTTTGGAAGATGAAGCTTTATTCTGTCAGACTTGTGGCACAGGTCTGCTGCTGCTTCCACAAGACGCTGTGCTGGCATAACTGGAGTGAAGCGGGGAAAGAAGAACTGTGCTAGGTGGATTTGTTGTTGATCTGTGCATTGCGTGTATTAGCACCTAGCATCATACAGGGTTTAAGACATTGCATGATGCCTCTCTTTCTCCATGTTGATTTCATTTTACACCCTACTCCATTTCATTCATGCTTTTACTTCCTAGTTCACTCCATAGTCTACTTTTTCCCCAGTGCACCCGACACCATTTTCGATTCCTTCTTTTTCTCTTCACAACAGATCCAGACTAAGACCGTGGCCCAGTGTGTGGAGTACTACTACTCCTGGAAAAAGGAGCATAAACTTGCCAGCACTCTTGCTCAGGTGAGGGGCAAGAAAATGGAGAGGTGCCAGGAAGGTCGAGAAACTGGGAGAAGGGGAGAAAAGCTGCTGGCGAGCCATGCCAGATGCCCCTTTGCCAGGATCACATCGTCCCATGTGCTGGGAAAGGCACAGCAGATGCTGCCCGGGCCTTCCTTGTGCTGCTGCCCTGAAGTATGCAATTCTGGAGCCTAACTTTGACCCAAGAAAGCAGCACCGCCACCAAAATGGGCTTTGACTCTCCAGAGACAGGCTTCTCAAGGGCTGGCAGCCTCGTTGACTCCAATCAGACCCCAAATTCCCCACTGCTTGCTGACATCAGCAATCCAGGCTGCCTTTGTGGATATGCTGCAGATTTTCAGGGAGATTTTCTAGCATCCCAGCATACTCCCCAAGAAGGAGCTGCCAGTGCTGTGGCTCCCCTAAAACGTTCCTTAGCGGCAAAGAGCAATTTGCTTCCCATCATGTGAGAGAGAGAGAGAGAGAGAGAGAGAGGGAGATCATTTTGGGGACTAGAAAATGGCTAAGCATGTGTCTACCCTAATTGGACGTAATTGAAATGCCATTGCCTAGACATTTGTGGAGGAAAAGCAGAGAGAAATAGATGTTAGGCAGAAAGGTAGAAATAAGAAATGTAGAGCTCTAAATAGCCAGGTCTTTCTCCCACCCCTTTGGCCTGTAGAAAAGAGGAGTATTTTCCTCCAAGCTCTGGCTTGGCAGCCCGCCGCAGCCCATTGGCAAAGGCAGCCGTTTTCTCAGCTCTTGAGGCTTTGGAAGGATTTGCTTAGGCCGATCGATTTTTCTGCTGGATGCTCTGATTTCCAGCTTTGTGAGAGGAAGGAAGCATTGATAAGGACTCTTTGATCTCCAGAGTGTGGGCAAAGCAAGGAGGAGGAAAAGCCCTCCCAGAAAGGAGAACGGGGAGACAGGGAAGAGAAGCCGCAAGAGGGCTCGCAGCGCCCAGTGTCCCTGCTGCCAACCGCGCCAGCCGCCCCCTTCGGCGGGAGGCCCCTTTCCCTGCGGGCAGTGCAAACAGTGCGCAAGTTCCTCCTCTTTCTGCTCAAAGCTGCGCCTTTGGACTGAAACGGGCTGACCCTTTTCAAAGGCACCGCAGGGGAAGCTGGGGGCACCTGCAGCATCGCCCCCGGCAGCCGTGCTCAAGCTTAACACCCACCTCAAACCCAAAGAGCTTAGGTAAAACCCAGCCTTCACAATGAAACCTTGCCGTGCCCCAACAAGACACAGTTGATACAAGTAGGAATAGATCCATCAAAGCTTGGTTTGATGCTGCTGATCAAATTCAAAAGAGGACGCAGCAAAAGGAGGAAGACATTTCAAGGCATTGAAAGTAGAACCATCAGACTCATGGTGCTGATCCATTGACAAATGTGCCACTGCCCGACAAGACAGAAATTCATACTCAAACGGAGATCTCGGCACTTGCTTTCATGGTGTGTACTAGCGTCAGCAATGGATGGTTTGTTTCCTATCTTGCAGGGTGTTTGAAAGCATGAAGGAAAGGAACAACCACAGCAGAAGACATCGGCCTCGGAAGGAAGCAGAGCCTCTCCCCAAGAAGAAAAGACTTTGAAATTAGACAACCCTGCAGCTTGTCCAGGGCTAGCAAGAGTTAGGTGTCAACAGGACTCGATAGGAATAGGACTGGTTTTTAAGCTTTTAGTGTAGTTTAAACTTCTACTTAGCTAGTTGACATGATAGGAATCTCCTCAATTTAGTAGTTAAGATCCATTAGTATTATTGGAGATTCATTAGTTTGATTAGATTTCTCAAATAAATTTCAAAGGTTGGGTGTTGTCTATGCTCTGCCTTTTGTCATTTTGCCTTTGTTGAGAGCCAATGGGTCTTTATCATTTAACCAAAGTTTGTTCCATTTTGTCTTTTTGTCTGTATGAAATGACTTTGGCAATGTTTGTTCCATTTGCCTGGTGTTGCAAAGACGGCACTTGCCCTGAGAGTAGAATCTGGGCAGGCGCCACCTCCCCCAGGCCCGGCCCCTTGCTCAGCTGGCAGGACTTCCTGATGTGTGTCTCCTTTACTGCCAGTGAAATACTGCTGGGGCTTCAGCCTTTGATTCCTCAACATCTCAGCTGGGAGTGGAAAGGGAGGCTTTGTTTAATTCACTGAATTGCATCTAGATGAGTGGTCTGGTCTCACCATATTTTCTGGCATAAAGGCAGCGGGTTGAGTCCTTTTTGGAGTCCAGACAGATAACTTTGTTTCATTTTGGGGGACTGATGGAGCTGACCAGCTTGGAGGACGTTTCTACGCCCTCCGATTCTATCCAATTCCTATCGGCATGCACCACAAAGGCATGGCTAGGTCAGTTTCAGTTTCTCCTGAAAGGACCAGTGTCCCGCTCTGGGCCTCCAGCAATCTCCTTAGCTAAAGCCGAGCGGGTGTGATCATTATCCTCTGACTTGTCACAGCTGGGGCACTTGCGCCAAAGAAGAATCCAAGTCACTCTTTTATGGAGGCCAGCAAATGGCCCTGCCTAGCAAGGCTTTGGTGGCAGGGGCTGTGGAGGGTGGATGGAGAGGGGGCGAGGGAGGGGGCAATTGGCAGGCTGCTTCTGGGAAGCCGAGGGAAGCTTGCCCTTGTCTGATGGAGCCGGTGCAGGTGGGCTTTGGAGGCTACAAAGTATCTGCCTTGCAGTGGGACTTGTTCCAGCTGCCCCCTCAGTTTGCTGGCCAGTGGGTAACATGCAGGCTGGGAAGGAAGCAAGATTGGGACTGAAGCAAGATTTGCTTTTCCTTAAGGACAGGCAGGAAAGCAGCAAAGCTGCCTGGCTTTTGTCATATCGGCGATCTAGGCGTTAAAAGCAATGTGAAGGCCAGCAGTGTGGAAAGGTAATTCTGTTAGTGTTGCTTTCTTAGAGGAATGCCAGAGTCTTTTGGGACAACCACCGAGCTTCTCCAAGGGAGCTGGAAGAGGGATCTAGAAATTCTGCCTGAATGTTTGCTAGAGAATTGCCCGTGTGCTGTCCCTGTGTGTGTGTGTGTGTCCCCCCATCAGTTGGCCTGAAAAAGATCCTGTTTCTCCAAGTTTCAAGGGAGGAGTGATGAGGTGAGAGACCAGCTCAGAGGCCCAAAGGAGGGAAACCATGCAGTGACATTATTGGGCAGCAAAAGGAGAATTGAGAAAGGGGGCAGGATGAATGCCTCCACTTTGAGAGGAAGCTTTGGAGTTGGCTCTGCGCTAGGCAACTTGCAAATTCCAGCTCCTCTCAGAGCTGGAGGAGAGCCAGTGGGAGGAGCCCTTCTGGCTCTCCAGGGCAGGAGATGAGGTCTGGGCCCTTGCACAGAGGCAGGCTCCTGTGCACCTTCAGCTGGAGGCACCTTGCAAAGAAGCACTGGGAAGAGCCAGGGCTGTCCCTGCACTGCTTTTGCCCGTCTCATCAGACGACTGAGGAGAAAAGGCCCAATGGGAAGCTTCTCAGAGCAAACTTGCAGCAGAAGGCGGCCCATGCCCCTTTCTGTCCCATGGCTCCCCCGGGGGTTCTAGATGGAATGTTGGGCTGTGCCCATAGCAACCGTCGTTGTCTCCTGCTCCTGCGGCTCTTGCTGGAACACTGCTGGAGCAGCAGCTGCAGGATCAGCTCCTGGGCTGTCCCTGACCAGCCGCCTTCTGCACTCAGCGCCAGACCCGGCCTCTGCACCGACATCCTGGTCTCCTCGTCTGCCTCCGGGCATCCCCAGAGCACTTGGGAACCCTCCAAGGTAAGAAAATCCCCGTTTGCCCTCAACGCACTAGCACAGGGGCAGGAGGCTCCAGCTGCCTCTCCCACCAAGCACGACACACAGGCTGCGTGCTCACTTTCCCCAGACGAGCTTCCATGTGAAAGCAGGGTGCAGCTTTTGAAAGAATCATGTTGCCTCCAGGGGAAACACAGACCTTTCCATAGAGGACCTAGAGAGGTGTCCCAGTGCAGTTGCAGATCCTTGTCCATGCATGACCTGATTCAAAGTTCTTGGCACCCATTTCAGTCCTCAAACTATCTTGTGCTGACCCCAAAACAAATTGTCCCTGGCTGAGCAAGTCAGGGCTTCAGTGTCAACAAATCCCCTTATGCCTCGACTCTGCTCACACCCGCTCCAAAGCTTCAAACAGCACAATGATGGCACTTCTCCTCTGGCATCCCTGTCGTTCAGGGCATGGAAGCATTTGACTGGGCTATTCCTCAAACACAGGCTTTCAACTTAAAAACCATCTGGGATCAGCAATTCTTATCTACTTACCTAGTTCCATCGCTTCTAGATCCATTCTATTTTAAGATCTTTAGAGATTCTTTTTTCAGTGCACGTAGGGCTGGTTCTACCTCATGCTCAGGGGCGGCCGTCAAATGCCATCTCCTCAAGAGCACAATCACAGTAGCACAGAATTTTCTGCCTTGGAAGGGATTCTCAAAGGTCACTGAGCCCAACTGCAGGGCCTCCCGGGGCAGCCTCAACAATCACAGCCTGTGCCCAAGAGCAGTGTCCAAACACTTTTGGAGCTCAGTCAGCCTTGGTGCTGTGCCCCCTTCCCTGGGGAGGCTGTTGCAGTGCCCAAGCAGCCTGTGGCTGAAGAAGCTTTTCCTTCTATCCAACCTAAGCCTGCACTGGCACATCTTCCCTGCCATTCTCTTGGCTCTTCTCAGTGGCCCCGGGAGTGAAGAGAGTAGTGCATGGCCTTCTGCTTGCCCTCCTGAGGAAGCTGCTGACTGCTAGAGGGTCCTGCCTAGGACATTCCATGTCAAAAAGGCAGCAATGAGAGCAAAGAGAAAGGAGCTGGGACACAGGAGCTCAGGCTTTGCAATGATGAGGATGAGAAGGAAGGCTACTGACACATCCTTGGCAGAAGGATTTTGAACTGGAGCATTGCTTTGATCTCTTTCAGGTGGAAAGGAGAGGCACAATGAAAAGGAAAGCAAGAGCCCAGATTCAGCCGTGAGTTTTGGCCTAGGGTTAAAGCACAGCAAACTGGAGGAATGGCGAGGAGGAGAACTGCTCTTTCACAGTCAGGCTGGGATTGGTTCAAGCCTGTGGGTGCACAGCAAGGCTCTCTTGACCACTTGCCTTTCTCACCTCCACCTCCTTCTTCCTTTAGACGCATCAATGTTGGCAGCGACTTTCAGGCTGAGCTCCCAGAGATGCAGAGCAAAGCACCAAGTGAGGATGAAGAGCCTGCAAGCCTGGTCTGGAAGCCCTGGGGGGAGGATGACTCTGACATGGAAAAACCTGACAGAGGTAGCTTTGCTTCCAGCCCTGAGCTACTTGGGTCTTGAAAAGGCTCCTTTTGCCTAAAAAGGCAGCCTTTTGCAGGCTCTGCTTCTCTCCTTGTCTCGCCCATCTTCCCATGTAGAAGTGTTAGAGGCAAGGAGAAAGAGCAAGCACCTTGCTCTCCCAATTGGTCAGGGCCGTTTGCCACTGGAAGAGGGGAGATTGGCCCCCACTTCTTCTTACAGAAGCTGCTTTGAAGGGAGAGCCAGCACTGCGTGGGCCCTTGCTTCAGCTGGCCCTGTCTTTGCTCTCCTTTTCATGCTCTCCAAGCTGCTGTCTTTAGCTGCCGGCCTTTCCTTCTGCCTTGCATGGCAGTCTTTGCCCTTGCTGGCCTCCAGGCTGACTTTCGGTGGGTTTTTTCTTATGCTTGCAGTAAGAGAACTGTTGGACATGGCCAGCTCCCGTGGCATTCCCGGGGCAGCAGCTAACCTGGAGCGCGCCCTGCACTGCCTGCACCAGGCACGCGGCTGCGTTCCGGTAAGAAGCGGCTGTTTGGGCACAGAGAAGAGGGCACAGGGAATGCAGAGGGCCTGGGCACTGGGACAGCCTTTCCTGGCTGCTCTTGGAAGAAGGGTCTTAACAGGGAGCAGAGCACTTGCTGCCTGCTGGGTCTCCTCCAGCTGCGTCAGGGCTGAGCCCAAAGGGCTCCAGCAGGGAGAATCTCCCTCCTGGAGGCGGCAGCGGCAGAAGGTCCTGCTGCCTTGTAAATGGCCTGGAGATCTGGGTTCTCTAAGACCTTAGGAGGGGAAATTCCCAGAAGCCTCAGTCAGCTGAGGCCATTCTGGCTGCAGGAGCAGCAAAATCCTCAGCTTGGTGAGCAAAAGGCCACTCTTGGGGACCAGGATCAAAGGGTTGGACAGCAAAAACTAGGGACTGGGAGCAAATCCCAGTGTTTCACCCACATGGGATAGAGTCGCTTGAATGTCTGGAGAGGCAAAGGAGCTGGAAGGCGGCACCTGTGAATTTTTGGCTCATTTTTAATGTGCTGGGGCGGCTAAAGCCTTTTCCCTCTTGATCATGCAGGAGGCTCTGGAGATGCTGCTCTCAGAGGGGCCTGCAACAGCTCAAGGCCATCCCATGGCTGATTATCATTACGCAGGTAAGCAAAGCAGAGCTTCTTGCGTCCCTGACAGATGCTGCCGTCCCCTTCATTCTTGTGGCAAGGGTTTCTGCTTCAAGAAATTGTGCTTAACACCAGCACAAGGTCTTGTCTCCTCTGCGGCTGGGGAAAGCACCGGCATCTAGTCCTTCAGCTCTACTTGTTTTCCAATCCTTCTCCCCGGGCAATGCCTGCTCTTGTCTTCATGGCCTTCTGAGGGAGCAGACACGTACACCCACGTGAATGACGGCCTGCGACCATTTTCTTTCGGCAGCCAGTGGGATCTACTTGGTGTGGATCAAGGGATCCGTTTCCTACCTGCTGCTTTTTATTGCCAGGCTCTGATAGATGGACACCTGAGGAGAAGGAGTCCTTCCAAAAGGCTTTCCACACCTACGGCAAGGATTTTCATCTCATCCAGAAGCAGGTAAAGAAAGCCACGGGACATTCTTTACCCGAGCAGATCAGCAGCAGGAAAGCTTGCTTATTTCTGGGAACAAGCACTGGGCTTCAGTCTCTCTCTTCTCAAGTACCAAGTATCTTCAAGTTGTAAGAAAAGGGGACATCAAAAGCCTGTGTCAAAAGGATGATCCTGCCTCTCCAGCCCTTTTCTCCAAGCTCTTTTGGAAGATGAAGCTTTATTCTGTCAGACTTGTGGCACAGGTCTGCTGCTGCTTCCACAAGACACTGTGCTGGCATAACTGGAGTGAAGTGGGGAAAGACAAACTGTGCTTGTTGTTGATCTGTGCATTGCGTGTATTAGCACCTAGCATCATACAGGGTTTAAGACATTGCATGATGCCTCTCTTTCCCCAGGTTGATTTCATTTTACACCCTACTCCATTTCATTCATGCTTTTACTTCCTAGTTCACTCCATAGTCTACTTTTTCCCCAGTGCACCCGACACCATTTGCGATTCCTTCTTTTTCTCTTCACAACAGATCCAGACTAAGACCGTGGCCCAGTGTGTGGAGTTCTACTACTCCTGGAAAAAGGAGCATAAACTTGCCAGCACTCTTGCTCAGGTGAGGGGCAAGAAAATGGAGAGGTGCCAGGAAGGTTGAGAAACTGGGAGAAGGGGAGAAAAGCTGCTGGCGAGCCATGCCAGACGCCCCTTTGCCAGGATCACATCGTCCCATGCGCTGGGAAAGGCACAGCAGATGCTGCCCGGGCCTTCCTTGTGCTGCTGCCCTGAAGTATGCAATTCTGGAGCCTAACTTTGACCCAAGAAAGCAGTACCGCCACCAAAATGGGCTTTGACTCTCCAGAGACAGGCTTCTCAAGGGCTGGCAGCCTCGTTGACTCCAATCAGACCCCAAATTCCCCACTGCTTGCTGACATCAGCAATCCAGGCTGCCTTTGTGGATATGCTGCAGATTTTCAGGGAGATTTTCTAGCATCCCAGCATACTCCCCAAGAAGGAGCTGCCAGTGCTGTGGCTCCCCTAAAACGTTCCTTAGCGGCAAAGAGCAATTTGCTTCCCATCATGTGAGAGAGAGAGAGAGAGAGAGAGAGAGAGAGAGGGAGATCATTTTGGGGACTAGAAAATGGCTAAGCATGTGTCTACCCTAATTGGACGTAATTGAAATGCCATTGCCTAGACATTTGTGGAGGAAAAGCAGAGAGAAATAGATGTTAGGCAGAAAGGTAGAAATAAGAAATGTAGAGCTCTAAATAGCCAGGTCTTTCTCCCACCCCTTTGGCCTGTAGAAAAGAGGAGTATTTTCCTCCAAGCTCTGGCTTGGCAGCCCGCCGCAGCCCATTGGCAAAGGCAGCCGTTTTCTCAGCTCTTGAGGCTTTGGAAGGATTTGCTTAGGCCGATAGATTTTTCTGCTGGATGCTCTGATTTCCAGCTTTGTGAGAGGAAGGAAGCATTGATAAGGACTCTTTGATCTCCAGAGTGTGGGCAAAGCAAGGAGGAGGAAAAGCCCTCCCAGAAAGGAGAATGGGGAGACAGGGAAGAGAAGCCGCAAGAGGGCTCGCAGCGCCCAGTGTCCCTGCTGCCAACCGCGCCAGCCGCCCCCTTCGGCGGGAGGCCCCTTTCCCTGCGGGCAGTGCAAACGGTGCGCAAGTTCCTCCTCTTTCTGCTCAAAGCTGCGCCTTTGGACTGAAACGGGCTGACCCTTTTCAAAGGCACCGCAGGGGAAGCTGGGGGCACCTGCAGCATCGCCCCCGGCAGCCGTGCTCAAGCTTAACACCCACCTCAAACCCAAAGAGCTTAGGTAAAACCCAGCCTTCACAATGAAACCTTGCCGTGCCCCAACAAGACACAGTTGATACAAGTAGGAATAGATCCATCAAAGCTTGGTTTGATGCTGCTGATCAAATTCAAAAGAGGACGCAGCAAAAGGAGGAAGACATTTCAAGGCATTGAAAGTAGAACCATCAGACTCATGGTGCTGATCCATTGACAAATGTGCCACTGCCCGACAAGACAGAAATTCATACTCAAACGGAGATCTCGGCACTTGCTTTCATGGTGTGTACTAGCGTCAGCAATGGATGGTTTGTTTCCTATCTTGCAGGGTGTTTGAAAGCATGAAGGAAAGGAACAACCACAGCAGAAGACATCGGCCTCGGAAGGAAGCAGAGCCTCTCCCCAAGAAGAAAAGACTTTGAAATTAGACAACCCTGCAGCTTGTCCAGGGCTAGCAAGAGTTAGGTGTCAACAGGACTCGATAGGAATAGGACTGGTTTTTAAGCTTTTAGTGTAGTTTAAACTTCTACTTAGTTAGTTGACATGATAGGAATCTCCTCAATTTAGTAGTTAAGATCCATTAGTATTATTGGAGATTCATTAGTTTGATTAGATTTCTCAAATAAATTTCAAAGGTTGGGTGTTGTCTATGCTCTGCCTTTTGTCATTTTGCCTTTGTTGAGAGCCAATGGGTCTTTATCATTTAACCAAAGTTTGTTCCATTTTGTCTTTTTGTCTGTATGAAATGACTTTGGCAATGTTTGTTCCATTTGCCTGGTGTTGCAAAGACGGCACTTGCCCTGAGAGTAGAATCTGGGCAGGCGCCACCTCCCCCAGGCCCGGCCCCTTGCTCAGCTGGCAGGACTTCCTGATGTGTGTCTCCTTTACTGCCAGTGAAATACTGCTGGGGCTTCAGCCTTTGATTCCTCAACATCTCAGCTGGGAGTGGAAAGGGAGGCTTTGTTTAATTCACTGAATTGCATCTAGATGAGTGGTCTGGTCTCACCATATTTTCTGGCATAAAGGCAGCGGGTTGAGTCCTTTTTGGAGTCCAGCCAGATAACTTTGTTTCATTTTGGGGGACTGATGGAGCTGACCAGCTTGGAGGACGTTTCTACGCCCTCCGATTCTATCCAATTCCTATCGGCATGCACCACAAAGGCATGGCTAGGTCAGTTTCAGTTTCTCCTGAAAGGACCAGTGTCGCGCTCTGGGCCTCCAGCAATCTCCTTAGCTAAAGCCGAGCGGGTGTGATCATTATCCTCTGACTTGTCACAGCTGGGGCACTTGCGCCAAAGAAGAATCCAAGTCACTCTTTTATGGAGGCCAGCAAATGGCCCTGCCTAGCAAGGCTTTGGTGGCAGGGGCTGTGGAGGGTGGATGGAGAGGGGGCGAGGGAGGGGGCAATTGGCAGGCTGCTTCTGGGAAGCCGAGGGAAGCTTGCCCTTGTCTGATGGAGCCGGTGCAGGTGGGCTTTGGAGGCTACAAAGTATCTGCCTTGCAGTGGGACTTGTTCCAGCTGCCCCCTCAGTTTGCTGGCCAGTGGGTAACATGCAGGCTGGGAAGGAAGCAAGATTGGGACTGAAGCAAGATTTGCTTTTCCTTAAGGACAGGCAGGAAAGCAGCAAAGCTGCCTGGCTTTTGTCATATCGGCGATCTAGGCGTTAAAAGCAATGTGAAGGCCAGCAGTGTGGAAAGGTAATTCTGTTAGTGTTGCTTTCTTAGAGGAATGCCAGAGTCTTTTGGGACAACCACCGAGCTTCTCCAAGGGAGCTGGAAGAGGGATCTAGAAATTCTGCCTGAATGTTTGCTAGAGAATTGCCCGTGTGCTGTCCCTGTGTGTGTGTGTGTGTCCCCCCATCAGTTGGCCTGAAAAAGATCCTGTTTCTCCAAGTTTCAAGGGAGGAGTGATGAGGTGAGAGACCAGCTCAGAGGCCCAAAGGAGGGAAACCATGCAGTGACATTATTGGGCAGCAAAAGGAGAATTGAGAAAGGGGGCAGGATGAATGCCTCCACTTTGAGAGGAAGCTTTGGAGCTGGCTCTGCGCTGGACAACTTGCAAATTCCAGCTCCTCTCAGAGCTGGAGGAGAGCCAGTGGGAGGAGCCCTTCTGGCTCTCCAGGGCAGGAGATGAGGTCTGGGCCCTTGCACAGAGGCAGGCTCCTGTGCACCTTCAGCTGGAGGCACCTTGCAAAGAAGCACTGGGAAGAGCCAGGGCTGTCCCTGCACTGCTTTTGCCCGTCTCATCAGACGACTGAGGAGAAAAGGCCCAATGGGAAGCTTCTCAGAGCAAACTTGCAGCAGAAGGCGGCCCATGCCCCTTTCTGTCCCATGGCTCCCCCGGGGGTTCTAGATGGAATGTTGGGCTGTGCCCATAGCAACCGTCGTTGTCTCCTGCTCCTGCGGCCCTTGCTGGAACGCTGCTGGAGCAGCAGCTGCAGGATCAGCTCCTGGGCTGTCCCTGACCAGCCGCCTTCTGCACTCAGCGCCAGACCCGGCCTCTGCACCGACATCCTGGTCTCCTCGTCTGCCTCCGGGCATCCCCAGAGCACTTGGGAACCGTCCAAGGTAAGAAAATCCCCGTTTGCCCTCAAAGCACTAGCACAGGGGCAGGAGGCTCCAGCTGCCTCTCCCACCAAGCACGACACACAGGCTGCGTGCTCACTTTCCCCAGACGAGCTTCCATGTGAAAGCAGGGTGCAGCTTTTGAAAGAATCATGTTGCCTCCAGGGGAAACACAGACCTTTCCATAGAGGACCTAGAGAGGTGTCCCAGTGCAGTTGCAGATCCTCGTCCACGCATCACCTGATTAAACGTTCTTAGCACCCATTTCAGTCCTCAAACTATCTTGTGCTGACCCCAAAACAAATTGTTCCTGGCTGAGCAGGTCAGGGCTTCAGTGTCAACAAATCCCCTTATGCCCTGACTCTGCTCATACCCGCTCCAAAGCTTCAAACAGCACAATGATGCCACTTCTCCTCTGGCATCCCTGTCGTTCAGGGCATGGAAGCATTTGACTGGGCTTCTCCTCAAACACAGGCTTTCAACTTCAAAAACCATCTGGGATCAGCAATTCTTATCTACTTACCTAGTTCCATCGCTTCTAGATCCATTCTATTTTAAGATCTTTAGAGATTCTTTTTTCAGTGCACGTAGGGCTGGTTCTACCTCATGCTCAGGGGCGGCCGTCAAATGCCATCTCCTCAAGAGCACAATCACAGTAGCACAGAATTTTCTGCCTTGGAAGGGATTCTCAAAGGTCACTGAGGCCAACTGCAGGGCCTGCCCGGGGCAGCCTCAACAATCACAGCCTGTGCCCAAGAGCAGTGTCCAAACACTTTTGGAGCTCAGTCAGCCTTGGTGCTGTGCCCCCTTCCCTGGGGAGGCTGTTGCAGTGCCCAAGCAGCCTGTGGCTGAAGAAGCTTTTCCTTCTATCCAACCTAAGCCTGCACTGGCACATCTTCCCTGCCATTCTCTTGGCTCTTCTCAGTGGCCCCGGGAGTGAAGAGAGTAGTGCATGGCCTTCTGCTTGCCCTCCTGAGGAAGCTGCTGACTGCTAGAGGGTCCTGCCTAGGACATTCCATGTCAAAAAGGCAGCAATGAGAGCAAAGAGAAAGGAGCTGGGACACAGGAGCTCAGGCTTTGCAATGATGAGGATGAGAAGGAAGGCTACTGACACATCCTTGGCAGAAGGATTTTGAACTGGAGCATTGCTTTGATCTCTTTCAGGTGGAAAGGAGAGGCACAATGAAAAGGAAAGCAAGAGCCCAGATTCAGCCGTGAGTTTTGGCCTAGGGTTAAAGCACAGCAAACTGGAGGAATGGCGAGGAGGAGAACTGCTCTTTCACAGTCAGGCTGGGATTGGTTCAAGCCTGTGGGTGCACAGCAAGGCTCTCTTGACCACTTGCCTTTCTCACCTCCACCTCCTTCTTCCTTTAGACGCATCAATGTTGGCAGCGACTTTCAGGCTGAGCTCCCAGAGATTCAGAGCAAAGCACCAAGTGAGGATGAAGAGCCTGATAGCCTGGACTGGAAGCCCTGGGGGGAGGATGACTCTGACATGGAAAAACCTGACAGAGGTAGCTTTGCTTCCAGCCCTGAGCTACTTGGGTCTTGAAAAGGCTCCTTTTGCCTAAAAAGGCAGCCTTTTGCAGGCTCTGCTTCTCTCCTTGTCTCGCCCATCTTCCCATGTAGAAGTGTTAGAGGCAAGGAGAAAGAGCAAGCACCTTGCTCTCCCAATTGGTCAGGGCCGTTTGCCACTGGAAGAGGGGAGATTGGCCCCCACTTCTTCTTACAGAAGCTGCTTTGAAGGGAGAGCCAGCACTGCGTGGGCCCTTGCTTCAGCTGGCCCTGTCTTTGCTCTCCTTTTCATGCTCTCCAAGCTGCTGTCTTTAGCTGCCGGCCTTTCCTTCTGCCTTGCATGGCAGTCTTTGCCCTTGCTGGCCTCCAGGCTGACTTTCGGTGGGTTTTTTCTTATGCTTGCAGTAAGAGAACTGTTGGACATGGCCAGCTCCCGTGGCATTCCCGGGGCAGCAGCTAACCTGGAGCGCGCCCTGCACTGCCTGCACCAGGCACGCGGCTGCGTTCCGGTAAGAAGCGGCTGTTTGGGCACAGAGAAGAGGGCACAGGGAATGCAGAGGGCCTGGGCACTGGGACAGCCTTTCCTGGCTGCTCTTGGAAGAAGGGTCTTAACAGGGAGCAGAGCACTTGCTGCCTGCTGGGTCTCCTCCAGCTGCGTCAGGGCTGAGCCCAAAGGGCTCCAGCAGGGAGAATCTCCCTCCTGGAGGCGGCAGCGGCAGAAGGTCCTGCTGCCTTGTAAATGGCCTGGAGATCTGGGTTCTCTAAGACCTTAGGAGGGGAAATTCCCAGAAGCCTCAGTCAGCTGAGGCCATTCTGGCTGCAGGAGCAGCAAAATCCTCAGCTTGGTGAGCAAAAGGCCACTCTTGGGGACCAGGATCAAAGGGTTGGACAGCAAAAACTAGGGACTGGGAGCAAATCCCAGTGTTTCACCCACATGGGATAGAGTCGCTTGAATGTCTGGAGAGGCAAAGGAGCTGGAAGGCGGCACCTGTGAATTTTTGGCTCATTTTTAATGTGCTGGGGCGGCTAAAGCCTTTTCCCTCTTGATCATGCAGGAGGCTCTGGAGATGCTGCTCTCAGAGGGGCCTGCAACAGCTCAAGGCCATCCCATGGCTGATTATCATTACGCAGGTAAGCAAAGCAGAGCTTCTTGCGTCCCTGACAGATGCTGCCGGCCCCTTCATTCTTGTGGCAAGGGTTTCTGCTTCAAGAAATTGTGCTTAACACCAGCACAAGGTCTTGTCTCCTCTGCGGCTGGGGAAAGCACCGGCATCTAGTCCTTCAGCTCTACTTGTTTTCCAATCCTTCTCCCCGGGCAATGCCTGCTCTTGTCTTCATGGCCTTCTGAGGGAGCAGACACGTACACCCACGTGAATGACGGCCTGCGACCATTTTCTTTCGGCAGCCAGTGGGATCTACTTGGTGTGGATCAAGGGATCCGTTTCCTACCTGCTGCTTTTTATTGCCAGGCTCTGATAGATGGACACCTGAGGAGAAGGAGTCCTTCCAAAAGGCTTTCCACACCTACGGCAAGGATTTTCATCTCATCCAGAAGCAGGTAAAGAAAGCCACGGGACATTCTTTACCCGAGCAGATCAGCAGCAGGAAAGCTTGCTTATTTCTGGGAACAAGCACTGGGCTTCAGTCTCTCTCTTCTCAAGTACCACGTATCTTCAAGAAGTA
Source organism: Agelaius phoeniceus (assembly GCF_051311805.1). NCBI lineage: Eukaryota > Metazoa > Chordata > Aves > Passeriformes > Icteridae > Agelaius > Agelaius phoeniceus. The sequence continues at coordinate 37,557,405 of NC_135303.1, read as the reverse complement.
AGAAAAGGGGACATCAAAAGCCTGTGTCAAAAGGATGATCCTGCCTCTCCAGCCCTTTTCTCCAAGCTCTTTTGGAAGATGAAGCTTTATTCTGTCAGACTTGTGGCACAGGTCTGCTGCTGCTTCCACAAGACACTGTGCTGGCATAACTGGAGTGAAGTGGGGAAAGACAAACTCTGCTTGTTGTTGATCTGTGCATTGCGTGTATTAGCACCTAGCATCATACAGGGTTTAAGACATTGCATGATGCCTCTCTTTCCCCAGGTTGATTTCATTTTACACCCTACTCCATTTCATTCATGCTTTTACTTCCTAGTTCACTCCATAGTCTACTTTTTCCCCAGTGCACCCGACACCATTTGCGATTCCTTCTTTTTCTCTTCACAACAGATCCAGACTAAGACCGTGGCCCAGTGTGTGGAGTTCTACTACTCCTGGAAAAAGGAGCATAAACTTGCCAGCACTCTTGCTCAGGTGAGGGGCAAGAAAATGGAGAGGTGCCAGGAAGGTCGAGAAACTGGGAGAAGGGGAGAAAAGCTGCTGGCGAGCCATGCCAGACGCCCCTTTGCCAGGATCACATCGTCCCATGCGCTGGGAAAGGCACAGCAGATGCTGCCCGGGCCTTCCTTGTGCTGCTGCCCTGAAGTATGCAATTCTGGAGCCTAACTTTGACCCAAGAAAGCAGTACCGCCACCAAAATGGGCTTTGACTCTCCAGAGACAGGCTTCTCAAGGGCTGGCAGCCTCGTTGACTCCAATCAGACCCCAAATTCCCCACTGCTTGCTGACATCAGCAATCCAGGCTGCCTTTGTGGATATGCTGCAGATTTTCAGGGAGATTTTCTAGCATCCCAGCATAGTCCCCAAGAAGGAGCTGCCAGTGCTGTGGCTCCCCTAAAACGTTCCTTAGCGGCAAAGAGCAATTTGCTTCCCATCATGTGAGAGAGAGAGAGAGAGAGAGAGAGAGAGAGAGGGAGATCATTTTGGGGACTAGAAAATGGCTAAGCATGTGTCTACCCTAATTGGACGTAATTGAAATGCCATTGCCTAGACATTTGTGGAGGAAAAGCAGAGAGAAATAGATGTTAGGCAGAAAGGTAGAAATAAGAAATGTAGAGCTCTAAATAGCCAGGTCTTTCTCCCACCCCTTTGGCCTGTAGAAAAGAGGAGTATTTTCCTCCAAGCTCTGTGTTGGCAGCCCGCCGCAGCCCATTGGCAAAGGCAGCCGTTTTCTCAGCTCTTGAGGCTTTGGAAGGATTTGCTTAGGCCGATAGATTTTTCTGCTGGATGCTCTGATTTCCAGCTTTGTGAGAGGAAGGAAGCATTGATAAGGACTCTTTGATCTCCAGAGTGTGGGCAAAGCAAGGAGGAGGAAAAGCCCTCCCAGAAAGGAGAATGGGGAGACAGGGAAGAGAAGCCGCAAGAGGGCTCGCAGCGCCCAGTGTCCCTGCTGCCAACCGCGCCAGCCGCCCCCTTCGGCGGGAGGCCCCTTTCCCTGCGGGCAGTGCAAACGGTGCGCAAGTTCCTCCTCTTTCTGCTCAAAGCTGCGCCTTTGGACTGAAACGGGCTGACCCTTTTCAAAGGCACCGCAGGGGAAGCTGGGGGCACCTGCAGCATCGCCCCCGGCAGCCGTGCTCAAGCTTAACACCCACCTCAAACCCAAAGAGCTTAGGTAAAACCCAGCCTTCACAATGAAACCTTGCCGTGCCCCAACAAGACACAGTTGATACAAGTAGGAATAGATCCATCAAAGCTTGGTTTGATGCTGCTGATCAAATTCAAAAGAGGACGCAGCAAAAGGAGGAAGACATTTCAAGGCATTGAAAGTAGAACCATCAGACTCATGGTGCTGATCCATTGACAAATGTGCCACTGCCCGACAAGACAGAAATTCATACTCAAACGGAGATCTCGGCACTTGCTTTCATGGTGTGTACTAGCGTCAGCAATGGATGGTTTGTTTCCTATCTTGCAGGGTGTTTGAAAGCATGAAGGAAAGGAACAACCACAGCAGAAGACATCGGCCTCGGAAGGAAGCAGAGCCTCTCCCCAAGAAGAAAAGACTTTGAAATTAGACAACCCTGCAGCTTGTCCAGGGCTAGCAAGAGTTAGGTGTCAACAGGACTCGATAGGAATAGGACTGGTTTTTAAGCTTTTAGTGTAGTTTAAACTTCTACTTAGTTAGTTGACATGATAGGAATCTCCTCAATTTAGTAGTTAAGATCCATTAGTATTATTGGAGATTCATTAGTTTGATTAGATTTCTCAAATAAATTTCAAAGGTTGGGTGTTGTCTATGCTCTGCCTTTTGTCATTTTGCCTTTGTTGAGAGCCAATGGGTCTTTATCATTTAACCAAAGTTTGTTCCATTTTGTCTTTTTGTCTGTATGAAATGACTTTGGCAATGTTTGTTCCATTTGCCTGGTGTTGCAAAGACGGCACTTGCCCTGAGAGTAGAATCTGGGCAGGCGCCACCTCCCCCAGGCCCGGCCCCTTGCTCAGCTGGCAGGACTTCCTGATGTGTGTCTCCTTTACTGCCAGTGAAATACTGCTGGGGCTTCAGCCTTTGATTCCTCAACATCTCAGCTGGGAGTGGAAAGGGAGGCTTTGTTTAATTCACTGAATTGCATCTAGATGAGTGGTCTGGTCTCACCATATTTTCTGGCATAAAGGCAGCGGGTTGAGTCCTTTTTGGAGTCCAGCCAGATAACTTTGTTTCATTTTGGGGGACTGATGGAGCTGACCAGCTTGGAGGACGTTTCTACGCCCTCCGATTCTATCCAATTCCTATCGGCATGCACCACAAAGGCATGGCTAGGTCAGTTTCAGTTTCTCCTGAAAGGACCAGTGTCGCGCTCTGGGCCTCCAGCAATCTCCTTAGCTAAAGCCGAGCGGGTGTGATCATTATCCTCTGACTTGTCACAGCTGGGGCACTTGCGCCAAAGAAGAATCCAAGTCACTCTTTTATGGAGGCCAGCAAATGGCCCTGCCTAGCAAGGCTTTGGTGGCAGGGGCTGTGGAGGGTGGATGGAGAGGGGGCGAGGGAGGGGGCAATTGGCAGGCTGCTTCTGGGAAGCCGAGGCAAGCTTGCCCTTGTCTGATGGAGCCGGTGCAGGTGGGCTTTGGAGGCTACAAAGTATCTGCCTTGCAGTGGGACTTGTTCCAGCTGCCCCCTCAGTTTGCTGGCCAGTGGGTAACATGCAGGCTGGGAAGGAAGCAAGATTGGGACTGAAGCAAGATTTGCTTTTCCTTAAGGACAGGCAGGAAAGCAGCAAAGCTGCCTGGCTTTTGTCATATCGGCGATCTAGGCGTTAAAAGCAATGTGAAGGCCAGCAGTGTGGAAAGGTAATTCTGTTAGTGTTGCTTTCTTAGAGGAATGCCAGAGTCTTTTGGGACAACCACCGAGCTTCTCCAAGGGAGCTGGAAGAGGGATCTAGAAATTCTGCCTGAATGTTTGCTAGAGAATTGCCCGTGTGCTGTCCCTGTGTGTGTGTGTGTGTCCCCCCATCAGTTGGCCTGAAAAAGATCCTGTTTCTCCAAGTTTCAAGGGAGGAGTGATGAGGTGAGAGACCAGCTCAGAGGCCCAAAGGAGGGAAACCATGCAGTGACATTATTGGGCAGCAAAAGGAGAATTGAGAAAGGGGGCAGGATGAATGCCTCCACTTTGAGAGGAAGCTTTGGAGCTGGCTCTGCGCTGGACAACTTGCAAATTCCAGCTCCTCTCAGAGCTGGAGGAGAGCCAGTGGGAGGAGCCCTTCTGGCTCTCCAGGGCAGGAGATGAGGTCTGGGCCCTTGCACAGAGGCAGGCTCCTGTGCACCTTCAGCTGGAGGCACCTTGCAAAGAAGCACTGGGAAGAGCCAGGGCTGTCCCTGCACTGCTTTTGCCCGTCTCATCAGACGACTGAGGAGAAAAGGCCCAATGGGAAGCTTCTCAGAGCAAACTTGCAGCAGAAGGCGGCCCATGCCCCTTTCTGTCCCATGGCTCCCCCGGGGGTTCTAGATGGAATGTTGGGCTGTGCCCATAGCAACCGTCGTTGTCTCCTGCTCCTGCGGCCCTTGCTGGAACGCTGCTGGAGCAGCAGCTGCAGGATCAGCTCCTGGGCTGTCCCTGACCAGCCGCCTTCTGCACTCAGCGCCAGACCCGGCCTCTGCACCGACATCCTGGTCTCCTCGTCTGCCTCCGGGCATCCCCAGAGCACTTGGGAACCGTCCAAGGTAAGAAAATCCCCGTTTGCCCTCAAAGCACTAGCACAGGGGCAGGAGGCTCCAGCTGCCTCTCCCACCAAGCACGACACACAGGCTGCGTGCTCACTTTCCCCAGACGAGCTTCCATGTGAAAGCAGGGTGCAGCTTTTGAAAGAATCATGTTGCCTCCAGGGGAAACACAGACCTTTCCATAGAGGACCTAGAGAGGTGTCCCAGTGCAGTTGCAGATCCTCGTCCACGCATCACCTGATTAAACGTTCTTAGCACCCATTTCAGTCCTCAAACTATCTTGTGCTGACCCCAAAACAAATTGTTCCTGGCTGAGCAGGTCAGGGCTTCAGTGTCAACAAATCCCCTTATGCCCTGACTCTGCTCATACCCGCTCCAAAGCTTCAAACAGCACAATGATGCCACTTCTCCTCTGGCATCCCTGTCGTTCAGGGCATGGAAGCATTTGACTGGGCTTCTCCTCAAACACAGGCTTTCAACTTCAAAAACCATCTGGGATCAGCAATTCTTATCTACTTACCTAGTTCCATCGCTTCTAGATCCATTCTATTTTAAGATCTTTAGAGATTCTTTTTTCAGTGCACGTAGGGCTGGTTCTACCTCATGCTCAGGGGCGGCCGTCAAATGCCATCTCCTCAAGAGCACAATCACAGTAGCACAGAATTTTCTGCCTTGGAAGGGATTCTCAAAGGTCACTGAGGCCAACTGCAGGGCCTGCCCGGGGCAGCCTCAACAATCACAGCCTGTGCCCAAGAGCAGTGTCCAAACACTTTTGGAGCTCAGTCAGCCTTGGTGCTGTGCCCCCTTCCCTGGGGAGGCTGTTGCAGTGCCCAAGCAGCCTGTGGCTGAAGAAGCTTTTCCTTCTATCCAACCTAAGCCTGCACTGGCACATCTTCCCTGCCATTCTCTTGGCTCTTCTCAGTGGCCCCGGGAGTGAAGAGAGTAGTGCATGGCCTTCTGCTTGCCCTCCTGAGGAAGCTGCTGACTGCTAGAGGGTCCTGCCTAGGACATTCCATGTCAAAAAGGCAGCAATGAGAGCAAAGAGAAAGGAGCTGGGACACAGGAGCTCAGGCTTTGCAATGATGAGGATGAGAAGGAAGGCTACTGACACATCCTTGGCAGAAGGATTTTGAACTGGAGCATTGCTTTGATCTCTTTCAGGTGGAAAGGAGAGGCACAATGAAAAGGAAAGCAAGAGCCCAGATTCAGCCGTGAGTTTTGGCCTAGGGTTAAAGGACAGCAAACTGGAGGAATGGCGAGGAGGAGAACTGCTCTTTCAGAGTCAGGCTGGGATTGGTTCAAGCCTGTGGGTGCACAGCAAGGCTCTCTTGACCACTTGCCTTTCTCACCTCCACCTCCTTCTTCCTTTAGACGCATCAATGTTGGCAGCGACTTTCAGGCTGAGCTCCCAGAGATTCAGAGCAAAGCACCAAGTGAGGATGAAGAGCCTGATAGCCTGGACTGGAAGCCCTGGGGGGAGGATGACTCTGACATGGAAAAACCTGACAGAGGTAGCTTTGCTTCCAGCCCTGAGCTACTTGGGTCTTGAAAAGGCTCCTTTTGCCTAAAAAGGCAGCCTTTTGCAGGCTCTGCTTCTCTCCTTGTCTCGCCCATCTTCCCATGTAGAAGTGTTAGAGGCAAGGAGAAAGAGCAAGCACCTTGCTCTCCCAATTGGTCAGGGCCGTTTGCCACTGGAAGAGGGGAGATTGGCCCCCACTTCTTCTTACAGAAGCTGCTTTGAAGGGAGAGCCAGCACTTCGTGGGCCCTTGCTTCAGCTGGCCCTGTCTTTGCTCTCCTTTTCATGCTCTCCAAGCTGCTGTCTTTAGCTGCCGGCCTTTCCTTCTGCCTTGCATGGCAGTCTTTGCCCTTGCTGGCCTCCAGGCTGACTTTCGGTGGGTTTTTTCTTATGCTTGCAGTAAGAGAACTGTTGGACATGGCCAGCTCCCGTGGCATTCCCGGGGCAGCAGCTAACCTGGAGCGCGCCCTGCACTGCCTGCACCAGGCACGCGGCTGCGTTCCGGTAAGAAGCGGCTGTTTGGGCACAGAGAAGAGGGCACAGGGAATGCAGAGGGCCTGGGCACTGGGACAGCCTTTCCTGGCTGCTCTTGGAAGAAGGGTCTTAACAGGGAGCAGAGCACTTGCTGCCTGCTGGGTCTCCTCCAGCTGCGTCAGGGCTGAGCCCAAAGGGCTCCAGCAGGGAGAATCTCCCTCCTGGAGGCGGCAGCGGCAGAAGGTCCTGCTGCCTTGTAAATGGCCTGGAGATCTGGGTTCTCTAAGACCTTAGGAGGGGAAATTCCCAGAAGCCTCAGTCAGCTGAGGCCATTCTGGCTGCAGGAGCAGCAAAATCCTCAGCTTGGTGAGCAAAAGGCCACTCTTGGGGACCAGGATCAAAGGGTTGGACAGCAAAAACTAGGGACTGGGAGCAAATCCCAGTGTTTCACCCACATGGGATAGAGTCGCTTGAATGTCTGGAGAGGCAAAGGAGCTGGAAGGCGGCACCTGTGAATTTTTGGCTCATTTTTAATGTGCTGGGGCGGCTAAAGCCTTTTCCCTCTTGATCATGCAGGAGGCTCTGGAGATGCTGCTCTCAGAGGGGCCTGCAACAGCTCAAGGCCATCCCATGGCTGATTATCATTACGCAGGTAAGCAAAGCAGAGCTTCTTGCGTCCCTGACAGATGCTGCCGGCCCCTTCATTCTTGTGGCAAGGGTTTCTGCTTCAAGAAATTGTGCTTAACACCAGCACAAGGTCTTGTCTCCTCTGCGGCTGGGGAAAGCACCGGCATCTAGTCCTTCAGCTCTACTTGTTTTCCAATCCTTCTCCCCGGGCAATGCCTGCTCTTGTCTTCATGGCCTTCTGAGGGAGCAGACACGTACACCCACGTGAATGACGGCCTGCGACCATTTTCTTTCGGCAGCCAGTGGGATCTACTTGGTGTGGATCAAGGGATCCGTTTCCTACCTGCTGCTTTTTATTGCCAGGCTCTGATAGATGGACACCTGAGGAGAAGGAGTCCTTCCAAAAGGCTTTCCACACCTACGGCAAGGATTTTCATCTCATCCAGAAGCAGGTAAAGAAAGCCACGGGACATTCTTTACCCGAGCAGATCAGCAGCAGGAAAGCTTGCTTATTTCTGGGAACAAGCACTGGGCTTCAGTCTCTCTCTTCTCAAGTACCACGTATCTTCAAGAAGTAAGAAAAGGGGACATCAAAAGCCTGTGTCAAAAGGATGATCCTGCCTCTCCAGCCCTTTTCTCCAAGCTCTTTTGGAAGATGAAGCTTTATTCTGTCAGACTTGTGGCACAGGTCTGCTGCTGCTTCCACAAGACACTGTGCTGGCATAACTGGAGTGAAGTGGGGAAAGACAAACTCTGCTTGTTGTTGATCTGTGCATTGCGTGTATTAGCACCTAGCATCATACAGGGTTTAAGACATTGCATGATGCCTCTCTTTCCACAGGTTGATTTCATTTTACACCCTACTCCATTTCATTCATGCTTTTACTTCCTAGTTCACTCCATAGTCTACTTTTTCCCCAGTGCACCCGACACCATTTGCGATTCCTTCTTTTTCTCTTCACAACAGATCCAGACTAAGACCGTGGCCCAGTGTGTGGAGTTCTACTACTCCTGGAAAAAGGAGCATAAACTTGCCAGCACTCTTGCTCAGGTGAGGGGCAAGAAAATGGAGAGGTGCCAGGAAGGTTGAGAAACTGGGAGAAGGGGAGAAAAGCTGCTGGCGAGCCATGCCAGACGCCCCTTTGCCAGGATCACATCGTCCCATGCGCTGGGAAAGGCACAGCAGATGCTGCCCGGGCCTTCCTTGTGCTGCTGCCCTGAAGTATGCAATTCTGGAGCCTAACTTTGACCCAAGAAAGCAGTACCGCCACCAAAATGGGCTTTGACTCTCCAGAGACAGGCTTCTCAAGGGCTGGCAGCCTCGTTGACTCCAATCAGACCCCAAATTCCCCACTGCTTGCTGACATCAGCAATCCAGGCTGCCTTTGTGGATATGCTGCAGATTTTCAGGGAGATTTTCTAGCATCCCAGCATAGTCCCCAAGAAGGAGCTGCCAGTGCTGTGGCTCCCCTAAAACGTTCCTTAGCGGCAAAGAGCAATTTGCTTCCCATCATGTGAGAGAGAGAGAGAGAGAGAGAGAGAGAGAGAGGGAGATCATTTTGGGGACTAGAAAATGGCTAAGCATGTGTCTACCCTAATTGGACGTAATTGAAATGCCATTGCCTAGACATTTGTGGAGGAAAAGCAGAGAGAAATAGATGTTAGGCAGAAAGGTAGAAATAAGAAATGTAGAGCTCTAAATAGCCAGGTCTTTCTCCCACCCCTTTGGCCTGTAGAAAAGAGGAGTATTTTCCTCCAAGCTCTGTGTTGGCAGCCCGCCGCAGCCCATTGGCAAAGGCAGCCGTTTTCTCAGCTCTTGAGGCTTTGGAAGGATTTGCTTAGGCCGATAGATTTTTCTGCTGGATGCTCTGATTTCCAGCTTTGTGAGAGGAAGGAAGCATTGATAAGGACTCTTTGATCTCCAGAGTGTGGGCAAAGCAAGGAGGAGGAAAAGCCCTCCCAGAAAGGAGAACGGGGAGCCAGGGAAGAGAAGCCGCAAGAGGGCTCGCAGCGCCCAGTGTCCCTGCTGCCAACCGCGCCAGCCGCCCCCTTCGGCGGGAGGCCCCTTTCCCTGCGGGCAGTGCAAACGGTGCGCAAGTTCCTCCTCTTTCTGCTCAAAGCTGCGCCTTTGGACTGAAACGGGCTGACCCTTTTCAAAGGCACCGCAGGGGAAGCTGGGGGCACCTGCAGCATCGCCCCCGGCAGCCGTGCTCAAGCTTAACACCCACCTCAAACCCAAAGAGCTTAGGTAAAACCCAGCCTTCACAATGAAACCTTGCCGTGCCCCAACAAGACACAGTTGATACAAGTAGGAATAGATCCATCAAAGCTTGGTTTGATGCTGCTGATCAAATTCAAAAGAGGACGCAGCAAAAGGAGGAAGACATTTCAAGGCATTGAAAGTAGAACCATCAGACTCATGGTGCTGATCCATTGACAAATGTGCCACTGCCCGACAAGACAGAAATTCATACTCAAACGGAGATCTCGGCACTTGCTTTCATGGTGTGTACTAGCGTCAGCAATGGATGGTTTGTTTCCTATCTTGCAGGGTGTTTGAAAGCATGAAGGAAAGGAACAACCACAGCAGAAGACATCGGCCTCGGAAGGAAGCAGAGCCTCTCCCCAAGAAGAAAAGACTTTGAAATTAGACAACCCTGCAGCTTGTCCAGGGCTAGCAAGAGTTAGGTGTCAACAGGACTCGATAGGAATAGGACTGGTTTTTAAGCTTTTAGTGTAGTTTAAACTTCTACTTAGTTAGTTGACATGATAGGAATCTCCTCAATTTAGTAGTTAAGATCCATTAGTATTATTGGAGATTCATTAGTTTGATTAGATTTCTCAAATAAATTTCAAAGGTTGGGTGTTGTCTATGCTCTGCCTTTTGTCATTTTGCCTTTGTTGAGAGCCAATGGGTCTTTATCATTTAACCAAAGTTTGTTCCATTTTGTCTTTTTGTCTGTATGAAATGACTTTGGCAATGTTTGTTCCATTTGCCTGGTGTTGCAAAGACGGCACTTGCCCTGAGAGTAGAATCTGGGCAGGCGCCACCTCCCCCAGGCCCGGCCCCTTGCTCAGCTGGCAGGACTTCCTGATGTGTGTCTCCTTTACTGCCAGTGAAATACTGCTGGGGCTTCAGCCTTTGATTCCTCAACATCTCAGCTGGGAGTGGAAAGGGAGGCTTTGTTTAATTCACTGAATTGCATCTAGATGAGTGGTCTGGTCTCACCATATTTTCTGGCATAAAGGCAGCGGGTTGAGTCCTTTTTGGAGTCCAGCCAGATAACTTTGTTTCATTTTGGGGGACTGATGGAGCTGACCAGCTTGGAGGACGTTTCTACGCCCTCCGATTCTATCCAATTCCTATCGGCATGCACCACAAAGGCATGGCTAGGTCAGTTTCAGTTTCTCCTGAAAGGACCAGTGTCGCGCTCTGGGCCTCCAGCAATCTCCTTAGCTAAAGCCGAGCGGGTGTGATCATTATCCTCTGACTTGTCACAGCTGGGGCACTTGCGCCAAAGAAGAATCCAAGTCACTCTTTTATGGAGGCCAGCAAATGGCCCTGCCTAGCAAGGCTTTGGTGGCAGGGGCTGTGGAGGGTGGATGGAGAGGGGGCGAGGGAGGGGGCAATTGGCAGGCTGCTTCTGGGAAGCCGAGGCAAGCTTGCCCTTGTCTGATGGAGCCGGTGCAGGTGGGCTTTGGAGGCTACAAAGTATCTGCCTTGCAGTGGGACTTGTTCCAGCTGCCCCCTCAGTTTGCTGGCCAGTGGGTAACATGCAGGCTGGGAAGGAAGCAAGATTGGGACTGAAGCAAGATTTGCTTTTCCTTAAGGACAGGCAGGAAAGCAGCAAAGCTGCCTGGCTTTTGTCATATCAGCGATCTAGGCGTTAAAAGCAATGTGAAGGCCAGCAGTGTGGAAAGGTAATTCTGTTAGTGTTGCTTTCTTAGAGGAATGCCAGAGTCTTTTGGGACAACCACCGAGCTTCTCCAAGGGAGCTGGAAGAGGGATCTAGAAATTCTGCCTGAATGTTTGCTAGAGAATTGCCCGTGTGCTGTCCCTGTGTGTGTGTGTGTGTCCCCCCATCAGTTGGCCTGAAAAAGATCCTGTTTCTCCAAGTTTCAAGGGAGGAGTGATGAGGTGAGAGACCAGCTCAGAGGCCCAAAGGAGGGAAACCATGCAGTGACATTATTGGGCAGCAAAAGGAGAATTGAGAAAGGGGGCAGGATGAATGCCTCCACTTTGAGAGGAAGCTTTGGAGCTGGCTCTGCGCTGGACAACTTGCAAATTCCAGCTCCTCTCAGAGCTGGAGGAGAGCCAGTGGGAGGAGCCCTTCTGGCTCTCCAGGGCAGGAGATGAGGTCTGGGCCCTTGCACAGAGGCAGGCTCCTGTGCACCTTCAGCTGGAGGCACCTTGCAAAGAAGCACCGGGAAGAGCCAGGGCTGTCCCTGCACTGCTTTTGCCCGTCTCATCAGACGACTGAGGAGAAAAGGCCCAATGGGAAGCTTCTCAGAGCAAACTTGCAGCAGAAGGCGGCCCATGCCCCTTTCTGTCCCATGGCTCCCCCGGGGGTTCTAGATGGAATGTTGGGCTGTGCCCATAGCAACCGTCGTTGTCTCCTGCTCCTGCGGCCCTTGCTGGAACGCTGCTGGAGCAGCAGCTGCAGGATCAGCTCCTGGGCTGTCCCTGACCAGCCGCCTTCTGCACTCAGCGCCAGACCCGGCCTCTGCACCGACATCCTGGTCTCCTCGTCTGCCTCTGGGCATCCCCAGAGCACTTGGGAACCGTCCAAGGTAAGAAAATCCCCGTTTGCCCTCAACGCACTAGCACAGGGGCAGGAGGCTCCAGCTGCCTCTCCCACCAAGCACGACACACAGGCTGCGTGCTCACTTTCCCCAGACGAGCTTCCATGTGAAAGCAGGGTGCAGCTTTTGAAAGAATCATGTTGCCTCCAGGGGAAACACAGACCTTTCCATAGAGGACCTAGAGAGGTGTCCCAGTGCAGTTGCAGATCCTCGTCCACGCATCACCTGATTAAACGTTCTTAGCACCCATTTCAGTCCTCAAACTATCTTGTGCTGACCCCAAAACAAATTGTTCCTGGCTGAGCAGGTCAGGGCTTCAGTGTCAACAAATCCCCTTATGCCCTGACTCTGCTCATACCCGCTCCAAAGCTTCAAACAGCACAATGATGCCACTTCTCCTCTGGCATCCCTGTCGTTCAGGGCATGGAAGCATTTGACTGGGCTTCTCCTCAAACACAGGCTTTCAACTTCAAAAACCATCTGGGATCAGCAATTCTTATCTACTTACCTAGTTCCATCGCTTCTAGATCCATTCTATTTTAAGATCTTTAGAGATTCTTTTTTCAGTGCACGTAGGGCTGGTTCTACCTCATGCTCAGGGGCGGCCGTCAAATGCCATCTCCTCAAGAGCACAATCACAGTAGCACAGAATTTTCTGCCTTGGAAGGGATTCTCAAAGGTCACTGAGGCCAACTGCAGGGCCTGCCCGGGGCAGCCTCAACAATCACAGCCTGTGCCCAAGAGCAGTGTCCAAACACTTTTGGAGCTCAGTCAGCCTTGGTGCTGTGCCCCCTTCCCTGGGGAGGCTGTTGCAGTGCCCAAGCAGCCTGTGGCTGAAGAAGCTTTTCCTTCGATCCAACCTAAGCCTGCACTGGCACATCTTCCCTGCCATTCTCTTGGCTCTTCTCAGTGGCCCCGGGAGTGAAGAGAGTAGTGCATGGCCTTCTGCTTGCCCTCCTGAGGAAGCTGCTGACTGCTAGAGGGTCCTGCCTAGGACATTCCATGTCAAAAAGGCAGCAATGAGAGCAAAGAGAAAGGAGCTGGGACACAGGAGCTCAGGCTTTGCAATGATGAGGATGAGAAGGAAGGCTACTGACACATCCTTGGCAGAAGGATTTTGAACTGGAGCATTGCTTTGATCTCTTTCAGGTGGAAAGGAGAGGCACAATGAAAAGGAAAGCAAGAGCCCAGATTCAGCCGTGAGTTTTGGCCTAGGGTTAAAGCACAGCAAACTGGAGGAATGGCGAGGAGGAGAACTGCTCTTTCACAGTCAGGCTGGGATTGGTTCAAGCCTGTGGGTGCACAGCAAGGCTCTCTTGACCACTTGCCTTTCTCACCTCCACCTCCTTCTTCCTTTAGACGCATCAATGTTGGCAGCGACTTTCAGGCTGAGCTCCCAGAGCTGCAGAGCAGAGCACCAAGTGAGGATGAAGAGCCTGCAAGCCTGGTCTGGAAGCCCTGGGGGGAGGATGACTCTGACATGGAAAAACCTGACAGAGGTAGCTTTGCTTCCAGCCCTGAGCTACTTGGGTCTTGAAAAGGCTCCTTTTGCCTAAAAAGGCAGCCTTTTGCAGGCTCTGCTTCTCTCCTTGTCTCGCCCATCTTCCCATGTAGAAGTGTTAGAGGCAAGGAGAAAGAGCAAGCACCTTGCTCTCCCAATTGGTCAGGGCCGTTTGCCACTGGAAGAGGGGAGATTGGCCCCCACTTCTTCTTACAGAAGCTGCTTTGGAGGGAGAGCCAGCACTGCGTGGGCCCTTGCTTCAGCTGGCCCTGTCTTTGCTCTCCTTTTCATGCTCTCCAAGCTGCTGTCTTTAGCTGCCGGCCTTTCCTTCTGCCTTGCATGGCAGTCTTTGCCCTTGCTGGCCTCCAGGCTGACTTTCGGTGGGTTTTTTCTTATGCTTGCAGTAAGAGAACTGTTGGACATGGCCAGCTCCCGTGGCATTCCCGGGGCAGCAGCTAACCTGGAGCGCGCCCTGCACTGCCTGCACCAGGCACGCGGCAGCGTTCCGGTAAGAAGCGGCTGTTTGGGCACAGAGAAGAGGGCACAGGGAATGCAGAGGGCCTGGGCACTGGGACAGCCTTTCCTGGCTGCTCTTGGAAGAAGGGTCTTAACAGGGAGCAGAGCACTTGCTGCCTGCTGGGTCTCCTCCAGCTGCGTCAGGGCTGAGCCCAAAGGGCTCCAGCAGGGAGAATCTCCCTCCTGGAGGCGGCAGCGGCAGAAGGTCCTGCTGCCTTGTAAATGGCCTGGAGATCTGGGTTCTCTAAGACCTTAGGAGGGGAAATTCCCAGAAGCCTCAGTCAGCTGAGGCCATTCTGGCTGCAGGAGCAGCAAAATCCTCAGCTTGGTGAGCAAAAGGCCACTCTTGGGGACCAGGATCAAAGGGTTGGACAGCAAAAACTAGGGACTGGGAGCAAATGACAGTGTTCCACCCACATGGGATAGAGTCGCTTGAATGTCTGGAGAGGCAAAGGAGCTGGAAGGCGGCACCTGTGTTTTTTTGGCTCATTTTTAATGTGCTGGGGCGGCTAAAGCCTTTTCCCTCTTGATCTTGCAGGAGGCTCTGGAGATGCTGCTCTCAGAGGGGCCTGCAACACCTCAAGGCCATCCCATGGCTGATTATCATTACGCAGGTAAGCAAAGCAGAGCTTCTTGCGTCCCTGACAGATGCTGCCGTCCCCTTCATTCTTGTGGCAAGGGTTTCTGCTTCAAGAAATTGTGCTTAACACCAGCACAAGGTCTTGTCTCCTCTGCGGCTGGGGAAAGCACCAGCATCTAGTCCTTCAGCTTTACTTCTTTTCCAATCCTTCTCCCCGGGCAATGCCTGCTCTTGTCTTCATGACCTTCTGAGGGAGCAGACACGTACACACACGTGAATGACGGCCTGCGACCATTTTCTTTCGGCAGCCAGTGGGATCTACTTGGTGTGGATCAAGGGATCCCTTTACTACCCGCTGCTTTTTATTGCCAGGCTCTGATAGATGGACACCTGAGGAGAAGGAGTCCTTCCAAAAGGCTTTCCACACCTACGGCAAGGATTTTCATCTCATCCAGAAGCAGGTAAAGAAAGCCACGGGACATTCTTTACCCGAGCAGATCAGCAGCAGGAAAGCTTGCTTATTTCTGGGAACAAGCACTGGGCTTCAGTCTCTCTCTTCTCAAGTACCACGTATCTTCAAGAAGTAAGAAAAGGGGACATCAAAAGCCTGTGTCAAAAGGATGATCCTGCCTCTCCAGCCCTTTTCTCCAAGCTCTTTTGGAAGATGAAGCTTTATTCTGTCAGACTTGTGGCACAGGTCTGCTGCTGCTTCCACAAGACACTGTGCTGGCATAACTGGAGTGAAGTGGGGAAAGACAAACTGTGCTTGTTGTTGATCTGTGCATTGCGTGTATTAGCACCTAGCATCATACAGGGTTTAAGACATTGCATGATGCCTCTCTTTCCCCAGGTTGATTTCATTTTACACCCTACTCCATTTCATTCATGCTTTTACTTCCTAGTTCACTCCATAGTCTACTTTTTCCCCAGTGCACCCGACACCATTTGCGATTCCTTCTTTTTCTCTTCACAACAGATCCAGACTAAGACCGTGGCCCAGTGTGTGGAGTTCTACTACTCCTGGAAAAAGGAGCATAAACTTGCCAGCACTCTTGCTCAGGTGAGGGGCAAGAAAATGGAGAGGTGCCAGGAAGGTTGAGAAACTGGGAGAAGGGGAGAAAAGCTGCTGGCGAGCCATGCCAGACGCCCCTTTGCCAGGATCACATCGTCCCATGCGCTGGGAAAGGCACAGCAGATGCTGCCCGGGCCTTCCTTGTGCTGCTGCCCTGAAGTATGCAATTCTGGAGCCTAACTTTGACCCAAGAAAGCAGTACCGCCACCAAAATGGGCTTTGACTCTCCAGAGACAGGCTTCTCAAGGGCTGGCAGCCTCGTTGACTCCAATCAGACCCCAAATTCCCCACTGCTTGCTGACATCAGCAATCCAGGCTGCCTTTGTGGATATGCTGCAGATTTTCAGGGAGATTTTCTAGCATCCCAGCATACTCCCCAAGAAGGAGCTGCCAGTGCTGTGGCTCCCCTAAAACGTTCCTTAGTGGCAAAGAGCAATTTGCTTCCCATCATGTGAGAGAGAGAGAGAGAGAGAGAGAGTGAGATCATTTTGGGGACTAGAAAATGGCTAAGCATGTGTCTACCCTAATTGGACTGAATTGAAATGCCATTGCCTAGACATTTGTGGAGGAAAAGCAGAGAGAAATAGATGTTAGGCAGAAAGGTAGAAATAAGAAATGTAGAGCTCTAAATAGCCAGGTCTTTCTCCCACCCCTTTGGCCTGTAGAAAAGAGGAGTATTTTCCTCCAAGCTCTGTGTTGGCAGCCCGCCGCAGCCCATTGGCAAAGGCAGCCGTTTTCTCAGCTCTTGAGGCTTTGGAAGGATTTGCTTAGGCCGATCGATTTTTCTGCTGGATGCTCTGATTTCCAGCTTTGTGAGAGGAAGGAAGCATTGATAAGGACTCTTTGATCTCCAGAGTGTGGGCAAAGCAAGGAGGAGGAAAAGCCCTCCCAGAAAGGAGAACGGGGAGCCAGGGAAGAGAAGCCGCAAGAGGGCTCGCAGCGCCCAGTGTCCCTGCTGCCAACCGCGCCAGCCGCCCCCTTCGGCGGGAGGCCCCTTTCCCTGCGGGCAGTGCAAACGGTGCGCAAGTTCCTCCTCTTTCTGCTCAAAGCTGCGCCTTTGGACTGAAACGGGCTGACCCTTTTCAAAGGCACCGCAGGGGAAGCTGGGGGCACCTGCAGCATTGCCCCCGGCAGCCGTGCTCAAGCTTAACACCCACCTCAAACCCAAAGAGCTTAGGTAAAACCCAGCCTTCACAATGAAACCTTGCCGTGCCCCAACAAGACACAGTTGATACAAGTAGGAATAGATCCATCAAAGCTTGGTTTGATGCTGCTGATCAAATTCAAAAGAGGACGCAGCAAAAGGAGGAAGACATTTCAAGGCATTGAAAGTAGAACCATCAGACTCATGGTGCTGATCCATTGACAAATGTGCCACTGCCTGACAAGACAGAAATTCATACTCAAACGGAGATCTCGGCACTTGCTTTCATGGTGTGTACTAGCGTCAGCAATGGATGGTTTGTTTCCTATCTTGCAGGGTGTTTGAAAGCATGAAGGAAAGGAACAACCACAGCAGAAGACATCGGCCTCGGAAGGAAGCAGAGCCTCTCCCCAAGAAGAAAAGACTTTGAAATTAGACAACCCTGCAGCTTGTCCAGGGCTAGCAAGAGTTAGGTGTCAACAGGACTCGATAGGAATAGGACTGGTTTTTAAGCTTTTAGTGTAGTTTAAACTTCTACTTAGTTAGTTGACATGATAGGAATCTCCTCAATTTAGTAGTTAAGATCCATTAGTATTATTGGAGATTCATTAGTTTGATTAGATTTCTCAAATAAATTTCAAAGGTTGGGTGTTGTCTATGCTCTGCCTTTTGTCATTTTGCCTTTGTTGAGAGCCAATGGGTCTTTATCATTTAACCAAAGTTTGTTCCATTTTGTCTTTTTGTCTGTATGAAATGACTTTGGCAATGTTTGTTCCATTTGCCTGGTGTTGCAAAGACGGCACTTGCCCTGAGAGTAGAATCTGGGCAGGCGCCACCTCCCCCAGGCCCGGCCCCTTGCTCAGCTGGCAGGACTTCCTGATGTGTGTCTCCTTTACTGCCAGTGAAATACTGCTGGGGCTTCAGCCTTTGATTCCTCAACATCTCAGCTGGGAGTGGAAAGGGAGGCTTTGTTTAATTCACTGAATTGCATCTAGATGAGTGGTCTGGTCTCACCATATTTTCTGGCATAAAGGCAGCGGGTTGAGTCCTTTTTGGAGTCCAGCCAGATAACTTTGTTTCATTTTGGGGGACTGATGGAGCTGACCAGCTTGGAGGACGTTTCTACGCCCTCCGATTCTATCCAATTCCTATCGGCATGCACCACAAAGGCATGGCTAGGTCAGTTTCAGTTTCTCCTGAAAGGACCAGTGTCGCGCTCTGGGCCTCCAGCAATCTCCTTAGCTAAAGCCGAGCGGGTGTGATCATTATCCTCTGACTTGTCACAGCTGGGGCACTTGCGCCAAAGAAGAATCCAAGTCACTCTTTTATGGAGGCCAGCAAATGGCCCTGCCTAGCAAGGCTTTGGTGGCAGGGGCTGTGGAGGGTGGATGGAGAGGGGGCGAGGGAGGGGGCAATTGGCAGGCTGCTTCTGGGAAGCCGAGGCAAGCTTGCCCTTGTCTGATGGAGCCGGTGCAGGTGGGCTTTGGAGGCTACAAAGTATCTGCCTTGCAGTGGGACTTGTTCCAGCTGCCCCCTCAGTTTGCTGGCCAGTGGGTAACATGCAGGCTGGGAAGGAAGCAAGATTGGGACTGAAGCAAGATTTGCTTTTCCTTAAGGACAGGCAGGAAAGCAGCAAAGCTGCCTGGCTTTTGTCATATCGGCGATCTAGGCGTTAAAAGCAATGTGAAGGCCAGCAGTGTGGAAAGGTAATTCTGTTAGTGTTGCTTTCTTAGAGGAATGCCAGAGTCTTTTGGGACAACCACCGAGCTTCTCCAAGGGAGCTGGAAGAGGGATCTAGAAATTCTGCCTGAATGTTTGCTAGAGAATTGCCCGTGTGCTGTCCCTGTGTGTGTGTGTGTGTCCCCCCATCAGTTGGCCTGAAAAAGATCCTGTTTCTCCAAGTTTCAAGGGAGGAGTGATGAGGTGAGAGACCAGCTCAGAGGCCCAAAGGAGGGAAACCATGCAGTGACATTATTGGGCAGCAAAAGGAGAATTGAGAAAGGGGGCAGGATGAATGCCTCCACTTTGAGAGGAAGCTTTGGAGCTGGCTCTGCGCTGGACAACTTGCAAATTCCAGCTCCTCTCAGAGCTGGAGGAGAGCCAGTGGGAGGAGCCCTTCTGGCTCTCCAGGGCAGGAGATGAGGTCTGGGCCCTTGCACAGAGGCAGGCTCCTGTGCACCTTCAGCTGGAGGCACCTTGCAAAGAAGCACTGGGAAGAGCCAGGGCTGTCCCTGCACTGCTTTTGCCCGTCTCATCAGACGACTGAGGAGAAAAGGCCCAATGGGAAGCTTCTCAGAGCAAACTTGCAGCAGAAGGCGGCCCATGCCCCTTTCTGTCCCATGGCTCCCCCGGGGGTTCTAGATGGAATGTTGGGCTGTGCCCATAGCAACCGTCGTTGTCTCCTGCTCCTGCGGCCCTTGCTGGAACGCTGCTGGAGCAGCAGCTGCAGGATCAGCTCCTGGGCTGTCCCTGAGCAGCCGCCTTCTGCACTCAGCGCCAGACCCGGCCTCTGCACCGACATCCTGGTCTCCTCGTCTGCCTCCGGGCATCCCCAGAGCACTTGGGAACCGTCCAAGGTAAGAAAATCCCCGTTTGCCCTCAAAGCACTAGCACAGGGGCAGGAGGCTCCAGCTGCCTCTCCCACCAAGCACGACACACAGGCTGCGTGCTCACTTTCCCCAGACGAGCTTCCATGTGAAAGCAGGGTGCAGCTTTTGAAAGAATCATGTTGCCTCCAGGGGAAACACAGACCTTTCCATAGAGGACCTAGAGAGGTGTCCCAGTGCAGTTGCAGATCCTCGTCCACGCATCACCTGATTAAACGTTCTTAGCACCCATTTCAGTCCTCAAACTATCTTGTGCTGACCCCAAAACAAATTGTTCCTGGCTGAGCAGGTCAGGGCTTCAGTGTCAACAAATCCCCTTATGCCCTGACTCTGCTCATACCCGCTCCAAAGCTTCAAACAGCACAATGATGCCACTTCTCCTCTGGCATCCCTGTCGTTCAGGGCATGGAAGCATTTGACTGGGCTTCTCCTCAAACACAGGCTTTCAACTTCAAAAACCATCTGGGATCAGCAATTCTTATCTACTTACCTAGTTCCATCGCTTCTAGATCCATTCTATTTTAAGATCTTTAGAGATTCTTTTTTCAGTGCACGTAGGGCTGGTTCTACCTCATGCTCAGGGGCGGCCGTCAAATGCCATCTCCTCAAGAGCACAATCACAGTAGCACAGAATTTTCTGCCTTGGAAGGGATTCTCAAAGGTCACTGAGGCCAACTGCAGGGCCTGCCCGGGGCAGCCTCAACAATCACAGCCTGTGCCCAAGAGCAGTGTCCAAACACTTTTGGAGCTCAGTCAGCCTTGGTGCTGTGCCCCCTTCCCTGGGGAGGCTGTTGCAGTGCCCAAGCAGCCTGTGGCTGAAGAAGCTTTTCCTTCTATCCAACCTAAGCCTGCACTGGCACATCTTCCCTGCCATTCTCTTGGCTCTTCTCAGTGGCCCCGGGAGTGAAGAGAGTAGTGCATGGCCTTCTGCTTGCCCTCCTGAGGAAGCTGCTGACTGCTAGAGGGTCCTGCCTAGGACATTCCATGTCAAAAAGGCAGCAATGAGAGCAAAGAGAAAGGAGCTGGGACACAGGAGCTCAGGCTTTGCAATGATGAGGATGAGAAGGAAGGCTACTGACACATCCTTGGCAGAAGGATTTTGAACTGGAGCATTGCTTTGATCTCTTTCAGGTGGAAAGGAGAGGCACAATGAAAAGGAAAGCAAGAGCCCAGATTCAGCCGTGAGTTTTGGCCTAGGGTTAAAGCACAGCAAACTGGAGGAATGGCGAGGAGGAGAACTGCTCTTTCACAGTCAGGCTGGGATTGGTTCAAGCCTGTGGGTGCACAGCAAGGCTCTCTTGACCACTTGCCTTTCTCACCTCCACCTCCTTCTTCCTTTAGACGCATCAATGTTGGCAGCGACTTTCAGGCTGAGCTCCCAGAGATGCAGAGCAAAGCACCAAGTGAGGATGAAGAGCCTGCAAGCCTGGTCTGGAAGCCCTGGGGGGAGGATGACTCTGACATGGAAAAACCTGACAGAGGTAGCTTTGCTTCCAGCCCTGAGCTACTTGGGTCTTGAAAAGGCTCCTTTTGCCTAAAAAGGCAGCCTTTTGCAGGCTCTGCTTCTCTCCTTGTCTCGCCCATCTTCCCATGTAGAAGTGTTAGAGGCAAGGAGAAAGAGCAAGCACCTTGCTCTCCCAATTGGTCAGGGCCGTTTGCCACTGGAAGAGGGGAGATTGGCCCCCACTTCTTCTTACAGAAGCTGCTTTGGAGGGAGAGCCAGCACTGCGTGGGCCCTTGCTTCAGCTGGCCCTGTCTTTGCTCTCCTTTTCATGCTCTCCAAGCTGCTGTCTTTAGCTGCCGGCCTTTCCTTCTGCCTTGCATGGCAGTCTTTGCCCTTGCTGGCCTCCAGGCTGACTTTCGGTGGGTTTTTTCTTATGCTTGCAGTAAGAGAACTGTTGGACATGGCCAGCTCCCGTGGCATTCCCGGGGCAGCAGCTAACCTGGAGCGCGCCCTGCACTGCCTGCACCAGGCACGCGGCAGCGTTCCGGTAAGAAGCGGCTGTTTGGGCACAGAGAAGAGGGCACAGGGAATGCAGAGGGCCTGGGCACTGGGACAGCCTTTCCTGGCTGCTCTTGGAAGAAGGGTCTTAACAGGGAGCAGAGCACTTGCTGCCTGCTGGGTCTCCTCCAGCTGCGTCAGGGCTGAGCCCAAAGGGCTCCAGCAGGGAGAATCTCCCTCCTGGAGGCGGCAGCGGCAGAAGGTCCTGCTGCCTTGTAAATGGCCTGGAGATCTGGGTTCTCTAAGACCTTAGGAGGGGAAATTCCCAGAAGCCTCAGTCAGCTGAGGCCATTCTGGCTGCAGGAGCAGCAAAATCCTCAGCTTGGTGAGCAAAAGGCCACTCTTGGGGACCAGGATCAAAGGGTTGGACAGCAAAAACTAGGGACTGGGAGCAAATGACAGTGTTCCACCCACATGGGATAGAGTCGCTTGAATGTCTGGAGAGGCAAAGGAGCTGGAAGGCGGCACCTGTGTTTTTTTGGCTCATTTTTAATGTGCTGGGGCGGCTAAAGCCTTTTCCCTCTTGATCTTGCAGGAGGCTCTGGAGATGCTGCTCTCAGAGGGGCCTGCAACACCTCAAGGCCATCCCATGGCTGATTATCATTACGCAGGTAAGCAAAGCAGAGCTTCTTGCGTCCCTGACAGATGCTGCCGTCCCCTTCATTCTTGTGGCAAGGGTTTCTGCTTCAAGAAATTGTGCTTAACACCAGCACAAGGTCTTGTCTCCTCTGCGGCTGGGGAAAGCACCAGCATCTAGTCCTTCAGCTTTACTTCTTTTCCAATCCTTCTCCCCGGGCAATGCCTGCTCTTGTCTTCATGACCTTCTGAGGGAGCAGACACGTACACACACGTGAATGACGGCCTGCGACCATTTTCTTTCGGCAGCCAGTGGGATCTACTTGGTGTGGATCAAGGGATCCCTTTACTAGCCGCTGCTTTTTATTGCCAGGCTCTGATAGATGGACACCTGAGGAGAAGGAGTCCTTCCAAAAGGCTTTCCACACCTACGGCAAGGATTTTCATCTCATCCAGAAGCAGGTAAAGAAAGCCACGGGACATTCTTTACCCGAGCAGATCAGCAGCAGGAAAGCTTGCTTATTTCTGGGAACAAGCACTGGGCTTCAGTCTCTCTCTTCTCAAGTACCACGTATCTTCAAGAAGTAAGAAAAGGGGACATCAAAAGCCTGTGTCAAAAGGATGATCCTGCCTCTCCAGCCCTTTTCTCCAAGCTCTTTTGGAAGATGAAGCTTTATTCTGTCAGACTTGTGGCACAGGTCTGCTGCTGCTTCCACAAGACACTGTGCTGGCATAACTGGAGTGAAGTGGGGAAAGACAAACTGTGCTTGTTGTTGATCTGTGCATTGCGTGTATTAGCACCTAGCATCATACAGGGTTTAAGACATTGCATGATGCCTCTCTTTCCCCAGGTTGATTTCATTTTACACCCTACTCCATTTCATTCATGCTTTTACTTCCTAGTTCACTCCATAGTCTACTTTTTCCCCAGTGCACCCGACACCATTTGCGATTCCTTCTTTTTCTCTTCACAACAGATCCAGACTAAGACCGTGGCCCAGTGTGTGGAGTTCTACTACTCCTGGAAAAAGGAGCATAAACTTGCCAGCACTCTTGCTCAGGTGAGGGGCAAGAAAATGGAGAGGTGCCAGGAAGGTTGAGAAACTGGGAGAAGGGGAGAAAAGCTGCTGGCGAGCCATGCCAGACGCCCCTTTGCCAGGATCACATCGTCCCATGCGCTGGGAAAGGCACAGCAGATGCTGCCCGGGCCTTCCTTGTGCTGCTGCCCTGAAGTATGCAATTCTGGAGCCTAACTTTGACCCAAGAAAGCAGTACCGCCACCAAAATGGGCTTTGACTCTCCAGAGACAGGCTTCTCAAGGGCTGGCAGCCTCGTTGACTCCAATCAGACCCCAAATTCCCCACTGCTTGCTGACATCAGCAATCCAGGCTGCCTTTGTGGATATGCTGCAGATTTTCAGGGAGATTTTCTAGCATCCCAGCATACTCCCCAAGAAGGAGCTGCCAGTGCTGTGGCTCCCCTAAAACGTTCCTTAGCGGCAAAGAGCAATTTGCTTCCCATCATGTGAGAGAGAGAGAGAGAGAGAGAGAGGGAGATCATTTTGGGGACTAGAAAATGGCTAAGCATGTGTCTACCCTAATTGGACGTAATTGAAATGCCATTGCCTAGACATTTGTGGAGGAAAAGCAGAGAGAAATAGATGTTAGGCAGAAAGGTAGAAATAAGAAATGTAGAGCTCTAAATAGCCAGGTCTTTCTCCCACCCCTTTGGCCTGTAGAAAAGAGGAGTATTTTCCTCCAAGCTCTGTGTTGGCAGCCCGCCGCAGCCCATTGGCAAAGGCAGCTGTTTTCTCAGCTCTTGAGGCTTTGGAAGGATTTGCTTAGGCCGATCGATTTTTCTGCTGGATGCTCTGATTTCCAGCTTTGTGAGAGGAAGGAAGCATTGATAAGGACTCTTTGATCTCCAGAGTGTGGGCAAAGCAAGGAGGAGCAAAAGCCCTCCCAGAAAGGAGAACGGGGAGACAGGGAAGAGAAGCCGCAAGAGGGCTCGCAGCGCCCAGTGTCCCTGCTGCCAACCGCGCCAGCCGCCCCCTTCGGCGGGAGGCCCCTTTCCCTGCGGGCAGTGCAAACGGTGCGCAAGTTCCTCCTCTTTCTGCTCAAAGCTGCGCCTTTGGACTGAAACGGGCTGACCCTTTTCAAAGGCACCGCAGGGGAAGCTGGGGGCACCTGCAGCATCGCCCCCGGCAGCCGTGCTCAAGCTTAACACCCACCTCAAACCCAAAGAGCTTAGGTAAAACCCAGCCTTCACAATGAAACCTTGCCGTGCCCCAACAAGACACAGTTGATACAAGTAGGAATAGATCCATCAAAGCTTGGTTTGATGCTGCTGATCAAATTCAAAAGAGGACGCAGCAAAAGGAGGAAGACATTTCAAGGCATTGAAAGTAGAACCATCAGACTCATGGTGCTGATCCATTGACAAATGTGCCACTGCCCGACAAGACAGAAATTCATACTCAAACGGAGATCTCGGCACTTGCTTTCATGGTGTGTACTAGCGTCAGCAATGGATGGTTTGTTTCCTATCTTGCAGGGTGTTTGAAAGCATGAAGGAAAGGAACAACCACAGCAGAAGACATCGGCCTCGGAAGGAAGCAGAGCCTCTCCCCAAGAAGAAAAGACTTTGAAATTAGACAACCCTGCAGCTTGTCCAGGGCTAGCAAGAGTTAGGTGTCAACAGGACTCGATAGGAATAGGACTGGTTTTTAAGCTTTTAGTGTAGTTTAAACTTCTACTTAGTTAGTTGACATGATAGGAATCTCCTCAATTTAGTAGTTAAGATCCATTAGTATTATTGGAGATTCATTAGTTTGATTAGATTTCTCAAATAAATTTCAAAGGTTGGGTGTTGTCTATGCTCTGCCTTTTGTCATTTTGCCTTTGTTGAGAGCCAATGGGTCTTTATCATTTAACCAAAGTTTGTTCCATTTTGTCTTTTTGTCTGTATGAAATGACTTTGGCAATGTTTGTTCCATTTGCCTGGTGTTGCAAAGACGGCACTTGCCCTGAGAGTAGAATCTGGGCAGGCGCCACCTCCCCCAGGCCCGGCCCCTTGCTCAGCTGGCAGGACTTCCTGATGTGTGTCTCCTTTACTGCCAGTGAAATACTGCTGGGGCTTCAGCCTTTGATTCCTCAACATCTCAGCTGGGAGTGGAAAGGGAGGCTTTGTTTAATTCACTGAATTGCATCTAGATGAGTGGTCTGGTCTCACCATATTTTCTGGCATAAAGGCAGCGGGTTGAGTCCTTTTTGGAGTCCAGCCAGATAATTTGCTTTCATTTTGGGGGACTGATGGAGCTGACCAGCTTGGAGGACGTTTCTACGCCCTCCGATTCTATCCAATTCCTATCGGCATGCACCACAAAGGCATGGCTAGGTCAGTTTCAGTTTCTCCTGAAAGGACCAGTGTCGCGCTCTGGGCCTCCAGCAATCTCCTTAGCTAAAGCCGAGCGGGTGTGATCATTATCCTCTGACTTGTCACAGCTGGGGCACTTGCGCCAAAGAAGAATCCAAGTCACTCTTTTATGGAGGCCAGCAAATGGCCCTGCCTAGCAAGGCTTTGGTGGCAGGGGCTGTGGAGGGTGGATGGAGAGGGGGCGAGGGAGGGGGCAATTGGCAGGCTGCTTCTGGGAAGCCGAGGCAAGCTTGCCCTTGTCTGATGGAGCCGGTGCAGGTGGGCTTTGGAGGCTACAAAGTATCTGCCTTGCAGTGGGACTTGTTCCAGCTGCCCCCTCAGTTTGCTGGCCAGTGGGTAACATGCAGGCTGGGAAGGAAGCAAGATTGGGACTGAAGCAAGATTTGCTTTTCCTTAAGGACAGGCAGGAAAGCAGCAAAGCTGCCTGGCTTTTGTCATATCGGCGATCTAGGCGTTAAAAGCAATGTGAAGGCCAGCAGTGTGGAAAGGTAATTCTGTTAGTGTTGCTTTCTTAGAGGAATGCCAGAGTCTTTTGGGACAACCACCGAGCTTCTCCAAGGGAGCTGGAAGAGGGATCTAGAAATTCTGCCTGAATGTTTGCTAGAGAATTGCCCGTGTGCTGTCCCTGTGTGTGTGTGTGTGTCCCCCCATCAGTTGGCCTGAAAAAGATCCTGTTTCTCCAAGTTTCAAGGGAGGAGTGATGAGGTGAGAGACCAGCTCAGAGGCCCAAAGGAGGGAAACCATGCAGTGACATTATTGGGCAGCAAAAGGAGAATTGAGAAAGGGGGCAGGATGAATGCCTCCACTTTGAGAGGAAGCTTTGGAGCTGGCTCTGCGCTGGACAACTTGCAAATTCCAGCTCCTCTCAGAGCTGGAGGAGAGCCAGTGGGAGGAGCCCTTCTGGCTCTCCAGGGCAGGAGATGAGGTCTGGGCCCTTGCACAGAGGCAGGCTCCTGTGCACCTTCAGCTGGAGGCACCTTGCAAAGAAGCACCGGGAAGAGCCAGGGCTGTCCCTGCACTGCTTTTGCCCGTCTCATCAGACGACTGAGGAGAAAAGGCCCAATGGGAAGCTTCTCAGAGCAAACTTGCAGCAGAAGGCGGCCCATGCCCCTTTCTGTCCCATGGCTCCCCCGGGGGTTCTAGATGGAATGTTGGGCTGTGCCCATAGCAACCGTCGTTGTCTCCTGCTCCTGCGGCCCTTGCTGGAACGCTGCTGGAGCAGCAGCTGCAGGATCAGCTCCTGGGCTGTCCCTGAGCAGCCGCCTTCTGCACTCAGCGCCAGACCCGGCCTCTGCACCGACATCCTGGTCTCCTCGTCTGCCTCCGGGCATCCCCAGAGCACTTGGGAACCGTCCAAGGTAAGAAAATCCCCGTTTGCCCTCAAAGCACTAGCACAGGGGCAGGAGGCTCCAGCTGCCTCTCCCACCAAGCACGACACACAGGCTGCGTGCTCACTTTCCCCAGACGAGCTTCCATGTGAAAGCAGGGTGCAGCTTTTGAAAGAATCATGTTGCCTCCAGGGGAAACACAGACCTTTCCATAGAGGACCTAGAGAGGTGTCCCAGTGCAGTTGCAGATCCTCGTCCACGCATCACCTGATTAAACGTTCTTAGCACCCATTTCAGTCCTCAAACTATCTTGTGCTGACCCCAAAACAAATTGTTCCTGGCTGAGCAGGTCAGGGCTTCAGTGTCAACAAATCCCCTTATGCCCTGACTCTGCTCATACCCGCTCCAAAGCTTCAAACAGCACAATGATGCCACTTCTCCTCTGGCATCCCTGTCGTTCAGGGCATGGAAGCATTTGACTGGGCTTCTCCTCAAACACAGGCTTTCAACTTCAAAAACCATCTGGGATCAGCAATTCTTATCTACTTACCTAGTTCCATCGCTTCTAGATCCATTCTATTTTAAGATCTTTAGAGATTCTTTTTTCAGTGCACGTAGGGCTGGTTCTACCTCATGCTCAGGGGCGGCCGTCAAATGCCATCTCCTCAAGAGCACAATCACAGTAGCACAGAATTTTCTGCCTTGGAAGGGATTCTCAAAGGTCACTGAGGCCAACTGCAGGGCCTGCCCGGGGCAGCCTCAACAATCACAGCCTGTGCCCAAGAGCAGTGTCCAAACACTTTTGGAGCTCAGTCAGCCTTGGTGCTGTGCCCCCTTCCCTGGGGAGGCTGTTGCAGTGCCCAAGCAGCCTGTGGCTGAAGAAGCTTTTCCTTCTATCCAACCTAAGCCTGCACTGGCACATCTTCCCTGCCATTCTCTTGGCTCTTCTCAGTGGCCCCGGGAGTGAAGAGAGTAGTGCATGGCCTTCTGCTTGCCCTCCTGAGGAAGCTGCTGACTGCTAGAGGGTCCTGCCTAGGACATTCCATGTCAAAAAGGCAGCAATGAGAGCAAAGAGAAAGGAGCTGGGACACAGGAGCTCAGGCTTTGCAATGATGAGGATGAGAAGGAAGGCTACCGACACATCCTTGGCAGAAGGATTTTGAACTGGAGCATTGCTTTGATCTCTTTCAGGTGGAAAGGAGAGGCACAATGAAAAGGAAAGCAAGAGCCCAGATTCAGCCGTGAGTTTTGGCCTAGGGTTAAAGCACAGCAAACTGGAGGAATGGCGAGGAGGAGAACTGCTCTTTCAGAGTCAGGCTGGGATTGGTTCAAGCCTGTGGGTGCACAGCAAGGCTCTCTTGACCACTTGCCTTTCTCACCTCCACCTCCTTCTTCCTTTAGACGCATCAATGTTGGCAGCGACTTTCAGGCTGAGCTCCCAGAGCTGCAGAGCAGAGCACCAAGTGAGGATGAAGAGCCTGCAAGCCTGGTCTGGAAGCCCTGGGGGGAGGATGACTCTGACATGGAAAAACCTGACAGAGGTAGCTTTGCTTCCAGCCCTGAGCTACTTGGGTCTTGAAAAGGCTCCTTTTGCCTAAAAAGGCAGCCTTTTGCAGGCTCTGCTTCTCTCCTTGTCTCGCCCATCTTCCCATGTAGAAGTGTTAGAGGCAAGGAGAAAGAGCAAGCACCTTGCTCTCCCAGTTGGTCAGGGCCGTTTGCCACTGGAAGAGGGGAGATTGGCCCCCACTTCTTCTTACAGAAGCTGCTTTGGAGGGAGAGCCAGCACTGCGTGGGCCCTTGCTTCAGCTGGCCCTGTCTTTGCTCTCCTTTTCATGCTCTCCAAGCTGCTGTCTTTAGCTGCCGGCCTTTCCTTCTGCCTTGCATGGCAGTCTTTGCCCTTGCTGGCCTCCAGGCTGACTTTCGGTGGGTTTTTTCTTATGCTTGCAGTAAGAGAACTGTTGGACATGGCCAGCTCCCGTGGCATTCCCGGGGCAGCAGCTAACCTGGAGCGCGCCCTGCACTGCCTGCACCAGGCACGCGGCAGCGTTCCGGTAAGAAGCGGCTGTTTGGGCACAGAGAAGAGGGCACAGGGAATGCAGAGGGCCTGGGCACTGGGACAGCCTTTCCTGGCTGCTCTTGGAAGAAGGGTCTTAACAGGGAGCAGAGCACTTGCTGCCTGCTGGGTCTCCTCCAGCTGCGTCAGGGCTGAGCCCAAAGGGCTCCAGCAGGGAGAATCTCCCTCCTGGAGGCGGCAGCGGCAGAAGGTCCTGCTGCCTTGTAAATGGCCTGGAGATCTGGGTTCTCTAAGACCTTAGGAGGGGAAATTCCCAGAAGCCTCAGTCAGCTGAGGCCATTCTGGCTGCAGGAGCAGCAAAATCCTCAGCTTGGTGAGCAAAAGGCCACTCTTGGGGACCAGGATCAAAGGGTTGGACAGCAAAAACTAGGGACTGGGAGCAAATGACAGTGTTCCACCCACATGGGATAGAGTCGCTTGAATGTCTGGAGAGGCAAAGGAGCTGAAAGGCGGCACCTGTGTTTTTTTGGCTCATTTTTAATGTGCTGGGGCGGCTAAAGCCTTTTCCCTCTTGATCTTGCAGGAGGCTCTGGAGATGCTGCTCTCAGAGGGGCCTGCAACAGCTCAAGGCCATCCCATGGCTGATTATCATTACGCAGGTAAGCAAAGCAGAGCTTCTTGCGTCCCTGACAGATGCTGCCGTCCCCTTCATTCTTGTGGCAAGGGTTTCTGCTTCAAGAAATTGTGCTTAACACCAGCACAAGGTCTTGTCTCCTCTGCGGCTGGGGAAAGCACCAGCATCTAGTCCTTCAGCTTTACTTCTTTTCCAATCCTTCTCCCCGGGCAATGCCTGCTCTTGTCTTCATGACCTTCTGAGGGAGCAGACACGTACACACACGTGAATTACGGCCTGCGACCATTTTCTTTCGGCAGCCAGTGGGATCTACTTGGTGTGGATCAAGGGATCCCTTTACTAGCCGCTGCTTTTTATTGCCAGGCTCTGATAGATGGACACCTGAGGAGAAGGAGTCCTTCCAAAAGGCTTTCCACACCTACGGCAAGGATTTTCATCTCATCCAGAAGCAGGTAAAGAAAGCCACGGGACATTCTTTACCCGAGCAGATCAGCAGCAGGAAAGCTTGCTTATTTCTGGGAACAAGCACTGGGCTTCAGTCTCTCTCTTCTCAAGTACCACGTATCTTCAAGAAGTAAGAAAAGGGGACATCAAAAGCCTGTGTCAAAAGGATGATCCTGCCTCTCCAGCCCTTTTCTCCAAGCTCTTTTGGAAGATGAAGCTTTATTCTGTCAGACTTGTGGCACAGGTCTGCTGCTGCTTCCACAAGACACTGTGCTGGCATAACTGGAGTGAAGTGGGGAAAGACAAACTCTGCTTGTTGTTGATCTGTGCATTGCGTGTATTAGCACCTAGCATCATACAGGGTTTAAGACATTGCATGATGCCTCTCTTTCCCCAGGTTGATTTCATTTTACACCCTACTCCATTTCATTCATGCTTTTACTTCCTAGTTCACTCCATAGTCTACTTTTTCCCCAGTGCACCCGACACCATTTGCGATTCCTTCTTTTTCTCTTCACAACAGATCCAGACTAAGACCGTGGCCCAGTGTGTGGAGTACTACTACTCCTGGAAAAAGGAGCATAAACTTGCCAGCACTCTTGCTCAGGTGAGGGGCAAGAAAATGGAGAGGTGCCAGGAAGGTTGAGAAACTGGGAGAAGGGGAGAAAAGCTGCTGGCGAGCCATGCCAGACGCCCCTTTGCCAGGATCACATCGTCCCATGCGCTGGGAAAGGCACAGCAGATGCTGCCCGGGCCTTCCTTGTGCTGCTGCCCTGAAGTATGCAATTCTGGAGCCTAACTTTGACCCAAGAAAGCAGTACCGCCACCAAAATGGGCTTTGACTCTCCAGAGACAGGCTTCTCAAGGGCTGGCAGCCTCGTTGACTCCAATCAGACCCCAAATTCCCCACTGCTTGCTGACATCAGCAATCCAGGCTGCCTTTGTGGATATGCTGCAGATTTTCAGGGAGATTTTCTAGCATCCCAGCATACTCCCCAAGAAGGAGCTGCCAGTGCTGTGGCTCCCCTAAAACGTTCCTTAGCGGCAAAGAGCAATTTGCTTCCCATCATGTGAGAGAGAGAGAGAGAGAGAGAGAGGGAGATCATTTTGGGGACTAGAAAATGGCTAAGCATGTGTCTACCCTAATTGGACGTAATTGAAATGCCATTGCCTAGACATTTGTGGAGGAAAAGCAGAGAGAAATAGATGTTAGGCAGAAAGGTAGAAATAAGAAATGTAGAGCTCTAAATAGCCAGGTCTTTCTCCCACCCCTTTGGCCTGTAGAAAAGAGGAGTATTTTCCTCCAAGCTCTGTGTTGGCAGCCCGCCGCAGCCCATTGGCAAAGGCAGCCGTTTTCTCAGCTCTTGAGGCTTTGGAAGGATTTGCTTAGGCCGATCGATTTTTCTGCTGGATGCTCTGATTTCCAGCTTTGTGAGAGGAAGGAAGCATTGATAAGGACTCTTTGATCTCCAGAGTGTGGGCAAAGCAAGGAGGAGGAAAAGCCCTCCCAGAAAGGAGAACGGGGAGACAGGGAAGAGAAGCCGCAAGAGGGCTCGCAGCGCCCAGTGTCCCTGCTGCCAACCGCGCCAGCCGCCCCCTTCGGCGGGAGGCCCCTTTCCCTGCGGGCAGTGCAAACGGTGCGCAAGTTCCTCCTCTTTCTGCTCAAAGCTGCGCCTTTGGACTGAAACGGGCTGACCCTTTTCAAAGGCACCGCAGGGGAAGCTGGGGGCACCTGCAGCATCGCCCCCGGCAGCCGTGCTCAAGCTTAACACCCACCTCAAACCCAAAGAGCTTAGGTAAAACCCAGCCTTCACAATGAAACCTTGCCGTGCCCCAACAAGACCCAGTTGATACAAGTAGGAATAGATCCATCAAAGCTTGGTTTGATGCTGCTGATCAAATTCAAAAGAGGACGCAGCAAAAGGAGGAAGACATTTCAAGGCATTGAAAGTAGAACCATCAGACTCATGGTGCTGATCCATTGACAAATGTGCCACTGCCCGACAAGACAGAAATTCATACTCAAACGGAGATCTCGGCACTTGCTTTCATGGTGTGTACTAGCGTCAGCAATGGATGGTTTGTTTCCTATCTTGCAGGGTGTTTGAAAGCATGAAGGAAAGGAACAACCACAGCAGAAGACATCGGCCTCGGAAGGAAGCAGAGCCTCTCCCCAAGAAGAAAAGACTTTGAAATTAGACAACCCTGCAGCTTGTCCAGGGCTAGCAAGAGTTAGGTGTCAACAGGACTCGATAGGAATAGGACTGGTTTTTAAGCTTTTAGTGTAGTTTAAACTTCTACTTAGTTAGTTGACATGATAGGAATCTCCTCAATTTAGTAGTTAAGATCCATTAGTATTATTGGAGATTCATTAGTTTGATTAGATTTCTCAAATAAATTTCAAAGGTTGGGTGTTGTCTATGCTCTGCCTTTTGTCATTTTGCCTTTGTTGAGAGCCAATGGGTCTTTATCATTTAACCAAAGTTTGTTCCATTTTGTCTTTTTGTCTGTATGAAATGACTTTGGCAATGTTTGTTCCATTTGCCTGGTGTTGCAAAGACGGCACTTGCCCTGAGAGTAGAATCTGGGCAGGCGCCACCTCCCCCAGGCCCAGCCCCTTGCTCAGCTGGCAGGACTTCCTGATGTGTGTCTCCTTTACTGCCAGTGAAATACTGCTGGGGCTTCAGCCTTTGATTCCTCAACATCTCAGCTGGGAGTGGAAAGGGAGGCTTTGTTTAATTCACTGAATTGCATCTAGATGAGTGGTCTGGTCTCACCATATTTTCTGGCATAAAGGCAGCGGGTTGAGTCCTTTTTGGAGTCCAGCCAGATAACTTTGTTTCATTTTGGGGGACTGATGGAGCTGACCAGCTTGGAGGACGTTTCTACGCCCTCCGATTCTATCCAATTCCTATCGGCATGCACCACAAAGGCATGGCTAGGTCAGTTTCAGTTTCTCCTGAAAGGACCAGTGTCGCGCTCTGGGCCTCCAGCAATCTCCTTAGCTAAAGCCGAGCGGGTGTGATCATTATCCTCTGACTTGTCACAGCTGGGGCACTTGCGCCAAAGAAGAATCCAAGTCACTCTTTTATTGAGGCCAGCAAATGGCCCTGCCTAGCAAGGCTTTGGTGGCAGGGGCTGTGGAGGGTGGATGGAGAGGGGGCGAGGGAGGGGGCAATTGGCAGGCTGCTTCTGGGAAGCCGAGGCAAGCTTGCCCTTGTCTGATGGAGCCGGTGCAGGTGGGCTTTGGAGGCTACAAAGTATCTGCCTTGCAGTGGGACTTGTTCCAGCTGCCCCCTCAGTTTGCTGGCCAGTGGGTAACATGCAGGCTGGGAAGGAAGCAAGATTGGGACTGAAGCAAGATTTGCTTTTCCTTAAGGACAGGCAGGAAAGCAGCAAAGCTGCCTGGCTTTTGTCATATCGGCGATCTAGGCGTTAAAAGCAATGTGAAGGCCAGCAGTGTGGAAAGGTAATTCTGTTAGTGTTGCTTTCTTAGAGGAATGCCAGAGTCTTTTGGGACAACCACCGAGCTTCTCCAAGGGAGCTGGAAGAGGGATCTAGAAATTCTGCCTGAATGTTTGCTAGAGAAATGCCCGTGTGCTGTCCCTGTGTGTGTGTGTGTGTCCCCCCATCAGTTGGCCTGAAAAAGATCCTGTTTCTCCAAGTTTCAAGGGAGGAGTGATGAGGTGAGAGACCAGCTCAGAGGCCCAAAGGAGGGAAACCATGCAGTGACATTATTGGGCAGCAAAAGGAGAATTGAGAAAGGGGGCAGGATGAATGCCTCCACTTTGAGAGGAAGCTTTGGAGCTGGCTCTGCGCTGGACAACTTGCAAATTCCAGCTCCTCTCAGAGCTGGAGGAGAGCCAGTGGGAGGAGCCCTTCTGGCTCTCCAGGGCAGGAGATGAGGTCTGGGCCCTTGCACAGAGGCAGGCTCCTGTGCACCTTCAGCTGGAGGCACCTTGCAAAGAAGCACTGGGAAGAGCCAGGGCTGTCCCTGCACTGCTTTTGCCCGTCTCATCAGACGACTGAGGAGAAAAGGCCCAATGGGAAGCTTCTCAGAGCAAACTTGCAGCAGAAGGCGGCCCATGCCCCTTTCTGTCCCATGGCTCCCCCGGGGGTTCTAGATGGAATGTTGGGCTGTGCCCATAGCAACCGTCGTTGTCTCCTGCTCCTGCGGCCCTTGCTGGAACGCTGCTGGAGCAGCAGCTGCAGGATCAGCTCCTGGGCTGTCCCTGACCAGCCGCCTTCTGCACTCAGCGCCAGACCCGGCCTCTGCACCGACATCCTGGTCTCCTCGTCTGCCTCTGGGCATCCCCAGAGCACTTGGGAACCGTCCAAGGTAAGAAAATCCCCGTTTGCCCTCAACGCACTAGCACAGGGGCAGGAGGCTCCAGCTGCCTCTCCCACCAAGCACGACACACAGGCTGCGTGCTCACTTTCCCCAGACGAGCTTCCATGTGAAAGCAGGGTGCAGCTTTTGAAAGAATCATGTTGCCTCCAGGGGAAACACAGACCTTTCCATAGAGGACCTAGAGAGGTGTCCCAGTGCAGTTGCAGATCCTCGTCCACGCATCACCTGATTAAACGTTCTTAGCACCCATTTCAGTCCTCAAACTATCTTGTGCTGACCCCAAAACAAATTGTTCCTGGCTGAGCAGGTCAGGGCTTCAGTGTCAACAAATCCCCTTATGCCCTGACTCTGCTCATACCCGCTCCAAAGCTTCAAACAGCACAATGATGCCACTTCTCCTCTGGCATCCCTGTCGTTCAGGGCATGGAAGCATTTGACTGGGCTTCTCCTCAAACACAGGCTTTCAACTTCAAAAACCATCTGGGATCAGCAATTCTTATCTACTTACCTAGTTCCATCGCTTCTAGATCCATTCTATTTTAAGATCTTTAGAGATTCTTTTTTCAGTGCACGTAGGGCTGGTTCTACCTCATGCTCAGGGGCGGCCGTCAAATGCCATCTCCTCAAGAGCACAATCACAGTAGCACAGAATTTTCTGCCTTGGAAGGGATTCTCAAAGGTCACTGAGGCCAACTGCAGGGCCTGCCCGGGGCAGCCTCAACAATCACAGCCTGTGCCCAAGAGCAGTGTCCAAACACTTTTGGAGCTCAGTCAGCCTTGGTGCTGTGCCCCCTTCCCTGGGGAGGCTGTTGCAGTGCCCAAGCAGCCTGTGGCTGAAGAAGCTTTTCCTTCGATCCAACCTAAGCCTGCACTGGCACATCTTCCCTGCCATTCTCTTGGCTCTTCTCAGTGGCCCCGGGAGTGAAGAGAGTAGTGCATGGCCTTCTGCTTGCCCTCCTGAGGAAGCTGCTGACTGCTAGAGGGTCCTGCCTAGGACATTCCATGTCAAAAAGGCAGCAATGAGAGCAAAGAGAAAGGAGCTGGGACACAGGAGCTCAGGCTTTGCAATGATGAGGATGAGAAGGAAGGCTACTGACACATCCTTGGCAGAAGGATTTTGAACTGGAGCATTGCTTTGATCTCTTTCAGGTGGAAAGGAGAGGCACAATGAAAAGGAAAGCAAGAGCCCAGATTCAGCCGTGAGTTTTGGCCTAGGGTTAAAGCACAGCAAACTGGAGGAATGGCGAGGAGGAGAACTGCTCTTTCACAGTCAGGCTGGGATTGGTTCAAGCCTGTGGGTGCACAGCAAGGCTCTCTTGACCACTTGCCTTTCTCACCTCCACCTCCTTCTTCCTTTAGACGCATCAATGTTGGCAGCGACTTTCAGGCTGAGCTCCCAGAGCTGCAGAGCAGAGCACCAAGTGAGGATGAAGAGCCTGCAAGCCTGGTCTGGAAGCCCTGGGGGGAGGATGACTCTGACATGGAAAAACCTGACAGAGGTAGCTTTGCTTCCAGCCCTGAGCTACTTGGGTCTTGAAAAGGCTCCTTTTGCCTAAAAAGGCAGCCTTATGCAGGCTCTGCTTCTCTCCTTGTCTCGCCCATCTTCCCATGTAGAAGTGTTAGAGGCAAGGAGAAAGAGCAAGCACCTTGCTCTCCCAGTTGGTCAGGGCCGTTTGCCACTGGAAGAGGGGAGATTGGCCCCCACTTCTTCTTACAGAAGCTGCTTTGGAGGGAGAGCCAGCACTGCGTGGGCCCTTGCTTCAGCTGGCCCTGTCTTTGCTCTCCTTTTCATGCTCTCCAAGCTGCTGTCTTTAGCTGCCGGCCTTTCCTTCTGCCTTGCATGGCAGTCTTTGCCCTTGCTGGCCTCCAGGCTGACTTTCGGTGGGTTTTTTCTTATGCTTGCAGTAAGAGAACTGTTGGACATGGCCAGCTCCCGTGGCATTCCCGGGGCAGCAGCTAACCTGGAGCGCGCCCTGCACTGCCTGCACCAGGCACGCGGCAGCGTTCCGGTAAGAAGCGGCTGTTTGGGCACAGAGAAGAGGGCACAGGGAATGCAGAGGGCCTGGGCACTGGGACAGCCTTTCCTGGCTGCTCTTGGAAGAAGGGTCTTAACAGGGAGCAGAGCACTTGCTGCCTGCTGGGTCTCCTCCAGCTGCGTCAGGGCTGAGCCCAAAGGGCTCCAGCAGGGAGAATCTCCCTCCTGGAGGCGGCAGCGGCAGAAGGTCCTGCTGCCTTGTAAATGGCCTGGAGATCTGGGTTCTCTAAGACCTTAGGAGGGGAAATTCCCAGAAGCCTCAGTCAGCTGAGGCCATTCTGGCTGCAGGAGCAGCAAAATCCTCAGCTTGGTGAGCAAAAGGCCACTCTTGGGGACCAGGATCAAAGGGTTGGACAGCAAAAACTAGGGACTGGGAGCAAATGACAGTGTTCCACCCACATGGGATAGAGTCGCTTGAATGTCTGGAGAGGCAAAGGAGCTGAAAGGCGGCACCTGTGTTTTTTTGGCTCATTTTTAATGTGCTGGGGCGGCTAAAGCCTTTTCCCTCTTGATCTTGCAGGAGGCTCTGGAGATGCTGCTCTCAGAGGGGCCTGCAACAGCTCAAGGCCATCCCATGGCTGATTATCATTACGCAGGTAAGCAAAGCAGAGCTTCTTGCGTCCCTGACAGATGCTGCCGTCCCCTTCATTCTTGTGGCAAGGGTTTCTGCTTCAAGAAATTGTGCTTAACACCAGCACAAGGTCTTGTCTCCTCTGCGGCTGGGGAAAGCACCAGCATCTAGTCCTTCAGCTTTACTTGTTTTCCAATCCTTCTCCCCGGGCAATGCCTGCTCTTGTCTTCATGACCTTCTGAGGGAGCAGACACGTACACACACGTGAATGACGGCCTGCGACCGTTTTCTTTCGGCAGCCAGTGGGATCTACTTGGTGTGGATCAAGGGATCTGTTTACTAGCCGCTGCTTTTTATTGCCAGGCTCTGATAGATGGACACCTGAGGAGAAGGAGTCCTTCCAAAAGGCTTTCCACACCTACGGCAAGGATTTTCATCTCATCCAGAAGCAGGTAAAGAAAGCCACGGGACATTCTTTACCCGAGCAGATCAGCAGCAGGAAAGCTTGCTTATTTCTGGGAACAAGCACTGGGCTTCAGTCTCTCTCTTCTCAAGTACCACGTATCTTCAAGAAGTAAGAAAAGGGGACATCAAAAGCCTGTGTCAAAAGGATGATCCTGCCTCTCCAGCCCTTTTCTCCAAGCTCTTTTGGAAGATGAAGCTTTATTCTGTCAGACTTGTGGCACAGGTCTGCTGCTGCTTCCACAAGACACTGTGCTGGCATAACTGGAGTGAAGTGGGGAAAGACAAACTCTGCTTGTTGTTGATCTGTGCATTGCGTGTATTAGCACCTAGCATCATACAGGGTTTAAGACATTGCATGATGCCTCTCTTTCCCCAGGTTGATTTCATTTTACACCCTACTCCATTTCATTCATGCTTTTACTTCCTAGTTCACTCCATAGTCTACTTTTTCCCCAGTGCACCCGACACCATTTGCGATTCCTTCTTTTTCTCTTCACAACAGATCCAGACTAAGACCGTGGCCCAGTGTGTGGAGTACTACTACTCCTGGAAAAAGGAGCATAAACTTGCCAGCACTCTTGCTCAGGTGAGGGGCAAGAAAATGGAGAGGTGCCAGGAAGGTTGAGAAACTGGGAGAAGGGGAGAAAAGCTGCTGGCGAGCCATGCCAGACGCCCCTTTGCCAGGATCACATCGTCCCATGCGCTGGGAAAGGCACAGCAGATGCTGCCCGGGCCTTCCTTGTGCTGCTGCCCTGAAGTATGCAATTCTGGAGCCTAACTTTGACCCAAGAAAGCAGTACCGCCACCAAAATGGGCTTTGACTCTCCAGAGACAGGCTTCTCAAGGGCTGGCAGCCTCGTTGACTCCAATCAGACCCCAAATTCCCCACTGCTTGCTGACATCAGCAATCCAGGCTGCCTTTGTGGATATGCTGCAGATTTTCAGGGAGATTTTCTAGCATCCCAGCATACTCCCCAAGAAGGAGCTGCCAGTGCTGTGGCTCCCCTAAAACTTTCCTTAGCGGCAAAGAGCAATTTGCTTCCCATCATGTGAGAGAGAGAGAGAGAGAGAGAGAGAGAGAGAGAGGGAGATCATTTTGGGGACTAGAAAATGGCTAAGCATGTGTCTACCCTAATTGGACGTAATTGAAATGCCATTGCCTAGACATTTGTGGAGGAAAAGCAGAGAGAAATAGATGTTAGGCAGAAAGGTAGAAATAAGAAATGTAGAGCTCTAAATAGCCAGGTCTTTCTCCCACCCCTTTGGCCTGTAGAAAAGAGGAGTATTTTCCTCCAAGCTCTGTGTTGGCAGCCCGCCGCAGCCCATTGGCAAAGGCAGCCGTTTTCTCAGCTCTTGAGGCTTTGGAAGGATTTGCTTAGGCCGATCGATTTTTCTGCTGGATGCTCTGATTTCCAGCTTTGTGAGAGGAAGGAAGCATTGATAAGGACTCTTTGATCTCCAGAGTGTGGGCAAAGCAAGGAGGAGGAAAAGCCCTCCCAGAAAGGAGAACGGGGAGACAGGGAAGAGAAGCCGCAAGAGGGCTCGCAGCGCCCAGTGTCCCTGCTGCCAACCGCGCCAGCCGCCCCCTTCGGCGGGAGGCCCCTTTCCCTGCGGGCAGTGCAAACGGTGCGCAAGTTCCTCCTCTTTCTGCTCAAAGCTGCGCCTTTGGACTGAAACGGGCTGACCCTTTTCAAAGGCACCGCAGGGGAAGCTGGGGGCACCTGCAGCATCGCCCCCGGCAGCCGTGCTCAAGCTTAACACCCACCTCAAACCCAAAGAGCTTAGGTAAAACCCAGCCTTCACAATGAAACCTTGCCGTGCCCCAACAAGACCCAGTTGATACAAGTAGGAATAGATCCATCAAAGCTTGGTTTGATGCTGCTGATCAAATTCAAAAGAGGATGCAGCAAAAGGAGGAAGACATTTCAAGGCATTGAAAGTAGAACCATCAGACTCATGGTGCTGATCCATTGACAAATGTGCCACTGCCCGAAAAGACAGAAATTCATACTCAAACGGAGATCTCGGCACTTGCTTTCATGGTGTGTACTAGCGTCAGCAATGGATGGTTTGTTTCCTATCTTGCAGGGTGTTTGAAAGCATGAAGGAAAGGAACAACCACAGCAGAAGACATCGGCCTCGGAAGACAGCAGAGCCTCTCCCCAAGAAGAAAAGACCAAATTAGAGAACCCTGCAGGTTGTCCAGGGCTAGCAAGAGTTAGGCAGATTAGTTAGATAGGAATACAACTGTTAGATATTAGTTAGATAGGAATAGGACTGTTTTTTAAGATTTTTGGGTTGTTTAATCTTCTACTTCGTTAGTTTACATGATAGTAACCTCCTCAATTTAGTAGTTAAGATACATTAGTATTATTCAGTACTCATTAGTATTATTAGATTTATCAGTAAATGTCAGAGGTTGGGTGTTTTGTATGCTCTGCCATATGCTCTTTGTCATTTTGCCTTTATTGAGAGCCAATCTGTCTTTATCATTAAACCAATGTTTGTTCCATTTTGTCTGTTTGTCTGTATGAAAGCACTCCAGCAATGTTTGTTCCATTTGCCTGGTGTTGCAAAGACGGCACTCTCCCTGAGAGTAGAAGCTGGGCAGGCGCCACCTCCCCCAGGCCCAGCCCCTTGCTCAGCTGGCAGCACTTCCTGAGGTGTGTCTCCTTTACTGCCAGTGAAATACCGCTGGGGCTTCAGCCTTTGATTCCTCAACATCTCAGCTGGGAGTGGAAAGGGAGGCTTTGTTTAATTCACTGAATTGCATCTGGATGAGTGGGCTCACCATATTTTCTGGCATAAAAGCAGCGGGTTGAGGCCTTTTTGGAGCCCAGCCAGATAACTTGCTTTCATTTTGGGGGACTGATGGAGCTGACCACCTTGGAGGACGTTTCTAAGCCCTCCGATTCTATCCAATTCCTATCCGCGTGCACCACAAAGACATGGCTAGGTCAGTTTCAGTTTCTCTGGAAAGGACCAGTGTCCCGCTCTGGGCCTCCAGCAATCTCCTTAGCTAAAGCCGAGCGGGTGTGATCATTATCCTCTGACTTGTCACAGCTGGGGCACTTGCGCCAAAGAAGAATCCAAGTCACTCTTTTATGGAGGCCAGCAAA
Source organism: Agelaius phoeniceus (assembly GCF_051311805.1). Lineage (NCBI taxonomy): Eukaryota > Metazoa > Chordata > Aves > Passeriformes > Icteridae > Agelaius > Agelaius phoeniceus. Next base: position 37,517,377 of record NC_135303.1, on the reverse strand, counting down.
TGGCCCTGCCTAGCAAGGCTTTGGTGGCAGGGGCTGTGGAGGGTGGATGGAGAGGGGGCGAGGGAGGGGGCAATTGGCAGGCTGCTTCTGGGAAGCCGAGGCAAGCTTGCCCTTGTCTGATGGAGCCGGTGCAGGTGGGCTTTGGAGGCTACAAAGTATCTGCCTTGCAGTGGGACTTGTTCCAGCTGCCCCCTCAGTTTGCTAGCCAGTGGGTAACATGCAGGCTGGGAAGGAAGCAAGATTGGGACTGAAGCAAGATTTGCTTTTCCTTAAGGACAGGCAGGGAAGCAGCAAAGCTGCCTGGCTTTTGTCATATCGGCCATCTAGGCATTAAAAGCAATGTGAAGGCCAGCAGTGGGGAGAGGTAATTCTGTTAGTGTTGCTTCCTTAGAGGAATGCCAGAGTCTTTTGGGACAACCACCGAGCTTCTCCAAGGGAGCTGGACGAGGGATCTAGAAATTCTGCATGAATGTTTGCTAGAGAAATGCCCGTGTGCTGTCCCTGTGTGTGTGTGTGTGTGTCCCCATCAGTTGGCCTGAAAAAGATCCTGTTTCTCCAAGTTTCAAGGGAGGAGTGATGAGGTGAGAGACCAGCTCAGAGGCCCAAAGGAGGGAAACCATGCAGTGACATTATTGGGCAGCAAAAGGAGAATTGAGAAAGGGGGCAGGATGAATGCCTCCACTTTGAGAGGAAGCTTTGGAGTTGGCTCTGCGCTGGACAACTTGCAAATTCCAGCTCCTCTCAGAGCTGGAGGAGAGCCAGTGGGAGGAGCCCTTCTGGCTCTCCAGGGCAGGAGATGAGGTCTGGGCCCTTGCACAGAGGCAGGCTCCTGTGCACCTTCAGCTGGAGGCACCTTGCAGAGAAGCACCGGGAAGAGCCAGGGCTGTCCCTGCACTGCTTTTGCCTGTCTCATCAGACGACTGAGGAGAAAAGGCCCAATGGGAAGCTTCTCAGAGCAAACTTGCAGCAGAAGTACAAGGGGCAGAGGCGGCCCATGCCTCTTTCTGTCCCATGGCTCCCCCGGGGGTTCTAGATGGAATGTTGGGCTGTGCCCATAGCAACTGTCGTTGTCTCCTGCTCCTGCGGCCCTTGCTGGAACGCTGCTGGAGCAGCAGCTGCAGGATCAGCTCCTGGGCTGTCCCTGACCAGCCGCCTTCTGCACTCAGCGCCAGACCCGGCCTCTGCACCGACATCCTGGTCTCCTCGTCTGCCTCCGGGCATCCCCAGAGCACTTGGGAACCGTCCAAGGTAAGAAAATCCCCGTTTGCCCTCAAAGCACTAGCACAGCGGCAGGAGGCTCCAGCTGCCTCTCCCACCGAGCACGACACACAGGCTGCATGCTCACTTTCCCCAGACGAGCTTCCACGTGAAAGCAGGGTGCAGCTTCTGAAAGCATCGTGTTGCCTCCAGGGGAAACACAGACCTTTCCAGAGAGGACCTAGAGAGGTGTCCCAGTGCAGTTGCAGATCCTCGTCCACGCATCACCTGATTAAACGTTCTTAGCACCCATTTCAGTCCTCAAACTATCTTGTGCTGACCCCAAAACAAATTGTTCCTGGCTGAGCAGGTCAGGGCTTCAGTGTCAACAAATCCCCTTATGCCCTGACTCTGCTCATACCCGCTCCAAAGCTTCAAACAGCACAATGATGCCACTTCTCCTCTGGCATCCCTGTCGTTCAGGGCATGGAAGCATTTGACTGGGCTTCTCCTCAAACACAGGCTTTCAACTTCAAAAACCATCTGGGATCAGCAATTCTTATCTACTTACCTAGTTCCATCGCTTCTAGATCCATTCTATTTTAAGATCTTTAGAGATTCTTTTTTCAGTGCACGTAGGGCTGGTTCTACCTCATGCTCAGGGGAGGCCGTCAAATGCCATCTCCTCAAGAGCACAATCACAGTAGCACAGAATTTTCTGGCTTGGAAGGGATTCTGAAAGATCACTGAGCCCAACTGCAGGGCCTGCCCGGGGCAGCCTCAACAATCACAGCCTGTGCCCAAGAGCAGTGTCCAAACACTTTTGGAGCTCAGTCAGCCTTGGTGCTGTGCCCCCTTCCCTGGGGAGGCTGTTGCAGTGCCCAAGCAGCCTGTGGCTGAAGAAGCTTTTCCTTCGATCCAACCTAAGCCTGCACTGGCACATCTTCCCTGCCATTCTCTTGGCTCTTCTCAGTGGCCCCGGGAGTGAAGAGAGTAGTGCATGGCCTTCTGCTTGCCCTCCTGAGGAAGCTGCTGACTGCTAGAGGGTCCTGCCTAGGACATTCCATGTCAAAAAGGCAGCAATGAGAGCAAAGAGAAAGGAGCTGGGACACAGGAGCTCAGGCTTTGCAATGATGAGGATGAGAAGGAAGGCTACTGACACATCCTTGGCAGAAGGATTTTGAACTGGAGCATTGCTTTGATGTCTTTCAGGTGGAAAGGAGAGGCACAATGAAAAGGAAAGCAAGAGCCCAGATTCAGCCGTGAGTTTTGGCCTAGGGTTAAAGGACAGCAAACTGGAGGAATGGCGAGGAGGAGAACTGCTCTTTCAGAGTCAGGCTGGGATTGGTTCAAGCCTGTGGGTGCACAGCAAGGCTCTCTTGACCACTTGCCTTTCTCACCTCCACCTCCTTCTTCCTTTAGACGCATCAATGTTGGCAGCGACTTTCAGGCTGAGCTCCCAGAGCTGCAGAGCAGAGCACCAAGTGAGGATGAAGAGCCTGCAAGCCTGGTCTGGAAGCCCTGGGGGGAGGATGACTCTGACATGGAAAAACCTGACAGAGGTAGCTTTGCTTCCAGCCCTGAGCTACTTGGGTCTTGAAAAGGCTCCTTTTGCCTAAAAAGGCAGCCTTTTGCAGGCTCTGCTTCTCTCCTTGTCTCGCCCATCTTCCCATGTAGAAGTGTTAGAGGCAAGGAGAAAGAGCAAGCACCTTGCTCTCCCAGTTGGTCAGGGCCGTTTGCCACTGGAAGAGGGGAGATTGGCCCCCACTTCTTCTTACAGAAGCTGCTTTGGAGGGAGAGCCAGCACTGCGTGGGCCCTTGCTTCAGCTGGCCCTGTCTTTGCTCTCCTTTTCATGCTCTCCAAGCTGCTGTCTTTAGCTGCCGGCCTTTCCTTCTGCCTTGCATGGCAGTCTTTGTCCTTGCTGGCCTCCAGGCTGACTTTCGGTGGGTTTTTTCTTATGCTTGCAGTAAGAGAACTGTTGGACATGGCCAGCTCCCGTGGCATTCCCGGGGCAGCAGCTAACCTGGAGCGCGCCCTGCACTGCCTGCACCAGGCACGCGGCAGCGTTCCGGTAAGAAGCGGCTGTTTGGGCACAGAGAAGAGGGCACAGGGAATGCAGAGGGCCTGGGCACTGGGACAGCCTTTCCTGGCTGCTCTTGGAAGAAGGGTCTTAACAGGGAGCAGAGCACTTGCTGCCTGCTGGGTCTCCTCCAGCTGCGTCAGGGCTGAGCCCAAAGGGCTCCAGCAGGGAGAATCTCCCTCCTGGAGGCGGCAGAGGCAGAAGGTCCTGCTGCCTTGTAAATGGCCTGGAGATCTGGGTTCTCTAAGACCTTAGGAGGGGAAATTCCCAGAAGCCTCAGTCAGCTGAGGCCATTCTGGCTGCAGGAGCAGCAAAATCCTCAGCTTGGTGAGCAAAAGGCCACTCTTGGGGACCAGGATCAAAGGGTTGGGCAGCAAAAACTAGGGACTGGGAGCAAATGACAGTGTTCCACCCACATGGGATAGAGTCGCTTGAATGTCTGGAGAGGCAAAGGAGCTGAAAGGCGGCACCTGTGTTTTTTTGGCTCATTTTTAATGTGCTGGGGCGGCTAAAGCCTTTTCCCTCTTGATCTTGCAGGAGGCTCTGGAGATGCTGCTCTCAGAGGGGCCTGCAACAGCTCAAGGCCATCCCATGGCTGATTATCATTACGCAGGTAAGCAAAGCAGAGCTTCTTGCGTCCCTGACAGATGCTGCCGTCCCCTTCATTCTTGTGGCAAGGGTTTCTGCTTCAAGAAATTGTGCTTAACACCAGCACAAGGTCTTGTCTCCTCTGCGGCTGGGGAAAGCACCAGCATCTAGTCCTTCAGCTTTACTTGTTTTCCAATCCTTCTCCCCGGGCAATGCCTGCTCTTGTCTTCATGACCTTCTGAGGGAGCAGACACGTACACACACGTGAATGACGGCCTGCGACCATTTTCTTTCGGCAGCCAGTGGGATCTACTTGGTGTGGATCAAGGGATCTGTTTACTAGCCGCTGCTTTTTATTGCCAGGCTCTGATAGATGGACACCTGAGGAGAAGGAGTCCTTCCAAAAGGCTTTCCACACCTACGGCAAGGATTTTCATCTCATCCAGAAGCAGGTAAAGCCACGGGACATTCTTTACCCGAGCAGATCAGCAGCAGGAAGCTTGCTTATTTCTGGGAACAAGCACTGGGCTTCAGTCTCTCTCTTCTCAAGTACCAAGTATCTTCAAGAAGTAAGAAAAGGGGACATCAAAAGCCTGTGTCAAAAGGATGATCCTGCCTCTCCAGCCCTTTTCTCCAAGCTCTTTTGGAAGATGAAGCTTTATTCTGTCAGACTTGTGGCACAGGTCTGCTGCTGCTTCCACAAGACACTGTGCTGGCATAACTGGAGTGAAGTGGGGAAAGACAAACTGTGCTTGTTGTTGATCTGTGCATTGCGTGTATTAGCACCTAGCATCATACAGGGTTTAAGACATTGCATGATGCCTCTCTTTCCCCAGGTTGATTTCATTTTACACCCTACTCCATTTCATTCATGCTTTTACTTCCTAGTTCACTCCATAGTCTACTTTTTCCCCAGTGCACCCGACACCATTTGCGATTCCTTCTTTTTCTCTTCACAACAGATCCAGACTAAGACCGTGGCCCAGTGTGTGGAGTACTACTACTCCTGGAAAAAGGAGCATAAACTTGCCAGCACTCTTGCTCAGGTGAGGGGCAAGAAAATGGAGAGGTGCCAGGAAGGTTGAGAAACTGGGAGAAGGGGAGAAAAGCTGCTGGCGAGCCATGCCAGACGCCCCTTTGCCAGGATCACATCGTCCCATGCGCTGGGAAAGGCACAGCAGATGCTGCCCGGGCCTTCCTTGTGCTGCTGCCCTGAAGTATGCAATTCTGGAGCCTAACTTTGACCCAAGAAAGCAGCACCGCCACCAAAATGGGCTTTGACTCTCCAGAGACAGGCTTCTCAAGGGCTGGCAGCCTCGTTGACTCCAATCAGACCCCAAATTCCCCACTGCTTGCTGACATCAGCAATCCAGGCTGCCTTTGTGGATATGCTGCAGATTTTCAGGGAGATTTTCTAGCATCCCAGCATACTCCCCAAGAAGGAGCTGCCAGTGCTGTGGCTCCCCTAAAACGTTCCTTAGCGGCAAAGAGCAATTTGCTTCCCATCATGTGAGAGAGAGAGAGAGAGAGAGAGAGAGAGAGAGAGGGAGATCATTTTGGGGACTAGAAAATGGCTAAGCATGTGTCTACCCTAATTGGACGTAATTGAAATGCCATTGCCTAGACATTTGTGGAGGAAAAGCAGAGAGAAATAGATGTTAGGCAGAAAGGTAGAAATAAGAAATGTAGAGCTCTAAATAGCCAGGTCTTTCTCCCACCCCTTTGGCCTGTAGAAAAGAGGAGTATTTTCCTCCAAGCTCTGTGTTGGCAGCCCGCCGCAGCCCATTGGCAAAGGCAGCCGTTTTCTCAGCTCTTGAGGCTTTGGAAGGATTTGCTTAGGCCGATCGATTTTTCTGCTGGATGCTCTGATTTCCAGCTTTGTGAGAGGAAGGAAGCATTGATAAGGACTCTTTGATCTCCAGAGTGTGGGCAAAGCAAGGAGGAGGAAAAGCCCTCCCAGAAAGGAGAACGGGGAGACAGGGAAGAGAAGCCGCAAGAGGGCTCGCAGCGCCCAGTGTCCCTGCTGCCAACCGCGCCAGCCGCCCCCTTCGGCGGGAGGCCCCTTTCCCTGCGGGCAGTGCAAACGGTGCGCAAGTTCCTCCTCTTTCTGCTCAAAGCTGCGCCTTTGGACTGAAACGGGCTGACCCTTTTCAAAGGCACCGCAGGGGAAGCTGGGGGCACCTGCAGCATCGCCCCCGGCAGCCGTGCTCAAGCTTAACACCCACCTCAAACCCAAAGAGCTTAGGTAAAACCCAGCCTTCACAATGAAACCTTGCCGTGCCCCAACAAGACCCAGTTGATACAAGTAGGAATAGATCCATCAAAGCTTGGTTTGATGCTGCTGATCAAATTCAAAAGAGGATGCAGCAAAAGGAGGAAGACATTTCAAGGCATTGAAAGTAGAACCATCAGACTCATGGTGCTGATCCATTGACAAATGTGCCACTGCCCGAAAAGACAGAAATTCATACTCAAACGGAGATCTCGGCACTTGCTTTCATGGTGTGTACTAGCGTCAGCAATGGATGGTTTGTTTCCTATCTTGCAGGGTGTTTGAAAGCATGAAGGAAAGGAACAACCACAGCAGAAGACATCGGCCTCGGAAGACAGCAAAGCCTCTCCCCAAGAAGAAAAGACCAAATTAGAGAACCCTGCAGGTTGTCCAGGGCTAGCAAGAGTTAGGCAGATTAGTTAGATAGGAATACAACTGTTAGATATTAGTTAGATAGGAATAGGACTGTTTTTTAAGATTTTTGGGTTGTTTAATCTTCTACTTCGTTAGTTTACATGATAGTAACCTCCTCAATTTAGTAGTTAAGATACATTAGTATTATTCAGTACTCATTAGTATTATTAGATTTATCAGTAAATGTCAGAGGTTGGGTGTTTTGTATGCTCTGCCATATGCTCTTTGTCATTTTGCCTTTATTGAGAGCCAATCTGTCTTTATCATTAAACCAATGTTTGTTCCATTTTGTCTGTTTGTCTGTATGAAAGCACTCCAGCAATGTTTGTTCCATTTGCCTGGTGTTGCAAAGACGGCACTCTCCCTGAGAGTAGAAGCTGGGCAGGCGCCACCTCCCCCAGGCCCAGCCCCTTGCTCAGCTGGCAGGACTTCCTGAGGTGTGTCTCCTTTACTGCCAGTGAAATACCGCTGGGGCTTCAGCCTTTGATTCCTCAACATCTCAGCTGGGAGTGGAAAGGGAGGCTTTGTTTAATTCACTGAATTGCATCTGGATGAGTGGGCTCACCATATTTTCTGGCATAAAAGTAGCGGGTTGAGGCCTTTTTGGAGCCCAGCCAGATAACTTGCTTTCATTTTGGGGGACTGATGGAGCTGACCAGCTTGGAGGACGTTTCTAAGCCCTCCGATTCTATCCAATTCCTATCGGCATGCACCACAAAGGCATGGCTAGGTCAGTTTCAGTTTCTCTGGAAAGGACCAGTGTCCCGCTCTGGGCCTCCAGCAATCTCCTTAGCTAAAGCCGAGCGGGTGTGATCATTATCCTCTGACTTGTCACAGCTGGGGCACTTGCGCCAAAGAAGAATCCAAGTCACTCTTTTATGGAGGCCAGCAAATGGCCCTGCCTAGCAAGGCTTTGGTGGCAGGGGCTGTGGAGAGTGGATGGAGAGGGGGCGAGGGAGGGGGCAATTGGCAGGCTGCTTCTGGGAAGCCGAGGCAAGCTTGCCCTTGTCTGATGGAGCCGGTGCAGGTGGGCTTTGGAGGCTACAAAGTATCTGCCTTGCAGTGGGACTTGTTCCAGCTGCCCCCTCAGTTTGCTGGCCAGTGGGTAACATGCAGGCTGGGAAGGAAGCAAGATTGGGACTGAAGCAAGATTTGCTTTTCCTTAAGGACAGGCAGGGAAGCAGCAAAGCTGCCTGGCTTTTGTCATATCGGCCATCTAGGCATTAAAAGCAATGTGAAGGCCAGCAGTGGGGAGAGGTAATTCTGTTAGTGTTGCTTCCTTAGAGGAATGCCAGAGTCTTTTGGGACAACCACCGAGCTTCTCCAAGGGAGCTGGACGAGGGATCTAGAAATTCTGCATGAATGTTTGCTAGAGAAATGCCCGTGTGCTGTCCCTGTGTGTGTGTGTGTGTGTCCCCATCAGTTGGCCTGAAAAACATCCTGTTTCTCCGAGTTTCAAGGGAGGAGTGATGAGGTGAGAGACCAGCTCAGAGGCCCAAAGGAGGGAAACCATGCAGTGACATTATTGGGCAGCAAAAGGAGAATTGAGAAAGGGGGCAGGATGAATGCCTCCACTTTGAGAGGAAGCTTTGGAGTTGGCTCTGCGCTGGACAACTTGCAAATTCCAGCTCCTCTCAGAGCTGGAGGAGAGCCAGTGGGAGGAGCCCTTCCGGCTCTCCAGGGCAGGAGATGAGGTCTGGGCCCTTGCACAGAGGCAGGCTCCTGTGCACCTTCAGCTGGAGGCACCTTGCAGAGAAGCACCGGGAAGAGCCAGGGCTGTCCCTGCACTGCTTTTGCCCGTCTCACCAGACGACTGAGGAGAAAAGGCCCAATGGGAAGCTTCTCAGAGCAAACTTGCAGCAGAAGTAGAAGGGGCAGAGGCGGCCCATGCCTCTTTCTGTCCCATGGCTCCCCCGGGGGTTCTAGATGGAATGTTGGGCTGTGCCCATAGCAACTGTCGTTGTCTCCTGCTCCTGCGGCCCTTGCTGGAACGCTGCTGGAGCAGCAGCTGCAGGATCAGCTCCTGGGCTGTCCCTGACCAGCCGCCTTCTGCACTCAGCGCCAGACCCGGCCTCTGCACCGACATCCTGGTCTCCTCGTCTGCCTCCGGGCATCCCCAGAGCACTTGGGAACCCTCCAAGGTAAGAAAATCCCCGTTTGCCCTCAAAGCACTAGCACAGCGGCAGGAGGCTCCAGCTGCCTCTCCCACCGAGCACGACACACAGGCTGCATGCTCACTTTCCCCAGACGAGCTTCCACGTGAAAGCAGGGTGCAGCTTCTGAAAGCATCGTGTTGCCTCCAGGGGAAACACAGACCTTTCCAGAGAGGACCTAGAGAGGTGTCCCAGTGCAGTTGCAGATCCTCGTCCACGCATCACCTGATTAAACGTTCTTAGCACCCATTTCAGTCCTCAAACTATCTTGTGCTGACCCCAAAACAAATTGTTCCTGGCTGAGCAGGTCAGGGCTTCAGTGTCAACAAATCCCCTTATGCCCTGACTCTGCTCATACCCGCTCCAAAGCTTCAAACAGCACAATGATGCCACTTCTCCTCTGGCATCCCTGTCGTTCAGGGCATGGAAGCATTTGACTGGGCTTCTCCTCAAACACAGGCTTTCAACTTCAAAAACCATCTGGGATCAGCAATTCTTATCTACTTACCTAGTTCCATCGCTTCTAGATCCATTCTATTTTAAGATCTTTAGAGATTCTTTTTTCAGTGCACGTAGGGCTGGTTCTACCTCATGCTCAGGGGAGGCCGTCAAATGCCATCTCCTCAAGAGCACAATCACAGTAGCACAGAATTTTCTGGCTTGGAAGGGATTCTGAAAGATCACTGAGCCCAACTGCAGGGCCTGCCCGGGGCAGCCTCAACAATCACAGCCTGTGCCCAAGAGCAGTGTCCAAACACTTTTGGAGCTCAGTCAGCCTTGGTGCTGTGCCCCCTTCCCTGGGGAGGCTGTTGCAGTGCCCAAGCAGCCTGTGGCTGAAGAAGCTTTTCCTTCGATCCAACCTAAGCCTGCACTGGCACATCTTCCCTGCCATTCTCTTGGCTCTTCTCAGTGGCCCCGGGAGTGAAGAGAGTAGTGCATGGCCTTCTGCTTGCCCTCCTGAGGAAGCTGCTGACTGCTAGAGGGTCCTGCCTAGGACATTCCATGTCAAAAAGGCAGCAATGAGAGCAAAGAGAAAGGAGCTGGGACACAGGAGCTCAGGCTTTGCAATGATGAGGATGAGAAGGAAGGCTACTGACACATCCTTGGCAGAAGGATTTTGAACTGGAGCATTGCTTTGATCTCTTTCAGGTGGAAAGGAGAGGCACAATGAAAAGGAAAGCAAGAGCCCAGATTCAGCCGTGAGTTTTGGCCTAGGGTTAAAGGACAGCAAACTGGAGGAATGGCGAGGAGGAGAACTGCTCTTTCAGAGTTAGGCTGGGATTGGTTCAAGCCTGTGGGTGCACAGCAAGGCTCTCTTGACCACTTGCCTTTCTCACCTCCACCTCCTTCTTCCTTTAGACGCATCAATGTTGGCAGCGACTTTCAGGCTGAGCTCCCAGAGCTGCAGAGCAGAGCACCAAGTGAGGATGAAGAGCCTGCAAGCCTGGTCTGGAAGCCCTGGGGGGAGGATGACTCTGACATGGAAAAACCTGACAGAGGTAGCTTTGCTTCCAGCCCTGAGCTACTTGGGTCTTGAAAAGGCTCCTTTTGCCTAAAAAGGCAGCCTTTTGCAGGCTCTGCTTCTCTCCTTGTCTCGCCCATCTTCCCATGTAGAAGTGTTAGAGGCAAGGAGAAAGAGCAAGCACCTTGCTCTCCCAATTGGTCAGGGCCGTTTGCCACTGGAAGAGGGGAGATTGGCCCCCACTTCTTCTTACAGAAGCTGCTTTGGAGGGAGAGCCAGCACTGCGTGGGCCCTTGCTTCAGCTGGCCCTGTCTTTGCTCTCCTTTTCATGCTCTCCAAGCTGCTGTCTTTAGCTGCCAGCCTTTCCTTCTGCCTTGCATGGCAGTCTTTGCCCTTGCTGGCCTCCAGGCTGACTTTCGGTGGGTTTTTTCTTATGCTTGCAGTAAGAGAACTGTTGGACATGGCCAGCTCCCGTGGCATTCCCGGGGCAGCAGCTAACCTGGAGCGCGCCCTGCACTGCCTGCACCAGGCACGCGGCAGCGTTCCGGTAAGAAGCGGCTGTTTGGGCACAGAGAAGAGGGCACAGGGAATGCAGAGGGCCTGGGCACTGGGACAGCCTTTCCTGGCTGCTCTTGGAAGAAGGGTCTTAACAGGGAGCAGAGCACTTGCTGCCTGCTGGGTCTCCTCCAGCTGCGTCAGGGCTGAGCCCAAAGGGCTCCAGCAGGGAGAATCTCCCTCCTGGAGGCGGCAGCGGCAGAAGGTCCTGCTGCCTTGTAAATGGCCTGGAGATCTGGGTTCTCTAAGACCTTAGGAGGGGAAATTCCCAGAAGCCTCAGTCAGCTGAGGCCATTCTGGCTGCAGGAGCAGCAAAATCCTCAGCTTGGTGAGCAAAAGGCCACTCTTGGGGACCAGGATCAAAGGGTTGGGCAGCAAAAACTAGGGACTGGGAGCAAATGACAGTGTTCCACCCACATGGGATAGAGTCGCTTGAATGTCTGGAGAGGCAAAGGAGCTGAAAGGCGGCACCTGTGTTTTTTTGGCTCATTTTTAATGTGCTGGGGCGGCTAAAGCCTTTTCCCTCTTGATCTTGCAGGAGGCTCTGGAGATGCTGCTCTCAGAGGGGCCTGCAACACCTCAAGGCCATCCCATGGCTGATTATCATTACGCAGGTAAGCAAAGCAGAGCTTCTTGCGTCCCTGACAGATGCTGCCGTCCCCTTCATTCTTGTGGCAAGGGTTTCTGCTTCAAGAAATTGTGCTTAACACCAGCACAAGGTCTTGTCTCCTCTGCGGCTGGGGAAAGCACCAGCATCTAGTCCTTCAGCTTTACTTGTTTTCCAATCCTTCTCCCCGGGCAATGCCTGCTCTTGTCTTCATGGCCTTCTGAGGGAGCAGACACGTACACCCACGTGAATGACGGCCTGCGACCATTTTCTTTCGGCAGCCAGTGGGATCTACTTGGTGTGGATCAAGGGATCTGTTTACTAGCCGCTGCTTTTTATTGCCAGGCTCTGATAGATGGACACCTGAGGAGAAGGAGTCCTTCCAAAAGGCTTTCCACACCTACGGCAAGGATTTTCATCTCATCCAGAAGCAGGTAAAGCCACGGGACATTCTTTACCCGAGCAGATCTGCAGCAGGAAAGCTTGCTTATTTCTGGGAACAAGCACTGGGCTTCAGTCTGTCTCTTCTCAAGTACCAAGTATCTTCAAGTAGCAACAAAAGGGGACATCAAAAGCCTGTGTCAAAAGGATGATCCTGCCTCTCCAGCCCTTTTCTCCAAGCTCTTTTGGAAGATGAAGCTTTATTCTGTCAGACTTGTGGCACAGGTCTGCTGCTGCTTCCACAAGACGCTGTGCTGGCATAACTGGAGTGAAGCGGGGAAAGAAGAACTGTGCTAGATGGATTTGTTGTTGATCTGTGCATTGCGTGTATTAGCACCTAGCATAATACAGGGTTTAAGACATTGCATGATGCCTCTCTTTCCCCAGGTTGATTTCATTTTACACCCTACTCCATTTCATTCATGCTTTTACTTCCTAGTTCACTCCATAGTCTACTTTTTCCCCAGTGCACCCGACACCATTTTCGATTCCTTCTTTTTCTCTTCACAACAGATCCAGACTAAGACCGTGGCCCAGTGTGTGGAGTTCTACTACTCCTGGAAAAAGGAGCATAAACTTGCCAGCACTCTTGCTCAGGTGAGGGGCAAGAAAATGGAGAGGTGCCAGGAAGGTTGAGAAACTGGGAGAAGGGGAGAAAAGCTGCTGGTGAGCCATGCCAGACGCCCCTTTGCCAGGATCACATCGTCCCATGCGCTGGGAAAGGCACAGCAGATGCTGCCCGGGCCTTCCTTGTGCTGCTGCCCTGAAGTATGCAATTCTGGAGCCTAACTTTGACCCAAGAAAGCAGCACCGCCACCAAAATGGGCTTTGACTCTCTACAGATGGGCTTCTCAAGGGCTGGCAGCCTCGTTGACTCCAATCAGACCCCAAATTCCCCACTGCTTGCTGACATCAGCAATCCAGGCTGCCTTTGTGGATATGCTGCAGATGTTCAGGGAGTTTTTCTAGCATCCCAGCATAGTCCCCAAGAAGGAGCTGCTGGTGCTGTGGCTCCCCTAAAACTTTCCTTAGCGGCAAAGAGCAATTTGCTTCCCATCATGTGAGGGAGAGAGAGAGAGAGAGAGACAGGGAGGGAGATTATTTTGGGGACTAGAAAATGGCTAAGCATGTGTCTACCCTAATTGGACTGAATTGAAATCCCGTTGCCTAGACATTTGTGGAGGAAAAGCAGAGAGATGTTAGGCAGAAAGGTAGAAATAAGAAATGTAGAGTTCTAAATAGCCAGGTCTTTATCCCACCCCCTTGGCCTGTAGAAAAGAGGAGTATTTTCCTCCAAGCTCTGGCTTGGCAGCCCACCACAGCCCATTGGCAAAGGCAGCCGTTTTCTCAGCTCTTGAGGCTTTGGAAGGATTTGCTTAGGCCGATAGATTTTTGTGCTGGATGCTCTGATTTCCAGCTTTGTGAGAGGAAGGAAGCATTGATAAGGACTCTTTGATTTCCAGAGTGTGGGCAAAGCAAGGAGGAGGAAAAGCCCTCCCAGAAAGGAGAACGGGGAGCCAGGGAAGAGAAGCCGCAAGAGGGCTCGCAGCGCCCAGTGTCCCTGCTGCCAACCGCGCCAGCCGCCCCCTTCGGCGGGAGGCCCCTTTCCCTGCGGGCAGTGCAAACGGTGCGCAAGTTCCTCCTCTTTCTGCTCAAAGCTGCGCCTTTGGACTAAAAGGGGCTGACCCTTTTCAAAGGCACCGCAGGGGAAGCTGGGGGCACTTGCAGCATCGCCCCCGGCAGCCGTGCTCAAGCTTAACACCCACCTCGAACCCAAAGAGCTTAGGTAAAACCCAGCCTTCACAATGAAACCTTGCCGTGCCCCAACAAGACCCAGTTGATACAAGTAGGAATAGATCCATCAAAGCTTGGTTTGATGCTGCTGATCAAATTCAAAAGAGGATGCAGCAAAAGGAGGAAGACATTTCAAGGCATTGAAAGTAGAACCATCAGACTCATGGTGCTGATCCATTGACAAATGTGCCACTGCCCGAAAAGACAGAAATTCATACTCAAACGGAGATCTCGGCACTTGCTTTCATGGTGTGTACTAGCGTCAGCAATGGATGGTTTGTTTCCTATCTTGCAGGGTGTTTGAAAGCATGAAGGAAAGGAACAACCACAGCAGAAGACATCGGCCTCGGAAGACAGCAGAGCCTCTCCCCAAGAAGAAAAGACCAAATTAGAGAACCCTGCAGGTTGTCCAGGGCTAGCAAGAGTTAGGCAGATTAGTTAGATAGGAATACAACTGTTAGATATTAGTTAGATAGGAATACGATTATTTTTTAAGATTTTTGGGTTGTTTAATCTTCTACTTCGTTAGTTTACATGATAGTAACCTCCTCAATTTAGTAGTTAAGATACATTAGTATTATTCAGTACTCATTAGTATTATTAGATTTATCAGTAAATGTCAGAGGTTGGGTGTTTTGTATGCTCTGCCATATGCTCTTTGTCATTTTGCCTTTGTTGAGAGCCAATCTGTCTTTATCATTAAACCAATGTTTGTTCCATTTTGTCTGTTTGTCTGTATGAAATGACTTTGGCAATGTTTGTTCCATTTGCCTGGTGTTGCAAAGACGGCACTCTCCCTGAGAGTAGAATCTGGGCAGGCGCCACCTCCCCCAGGCCCAGCCCCTTGCTCAGCTGGCAGGACTTCCTGAGGTGTGTCTCCTTTACTGCCAGTGAAATACCGCTGGGGCTTCAGCCTTTGATTCCTCAACATCTCAGCTGGGAGTGGAAAGGGAGGCTTTGTTTAATTCACTGAATTGCATCTGGATGAGTGGGCTCACCATATTTTCTGGCATAAAAGTAGCGGGTTGAGGCCTTTTTGGAGCCCAGCCAGATAACTTGCTTTCATTTTGGGGGACTGATGGAGCTGACCAGCTTGGAGGACGTTTCTAAGCCCTCCGATTCTATCCAATTCCTATCCGCGTGCACCACAAAGACATGGCTAGGTCAGTTTCAGTTTCTCTGGAAAGGACCAGTGTCCCGCTCTGGGCCTCCAGCAATCTCCTTAGCTAAAGCCGAGCGGGTGTGATCATTATCCTCTGACTTGTCACAGCTGGGGCACTTGCGCCAAAGAAGAATCCAAGTCACTCTTTTATGGAGGCCAGCAAATGGCCCTGCCTAGCAAGGCTTTGGTGGCAGGGGCTGTGGAGGGTGGATGGAGAGGGGGCGAGGGAGGGGGCAATTGGCAGGCTGCTTCTGGGAAGCCGAGGCAAGCTTGCCCTTGTCTGATGGAGCCGGTGCAGGTGGGCTTTGGAGGCTACAAAGTATCTGCCTTGCAGTGGGACTTGTTCCAGCTGCCCCCTCAGTTTGCTGGCCAGTGGGTAACATGCAGGCTGGGAAGGAAGCAAGATTGGGACTGAAGCAAGATTTGCTTTTCCTTAAGGACAGGCAGGGAAGCAGCAAAGCTGCCTGGCTTTTGTCATATCGGCCATCTAGGCATTAAAAGCAATGTGAAGGCCAGCAGTGGGGAAAGGTAATTCTGTTAGTGTTGCTTCCTTAGAGGAATGCCAGAGTCTTTTGGGACAACCACCGAGCTTCTCCAAGGGAGCTGGACGAGGGATCTAGAAATTCTGCATGAATGTTTGCTAGAGAAATGCCCGTGTGCTGTCCCTGTGTGTGTGTGTGTGTGTCCCCATCAGTTGGCCTGAAAAACATCCTGTTTCTCCGAGTTTCAAGGGAGGAGTGATGAGGTGAGAGACCAGCTCAGAGGCCCAAAGGAGGGAAACCATGCAGTGACATTATTGGGCAGCAAAAGGAGAATTGAGAAAGGGGGCAGGATGAATGCCTCCACTTTGAGAGGAAGCTTTGGAGTTGGCTCTGCGCTGGACAACTTGCAAATTCCAGCTCCTCTCAGAGCTGGAGGAGAGCCAGTGGGAGGAGCCCTTCCGGCTCTCCAGGGCAGGAGATGAGGTCTGGGCCCTTGCACAGAGGCAGGCTCCTGTGCACCTTCAGCTGGAGGCACCTTGCAGAGAAGCACCGGGAAGAGCCAGGGCTGTCCCTGCACTGCTTTTGCCTGTCTCACCAGACGACTGAGGAGAAAAGGCCCAATGGGAAGCTTCTCAGAGCAAACTTGCAGCAGAAGTAGAAGGGGCAGAGGCGGCCCATGCCTCTTTCTGTCCCATGGCTCCCCCGGGGGTTCTAGATGGAATGTTGGGCTGTGCCCATAGCAACTGTCGTTGTCTCCTGCTCCTGCGGCCCTTGCTGGAACGCTGCTGGAGCAGCAGCTGCAGGATCAGCTCCTGGGCTGTCCCTGACCAGCCGCCTTCTGCACTCAGCGCCAGACCCGGCCTCTGCACCGACATCCTGGTCTCCTCGTCTGCCTCCGGGCATCCCCAGAGCACTTGGGAACCCTCCAAGGTAAGAAAATCCCCGTTTGCCCTCAAAGCACTAGCACAGCGGCAGGAGGCTCCAGCTGCCTCTCCCACCGAGCACGACACACAGGCTGCATGCTCACTTTCCCCAGACGAGCTTCCACGTGAAAGCAGGGTGCAGCTTCTGAAAGCATCGTGTTGCCTCCAGGGGAAACACAGACCTTTCCAGAGAGGACCTAGAGAGGTGTCCCAGTGCAGTTGCAGATCCTCGTCCACGCATCACCTGATTAAACGTTCTTAGCACCCATTTCAGTCCTCAAACTATCTTGTGCTGACCCCAAAACAAATTGTTCCTGGCTGAGCAGGTCAGGGCTTCAGTGTCAACAAATCCCCTTATGCCCTGACTCTGCTCATACCCGCTCCAAAGCTTCAAACAGCACAATGATGCCACTTCTCCTCTGGCATCCCTGTCGTTCAGGGCATGGAAGCATTTGACTGGGCTTCTCCTCAAACACAGGCTTTCAACTTCAAAAACCATCTGGGATCAGCAATTCTTATCTACTTACCTAGTTCCATCGCTTCTAGATCCATTCTATTTTAAGATCTTTAGAGATTCTTTTTTCAGTGCACGTAGGGCTGGTTCTACCTCATGCTCAGGGGCGGCCGTCAAATGCCATCTCCTCAAGAGCACAATCACAGTAGCACAGAATTTTCTGGCTTGGAAGGGATTCTGAAAGATCACTGAGCCCAACTGCAGGGCCTGCCCGGGGCAGCCTCAACAATCACAGCCTGTGCCCAAGAGCAGTGTCCAAACACTTTTGGAGCTCAGTCAGCCTTGGTGCTGTGCCCCCTTCCCTGGGGAGGCTGTTGCAGTGCCCAAGCAGCCTCTGGCTGAAGAAGCTTTTCCTTCTATCCAACCTAAGCCTGCACTGGCACATCTTCCCTGCCATTCTCTTGGCTCTTCTCAGTGGCCCCGGGAGTGAAGAGAGTAGTGCATGGCCTTCTGCTTGCCCTCCTGAGGAAGCTGCTGACTGCTAGAGGGTCCTGCCTAGGACATTCCATGTCAAAAAGGCAGCAATGACAGCAAAGAGAAAGGAGCTGGGACACAGGAGCTCAGGCTTTGCAATGATGAGGATGAGAAGGAAGGCTACTGACACATCCTTGGCAGAAGGATTTTGAACTGGAGCATTGCTTTGATGTCTTTCAGGTGGAAAGGAGAGGCACAATGAAAAGGAAAGCAAGAGCCCAGATTCAGCCGTGAGTTTTGGCCTAGGGTTAAAGGACAGCAAACTGGAGGAATGGCGAGGAGGAGAACTGCTCTTTCAGAGTTAGGCTGGGATTGGTTCAAGCCTATGGGTGCACAGCAAGGCTCTCTTGACCACTTGCCTTTCTCACCTCCACCTCCTTCTTCCTTTAGACGCATCAATGTTGGCAGCGACTTTCAGGCTGAGCTCCCAGAGCTGCAGAGCAGAGCACCAAGTGAGGATGAAGAGCCTGCAAGCCTGGTCTGGAAGCCCTGGGGGGAGGATGACTCTGACATGGAAAAACCTGACAGAGGTAGCTTTGCTTCCAGCCCTGAGCTACTTGGGTCTTGAAAAGGCTCCTTTTGCCTAAAAAGGCAGCCTTTTGCAGGCTCTGCTTCTCTCCTTGTCTCGCCCATCTTCCCATGTAGAAGTGTTAGAGGCAAGGAGAAAGAGCAAGCACCTTGCTCTCCCAGTTGGTCAGGGCCGTTTGCCACTGGAAGAGGGGAGATTGGCCCCCACTTCTTCTTACAGAAGCTGCTTTGGAGGGAGAGCCAGCACTGCGTGGGCCCTTGCTTCAGCTGGCCCTGTCTTTGCTCTCCTTTTCATGCTCTCCAAGCTGCTGTCTTTAGCTGCCGGCCTTTCCTTCTGCCTTGCATGGCAGTCTTTGCCCTTGCTGGCCTCCAGGCTGACTTTCGGTGGGTTTTTTCTTGTGCTTGCAGTAAGAGAACTGTTGGACATGGCCAGCTCCCGTGGCATTCCCGGGGCAGCAGCTAACCTGGAGCGCGCCCTGCACTGCCTGCACCAGGCACGCGGCAGCGTTCCGGTAAGAAGCGGCTGTTTGGGCACAGAGAAGAGGGCACAGGGAATGCAGAGGGCCTGGGCACTGGGACAGCCTTTCCTGGCTGCTCTTGGAAGAAGGGTCTTAACAGGGAGCAGAGCACTTGCTGCCTGCTGGGTCTCCTCCAGCTGCGTCAGGGCTGAGCCCAAAGGGCTCCAGCAGGGAGAATCTCCCTCCTGGAGGCGGCAGCGGCAGAAGGTCCTGCTGCCTTGTAAATGGCCTGGAGATCTGGGTTCTCTAAGACCTTAGGAGGGGAAATTCCCAGAAGCCTCAGTCAGCTGAGGCCATTCTGGCTGCAGGAGCAGCAAAATCCTCAGCTTGGTGAGCAAAAGGCCACTCTTGGGGACCAGGATCAAAGGGTTGGGCAGCAAAAACTAGGGACTGGGAGCAAATGACAGTGTTCCACCCACATGGGATAGAGTCGCTTGAATGTCTGGAGAGGCAAAGGAGCTGAAAGGCGGCACCTGTGTTTTTTTGGCTCATTTTTAATGTGCTGGGGCGGCTAAAGCCTTTTCCCTCTTGATCTTGCAGGAGGCTCTGGAGATGCTGCTCTCAGAGGGGCCTGCAACACCTCAAGGCCATCCCATGGCTGATTATCATTACGCAGGTAAGCAAAGCAGAGCTTCTTGCGTCCCTGACAGATGCTGCCGTCCCCTTCATTCTTGTGGCAAGGGTTTCTGCTTCAAGAAATTGTGCTTAACACCAGCACAAGGTCTTGTCTCCTCTGCGGCTGGGGAAAGCACCAGCATCTAGTCCTTCAGCTTTACTTGTTTTCCAATCCTTCTCCCCGGGCAATGCCTGCTCTTGTCTTCATGACCTTCTGAGGGAGCAGACACGTACACCCACGTGAATGACGGCCTGCGACCATTTTCTTTCGGCAGCCAGTGGGATCTACTTGGTGTGGATCAAGGGATCCCTTTACTACCCGCTGCTTTTTATTGCCAGGCTCTGATAGATGGACACCTGAGGAGAAGGAGTCCTTCCAAAAGGCTTTCCACACCTACGGCAAGGATTTTCATCTCATCCAGAAGCAGGTAAAGCCACGGGACATTCTTTACCCGAGCAGATCAGCAGCAGGAAAGCTTGCTTATTTCTGGGAACAAGCACTGGGCTTAAGTCTGTCTCTTCTCAAGTACCAAGTATCTTCAAGTAGCAACAAAAGGGAACATCAAAAGCCTGTGTCAAAAGGATGATCCTGCCTCTCCAGCCCTTTTCTCCAAGCTCTTTTGGAAGATGAAGCTTTATTCTGTCAGACTTGTGGCACAGGTCTGCTGCTGCTTCCACAAGACGCTGTGCTGGCATAACTGGAGTGAAGCGGGGAAAGAAGAACTGTGCTAGGTGGATTTGTTGTTGATCTGTGCATTGCGTGTATTAGCACCTAGCATCATACAGGGTTTAAGACATTGCATGATGCCTCTCTTTCCCCATGTTGATTTCATTTTACACCCTACTCCATTTCATTCATGCTTTTACTTCCTAGTTCACTCCATAGTCTACTTTTTCCCCAGTGCACCCGACACCATTTTCGATTCCTTCTTTTTCTCTTCACAACAGATCCAGACTAAGACCGTGGCCCAGTGTGTGGAGTACTACTACTCCTGGAAAAAGGAGCATAAACTTGCCAGCACTCTTGCTCAGGTGAGGGGCAAGAAAATGGAGAGGTGCCAGGAAGGTCGAGAAACTGGGAGAAGGGGAGAAAAGCTGCTGGTGAGCCATGCCAGACGCCCCTTTGCCAGGATCACATCGTCCCATGCGCTGGGAAAGGCACAGCAGATGCTGCCCAGGGCTTCCTTGTGCTGCTGCCCTGAAGTATGCAATTCTGGAGCCTAACTTTGACCCAAGAAAGCAGCACCGCCACCAAAATGGGCTTTGACTCTCTACAGATGGGCTTCTCAAGGGCTGGCACCCTCGCTGACTCCAATCAGACCCCAAATTCCCCACTGCTTGCTGACATCAGCAGTCCAGGCTGCCTTTGTGGATATGCTGCAGATTTTGAGGGAGTTTTTCTAGCATCCCAGCATAGTCCCCAAGAAGGAGCTGCCGGTGCTGTGGCTCCCCTAAAACTTTCCTTACTGGCAAAGAGCAATTTGCTTCCCATCATGTGAGGGGGAGAGAGAGAGAGAGAGAGACAGGGAGGGAGATTATTTTGGGGACTAGAAAATGGCTAAGCATGTGTCTACCCTAATTGGACTGAATTTAAATCCCGTTGCCTAGACATTTGTGGAGGAAAAGCAGAGAGATGTTAGGCAGAAAGGTAGAAATAAGAAATGTAGAGCACTAAATAGCCAGGTCTTTCTCCCACCCCTTTGGCCTGTAGAAAAGAGGAGTATTTTCCTCCAAGCTCTGGCTTGGCAGCCCGCCGCAGCCCATTGGCAAAGGCAGCCGTTTTCTCAGCTCTTGAGGCTTTGGAAGGATTTGCTTAGGCCGATAGATTTTTGTGCTGGATGCTCTGATTTCCAGCTTTGTGAGAGGAAGGAAGCATTGATAAGGACTCTTTGATTTCCAGAGTGTGGGCAAAGCAAGGAGGAGGAAAAGCCCTCCCAGAAAGGAGAACGGGGAGCCAGGGAAGAGAAGCCGCAAGAGGGCTCGCAGCGCCCAGTGTCCCTGCTGCCAACCGCGCCAGCCGCCCCCTTCGGCGGGAGGCCCCTTTCCCTGCGGGCAGTGCAAACGGTGCGCAAGTTCCTCCTCTTTCTGCTCAAAGCTGCGCCTTTGGACTAAAAGGGGCTGACCCTTTTCAAAGGCACCGCAGGGGAAGCTGGGGGCACTTGCAGCATCGCCCCCGGCAGCCGTGCTCAAGCTTAACACCCACCTCAAACCCAAAGAGCTTAGGTAAAACCCAGCCTTCACAATGAAACCTTGCCGTGCCCCAACAAGACACAGTTGATACAAGTAGGAATAGATCCATCAAAGCTTGGTTTGATGCTGCTGATCAAATTCAAAAGAGGATGCAGCAAAAGGAGGAAGACATTTCAAGGCATTGAAAGTAGAACCATCAGACTCATGGTGCTGATCCATTGACAAATGTGCCACTGCCCGAAAAGACAGAAATTCATACTCAAACGGAGATCTCGGCACTTGGTTTCATGGTGTGTACTAGCGTCAGCAATGGATGGTTTGTTTCCTATCTTGCAGGGTGTTTGAAAGCATGAAGGAAAGGAACAAACACAGCAGAAGACATCGGCCTCGGAAGACAGCAAAGCCTCTCCCTAAAAAGAAAAGACTTTGAAATTGGACAACCCTGCAGGTTGTCCAGGGCTAGCAAGAGTTAGGTGTCAATAGGACTAGATAGGAATAGGACTGTTTTTTAAACTTTTAGGGTAGTTGAATCTTCTACTTCGTTAGTTGACATGATAGGAATCTCCTCAATTTAGTAGTTAAGATCCATTAGTATTATTGGAGATTCATCAGTTTTATTAGATTTCTCAATAAATTTCAAAGGTTGGGTGTTGTCTATGCTCTGCCTTTTGTCATTTTGCCTTTGTTGAGAGCTAATGGGTCTTTATCATTAAACCAATGTTTGTTCCATTTTGTCTGTTTGTCTGTATGAAATGACTCCAGCAATGTTTGTTCCATTTGCCTGGTGTTGCAAAGACGGCACTTGCCCTGAGAGAAGAAGCTGGGCAGGCGCCACCACCCCGAGCCCAGCCCCTTGCTCAGCTGGCAGGACTTCCTGAGGTGTGTCTCCTTTACTGCCAATGAAATAACGCTGGGGCTTCAGCCTTTGATTCCTCAACATCTCAGCTGGGAGTGGAAAGGGAGGCTTTGTTTAATTCACTGAATTGCATCTAGATGAGTGGTCTGGTCTCACCATATTTTCTGGCATAAAAGCAGCGGGTTGAGTCCTTTTTGGAGCCCAGACAGAAAACTTTCTTTCATTTTGGGGGACTGATGGAGCTGACCAGCTTGGAGGACGTTTCTAAGCCCTCCGATTCTATCCAATTCCTATCGGCATGCACCACAAAGGCATGGCTAGGTCAGTTTCAGTTTCTCTGGAAGGGACCAGTGTCCCGCTCTGGGCCTCCAGCAATCTCCTTAGCTAAAGCCGAGCGGGTGTGATCATTATCCTCTGACTTGTCACAGCTGGGGCACTTGCGCCAAAGAAGAATCCAAGTCACTCTTTTATGGAGGCCAGCAAATGGCCCTGCCTAGCAAGGCTTTGGTGGCAGGGGCTGTGGAGGGTGGATGGAGAGGGGGCGAGGGAGGGGGCAATTGGCAGGCTGCTTCTGGGAAGCCGAGGCAAGCTTGCCCTTGTCTGATGGAGCCGGTGCAGGTGGGCTTTGGAGGCTACAAAGTATCTGCCTTGCAGTGGGACTTGTTCCAGCTGCCCCCTCAGTTTGCTAGCCAGTGGGTAACATGCAGGCTGGGAAGGAAGCAAGATTGGGACTGAAGCAAGATTTGCTTTTCCTTAAGGACAGGCAGGGAAGCAGCAAAGCTGCCTGGCTTTTGTCATATCGGCCATCTAGGCATTAAAAGCAATGTGAAGGCCAGCAGTGGGGAAAGGTAATTCTGTTAGTGTTGCTTCCTTAGAGGAATGCCAGAGTCTTTTGGGACAACCACCGAGCTTCTCCAAGGGAGCTGGACGAGGGATCTAGAAATTCTGCATGAATGTTTGCTAGAGAAATGCCCGTGTGCTGTCCCTGTGTGTGTGTGTGTGTCCCCATCAGTTGGCCTGAAAAACATCCTGTTTCTCCGAGTTTCAAGGGAGGAGTGATGAGGTGAGAGACCAGCTCAGAGGCCCAAAGGAGGGAAACCATGCAGTGACATTATTGGGCAGCAAAAGGAGAATTGAGAAAGGGGGCAGGATGAATGCCTCCACTTTGAGAGGAAGCTTTGGAGTTGGCTCTGCGCTGGACAACTTGCAAATTCCAGCTCCTCTCAGAGCTGGAGGAGAGCCAGTGGGAGGAGCCCTTCCGGCTCTCCAGGGCAGGAGATGAGGTCTGGGCCCTTGCACAGAGGCAGGCTCCTGTGCACCTTCAGCTGGAGGCACCTTGCAGAGAAGCACCGGGAAGAGCCAGGGCTGTCCCTGCACTGCTTTTGCCTGTCTCACCAGACGACTGAGGAGAAAAGGCCCAATGGGAAGCTTCTCAGAGCAAACTTGCAGCAGAAGTAGAAGGGGCAGAGGTGGCCCATGCCTCTTTCTGTCCCATGGCTCCCCCGGGGGTTCTAGATGGAATGTTGGGCTGTGCCCATAGCAACTGTCGTTGTCTCCTGCTCCTGCGGCCCTTGCTGGAACGCTGCTGGAGCAGCAGCTGCAGGATCAGCTCCTGGGCTGTCCCTGACCAGCCGCCTTCTGCACTCAGCGCCAGACCCGGCCTCTGCACCGACATCCTGGTCTCCTCGTCTGCCTCCGGGCATCCCCAGAGCACTTGGGAACCCTCCAAGGTAAGAAAATCCCCGTTTGCCCTCAAAGCACTAGCACAGCGGCAGGAGGCTCCAGCTGCCTCTCCCACCGAGCACGACACACAGGCTGCATGCTCACTTTCCCCAGACGAGCTTCCACGTGAAAGCAGGGTGCAGCTTCTGAAAGCATCGTGTTGCCTCCAGGGGAAACACAGACCTTTCCAGAGAGGACCTAGAGAGGTGTCCCAGTGCAGTTGCAGATCCTCGTCCACGCATCACCTGATTAAACGTTCTTAGCACCCATTTCAGTCCTCAAACTATCTTGTGCTGACCCCAAAACAAATTGTTCCTGGCTGAGCAGGTCAGGGCTTCAGTGTCAACAAATCCCCTTATGCCCTGACTCTGCTCATACCCGCTCCAAAGCTTCAAACAGCACAATGATGCCACTTCTCCTCTGGCATCCCTGTCGTTCAGGGCATGGAAGCATTTGACTGGGCTTCTCCTCAAACACAGGCTTTCAACTTCAAAAACCATCTGGGATCAGCAATTCTTATCTACTTACCTAGTTCCATCGCTTCTAGATCCATTCTATTTTAAGATCTTTAGAGATTCTTTTTTCAGTGCACGTAGGGCTGGTTCTACCTCATGCTCAGGGGAGGCCGTCAAATGCCATCTCCTCAAGAGCACAATCACAGTAGCACAGAATTTTCTGCCTTGGAAGGGATTCTGAAAGATCACTGAGCCCAACTGCAGGGCCTGCCCGGGGCAGCCTCAACAATCACAGCCTGTGCCCAAGAGCAGTGTCCAAACACTTTTGGAGCTCAGTCAGCCTTGGTGCTGTGCCCCCTTCCCTGGGGAGGCTGTTGCAGTGCCCAAGCAGCCTGTGGCTGAAGAAGCTTTTCCTTCTATCCAACCTAAGCCTGCACTGGCACATCTTCCCTGCCATTCTCTTGGCTCTTCTCCGTGGCCCCGGGAGTGAAGAGAGTAGTGCATGGCCTTCTGCTTGCCCTCCTGAGGAAGCTGCTGACTGCTAGAGGGTCCTGCCTAGGACATTCCATGTCAAAAAGGCAGCAATGAGAGCAAAGAGAAAGGAGCTGGGACACAGGAGCTCAGGCTTTGCAATGATGAGGATGAGAAGGAAGGCTACTGACACATCCTTGGCAGAAGGATTTTGAACTGGAGCATTGCTTTGATGTCTTTCAGGTGGAAAGGAGAGGCACAATGAAAAGGAAAGCAAGAGCCCAGATTCAGCCGTGAGTTTTGGCCTAGGGTTAAAGGACAGCAAACTGGAGGAATGGCGAGGAGGAGAACTGCTCTTTCAGAGTCAGGCTGGGATTGGTTCAAGCCTGTGGGTGCACAGCAAGGCTCTCTTGACCACTTGCCTTTCTCACCTCCACCTCCTTCTTCCTTTAGACGCATCAATGTTGGCAGCGACTTTCAGGCTGAGCTCCCAGAGCTGCAGAGCAGAGCACCAAGTGAGGATGAAGAGCCTGCAAGCCTGGTCTGGAAGCCCTGGGGGGAGGATGACTCTGACATGGAAAAACCTGACAGAGGTAGCTTTGCTTCCAGCCCTGAGCTACTTGGGTCTTGAAAAGGCTCCTTTTGCCTAAAAAGGCAGCCTTTTGCAGGCTCTGCTTCTCTCCTTGTCTCGCCCATCTTCCCATGTAGAAGTGTTAGAGGCAAGGAGAAAGAGCAAGCACCTTGCTCTCCCAATTGGTCAGGGCCGTTTGCCACTGGAAGAGGGGAGATTGGCCCCCACTTCTTCTTACAGAAGCTGCTTTGGAGGGAGAGCCAGCACTGCGTGGGCCCTTGCTTCAGCTGGCCCTGTCTTTGCTCTCCTTTTCATGCTCTCCAAGCTGCTGTCTTTAGCTGCCGGCCTTTCCTTCTGCCTTGCATGGCAGTCTTTGCCCTTGCTGGCCTCCAGGCTGACTTTCGGTGGGTTTTTTCTTATGCTTGCAGTAAGAGAACTGTTGGACATGGCCAGCTCCCGTGGCATTCCCGGGGCAGCAGCTAACCTGGAGCGCGCCCTGCACTGCCTGCACCAGGCACGCGGCAGCGTTCCGGTAAGAAGCGGCTGTTTGGGCACAGAGAAGAGGGCACAGGGAATGCAGAGGGCCTGGGCACTGGGACAGCCTTTCCTGGCTGCTCTTGGAAGAAGGGTCTTAACAGGGAGCAGAGCACTTGCTGCCTGCTGGGTCTCCTCCAGCTGCGTCAGGGCTGAGCCCAAAGGGCTCCAGCAGGGAGAATCTCCCTCCTGGAGGCGGCAGCGGCAGAAGGTCCTGCTGCCTTGTAAATGGCCTGGAGATCTGGGTTCTCTAAGACCTTAGGAGGGGAAATTCCCAGAAGCCTCAGTCAGCTGAGGCCATTCTGGCTGCAGGAGCAGCAAAATCCTCAGCTTGGTGAGCAAAAGGCCACTCTTGGGGACCAGGATCAAAGGGTTGGGCAGCAAAAACTAGGGACTGGGAGCAAATGACAGTGTTCCACCCACATGGGATAGAGTCGCTTGAATGTCTGGAGAGGCAAAGGAGCTGAAAGGCGGCACCTGTGTTTTTTTGGCTCATTTTTAATGTGCTGGGGCGGCTAAAGCCTTTTCCCTCTTGATCTTGCAGGAGGCTCTGGAGATGCTGCTCTCAGAGGGGCCTGCAACACCTCAAGGCCATCCCATGGCTGATTATCATTACGCAGGTAAGCAAAGCAGAGCTTCTTGCGTCCCTGACAGATGCTGCCGTCCCCTTCATTCTTGTGGCAAGGGTTTCTGCTTCAAGAAATTGTGCTTAACACCAGCACAAGGTCTTGTCTCCTCTGCGGCTGGGGAAAGCACCAGCATCTAGTCCTTCAGCTTTACTTGTTTTCCAATCCTTCTCCCCGGGCAATGCCTGCTCTTGTCTTCATGACCTTCTGAGGGAGCAGACACGTACACCCACGTGAATGACGGCCTGCGACCATTTTCTTTCGGCAGCCAGTGGGATCTACTTGGTGTGGATCAAGGGATCCCTTTACTACCCGCTGCTTTTTATTGCCAGGCTCTGATAGATGGACACCTGAGGAGAAGGAGTCCTTCCAAAAGGCTTTCCACACCTACGGCAAGGATTTTCATCTCATCCAGAAGCAGGTAAAGCCACGGGACATTCTTTACCCGAGCAGATCAGCAGCAGGAAAGCTTGCTTATTTCTGGGAACAAGCACTGGGCTTCAGTCTGTCTCTTCTCAAGTACCAAGTATCTTCAAGTAGCAACAAAAGGGAACATCAAAAGCCTGTGTCAAAAGGATGATCCTGCCTCTCCAGCCCTTTTCTCCAAGCTCTTTTGGAAGATGAAGCTTTATTCTGTCAGACTTGTGGCACAGGTCTGCTGCTGCTTCCACAAGACGCTGTGCTGGCATAACTGGAGTGAAGCGGGGAAAGAAGAACTGTGCTAGATGGATTTGTTGTTGATCTGTGCATTGCGTGTATTAGCACCTAGCATCATACAGGGTTTAAGACATTGCATGATGCCTCTCTTTCCCCATGTTTTCATTTTACACCCTACTCCATTTCATTCATGCTTTTACTTCCTAGTTGACTCCATAGTCTACTTTTTCCCCAGTGCACCCGACACCATTTTCGATTCCTTCTTTTTCTCTTCACAACAGATCCAGACTAAGACCGTGGCCCAGTGTGTGGAGTACTACTACTCCTGGAAAAAGGAGCATAAACTTGCCAGCACTCTTGCTCAGGTGAGGGGCAAGAAAATGGAGAGGTGCCAGGAAGGTCGAGAAACTGGGAGAAGGGGAGAAAAGCTGCTGGTGAGCCATGCCAGACGCCCCTTTGCCAGGATCACATCGTCCCATGCGCTGGGAAAGGCACAGCAGATGCTGCCCAGGGCTTCCTTGTGCTGCTGCCCTGAAGTATGCAATTCTGGAGCCTAACTTTGACCCAAGAAAGCAGCACCGCCACCAAAATGGGCTTTGACTCTCTACAGATGGGCTTCTCAAGGGCTGGCACCCTCGCTGACTCCAATCAGACCCCAAATTCCCCACTGCTTGCTGACATCAGCAGTCCAGGCTGCCTTTGTGGATATGCTGCAGATTTTGAGGGAGTTTTTCTAGCATCCCAGCATAGTCCCCAAGAAGGAGCTGCCGGTGCTGTGGCTCCCCTAAAACTTTCCTTACTGGCAAAGAGCAATTTGCTTCCCATCATGTGAGGGGGAGAGAGAGAGAGAGAGAGACAGGGAGGGAGATTATTTTGGGGACTAGAAAATGGCTAAGCATGTGTCTACCCTAATTGGACTGAATTGAAATCCCGTTGCCTAGACATTTGTGGAGGAAAAGCAGAGAGATGTTAGGCAGAAAGGTAGAAATAAGAAATGTAGAGCACTAAATAGCCAGGTCTTTCTCCCACCCCTTTGGCCTGTAGAAAAGAGGAGTATTTTCCTCCAAGCTCTGGCTTGGCAGCCCGCCGCAGCCCATTGGCAAAGGCAGCCGTTTTCTCAGCTCTTGAGGCTTTGGAAGGATTTGCTTAGGCCAATCGATTTTTGTGCTGGATGCTCTGATTTCCAGCTTTGTGAGAGGAAGGAAGCATTGATAAGGACTCTTTGATTTCCAGAGTGTGGGCAAAGCAAGGAGGAGGAAAAGCCCTCCCAGAAAGGAGAACGGGGAGCCAGGGAAGAGAAGCCGCAAGAGGGCTCGCAGTGCCCAGTGTCCCTGCTGCCAACCGCGCCAGCCGCCCCCTTCGGCGGGAGGCCCCTTTCCCTGCGGGCAGTGCAAACGGTGCGCAAGTTCCTCCTCTTTCTGCTCAAAGCTGCGCCTTTGGACTAAAAGGGGCTGACCCTTTTCAAAGGCACCGCAGGGGAAGCTGGGGGCACTTGCAGCATCGCCCCCGGCAGCCGTGCTCAAGCTTAACACCCACCTCAAACCCAAAGAGCTTAGGTAAAACCCAGCCTTCACAATGAAACCTTGCCGTGCCCCAACAAGACCCAGTTGATACAAGTAGGAATAGATCCATCAAAGCTTGGTTTGATGCTGCTGATCAAATTCAAAAGAGGATGCAGCAAAAGGAGGAAGACATTTCAAGGCATTGAAAGTAGAACCATCAGACTCATGGTGCTGATCCATTGACAAATGTGCCACTGCCCGAAAAGACAGAAATTCATACTCAAACGGAGATCTCGGCACTTGCTTTCATGGTGTGTACTAGCGTCAGCAATGGATGGTTTGTTTCCTATCTTGCAGGGTGTTTGAAAGCATGAAGGAAAGGAACAAACACAGCAGAAGACATCGGCCTCGGAAGACAGCAAAGCCTCTCCCTAAAAAGAAAAGACTTTGAAATTGGACAACCCTGCAGGTTGTCCAGGGCTAGCAAGAGTTAGGTGTCAATAGGACTAAATAGGAATAGGACTGTTTTTTAAGCTTTTAGGATAGTTGAATCTTCTACTTCGTTAGTTGACATGATAGGAATCTCCTCAATTTAGTAGTTAAGATCCATTAGTATTATTGGAGATTCATCAGTTTTATTAGATTTCTCAATAAATTTCAAAGGTTGGGTGTTGTCTATGCTCTGCCTTTTGTCATTTTGCCTTTGTTGAGAGCTAATGGGTCTTTATCATTAAACCAATGTTTGTTCCATTTTGTCTGTTTGTCTGTATGAAATGACTCCAGCAATGTTTGTTCCATTTGCCTGGTGTTGCAAAGACGGCACTTGCCCTGAGAGAAGAAGCTGGGCAGGCGCCACCACCCCGAGCCCAGCCCCTTGCTCAGCTGGCAGGACTTCCTGAGGTGTGTCTCCTTTACTGCCAATGAAATAACGCTGGGGCTTCAGCCTTTGATTCCTCAACATCTCAGCTGGGAGTGGAAAGGGAGGCTTTGTTTAATTCACTGAATTGCATCTAGATGAGTGGTCTGGTCTCACCATATTTTCTGGCATAAAAGCAGCGGGTTGAGTCCTTTTTGGAGCCCAGACAGAAAACTTTCTTTCATTTTGGGGGACTGATGGAGCTGACCAGCTTGGAGGACGTTTCTAAGCCCTCCGATTCTATCCAATTCCTATCGGCATGCACCACAAAGGCATGGCTAGGTCAGTTTCTGTTTCTCTGGAAAGGACCAGTGTCCCGCTCTGGGCCTCCAGCAATGTCCTTAGCTAAAGCCGAGCGGGTGTGATCATTATCCTCTGACTTGTCACAGCTGGGGCACTTGCGCCAAAGAAGAATCCAAGTCACTCTTTTATGGAGGCCAGCAAATGGCCCTGCCTAGCAAGGCTTTGGTGGCAGGGGCTGTGGAGGGTGGATGGAGAGGGGGCGAGGGAGGGGGCAATTGGCAGGCTGCTTCTGGGAAGCCGAGGCAAGCTTGCCCTTGTCTGATGGAGCCGGTGCAGGTGGGCTTTGGAGGCTACAAAGTATCTGCCTTGCAGTGGGACTTGTTCCAGCTGCCCCCTCAGTTTGCTAGCCAGTGGGTAACATGCAGGCTGGGAAGGAAGCAAGATTGGGACTGAAGCAAGATTTGCTTTTCCTTAAGGACAGGCAGGGAAGCAGCAAAGCTGCCTGGCTTTTGTCATATCGGCCATCTAGGCATTAAAAGCAATGTGAAGGCCAGCAGTGGGGAAAGGTAATTCTGTAAGTGTTGCTTCCTTAGAGGAATGCCAGAGTCTTTTGGGACAACCACCGAGCTTCTCCAAGGGAGCTGGAAGAGGGATCTAGAAATTCTGCCTGAATGTTTGCTAGAGAAATGCCCGTGTGCTGTCCCTGTGCGTGTGTGTGTGTGTCCCCATCAGTTGGCCTGAAAAAGATCCTGTTTCTCCAAGTTTCAAGGGAGGAGTGATGAGGTGAGAGACCAGCTCAGAGGCCCAAAGGAGGGAAACCATGCAGTGACATTATTGGGCAGCAAAAGGAGAATTGAGAAAGGGGGCAGGATGAATGCCTCCACTTTGAGAGGAAGCTTTGGAGTTGGCTCTGCGCTAGGCAACTTGCAAATTCCAGCTCCTCTCAGAGCTGGAGGAGAGCCAGTGGGAGGAGCCCTTCTGGCTCTCCAGGGCAGGAGATGAGGTCTGGGCCCTTGCACAGAGGCAGGCTCCTGTGCACCTTCAGCTGGAGGCACCTTGCAGAGAAGCACCGGGAAGAGCCAGGGCTGTCCCTGCACTGCTTTTGCCTGTCTCATCAGACGACTGAGGAGAAAAGGCCCAATGGGAAGCTTCTCAGAGCAAACTTGCAGCAGAAGAAGTACAAGGGGCAGAGGCGGCCCATGCCCCTTTCTGTCCCATGGCTCCCCCGGGGGTTCTAGATGGAATGTTGGGCTGTGCCCATAGCAACTGTCGTTGTCTCCTGCTCCTGCGGCCCTTGCTGGAACGCTGCTGGAGCAGCGCTGGAGCAGCAGCTGCAGGATCAGCTCCTGGGCTGTCCCTGACCAGCCGCCTTCTGCACTCAGCGCCACACCCGGCCTCTGCACTGACATCCTGGTCTCCTCGTCTGCCTCCGGGCATCCCCAGAGCACTTGGGATCCAATTGTCCAGAATCACTGGCACGTCCACTACCAGGGGCACACAGTGTCTAAGCCCGACTAGGAGTATGAAGGATAGCCAGAAAACGGCTTGGGTCAGAGAGCTTCCTGGGGCCTAGTCACTTGCTAGATGCCAGCCTTCTGCTGAAGCAGAAACAAGCTCGGCTTTTGTCTTTGGCACAGTAGGCAGCCCAGGCAGAGCCAAGCCAGGCCCAGCCGCTCTCATAGGCACCAGAACTCCCTGACCGCTGCCGTGGTGCCTCAAAGCACAACAACAGCTTGTGCAGAGGGGCCTAAATGCCTCTGAGACCGAGGGGCAACTTCTGGCGCAGCCTACACCCAGACACACACACAACACACTGCTCTGGCAGACAAGAAATGCACGGGATGTACTCAGTGTCTTCAGGCCCTGCTCCTCCATCATCTTGGGCTGCTGGGCTGCGCTGCTGCAGGAAGTGCCAGCAGCGGGGGCGAGCTTGCTGCTGCAGGCCATGCTGGTCCAGCGCCACCAGGTGTAATTGCAGAGCCCGTCTTGAGCTGGGACAAGAAAGGATTGCCCGTCAGAAGGGTGGCTGGTACAGATGCCCCGCGGAGTGCACGGCAAAAGCAAGGCCTTGGGAAGATGCTGTCAGCCACCGCCAGGCCTCTCCAGCTAGGGCGTTTCCCATGTCCCCTTCTCAAAGGCAACTTTGGGAAAAGCCCAAAGGCTACTTGGATGCAGCCCCTCAGGGACACTTCCATCCTCCACGTCTGCAGCTTTTCTGCTAGACACTGGCAACAAGGTATCACTGAGGCTGCCAAGATCCAGAAAGAGATCAGAGCATGGCCCCAGAACCTTGTTGCTTTCCTCCTTCTGTCTTTTCCTGGGCAATGAAATCACCCCGGAGCTGGCATGCAACGGTCTGCTCAGAAGCCCGCAGTGTGTCCCTTCTCTGATCTGTTTCACGGATTTCCCCTCTCTATGGCAGCCTTTAGGGAGCGGCCCTTTGGAGCCGCCTTCCAGCCCTGCCCAGACCCACCCACCTTTCACAATGCAGGGCTGACAGGGATTCTCCTCTCCAAACTCTGCTCTGACCGGCTGGAAGTGAAGCACAGCGTGAAGCAAATTAGTCCATTAGGAGAGGGCAGGTCCCTTCCAGGGCCCAGTGTTTCCCAGATCCCCTGCAAGGCTGTCAGCTGCGTCTCTGGGCCGCTCTGTCCGCTTACCGACCACAGGCAGCCTGCACTGACAGTGGGCACAAGGCGCTGACTCCTACGCTGGGAATCATGGAATGCTGCCTCTTGTCTGATGCCAAGAGACATTCTCGGGCCCTCTCAGCATCCCAGCTTAAATGTCAAACTTCAGAACCCACTGGCCAGCACTTCCTTGGCCCTCCTCAAGCAGCACTACGTCATGGCAGGCACACCGCCCCCAGCATCTTCAGCCACGAACAACAAGGGCTGCTCCAAAACGGGAAGCCTGGCCCTGCACCAAAGGCAGTGCCAAGCTCAGCTGCCACTTACCGGCTCTGCGTGTTCAGGCTGTGGAGGGACAGCAGCTGGAGGCTTGATGTTCCTTTGCTGCTCTTCAGCCTCTTCCTCCATGACAGAGGCAGCTGGAGGAGCTGCTGAGCCAGCTGTTGAGCCCTGCAGACAGACAGAAGTGAGAGAGATGGGCAAAAGCCAATCCCTTAGGAGCTGCTTTCTATTGAGCTGGGAAAGGACCCAGAAGTAGAGGAAATCATAGACTTTGATACAAGTGGGACTCTGAGTCACGAAAACTCGAGGAAGATGGCTGCATGAGGTGCTACTCCATCTTGCTGTGCATTTGAGCTTCCCTGCTGGCTACAAGCAGAAAGATGCCTTGGAGCCATCCCGTTTGCCTTTCGTCTCTTGAAAGGCTCTTCACTGGAAAATCACCAAACGGCCAGTGCTCCCTTTGCTACTGCTGATGCCACCGGGCAGTTGGCCTTCCTTTCAGCCTCCCACGCTGGCACTCCACACTCGACTGCAACAGGCCAAGCTGGCAGAATTGCTGCACAATTCTCACATGCCAGCAACCTCTCAGCTTCCTTTGCCACTCACCAAAGGACAGGCTTGTCTCCACCTGCGTGTCAGGTGACCTGCAGCGAGCAAGGCAAAAGTTACCAGAGGCCCTTAGAAACGTGCCCGTGCTGGCGACTCCCACAGCAAGAGGCAGTCCCAACACAGAGCCACTTTGCCAACGTGCCTCCAGGAGCAACAGCTCTTTCCCACAGCCAGCAAGAGAACAACAAGGACGCTATAGTAGGCTCTGTCGACATTTGGGCCTCTTTTGCCAAGAGAGAACTAGAAACAGAGTGGTGGAAATGCCCGCTGCTCTTCAAAAGTTTGAGCTCCTGTTGTGCCCAACAGCTCAAGCAGCATTTTCCTCTTCTCTTTCCTGCATTTTAGATCTCTATTCTTTTAAATGGCATGCCCTAATTCCCATTCGTTGGCTGAAGATGATAGCCCAGCAAAGCTTCCATAAAGGGCCCCTTCCCAGTGGCAGCTCCCTGCTGAAGCAGCCCAGGAACAGCTGCTGGGCTCAGCAGCAAACCCTCCCTGCATTGGAGTTTGTGCTGCATCCCCAAGGGAATCGCAGTCTTGGCACACCATCAAAGGGTCAAGTCACGCAGCCAAGGCCTCTAAGGGGCAATGTTGGAGCGAAAGGCGCTTTCCTTCACTCCTGGAGAGAACCACTGAGTTGGTAGAAGTACTTCTGAGGATCTCCCCTCAGAGTCTGCCATTTGCAGCTCGTCTTGCTTGAAGCAGCAAGCTGAGGAAATGACAGACTCCGCTGCCACGCACTCTCCCGGGGAGGGAAGGCAACCGCTGCAGGTAGCACTGCACATATTCTGCACCCGCCACCCAGTACAGATTCCCGCTTTTTAGCTGATGCTGCTGGCAGGACATTGACCAAAGCGGTGGCATCTTCATGGCCATTTTGTTCCCAAATAAACTGGGTCACTAGTGCTGCATCAAGAGCAGAGTGAAGCAAAAGCTGGGCAATGCCAGCCCCAGGAGAAACCTTTACTTACGAGTCAGCTGGGTCAGGTAGTAGCCGGAATAGACAACAGAAAAGACGGTGCAAACCGCAGCACAGACTTGCCCGATCATTTTGGCAGTGCTGCGCGGGTTTGCACGCTGAATGCCACTCAAGGGAAAGCCAAGACTCCTCTCAGGGTGCAGGCTGTCCGCTGAGAGCTCCTTGCGCACGAGGATCCTCCTGCAGGGAGCGAGCGGAAGAGCTGCTCTGGACGACCAGGCCTTGCGCGCACCGGGACAACGCTGTGCTGACAGCACTGTTGCACCGCTCCCTTGACCTCACAATAGCAGCTGCTCTGTGGCTTTCTTGTGCCCAGCAAGGCAACCTTCTGTACAGCTAATGCAAAAGAAAAGCCTGGGAAGTTCTCCTCACTCATAAAGCAGCAGAAAATGTCCTCCCAGCCCATAAGGCAGTGCTCAAGGCATCCCAGGGGAACTCAGAAAATGCACCAACCCAAGTGGCATCCAAGGAACCCAAGCAAACAAGACTTTTGGTCTCAAAAGCTTTGACTGAAAGCAAGTCTGCTTCTTCTAGGTGGCATCCTAGCTGGTTCTGAAAAGCCTAACTTCTTCAATGACATTTAGGGGGCAAAAGAAGCAAAGAGAATCAATTTCCAGGACTCTTGTAGGCTGCAGTTCCTTCTTTAGAATGCGGGTGCATGCTTACCTTTGCTCTGACTCCATTTGCAGGCTGACCTCGATTTTGTGGCAGGGAGATGCAAAGCTCCTCTGGTCCTGCTTGCTGTTTCTCTGGCAACTGAATGTCTCCGAAGATCCGGAAGATCCGTGCAGTGATTCTTGGGCTGCCACACTTGTGTTGTGTTGGAGCTCCGGCAGCAGCCTGTGGCCCACTGCTCTGCAATGGCCTGCAGATGACAAACCCAAAGTAGACCCCTTTGGAACAGTCCAAAGCTGCAGTGGAATATTGGGGTGCACAAGACAGAGAGTACTTTGGACCTTATTAGCATAGGAAAATCGATAGATAAAATGCCTTGGCAAAAGCAAATGGAACTTTGAAAATTAGATCTAGATAGCAAGAAGATTTAATTAGACAGGTTTACCAGAAAAAGAAAATCCTATTAAACAATGTAAGCACAAGGTGTTGTTACATGAATAAGTTTGTGTATGTGATTTCAACCTACATTGTAGTATACATTACTAGTCTCCCTAAAATAGTATATAAGTGCTCGTATCCCACAAGAAAATCGGATTCTGATCACCGAGTCAGTCTCCCTGTCTATCTCCATCGCCGAAAATTGGTGCCCTGTTTGAGGAAATGAATCTGCCTGACAGGCGGGGAGTCAGCGAGTCCCTGGAACTGATCTTGACGGTTAGAGAACCGCGTTTGGGCCTGCAATCCCTGTCTGCTGCGCTTTGACAGGTGAGCCAGGGGAACTAAAGGAATGGGAAAGGAAATGTTCAAAGAGAGAGACGTCTATGAAACCGTGCTTGCCCTTCTGGACAGGCGTGGCTCCCCCATCCCAAAGCACGACCTTAAGTCATTTTATGATGGGTGTCACACATGGTCCCCGATGCTACCCCTTCTTCTGTATTTAGTCTCCGCTTCCGGGACAAGGTCGGAGTAAAGCTCTATGACCTCGCTACACTGCCTGGCCACGAGCCAGAGCTCCGAATGCTTCCTGCTTGGAAGGCGGTCATGGACGCAATTAAAAAAGTGGGAGGGTGCGGGGAAGACTGTGAGGCTACAGCCTGTGAGGCTACCCTGAGACGGCCCCAGCCAGATTGAAACCTGCCCAGGTCCCACTCTCCATCCCTGGTCTGCACGCCCTCCCCAGCGAGTGCCAGGGATAGAGCCCGGTCGCCATCCCCAGTCCCACCGCCACACTGCCAGCCATGCCAGAGCCGTCACACACTTATCGCTTATGCAGCAGGCACTGACTCTAGCAGTGAAGGGGAGCTGGACTCTTTCAACCCTGGCCCTGAAAAAGATGCGAGCTTACTCCCTTTGGATACGTGTAACAATTGGTTACAGATAAAAAGGAAAGCCCTTAAGGACAGAGACCTTGACATTGCTGCAGAAATCTTTGTGGCCCTTGTGCAATTCGGCCTGAAGGGGGAAATTCCACAATGGGAGCCCCTAGATCACTTGGAAATTAAGGAACTGCACCATACGTACCGCTGTGCAGGAATATGGACTAGGGCCCCCCTACTTTAGTAATTTATTAAGAGCAAGCTTTACTTCTCACCTCATGACTCCTCACGATGGTAAGTTTTTGGCAAATCTGTTGCTCACACCAACACAATATGCTATATTTATGCCACAATGGAAAAAAGGGCTGGAAAATTTAATTGCAATGTATGCAGGGCATGCAAACCAAGCCCTGGCTGCCTTAACTATTGACCACCTTGTGGGGGAGGGGGCACATACCAAGCCTAATGGCCAAGCCACCTTACCAAGAGAAGCCCTACAGGATATTAGGGCAGCTCGCCTGGCATTCCTTAAGGTTCCTGATGCCAAACTACTCAACAGTCCTTCATGAATATCAAACAAGGTCCGCAAGAGCCTTACTTGCAGTTTGTGGACAAATTGACACCAACATTGGAGAGGTAAATCAATAGCAAGCAAGCCAGGGAGATTATACTCCTCAAACTGGCCGTCGAGAACAGCAACCTGGACTGTAAGCAGCTTTTAAAATCTTTACCCCCTGAACCTGAACCCACTTTACTCCAAATGATACAAGCGTGCCACCACTTGGGGACATTACAACACACCACAGCAGTCACATATCAAGCCGTGGGGCAAGGCATAGCGAACGCTTTTGCCACTGTGAAACTAACCCCTGGGAAACACCTGGCTTGTTTTGGCTGCGAGAGATATGGGCAAATCTGGAGAGACTGCCAAAGAACGCAAAAACCTAAAGCTCCGGGTGTATGCCCTTGCTGCTGGAAAGGCCCTCACTTTGCTAATAGATGTCGCTCCAAGTTCCACCACAATGGCCAGCCTTTGCAGGGAAACTTCTCTCGCAGCACGGGACTGCGATGCGCGAGGATGCAAATTCCGCAGCCGACGCAGCAGCTGGGAGCAACCATGAACTTCCAATTGGCCCTGCCCTCGCCCACCGAGCAATTGTCGCTGACTTACAACCAGCCACCCCAGGCAGTGCAGGAATGGACCTGGCAACCTCCGACACAGTAACATTGCTTGATTCATCTGTCCATTTGCTTCCCACAGGAGTTTTCGGATCGCCAGGACAGAATATGCATGCTTTGATTATAGGCAGATCTTCCACCTGGATAACAGGGTTGTTTGTTCTCCCTGGGGCTATAGACTCTGATTCCCTTGGGGAAATAAAGATCATGGCTTGGACACCCCCATCCACCCTGTGTAGTCCCGGCCAGGAGCAATATAGCTCAACTTATACCCTTTCCTGCAGCACCCCTGCCTGCACCCC
This sequence comes from Agelaius phoeniceus, assembly GCF_051311805.1. Taxonomy (NCBI): domain Eukaryota; kingdom Metazoa; phylum Chordata; class Aves; order Passeriformes; family Icteridae; genus Agelaius; species Agelaius phoeniceus. The sequence goes on along the minus strand of NC_135303.1, from coordinate 37,479,942 downwards.
CGATAGATGAATAAAGGGGGGGTTTCAGTTCTACAGGGGTGCCACAGATTTTATGGACACAAAATATTACCTCTGAGCATCCAACATGCCAATGCAAAGGGACTCTGAAAGGCAGAGACACTCCTAACAGGACTCATTGATACAGGAGCCGGTGTGACTGTTATCTGAAGCAGCCAATAGCCCAATGAGCGGCGATTAACGACTCAGGGACTCTCCAGCGTGGATGGAAGGAGCGAAAGCCTGGAAAACCAACACTTGGTGCAAATAACAGGGCCTGATTGCCACAGTTAAACTTTTTGTGATGTCTGTGTCCCTGGTTTTGTGGGGGAAATATTTTTTAACAGAGTGGAGAACTTTTATGCATTTAAATTTTGTACAGGAGTCATTTGGGACACTCGACACCCCCACAATGGTCCCCAGCTGAAGTGCCCCAGGCACTTTCAAGTATTGGAAGGAGCAGCCCAGCTATCAAAAGCCATAGTTCATACAGATCTAAAGCCCTGAAGGACACCTAGCCCTGGTCAGTTTTCCAGTTACTTGCCTTTTTTTTAACAATGTATTTGTTAATCAGTTTTTGGTACAGCTATTTAGTACTGTATTGAAATAAACACAGGCAGGGGACCTTCCTCCTCCTTGATGCCTTTATTAAAACTGATCAGCTCTGGTGGGGAGAACCTCTGGGTGGCTCCATGCTCATAACACTAGTGTTCCCAGGAGCGACTCACAAAAGGAGGAAGAGTGCAACTTCGTCCACTGATCCGCGGACAAGAGCTGAAAGTTCCATCCTCAAGACAACATAAGGAAATCTGCTGCTTTTTACTTCAACATTTGAGGTCTTGTGTGTAGCTGACATCTTTGAGATTAGGGTGATGGGTAAAAAGGCCTTGGTGGATGCTGGATTCTGTCCTCACGTCTAGTCATCACTTTGATTTGTCCATTTTGTGTTGGCTCGTTGTTTTAGGGGTTTTTGGCTTTGTTTTGTGAGGGGTCCATCCCGTTGCATGCAGGAAATTAGGTCATTTGCATGCCGACTCGATGTCCCTTCCCCTCCAGCGTCTGGGTGCCATCTTCCAGGGAGCAGCAGGGCGACGCTCGGCTAAGGGAGCCGTCCAGCAGCTGCTCCCGCGGGACACGGCGACCCGGGGCCGGTAGCCCCGGCACGACCGGGACCCGCGCCGAGGCGGGAGCGCCCCCCCGCTCCCCGGGGTCACCCCCGGCACGGGCGGGCCCACGCCGAAAGGTGGGGCCCCCGCCGGGGCAGCGGCGGGCTGGCTCGAGGCGCTATTAAAAAGGAAACTGTTAACAGGAGATTACAACATGCAATTATTAACAAGAAATAGCTACAACTCACACTTGGCAGCAATTGCTTTAACTTGTGAACTCTGCAACCTTTAAAAAAATGGGCAGCTTTTTCTGCTCAGAACAATAGAACTAAATCTCTTTTAGTTTAGCCTTCAATGTTTATCTGCCATTCCTCTTACGAAGCCAAACCTCAATCAATCCTACAAGCAATCTTTAAAAGCTGCTGCAGGGGTGCAGCCCCACCTGCAGCACCAGCCAGTGTTGAGATTTACCTTCTAACTTGTGATTTGTGATTTTTAACAGGATTGTTACTAGAACAATTCTAGTGTTGGTATAGAGGTGATGTCTTTTTACCTATTAATGACATAGCAAAACTGCATGGTTCACTGAGAGTAATTAGATAAGTCATAAATTCAAGATTCTTTAGCTCACATTCAAGACAAATCTTGAACTTTATCTGTAGTAATTTTTTGAGATTTAATTCCACTGTCGGCTTTTTTAGGTGCTTGCTTTTTACTCCATAGTTCTAACAAGGTAATTTTATTGTAAAGATTTCAGTACAGTTGTTTACTTGCATGTTGTTTACTTTGATGTTTAACCGTTATATGACAAATTTTCGGTAACATTTTTGTAATAATAGAGTTTAAATAAGTTAATTCTTGTTAAGATTGATTTTTGTTTAGTCTCAGCAATGTTAACTTTAAGTTCTTTTAGAGATACTTGATTAAGGTTAAGTTTTAGTGAAGTTGATTTTAAGTTTTGTTGAAGTATACCTGTTTGAGTTATAAGACATAATTCCTTTGCTATAACAAGTGAATGACATAAAGTCTGAATGAATTTTTGTCAAAATTTGCTCCTTTAAATTACAAGATAACACTATTTTGCTCTAGAAATAAGAACAGTTTTTGCTATTTTATTTTTTAGAAGCAATACTGAAGAATGAGAAACAATTCCATATTAGGACTGTAATTAGTTAGGAGTTATTTATTGCCTTCTTTTACTTTTTTGCTTTAATGTCATATATGTCTAGGGAAATATTACCTTAATTTCTTAAGACCATTTTTACTGATATATCAAGTAACCCTGATTATGGTGTTGATTTTGTGATGTGAATTTGCTGTCTTTTTATAACCAACATTACTTTTTTCATTTGCTATTTGTCTATGGTCCCATTAACTAACTATTTAACTAACGATAAATGAGAAAACCAGCTACTTTTCAAACCTTCACTTATTGTTCTATAACTATTTATAAGACATCTATTATTTTTCTAACTACTAAGAGGTTTCTAAAATATATTAAAAAGACTCTTCCGGTTAAAAGCCTAGACCCTAGCCAAGTCCTAGCTTTAACTAGTAGAGAAAATTTTCTGCACGAAAATTATATTCAAGTAATTTTGGCTTACCAAATTTAGACCTAGAACAGCTAAACCTCCGTTTAAGGTGAACTTAGAAATCTTACCCGAGAATGATTTTTCAAGCCCTCACTTTAAAAAAATAAAGCTTGCCGATTACTACAGACTCTAAGTAATGGTACAATATTCAAGAAATTGATCATGTATTCTTTTAAAACACCATTCTATTTCTCATGTGCTATAATTGTATCAATCATCTGATTAATTTTTACTTAGTAAAAGTTTATTGTTATATTACATACTGTTTTGCTTTGATGTTACCTTCTCATGTTCATAATGAGAAACACACATGTTATTAAAAAGCAAAAGAAACAGGGGGGAATATAGCTCCTCCAGAACTTTACACGAAAAAATTTTTTTTGAAAGCAGATCAAATCACATCAAATTGGATCCCTTAACCTCATGAACCACACCATTGGTGGAAACCCAAGGATTAGAATTCCTGGGTTCTGTGAAATTGCATTTTTGTCTTCATTTTAAATACATGGGAAGGAATCAGTCTAAAAATGCTTCTCCCTATCACCCTATCTATAAGAATTAAACTTGCAGTACAATTACACTTCTGGCAGACTTTCTAAATCCAGTAATGCAGCTGCCATCAGGAATGTTTTTAGTTTATAAAGATCAAGCCTGAGATTTTAGTGGCTGGAGTTTTTAACTAAATGATTCTTTTTAGGATGGGTATGTATGTGGTAATTTTGATAATAATTATATTAATCATGATACCTTGCTTGCTTCAATGTGTGCAGAGATTAATTAATAAGACCATTAAAGGAGTGGTTTTGGTTGACACAGAAGGGGGAGATATTGGGGTGCACAAGACAGAGAGTACTTTGGACCTTATTAGGATAAGAGAATTGATAGATAAAATGCCTTGGCAAAAGCAAACGGAACTTTGAAAATTAGATCTAGATAGCAAGAAGATTTAATTAGACAGGTTTACCAGAAAAAGAAAATCCTATAGAACAATGCAAGCAAGAGATGCTGTTATATGCATAAGTTCGTGTATGTGACTTCAACCTAATCATTGTAGTACACAGTACTAGTCTCCCTAAAATAGTCTATAAATGCTTGTATCCCACAAGAAAATCGGATTCTGATCACCGAGTCAGTCTTCCTGTCTCTCTCCAGTGATGACAAGAAGCCATCTCAAAAGGCAAACAAATGAGGCTCTCCTGCACTTCAGCTGTGCCACTCAGCTACACAGCCCTGGGTAGACATCGCGGAGCACAGGGACAACAGAAGGCACAGTAAGAGGGACAAAACCACGCAAGCACACAGACTTTCCATCATTGCTGAGCCCCAGACAACCTCAAGTGCGGCATCACCCACCAGTCCTGTACCGTTGACAAAGAGCAGGTACAGCAGGTGCCGGCCAGGGTCCTGCCACGCACTTTCTCTCTGCTCTCCTGTACTGCCAGCAGACATGCCTGCCTTCTTCGTTGCACTCTCAGAGCCTCATACCTATTAGCCACGGCCACCTGGGAGACGGGAGCAGTCACAGGGGAGATGTGCCGGCTACACCGAGCAGGAACCAAAAGCATCCATGGGCACAGCTGAAAGCCTGGATCTGCACAGGATGTTCTGGCTGTGTCACGATCCGCTCACGCGAGCAGGGAGCTGTGATGGGTCATTTTCCTGATCTCAGAGTGCAAAACACAACACAGTGGGGATTTCAGTATTAATCCAAACAAAAGCACCTTTATTGAATGAGCACAGCAAATGCCATAGAGGGATTAAGGGAGAGGAAAAAGACAGACAAAAGAGGAGAGAGAGAGAGGGGATATAGCTAGCAAGTGTAGAAAGACAAAGTCCTTGTAATCCAGCTGATGGAGTTCACCTAGTCATGTTGGGAAGCTCTCAAAGGTTCTGGTTAACTCAAGATTCTGTTATAGTCCATTGCTGGGGGGGGGAAACAGATCTTGAAGAAAGTCTATTGAAACCGCTGAGGGGGAAAAAGATCCAATAAAGAATAGACATAACAGGTAGTCCATGTTCTCAGCAGTAGGAGAGGAGCAATGTCTTCTTGGTCCAATGGCCACACTTGCAGGCAAATATCTTGCTGTGGTCAGGTCGGCTCCCCCACACAGCTCCCCCGTGTTGGGGGTTTCAGTCTCAGTCCTTGGGAGGGGGGAGCTTCTCATGTCTCAGTCCTTGAGAGAGAGGCTTCTTCCATCTCAGTCTATCTGTCACGGTGGTTGAAAAGCAGATGAGGGGTCTTCTTTGGACCACCAAAGGTTACCCCAGAAAAGTCCAACCGGGCCAAGAGGCGGGAAAATTCCTGGGCTATTGTCGCCAAGCAGGTGCAAGCACATGGGGTGCCTCGCCCCCTGGCAGGCCCTGCTGGAAGCAGTCACTGTAGACACAGCTGTCAACAATTGCTTGGCAGGCCAGAACTCTGCTCAGGGGCCTCAGGATTTCTGGCCTTTATCCAGCACCGCAGGCCAGGATTCCAATCAGGCTCCTCAGCGTCCCCAACTCGGTCCTTGAGACAGTCATGAGGCAAATGAGGGGAACTTCAGACCGGCTCTCACAGGCTGCCCTGCTCTTCACTGGCTTTTGGCTGGAAATGCATTTGCACTTTCTTCCTCATCGAAAAAGTCCTCGGCTGGGCAAAAACTGGCCAATGGGCAGCATTCCAAAGGCAGTGTAGGTTGCAGCTGATCAAGGAACGGAGACTGTTCCCAATTCCAAACCACACCAGAATGCCCTTAGGAAGGACTTTCCATCTTTAAGAAAGAATGGCCAATTCAGAAGTGAATGTAGAGCCTTATTCCCTGTCTGACACGAAGGGAATCTTCCAACAGGCTTGAGGGTGTGTAGGACTATTATTGTCAGTCCAGCTCCAAGCTGCCATTGCAGAAAGTAATCCTGAAGTGGTCCTGATCATCTCTTCTGCTTCCTCAATTGCTTCGCTGCACGTTTCCTTCATTTTCATTTGAAAAGCTCTTAGAGTGGGTGTTGTGGTTTGTTTCTAGAATGTTCTGTCTCCCCCATGTTATGGTGTTAATGGTTCTGCCTTTTTCCACAGTTACTTGTCAATTTCCCAACCCCTCCCCGGTGGCCCCAGTTACTGATGTATCATTTTAATTCCCCACCCCCAGCTGCCTGCCAGTCACCCGGCACTCCTGCCTCTATCTCTAGAACCTTCTAGCCAAGGCATCAGGTGATTGGTTCAGGGGCCAGGGCCCCTCCCTCAGTTTGTTACAATTGGTTCTCCCTTTATGTCTGTCACCTATGTATCACCCTTCCCCAGACAGGCTAGAAGGTTCTGGAGATAGAGGCAGGAGAGCTGGGTGACTGGCAGGCAGCCGGAGGCGGGGAATTAAAATGATACATCAGTAACTGGGGCATCCGGGGAGGGGTTGGGAGATTGACAAGTAACTGTGGAAGGGAGGGGAACAAAGGCAGAACCATTAACACCATAACATGGGGGAAACAGAACATTCTAGAAACAAACCACAACAAGTGGGGATTTAGATGGCGGGGCCCATGCAGCCTGCAGAGAGAATAACAGAAGTACAAACAGTCATAGAAACAGCACCAGCATTAAACCAGCCCCACAGCCAAGCAATTTCTCTGAAGTATTTTGTCTCCAATGACTGGTTACCAGTCAGGAGTCTAAAGGGAATCTAGGAAGCCAAGTGTTCTGATCAGTTTGGCAGGACTAACACACACACACCTTCACTGAGTCATTGGCTAGGTCGCAGCCTTCTGCTGCTTGCAAAACAATCCCAGCTTTTGTCTTTACTGCACAGGGAAGCTCAGGCAAAGCCCACCCACTCCCACCTTTTGCCTCAATGGCAAAAGGAACGCCCCGAGTGCTCCCTGCCAGCTTCCAAGCACCACAATGGCTTCTGTAGAGAGTCCAAATGTCTGTCCAGCACCAAGTGAGGAGGAACATGTGCTACAGCTCATGCTGAGGCACCCACACGGTACACTGCTTGATCAGACAAAGGATGCACAGGACGTACTCAGCAGCTTCAGGCACCTCCTCAGCAGCCTGACTGGCAGCCCACTCCCACGGCTCTGGCCTGGCTCTGCAGGGGGCTTCCTGTGGGACCTCCCTCCTTCTGAGACAAAGCTCTGGCTTTCCCATTCTCTGGGCCTGCAACGCCATTCCTGCCTTCCTCAAACCTGCACTCTGGTAGCCTCTCACCTGACCGGTCCTTGCCCTCTTGGCACCAAGGTCTCTCCAGCACAGTTTACCAAGGGACAATGCCACCCAGACAGACAGTGTCCAGAGAAACAGTGCCCATAAGGAGCGCAGAGCAGTCCAAAACAACACACAAGCTCTCTTTTCACAGCCTTTGCCTTTTGACTGGCTCTGCTTCGCACCTCTTCTTGTTCAGCTTGCATGGTGGCAACTTCTTGCTTCATCTCAAGCAGATTTTTCTCCTGCTCCTTCTGTACCTCTGCCAGGAAGTTTGCCCCTTGTGCCAGCAGCTGCTGTGCCACCAAACACTGCCCTTCCAGCTCCTGGTGAGGGGAGAAAGACACTTCCACATGAAGTCCCAGCCATCTCCCCCAAGAATCAGTGGAAGCTTCATGCCTCACACCACCCCCCAACTGAAAAGTGCATATCACTAGTGACTTTGTGCCCTCCAGCAATGCTGTTCTAATCCAAAAGTTAGAGGGAGTGTCAGCAGCTGGGAGAAAAGGAGATGCCACCATGCTTTCCTGCTCTGATGGCTGCCTGTTTCCTGGCCCCTCTCTCCTCAGGATTTCTACCTGCTCTCAGAGGCTCTGTTCTCCAAGTGCTGAAGTTGTCCTTGTCATCTCCTTTGCTTCCTGCATTTCCTTGCTGCAGGGATGACAGCAATCAGCCTGTCAGAAGAGGCTTAAGAGAGGCTCCGCTGATTGGAGAAATGGATGCTGCCCAAAGGGAAAAAGAAACAAAACAAACCATATTAAAAGAGACAAAGGAAAAAGGAGCCATTCTTTTCCAAACTGAGTTCCTAACAGGGTCAGGATGGATTCCTCTGGTGCCCAGAAATACACAGACATCAGACTGAGGGCACCAGCAGCACATCTGCCTTCATGTCCAGGATGCTGCTATTGCAGGAAACATGGCCCAGAACTGCACTAGTCCATTCCTCAAAGTGGCGTCACTTCCTGGGACTTTGGTCCTGATATCACTGTGGGATTGCTGCCTGCTGTCCAAAGGTTTTGTTCCTTTCAAGAAAGCCAACAGACTTATTCAAGATCCTCTTTGCTCTAGACATGGGCTATTTGAGTGACCAAGAGAGATCTGGGGCATAAGGCATTCCTCAAGAGACTCCCAAGAGCTCTGAAAATTATTGATCCCACATGTTGTTCTCAGAACCGCTGGACATGCAGGTTTTCAGCAGCAAGCCAGGAGCAAGGACACAAGCAGCAGGGCACAGATGTGCTCAGCTCTGGCTTGCAGGAAGAGCAGTGTCTGCCTCGGCATGCACCCCCTATCCTGTGCCAGCTGGCATCTTCCTTCACAGCAGGCACAGCCAAGGAAGTGTCCTGGTCAGCAGCTCCTTGTCTGCCACAAGACCTGGCAGCAAAGCCACAGCGATTCTCATCTACTTGACCGGGCCAGGCAGCACATGGGGCTGGCACAAATCCTGCACAGCTGTCCCCGTTTGGCTGGCAGAAACCTCTAAGAGTGCGACAGGAGGGACAAGCTGGGTGCCCTCAGATGCTCCCAGTGAGCTCCCCCACAGCCCCCGCCTTCCCACCGACCAATCTAAAACCGCTTGGCAGGGACTGCTTTCATTGTGTTCCTCAAACCCCGTCCCTGGCATTGCAATACTTCGGTTCCTTTGCTACCAGGTAAACCTGAATACACCAGCCGAGAGCAAAAGAGGGCCACAGAAAAGACCAGAGGGTGGGAATTCTCCTCTAAGGAAAAGCAGTGAGAGTTGTGCTTGTTTAGCCTGGAGAAGAGGAAGCCCCATGGAGACCTTTCCATAGCTGTAGGGCCTTCCAAGAAAGATGGGGACATATCTTTTAGCAGGGCCAATTGCAAGAGGACAAGGGGCAACGGTTTGAAGCTAAAAGACACTCAATTCACATTGGCTCTAAGGAAGAAGCTGTTTATGAGGAGAATGCTGGAACACTGGCCCAGCCTGCCAAGAGAGCTGGGAGAAGCCCCAAGCCTGGCAACATTCAAGGTTGGATGGCACTCTGAGCAATCTGATCTACTTGAAGATGTCCTTGCCAGGGGCCGTGGCTTTGGAGTAGATGACATTCACAGATCCCTTCTAACCTCAAGCAGTCTTGGATCCTACTTGGTTTCCATTTGAAAAGCATCCAGAGCAGAGATTACTATGTGGGGGCCCATCTGATTGCCTGGAGTTTGGCCAAGGAGCAAACCCTGACAGGGAACAGCTGTTTGGCCTGCAGCCCCTTTGCCTTGTACCTGCAGAAGTTCCTTGGCAGAGCCTCGCCTGTCCACATCCATCTGCAGGCAGCAGCCCAGAAATTCACACAAGCCACGGGGTAGCCTGAGCTGGTGCAGATTTGGTACCCCGATCTTGCCTATCAGGTAGTTAGCCTGAAGTGAAAGGAAACAGGAGATTCTACGTGATTCTTCCATAGCCTTCAGTGCTCCCCTAGACCCCATCTTTTAAGCTGCAGTCTACAGTGGCAATTTCTCGCCTTAGCAGACGGTTAGACATGAGCCTTCTCTCCCAAAGGAAGAAAGGTCCCAGTGCAGCCCCAGCTATTCCAAGCTGCACCAGGTCTAGCCTTGACAGCTGATGGGAGTCCAAGGGACGGTTTTAGAAGTGGGCCTTGCTGGAAGCACTTCAGGCTGTGGGAATGGGATTTTGTTTAATAGACAAGGACCAGAAGGACACGGCTATCTGAGCGTATTTTCACCTTACCCTGTCACTGTTTTCCCGAATATAAGGAGCCTCTCCTTTGGCCATTTCAATTCCCACGATGCCAAGGGACCAGGTGTCCACTTTGGGGCCGTAGGGCTCTCCTCTCACCACCTCGGGTGCCATCCAGCAGGTGGTGCCGACCATTGACCTCCGTTTACTCTGCTCAGGGCTGAGCAGAGCACAGATGCCAAAATCAGCTGAGGAGAAAAACAAACACTGCTTCAAGTAGGAAACCAAGGAAAAGAGTTCCTCACTCTCAGTCCCAGAATGAAGTGGGTGAATCGAGCTGGAAAAGCAGCTGGGCTCTCTTTCCTCAGGGCTGCAGCCAAGGACATTTGTCCACTTAACAACCCACCCACCATTCCCACCCTGGCTTTTCCTCATTCCCCTGGACGTTTACACTGTAACTCCCTCCCTTTGGAAGGAACACACACAGAAACCAGAGTTACTCTTGGCACCTTGTTGCCCTCTAGACCACTCAGCACCTTCCAGCTGCGCCCTGGGCTTGCAGAGCACTCCCTGCACTCTCACCAGCGCCACTGCTGGGCACCCAGCAGCCACTCCCAAGCAGCCCCACACCGCCTCCCCGGAGCGCTGCGCCTGACCGGGAATACCCACCCAACTTGACGGAGCCATCCCGGCCCAGAAGGATGTTGTCACTTTTGATGTCTCTGTGGATCACCTGGTTGGCATGAAGGAAAGCCAAGCCTTGCAGGCACTGTGAGAGAAAAAAGAAACAGGAAGCCAAAAGTCAGCCTGATCTGATTGCATCACACGCAAATGGAGGCTGCTCCTGAAGGTTCACAGATCCCAAAGGAGCAGAGAGTGCTGGCAAGAGGAAGAGCTTGCTGCTGCAACACTAGGAGAGCAGGATCTTTCCAAAGGAGGCATATTAGCTTTTGAGGGGAAACATCAGTCGTTGCTGGAGACTGTCCCCTGCAAGGGCAGTCAGAATGACCGCTGCTGCAGCGGATGCGCTCTCCCCATCTGGAGGACAAACAAGGGTTTGCCAAAAGAGAAAAAGTCCCTGCCTTGGGTACCAAGGGGATCACTGTCGGGCGGGAGGCTGCAGGACAAGGGTTATATGTCTGCCTCGACAGAACCTGGAAGTAGCTCATTGGTCAGTTTTCAGCGGCAAGCACCATGCTGGGTGCTATGCCATCCTTTGAAGTGGAGACCTGTGACAGGTGAGTCTCTCTTTGGCTTTGCCGCTGGTTGAAAACTCACACACCAGCACCTTTGCACTTACAGGCAAAGAAGGCAACGCAGAAAGGTACTGGGCAAAGGCTTGGAGAGGCACGGGCAGAACAGAAAATAAAAATGAAAAAGAGACAGGGAGTTCAACAACAGTAGCTAAGAGTAAAGAACAGACTACAGTAAGGACAGGGACACTGGCAGGCAGTTCAGTGCAGATGCCCCTTCTTCTCTGAAGCATGAGAGCAACACAGAAAGAAAGCTCTGAACATGGAATCACTCACTGAGCCCATCCAAGCCATCCCAAGCACAAGCAGGACCCCTTACCTCCCGACACACTGTTGCTATGTGTCCTACAGCCATGCTTCCCAGGCTGACCACATCAGCTAAGGAGCCTCCATCCATATATTCCAACACCAGCAGGACAGCGTCATGGACAAGGTAGCTGCAAGATGAAAGCAACAGCGTGGAGCTGAATGTGCACAGCTAAATTGCCGTATGGAAGAAAAGACTGCAGCTGAGTTTTGTTTCCAGGTCACTGGGAAATGAAGACAGAATCAAATGAAGACACACTCCACCCAGGCTATCCAGGGCCTGCCTGCTCTGCTGCCTCAATGAGGAAGGCACACCCGTGGAAAACGAGATGGCTTAGGTGGCAAGAAGGGGAAAAAGGCAGTTTGGTGAGGGCAAAGATCAATCTGGAAGCGGACACATCCCAGCAGCTGCTTCATCATCTTCATACACAAACTGCACCATTAACTCCAGCAGCAAGGAGACACAGTTTTCACAGCTTTTACACAGGGCACATGGGTGTGCAGCACTGCCAACACCCTTTGGAAAACTTTGTAGAAAGGACAGTCACCAACAGGAAAAGCAATTTCAAACCTGGCAAATTATGTGCCTCCTTGCCTTGTCTTTTGGCATGCAAGGCAATGGAAAATAGTGGGAACAGTGCAAGGGAAATCATCTCTGGGATGCTTTCTCAGCACTTCTCCTCCAACACTTGGAAAAAATCACGCCCCAAAACAGCAAAACAATGTGCAGCCTGTGAACATACAGGCTGCTGGCTTAGTAAGAGAGCCAGGTTTCTGAGATCAATCTTCAAGCTGTTTATGCCAGGAACCACTGATGGGGACAAAATGCAATCTCCTCCCATGCCTCATACAGGAGTGGATTGATGTTAATTGAAAGATCCATTTTCTGCCAGAACCACTTACCTTTCAATGTAGGTGACAATGTTGGGGTTTCTATTTTCCCGCATGACCAGGATTTCCTTCAACACTTTCTTACAACTCTGGTGCTGGAGACTAAGTTGCTTTATGGCCACCTACGATGACATCGAAAGCCATAAGGGACAGACATCAACAGAGCCTCTTTCTCCGTGCACTCACAGGCCTGGATGCCTTGACACCTCGGTCAAAAGGGACTCTGAACCATCAACCACAAAGCGCTAACAGCACTCTCTGCACCCACAGACTTCTCTAAGAGACTTTGTTTAGCACTACTATCATCGCTTACACACATCTTGCAAGCCAAAAATAATTTTGCTCCTTTGAAGACAAATTGAAACCACTGGAAATACGGTAGCATTTCTAGGGGCTTTGACCAGCCTTTCAGAGACGGCTGCCATTTCCATTGTGTGCCAAAGTAAACACACACATACATGACAGGGAAAGTGCTGTCCAAAGAAGAACTCCAAAGCGACTCAAAGTAAGTTACAATCCTAGAACATCCGAACTTCTTCAGTTTGGGTTTTGCAACTCTGAAGAACAATCCTGAAGAAGGTTAAGACTTGAAATTATTTAATGGGTTTAAAAATGAATAACCCTTTCTGTGGTACACTGTGGATGCGCCCCAGCTTATAAGCACAGGGCTTTGGTCTTTTGGATGCCTCCTAGACCTCCCTCCAAGTGCAGTTCCTGCGCCCAGTGCTGCAGGTGGATAAGGAACTACCTTATCTAATTCCTTACCATTAAGAAAGATGAAATGTATGTGCTGAGAGCCAAAAACCAGAATTCAGAACTTGGAACTTTTAGCCCCAAAGAGCCGCAGGATGCTCCAAGACACTGCCATGTCTGTGCGGTACAGACAGCATCTCTCTAGTGGAATGTCACCCACACAGGACCAACACGAGGTTGTACTATTTAAGGCTCTGCATCAACTTCTTCTCATTGATCTATGCGTGTGTGTGCGTGTGTGTGTGTGCGTGTGCGTATGTGAGTGAGTAAGTGAACTAGGTTCCCTAGGACTGAAAGGCAAGACTGTGCTCCGCACAAGATCTCTCCTTCTTTAGGTCTTGCATGATATTTTCCAACTGAACCATATGATAAAAAACAAAATATCTGTGTGTCGGAACTGATATTTTGTTTGAATTTGGCCAGAATGCTCGTTCCTTCTATCAGCTAATCTATGCATATTTATCCAGTAGGTCCAAGCTAGGGTGTCCTTCTCTGAAAGACACCACTGCCATCCTTGCATTCATTCAGGTAGGTGGGAAGGACAAAGTCTGTCCAAAATGCATTTTGCAGCCTGCCTCTAGACAGGCTGCTTCTGCGGGACAGCCTTTGCAGCAAAGACAGGCAGCCCAAAGCTCTGGCCACAGATCACATCCCAAGGGAAAGCACTCAAGAGCTGCAAAATCCGCATGGGCACTTACCGCTTGTCCTGTGGCAGCATTGAAGGCCTTATAAACAGTTCCAAAACCCCTAGAAACAGAGCAGTGGCAAGAACAAAGAAGTTGTTCAGTGCTCAGAAGCAAAAGGCAGCCCAGGGCAGGAGCTCTCTGCTGCCTGCAGTGCCTCTAAAACACCAGGCTTTGTCTGCTCTTCAGCCAATGGCCCAGCAGCCCAGCAGCCCTCTGCCATGCAGAGTGTCCCAGAGAAAAGCTGAGTCCAACAGGAAGAAAAAGGGCTGCTACTAATCTCAAATGTACACACTAGATTATGCATGCAGGGGTGTTCTTTGCCTTTTCCTTCTCGTGTCTGTGCCTGTGGCGTGCCTGTCCAGCCAATGAAACACACAGGCCTGCTGGGCCTTCTCGCCACTCTCTTTTGATCCTACCTGCCAAACTCAGGCAACACCACACAGCCTCTGTTATTTTCCCAACCACTGAATATTTTAATCAGCAAAATACTACTAAGAAATGCTACTGAGAGCTGTTATCTGACAGCTAACAGGTGCGAAACTGCTCTCTCAGGTTTTCCTCCTTCATGAATGTGGCCATATTACTTGGAATCATATAAAACCATGTCTCCCGGAAAAACAGGCAAACTGGTGGCACATCTTGGAAGACAGGAGGGCTTCCAGGTCCTGCTCCTTGAGGCAGCCAAGACATTGTCATCATCCAATTATCTTTGATGATGCCTGGTACTGCCTCAGCACTGAGACAGGGACAAGCTAAAGCTAGAGTCTGAAGATGCTTGCAGCTTGCCTGACTTCCCATGTGATCTTGCACCACCAAACTTCCTGGCCCATGGTTCTGTAGAAGTAAGCCTGGCTGCACTCACCCACTGCCAATAGGTCTCCATCCCGTGTACTTCTTTTCCGGACCTCCCACACTCACAACATGCCCTGAAAGAAACAAATTGCAAGAAGCAAACTTCAAAACAGAGATCCTGACTTCCAGGACAGCTGAAACCCAGCTCCACTCTCTGGGGCTCTGAGCAATTTCTGGTCGCTTGGCTAACAGTAACATCAACAAGAACAACAACAACAACAGCAGCAGCCCCAGCAAGACAGGCAGCTCTGGCCTGCACAGAGTCTGATTCTCCCACACTCCTTTGGAGGGTTGCCTTGAAGGGAAACTAAGCCCATGGAAAAACCATCAGAACAGACAGAGACCAGAAAAGAATGGACACCAAGGCAAGTGGTTGTCATCTACAAACGGGAAGGAGGGCTGAAAACTCTGGACCCTTCATTTTCTTGGGAAGAAACACTCTCTTGTGAGTTCTGAAGACTACTTTGCCCGTTCCCCATGTAGTGAAGAACTACAAGGCCTTGTCTTCAGCCTGGGCAGCAGCAGTCACTAGCACTGCACTCGGCCCCTTAAAACCACCCACGGGTCCCATCTTCCCACAGGCCACAGCCCAGATGGGCCACAAGGACAGCGCCGCTCCTCAGGCGCTGCTGTGACACAGACACCTGCACAAATGAGATGCTGATCCTCTCACGAGTCCAGGTGAAGGCAGCTGAAACCTCACAGCTAAGGAAGGCTGCAGCCTCTGCAGTCACACTACTGTCAGTGGCAGGGCAGGTATGACAAAAAGCTGGGCAAAGCCCACCAATGGCCACTGACAGCCACTGTGAAGAAGCCAGAGCCAGAGCCAGCTGTGTTACAAGCTGTTGACTGTGGAATCCTCTGATTCCTTGTCCCTCAGGGAAATCCCCAGAGCCCTCCCATGAAGGGAGGAATACTTACAATGGAGTTCCACCCCACCTGGGCAGACAGAAAAGTCTTCATGGACTTCCATGAGTCTTCCTCATGGACGCTTGCATAACACCGATACATCCCACTTCCTTTCCCCATAGGTCCCAACTTTCCCTGGTTTCTTCTTTCCTTGTTTCCTCATTGGTTGTGATATCCCTGGTGGATGGCCCCTTCTTCCCTGACAGCCAATTCCCTTTGCCCTTCCCCTTGGTACCGCCCTCATGCCCGCCCCTACTGGAACCTTGTGCAGAGGACATGGCTCATCTTTTGCCTCTGGTTCCCATTTGGCATGTTCAAAAAAGCCTGTCTGGAACTGACCTTATAAAAGGCCTCTCTGCCTCTGTGTGCTGAGCTTGCCGTGGTGAGTGTGGTGTGTGTGGACTTGACTGCCTGCCTGAATGCTTACCCAAGTGGCTTTTCCCCAGGAGATGCAGACACTTGAGTGAACTGGGCTCTGTTCTGTACCTGACCGGTTATTCTCTGACAGCACTGCACTGGCAGCTCTTACTAGTTGTAAGAAGCAACTCAGTTTTACTGCAGAGTCACTAAGCCTTGGTGTGCTTTCCTAGACTGCGTGAATCTGTGCCGGGATTGAGGCCAATGCTCAATATTCCAAGAATATTTACCAGCTGGGCATTAGCAGTGACAAAGTGCCTGGTACAGGAAGAACATGCAACAGAGGGGCTGCAGGCTTCCTCCTGAGAATTGCTTGCAGGGCAGTTTTATCTGACCACGCCACATAGATGTGTCTCTTTGATGCGTCTTCCTAAGGACATAACTAAAATATCAAACAGGGGTTGTAACAAAATGTCCTGGTTTTCTTCTTTTGGGGCACTTCAAAACAACTCTTCCTCTCAGATACCTTGGGATTGTTCTAAGAATGGAACTTTTTAACTTGTAGTGCATACTGAAAAAGACCACTTCCACTCTTATTTATGCTGTCACCTGATGTTCTCTTCAAGGAGGTCAGGCTGACCAAAATGTAGAATTCTTATCAAACCAAACCATAGAAGGAATAGTAGAAGTACTGAAAGTCATAAAAATAACACCAGCATTAAATCAGCCGCACAGCCAATCAATTTCGCTGAAGTATTTAGTCTTCAATGATTGGTGACAAGTCAGGAGTCTAAAGGGAATCCAGGAAGCCAAGTGTTCTCATCAGTTTGGCAGGACTAGCACACACACCTTCACTGACTCAATGACCTTCACTGAGTCAATGACTTCTGCTGCTCGGGACACAATCCCAGCTCTTGTCTTTACTGCACAAGGAAGCTCAGGTAAAGCCCACCCACTCCCAGCTTTTGCCTTTAAGGCAAAAGGAACGCCTCACAGTGCTCTCTGGCTGCCTCCAAGCACAACACTGGCTTCTGTAGGGAGTCCAAAATGTCAGTCTGACACCAGAGTGAGGAGGAGCATGTGCTACAGCTCATGCTGAGGCACACACACTATAATACACTGCTGGATTGCACAAGAAATCCCCAGGACGTACTCAGCAGCTTCAGGAAGTGCTTCTCTCTCTCGTGGCTCAAGCGGGGCGAACTGCTTACGCTCGGGTTTTCAGGCTGCGGAGAGGAGGCTTCTTCAGAGGATGCTGCTGCTGCGGCAGCTTTGATGGCAGATCCTGCGTCCCTCTGGGACAAGAAATTTGTTTGTGTCAGAAGGGTGCCTGGCAGCGATGGCCCAGACACAGCATTTCAAAGGCAAGCCCTTAGGAACAACACTGGTGTTAGGCTGCAAGCTGAGCTGTCAACTCTTCCTCCTCAAGTCAAACCCAAAGAGCAGTCAGAGACTACAGCTTGTCACAGCCAGCCATAGGAGAGACTGTGACAGGGAAAGAACGACTGTACATTTCACCCCGTTCTGCGGACTGCATTCACCATGGACAGGGACAACTTGTTCAGAATCTGTGTGGCTCCCATGCTCACCTGAACAAACCCCTCAAAAAACAAAGCAAGCTCTAAGAGGCCAGCAGAAATACATGCACAGGATTGCTGGCCCACTGGCCAAGGCACCAGCCCTGCTGCCCAGGGCAGCAGCTGAGATTCAGTGGCCCAGTAAGTGTCCTTCTGACCAGCTGCCATGGAGACCACAGAGTGTGGCACTCAGAGACATTTCCCCATCCACCTGCTGCTCTGCAGGGGAAAGGCAACAAGGGCAGAGACCACTTGTTGCATGAGTGCACTGCCTCCTGCTCTTTCACTCACCTGCTTTTGTTCAGCCAGACTGTACTGCAGCAGGACCTTGTGCATCCTTTGCAATTCTTCTTGGTGCCTCTTCTCCATTGCCTTCATCTTCCTCTGAGCTTCCTGCAGTTCTGCCTGCAGCTTGTCCTTGATATTCCATCAAGAGAAATCTTACTGGCAGCTGCCATCACGCTCAGGTTTCCTCTTTGCCAGTCCCAAAAGCGCTTCTATTCAGCCACTTCCTTCTGCTTCTCTACCCAGCTCTAGCCCTTCCATCCTAGCTCTTCTTCCTGGTGCTCAGGGCTGGAGCCTGGAAGCACAGTGCCAGGCTCTGTGCACCCTTCAGGTGCGTATTGTTCCTTACCAGTTTTTGCACGAGCTTTTTTTCTTCCACTTTCTGAGCAGGTTGCCAGAGTCTCAGAGCCTTCCTGCACTGCTCCTCTGCCCAGCGGAGCTGTTGAGCCACGTCTTCACTTTGCTGCTGGTTGAGAGATCTTACAGCCAGCAGCTCACGAAGAAGGCCCCTCACATCCTCTGCAAACATGACACATGGCAAGAGTCAGAGACTCCACAAGCAGAGGAATGTGCTGAAGTGAAGCCCTTTCCGTTTCAGGCAAGGAGGGACCTGCCCTCAGCTCCTTCACTCCTCAGGAGCCTTGCGGACAGAGCTGGCTTGGGAGCAGCTGCACTAGGCAGGGCCATCAGCAGAAACAAAGCGCACGAGCCTCTCACCGAGTATGGCCTCCTGGGCCTGCGTGGCTGCGCGCACTTGGGCTTGCACACGGCTCCTGGCCATCTCCAGCTCCGATATGTGCTGCTGAGCCTCCAGCAGGCTGCTTTGCAGGCTCTCCTTCTCTGACCTACAAGGTGTGAAGATGAAGAGCAATTGTTCCTGGCACACAGGGACAGTTTCTCCAGTAACCTGTGCCTTAAGATCCTACACCTTAGTATGGAAAACGTCTTGCATGGCAACTCAGATACAGCAGGACTATTTTACCACTTCACATAGTAAAGCAGGCCTCTCCAGGTGACTGGGCAGCCTTTCCTCATGATCTAGACCAGCACAGAACGCCCCCCTGAGTTTGATCTCAGCAGCCAAAGCTCAAATTGCTGTTGCCTGACCTATCACACATGGGTGTGCCCACCAAGTATCTGCAAAGGAGCAAAAGCCCAGCCTCTGCTCACAGCCCTGAGCTCATCAGTACTTCCAAGTCACTCTGCAGGGGGACAGAACAGTGCTCTCCTGGCTGACTCATCAATGTTTCGTGCCATTCATAGTGTACGGACCGGTACTTTGTTTGCCAGGCACTCTCTGAGTAAAAGGGACTAAGGGAATTCACCAAACGATATAGTGAAGCCTCCGGCTTTCAGCAGCATGAGTAGGGAAGCCAAATTAGGTTTTTATCTGAAGAAGAACTATCTCAGGGTAGAAACCATTTCCTGCTATTTAAATGACTGCAATTTGACGAACAAGACCACTCGCTACCTTTATTTTTGGCTAACTAAGCCAGCAGTGCCCAAATATCTTGGCACTCTTTAAAAAGGAAGAAGCAGCAGCCAAAGGGACTTGGACAGGTTTCAGAGGTGGATGGACAAGTGGGCAAGAATCAGTGCTCAGCAAGAATCCCCAGACACTGTCAAGAAGTCACAAGACCTTTCCCTTCTGCTGCTGCTGCTGTTTGTAAGCAGATCTAGGTCCCGCACTATACTTCACAGGAGCGAGCTCTGAAGGGTCTCAAGATTTTCAGCATGACCCTCCAGCTCCATCTGAGGCATCAGCACCCTACTCACAACATTCACATGGAAGAGCCTTGAATTCCAAAAATCCCATGTCAAACTACTTGGCAAGGAAAGATTGACGGTCAGATGCACCCAAGGAGAAAGCAAAACAGAGGGAAACTTCCAGTTTTAGCAAACATCTGCACGGTTTCCCTGGTACTCAATGCAGTGCCAAGTTGGCTTGCTTTGCACTTGTCACAGGAATGTGCAAGGGCTCCCAAGCAGGTACTCAAAAAGATCTGTGAGAGCTTGAGCTAGCAGAAAAATAACATTCAGATCACAGTATCCTTTTCTTTTTGCTTGTGTCTCTTTGATACTCTGTCCGAGAAACATCTGGAGAGCACACAGAAGGCTGTAAATCACAACATCATGCCCAGCATCTTTGTAATTACAGACCTTCAATAATGTCCCACCCAGGGTCTCCTCCCTGCCCTTACCTGGCCTCTGCCAGCTGCTCTGAAAGGCCTCATAGGTCCCGCTCCGTGGCTGCCAGTCGGACTTCCAGGGCAGCGTTCTCTTGCGCCAGCACCGCCTTCTCTCTGCACACCTGGCGAGAGAACTCCTGGAGCAGCTTCTCCAGACCCCTGCGGGCTGGCCGCTGTGGGCGGCAAACCTGGAAGTGGGGGGGCGCCATTTTTCAAGAGGAACAGCAACAACAACAGCACAGTCTCTGTCTCAGCTTGCTGCCAGAAGCAGCATTCGGGGGGGGTCTTGCTAGGACAAATCCCTCTCCCACAAGTGCTGCCTAGGAACAAAGGGAGCATACCTTTGGTACTGCCAGAGGAACGGCTTCCTTCAGCAGATCCCTTTGAGGCTGCCATTCATCCTGCTCCGTCTCTGCCACCACTTCAGACACCGTCTCTAGTGAGGAGTGGCGCTTTCTCTCAAATGCAGCCAACTGCTTCCATCTAGGACAAGCAGACAGACAAACAAGCCTTTAATTGCAACACGGTCTCCTTGCAAAACCAGGACTACATACCATGTCCCACGTAAGGCAGTCTCAGGGGCTTCCAACAGCCCCCTACTTCCACCTCAAGAGAATGCTGCAATTCCCTCCCTAGACCAGTATCTCTCTTTGTCCTTTGTGCAGGTGAAAGAGTTACCACTGAGGAAGTCAAACAAGCTTCCACAGAACATTTCCAGAAAGCTCAGGTACTCTCAGCGTAGCAGCTTCCTGCCTGCTGATTACAGAGCTTCCTGCCTGCTCCGTTCTGATTACAGTGGATACCAGACTTGCAAAAGGTTTTCTTTGGCTAAGACACACTTGGGAAGTTCAGATGAATACTCCCACAATTCCTATTGC
The DNA here is from genome assembly GCF_051311805.1 of Agelaius phoeniceus. Taxonomy (NCBI): domain Eukaryota; kingdom Metazoa; phylum Chordata; class Aves; order Passeriformes; family Icteridae; genus Agelaius; species Agelaius phoeniceus. Next base: position 37,459,481 of record NC_135303.1, on the reverse strand, counting down.
TCTCACTAGTGAAATAAGGAAAGAGCCTGCAAGCTATAACTTGGGGAGGAGGTGGGTATGATTTTCCAATCCAATTATCAAAGGATGGTTTAGGCTGGCAGAGACCCCAGGAAGCATCTAGCCCAGTCTTCAGTTCCAAGCAATTGAGGTCAGCATCTGGACAGGCTGCTAAAGGCTCTGTCCATCTGAGACTTTTGAATTTCCAGGGGTGGAATCTGCACAAGCTCTCTGAGGCGCTTGTTCTGCTGCATGACTGCCTTTGCAGTTCAATGCTTTGCTGTCCTTAAGGCCAGCCTGAACCTCCCTTGCTTTTTACTCTGGTCTAGTTCAGAATGCTTTTTGTCAAGGTTTAAGAAGTGAGTCCCAGCCGGCAGCTCTGCTCTAGCTGGGTCAGCAGCCAGACCTGCCCTGGGCTGCCTTCCCCTGTCTGTGCTGAGCAAGTCAAAGGATGAGAAAGCCAAATTTGTTCTTTGACACTTGGCTTCCTAAAGCCCAGCAATGTCCACCCTTGCTGAGAGAAAGCGAAAAAGCTTAACACACACCTGAACTCCTGGATGCCGCGCACCGCATCCGTGCTCTCCTGCCGCTCCGCCTTTCCTGCCTGGGCCAAGGAGTCCTGACTGGCAAGGACCTCTCCTAGTGGGGCCTGCAAGGAATGGGCGGGGAAAAAGCACAAACAAGCAATAAGGAGCAGGCAAGTTGGCTCCTGAGAGCTGGCAGAAGCAGCAAGCAGTGACACAGCTCACTGAAGGCAAAAGCTCATGTGTGGGGCTGTTCATGTGGTATTTATGTGGTGTTTATGTCCCAACTAACCCTTGAGTTGCTCTGGAAGTGTCTGAGTAGAAGCAGGGAACATTCCCCTGCTCTGCTCTGCTCACGTGGCTTCCCCTCAGGATTTCAGGCCTTAGAGAGCAGCCAATAGGAACTGCATTCCAGCCCTTCACAGACAGACCTTGTCTCTGCCACACAGAGCTGCTCAGGAGTCTTCTCAACAAATTTGGGTCACGTCAAAGTCAAGGGTGCAGTCAAAGCAGGGCCTGTAGCTACCTAGATAGGGCGTGGAGAGGGGTAGGTCCCTGCAGGCAACAGTGGCTCCTCCACACCCCACAAGGCTGTGAACTGCGCCTTGGGACCTCTCTCTCTGCTGACAGCAGGGAGCCTGCACAGACTCTGGGCACAAAGGGGCTGCCTTTCACAGCAGTGGCCCTTAAGGACATCATGCTACCGCATATCTGACACCAAGGGAAGTTCACAGTCCCTGTGAGAATGCCAGGACAATGATGCCTGCATGTAAAAGTTCAGATGCCATTTCACGTGGGTGGTCCGTGGCTGGGCTGAAGAGCTAGGTCATGGCAGGACTCCAGCCCACAGCATCCTCAGCCACAAAGGGCAAGTGCTGCCTGCTCAGAAACTTGCAGCCCTGCACTGCACCAAAGCTTTGCACTGAACCAGCCAAAGCTGCCACTGATTGCTGCAGTATGCTCAGGCCTTGGACTGACAACACCTTTGTTGTCTTTTGCCTCCCCTTTAGTCTCTGGAGGAAGAGAGCGAGCCAGAGCAGGTTCTGCTGCTGCGGTGCTGCTCTGCAGACAGGCAGCAGCATGAGGGACAGGGAGGAACCTGTCATTTGGAACCTGACTTCTCCTGAGCTCTATCCCCAGATGTCCTGAAGAGAAGTCATGAATTTGGATAAAAGTGGGATGCTCACTCATTAAAACGCAATTCAAGTGGGCTAATGAGACTAATGTTTAGACAGGATTGCACACGCTTCTGAAGGAGATACTTTAGCTAGGCTATAATTAGCATGCAGCCTCCTGTCTGCAAAGCTTGACTTTCATTAGTTCAAAGCTCTTCAGTGGAAAAGGAGGAAACTGATGGAATCCTTCTGGTCATGTTCATGCAGACTTTGATGTGGACTTTCCTTCGGCCTGCCAGGCCAAGCCCACAGCTTTCTCCAAATCCTCAGACAGCAGGAATGTCAAGGGTGCCCTTCCCACTCACCAAACCCTGGACTTCACTCCTTCCACGCCTGATGCAACCTGCCAGGGGGCAAGGGAAAATGAACCAGGCACTGTTAGAAAACTGTTTGTGCTGAGGAATCCCACAGAACAAGTCCACCCAAGCAGAGAGCATTTTCCTTTCACAACATCCCTCCAGGAGCAACACTTCTTTAGCACAGCAAGCAGGACAGCAGGCCAATACCCTAGGCTGTGTCTACCTTTTGCTCGGCTTTGCCACTAAGGAACTAGGAACTTGGTGATGAAGATGTAAATTGTTCCTTAGCAGTCAGTGCCTGCATGGGAGCTCATTGTCCAGCCTACAGCTAAAGCAGCTTTTTTCTCCTCTCTTTCCTAGACTTGCTTTTTCTTTTTGTACATTGCATGCAGCATGTCCCTCATGGTTGCTGTAAACAATTCCCCACAAAAGCTTCCAGCAAACCCCTCTTAGCGCTTGCAGTTCTGCTGGGACACAGCACAGGCCCAGCTCCGGGCTTCAGGAGCACACACAAACTGCTCGGCACTTTGCCCTTCAGTGCAAAGCCAGTGGCTCTTGTAGCACACAGAGGGGCCCAGTTAGACAGGCACATCCTTTAAGGAGGGAATGCAGAAAAAAGATGCTTTTCCTCAGCTCTGCAGAGAAGCGCAGTTTTTAGAAGGACGCCTGCAAAGCTCTCCCAGTCTGCATTTTGGAAGTTCCTACACCCTGCTGGGCCAGAGACACCCTTTTTCAGCTGAAGCTGTTGACAGGAACTTTACCAAACCTATGGCATCTTGATGCCCTTGTTTTTCCAACACGCTGCCCCAAGGAAAAAATCTTCTATTTACCAGTCAAACGACGAAAAGCTTTCCGAGAAGCCGCCAATGAAAAGGCGCTGCTGAGTGCTCTACGGACTCGCTCCATCGCTTGAGCAGTGCTGCTCGAGTCCGTAGGCCGGGAAACAAAAATGGAAACAAAACCCCACTTGCACAGGTCTTAAGACCGTGCAAGGGAAAAAGGGAAAAACAGGACACTTGCACGAGTCCACGGACTGTGCAAGAAAATACAGAAGCAGAAGAACACCCGCTGTAAGCTGAGAACTGCTCAGTCGAGGTGATCCTCCTGCACCGAGCGTGCCAAGAGCTGCTCTGGACGCTGAGGCCTTGCAGGCAGCAGAACAACCTCCTGCTGACAAGGCCCTGATGTGGCAGCCCTCTGCTGACATCACAATAGCAGCTGCTGTGGGTTGGTCAGTGAATCCATGCATAGCAACCAAACCTTCTCTACAGCTAACGCAAAAGAAAAGCCCAGAAAGTTCTCTGCCCCAAAGAAGCACAAAACCCCCTTGCAGTCCGTAACCCACAGCTGAAAAGATCCAAGAGTAACACAAAACAGGCACCAAGCCCATACGCCTTGTGCACCAAGCTGGACTCTGAGAAAGAGCCAGGATGTGAGGAAACCAAAGGCCACGTGCCCTTCTGCCCAGCAGCACTTCTGACTAAAACCAAGAACAATTGCTTAAATTCTTTGGATGAAATTGTGCTTTGCTGGTATCCCGGAGACTTCCCTCCATTGGAATGCCAGTCATTCCTGCCCATTTGCTGCATGGCTAACATCAACCAGCAAATTGTAGGGCTCGCTGAAGGAAGAATGACACCTGAGTGGGGTGAAAAAGCCATGTAACCAACCTGCTGCACATGCAGCACACTGCTGCTGCACAATGACGGCACCTCAAAGAAGCCTTTGGGGCCTGTGCCTCACTTCTGGCAGCTTCCCTGCAGTAGGCATCTGGCAGTCACAGGGATATGACTCTAATGGACGCACAGGAAGAAGGAAAAGAACGTAAAATCCCAGTGTGGGACGACATAGAAGCTGGTGGGGGGAGGAAACCAGTGACCAGTGCACCAAAATGGGCAAGTCCCAGCTAAAAGGGAGTTATGAGGCAGAGACCAAATGGGTGGTCCAGCTGGTGGGCACACCTGAGGAAGGCAGGCTCAGGAAAACAGAGCCACCACAAGCTTTCCAAAGTTCGGAAGCTTCCTTCCCCCTCCTCTCCTCTGCCCTTGAAACCAGTTTTTGTCTCCCTCCTAAAAATAATTGCTTCAGCATTAGCAGCAAGTGCCTGGAAAACCACCAGTGATTTTCTTTCTCTGTTAAAAACTAAAAAGAATGGAGAAAGATCTGGGCTTTTGCTCTTTGCCTGCTTTTGCAGCCATGGTAGCATTTTGGAAGGGCTCTACACAAGTCCAGGTGTTTCCCAGCCCCAGGACCACCACTGGCATGAGCCCAGCAAGTGTAGCAGAGAGAGCAGCTGGTCAGGCACCACATGTGACATGTGGGAGGCTGCATATTGTCCTGATGCAGATTCCCTCTGCGTGTCAGACTGAAAGTCAGGACAATTCTCAAGAAATCTCTGATTAGATGGGGAACACCTTTGGATCTACAGACAGCACATTTGCGCCTTACTGGTGTCATAATCCCCAAGCTTTAAAATGTTGCTGGGAGACCTCAATTTCCTCTAGGCTAGAGATCAGGGAAGAGTTTCACGTATGCAGCACTCTTAAAACTGTCCCCAGTGCCATGCATACCGTTTTCTGCCCGCCATTGACAAAACACTGCCGTTTCCTCAAAGGAAAGCTACAGAAAGCTCTAGCAGCCTGCCCCCACCCCAAGAGTTTCCAACCAATTTTTTCCTCTACTTTCTACATCCTATATAGTCTTAGCAAAAGTGGTCTCTGTCAGCAAAGTGAAGTGGAGACAGATCATTTGTTCATGTGCAACAGCACGGATTGGTGCTCCAGCCTGAGAGCTGGAACTCAGGAACTTGGGCAACTGTGCTTTGAGATGCAACCGCAGCCAGAGAATGGGGGTGACAGCTTGGGGAGGAAGCTGGCCCAGTAACGGCATTGCACACAGGCTGTGCAGGAGGCACTATCAGCATGAAAGCCCTAATGATGCCACAGAAACCCCCATAGTTATACACATTTATTGGATGCTGGTTGTTCTGCATGTATGTCGACACTTCTGCCTCTATAACATTTTGGAAATGGTCAGGGCTCGCAGGATTCACCCAGCATCAGGAGCTGATGCAGCCTGGGAACGTGCTGATTTACAGAGGCTTCTGGCTTCCCAGGTGAAGCCAAGGCAAGCCCTGCTGCTGCTGCTGCTGCTGCTGCTGCTGCTGCTGCTGCCGCTGCTGCTGCTGCTGCTGTGCGAGACAGCCCCGGCTGAGCAGGGATGGCACCACTGTGCCTTGGGCTGTTTCTCCTTCCAGAGCTGGGCGGTGCTTTTGAGGCACTAATGACAGCTGGTGGGAGAAGGAAGGGGCCTTTTCCTGCGCCAGCACTTATGGATGCACTAGGGCCACCTTCAGGGGAGACTGTCGGCCCCCACCAAGTAAAGCAGAGGGACACAGCTGGAAAACGCTTCCTTTCGAGTCTTCTTCCGTCTTGGAAAAGAAAGGAGACACGTGACAGGAGGAGCAGCAGGGCCCGGTCCCTCCTCCGTGCCTGCAGTGAGGGGCGGCTGCCGCTGGGCGGCGCCATGGGAAGGGAGCGCCCCTGCGCGGGGCCGGCGGGGCGGGGCAGCCGCCAGGGGGCGCCCGGGGCGGGGCGGGGCCCCTCTGTGAGGGAGGAGAGCCTCGGGCAGCTGCGCAGCCACGCACGGGACTGTCTGTCCACAAGGCACAGCGCCAGGGCAAAGCACAGCTTCAGCGCACGCTGACCGGCAAGGGAACCTTCCCATGGAGTGCAGGATTTAGCTGTTTTCATTCCCAGTCCTGTGCTGAGCTAGCAGGCCACAAAGCCTCCTCAAGCACAGGTGCCTCCTCTCCAGGCTTCCTGCACTTCCTTTGCCGACAGGGTCCAATCAGGCACCCTGGGGACAGGCTCGGCTGATGTTACAAAGCAATGCTGTCCAAAAGAAAAAAAGGCAAAAGCCAAACCAGAAGGGAACTATTAGTTCCCAGGCTGAATTCCTCACAGGCGGAGGCAGGATTCCTTTGCTTCCCAGAAAGATGCAGAAACAGGACACGAGGACACTATGTGCCCCTTACCTTCATGTCTGGGACCTTGCTATTGCAGGCCAGCATAGCTCACAATCGTATTCACTCCTTTACCCAGGTGTCTTCAACTTGTTGGGATTTTCCTCTGAGAGCAGCCTGAGAATGCTGCTGGCTGTCACAGGGCTTTGTTCCTGCCAGGAAACGCCACAGACTCACTTAGCTTCCTCCTTTCTAACACATGGCCCGGGTTAGCTGCCAGGAGGATGAGCAGTATAAGCTGTTCCTCAGCAAATGCCAATCCATGTAAGAAATGCTGATTCCAGTGGGAATTAGGCTCAAGTAGTGCTCTCAAGATCACTGCAGTTCAGGATTTCAGCAGGAAGACAAGAGCAGGCAGCTTGGCAGGCCTCCACCATCTCCAGCACTCACCTGCCTTCCAAATTCCTCTGCTTCCTGTAGCCATTGGCTGAACTGCTGCTCTTGACTTGCGGCCTTCTCCTGTTACCCGTGAGGCTGGCGCCTGAGGCATGTTCTGAGGAGGTCTAGAACGAAATGGTGGAGGAGAATTCCACAGAACCTGCACTTGGGATCGTCTGCCCCATTTGGTGCTTGCAGCTGTCCTCGGTAGATGTGGAGTTTGGGGTTCAGTGAGCTGTGCAGGCCAGAAAAGCAAAGACTAAGTTAGCTGAGGAAAACCAGGATCAACTGACTCAGCTCCTGCAGGCCAGAAATGAGAGTGCAGCAAATGAGTGAAAAATGCAGTACTGTGCAGCAGGTATCCAAAATGGGCATGACAGAGATTTCAAACCCACATCCACGGAGGAATCTGAACTTGCAGGTTTCCCACAAGCCAAAGGAAGTGGGTTTTTGCAAAGGCACCACGAGCTCAGTGTTGGATAGAGAACTTTTTCAAGAGAAGGGCTGACTTGGGAGCTGGTGGAAGTGGAGAGAACGGGCAAATGCGCCCATGGGTGCAGCCCCACTGTGAGGGCTGCTCCAAGGGCACCGATTGCCATGCACAGGACATGGGCACTGCCCCATGCAGAGGATGTGTCTCTGCCATATTGACAACACAAACGCTGCTCCAGTGTCCTGCAAACACATATGGGTAGTTTGTTGGTCAGCATTTTTTCCCCAGCAGAAAGTCGTTCTTCCTTCAGTGAGCCCTAGGATGTGCTGGTTGATGTTAGTCCATGCAGGAAATGGGCAGGAATGACAGGCATTCCAATTTAGGGAACTAGTTTTAGTCAGAAGCACTGGTGGCCAAAGTACAGGGGGTGTGGGCTTGGTGCCTGTTCTGTGTTACTCTTGGATCCTTTGAGCTATGGGTTATGCACTGCAAGCAGGTTTTGTGCTGCTTTGGGACAGTGTGCGCCCTGTCAAAGGAGTCCTTTGTGTCGCCTGCTGTTGTAAAATCTGTGGACAAATGCAGGCATCCTTTTTTCCATCCTCTGCGATTGTAGGGTTTTCAGATATGTGCAGGTGTCTTTTATTTTTGCCTTCTTCTTCTACAGTCGGCCGATTGCTGCGGGTGTCCCCTTTTTCCCCTTTTCCTTGCACAGTCTGGGGACTTGTGCAAGTGGGTTCTTGTTCCATTTTGTTTCCTGGCCTGCAGACTCGAGCAGCACTGATCAAATGATGGAGTGAACCCACAGAGCAGTTGGCAGGGCTTTCTTGTTGGTGTTATCGCACAAAGTTTTTAATGGTGCGACGGGTAAGTAGAAGTTTTCTGCTGGGGCAGCATATTGAAGCCAAAATGGCATAAAGATGCCAAATGTTTGGTAAAGCTCCTGCCAAAAGCTTCAGGTAAAAAGGGGGTGTCTCTTGCCCAGCAGGGTGTGTGTAGGCATCCTTTTTGTTCTCTGCGATTGTAGAGTCTGCAGACACATGCAGGTCTCCCTTTTTCTTCCTTTCTCTTGTACAGTCTGGGGATTTGTGCAGGTGTCCCTTTTTTTTCCCCCTGTTTTGCTGTACAGTCTGAGAACTAGTGTAAGTGTCCTTCCGTTCTCCTTTTTTTGCACAGCCTGCAAAGTCATGCAAGCGTCTTTATTTTTCCATTTGAGTTGCATCTAAGTCTGGGACTTGTGCAAGGGTCCATTTTTTTCCTCTTTTCACTGCACACTCTGGGCATTCTTGCAAGTGGGTGATTTTTCCCTTTTTGTTTCATGGTCTGCGGATTGGAGCAGCATTGCTCAAATGATGAAGTCCATAGAGGAGTCGGCAGCGCTTTGCCCAGACCGAGCTCCGCAGCTGGAGAGAGCAGCCGCCCGGCCCGAACGGCCGGTGCCCCGTTCAGATGGGGAAGCCCGGCCCGGGGCGCTTGGGGAGCCGTAGGGTGGTGCCGGGGACCGTTCCCAGCCCCGGCCCGAACGCCGACAGCCACATCTCACCCGCAGGGAAAGCGCAGGAGGCCCTGCAAGAGCGATTCTGCTGGGTTTGCTGCTGCTGCTGCTGCACAGTGGCTTCAGCAACGTCTGCTCGGGGACGTGGACAGCGGACGCTACCCCGGTGGGTGGAGGGGATGGTGGTGGGCGGCGGAGGTGGAGGACGGGGCTCGGCAGGGCGGGATCTGAACTCAGCCTGCTGCTCCTCTTGGCTCACAGGTGGCCATCAAAAGTGTGCTGCGGGATCGCATCCGTCATTAGGGCGAGCTGGTGAGTGACCGGGGCCAGCGGCAGAACCCGGCACAAGACAGGAAGGGTAAGCCCAGGCCCGGCAGAGTGGAAGCCGCCAGGACGCCTGGAGGGAGAGCGGCGTGAGCTCAGTGGAGGGCTCAGAGCATCCTGAGCTGGGTGAGGGCTTCTAGACCCCTGGCACGGCATCAGCCTCACTGACAGCTTTGTGGTCTTCTTGGAGCCCGACGGAACCCACGTACCCAGGGAGATGGAGCTGCTGGACAAAGTGTCCACTGGGTTCCATGGTGTTGTTCAGCTCATGGATTGATGTGAGCTCCCTAATAACTTCTCGTTGGTGATGGAGTGCCCTGAGCGGTCGCAGGACCTCTTTGATTTCCTTCTGGCATGGGGGCTCCGTGTTGGAGGAGGTGGTGCAGGGGCTGTTCCTCCAGGTGCTGAGGCTGTGCAAGACTGCAGCAGCTGTGGGGTCCTGCAGCGGGATATCAAACCGCAGAGCATCCTCTGTGACCTGGCCACCGGTGAGGCAAAACTGATGGATTTGCCTGTGGCACCTACCTCCAAGACACAGTCTGCCCACAATTTGCAGGTGAGCCCACCCAGGGCTGTGCTCCCGGTGGGTCCCGGCATCTCATGGCCCCACCTGGCTGTGGCGCCGGGGATTCCCCCGTTTGCTGCCAGTCGGGGGCACACCTATGAGCCACAGAGATCTGCCTGTACGAGACAGAAGGAAAGATCAGAAGAATCATTCCACCTTCTCTCACTGCTAAACCAGTTCTTCTCTGCCTCATAAAGACAACATGCAGCTTTTCTGTGCATCAGAGGCAGCTTATCGCACCTGCAGAGCTGAGAGGCTTTTTCCCCTGCTGCTGTGCTACGGGCAGATTTACCAAACAAGCAGCATTACCAAACATGGAGATACACAGAGGGACCACAAGCAATTGACTTTGTCCCACTTAATCTCAAAGGTCACCACTCTCCACAGACACAGATGGAAGAGACTCGCACACTCCCGGTTTGCTCTGTTGACGCATGGGTCAGTGTGATGCCATTTCCTGTTTCACCTATCCCAACCCCCAGGTGTGCCAACCTCTGCTTTCCCCTCCCCCTGTCCCCAGGCTTAAAAGGAGACGGGACCATGCAGTCGGGATTCTGTTGGGAGATGTTACAAGATTCAGAGGTCTATCATCCTGGAATAAAACTCTGGATGAAAACTCTTTGATAGAATCCTCTCCTTTTTCTCTTCACCGTCGCCTGAAACTTTTCCACCAGAGGTAAACTGAGTTTCTACAATACCTGGATTTGTTCCAAGTGTCTAGCTGAAGCATCCAGCCAGCCAAAGGTATCTCTGAGGTGAAACAGCACAGCTGCCACATTTGGCCCAGCAGCAAGGGTCAGATGAGGCCAGGCACGTCCCACCCGGAAATATTGGGAATAATATTCCACAGACGCCAATCTTGCCAGCAGGGCTTTCTCTGATGAAGAATAACAACAAGGGACAGCTCCCTCACAGCCGTGCAGCCCAGAGATCTGCAGGGCACCATCAGCACCTGGCTTCATAAGTGACCCGTTCTGTGGGGATGGAAACCAACTACCAAATCCTCGCTGATTTCAGCGGCAGCAGCAGCAGCAGTGCCTGCATCTGATCCCTAGGTCTGGGACTGGGCTGGACAAAGGACACATACGGCACATTGTCCCTGAAGAATGTGACTTTAGGAACAACCGCTTACCACTGTCTCCTGTTGTTTGTGCTAGGGTCACACCAGCCTGAGGCACTGGGCAGCCCTTGGTGCCACCTGGGACTGCAGATGAAAGGCCCTGGTCTCCAGGACCAAACAGGGGGGGAACTCACTCTCCAGACAGAGCTTGCAGAATGAAAAGGCTGCCGTGAGCAGCTATTGGGGTGCACAAGACAGAGAATACTTTGGACCTTATTAGCATATGAGAATAATAGATAAAATTCCTCAGCAAAAGCAAACAGAACTTTGAAAACTAGATCTAGATAGCAAGAAGGTTTAATTAGATAGGTTTACCAGAAAAAGAAGCTCTTATTAAACAATGCAAGCAAGAGATGTTATATGCATAAGTTTGTGGATGTGACTTCAACCCAATCATTGTAGTACACATTACTAGTCTCCCTAAAATAGTATATAAGTAGTTGTATCCCACAATGAAATCGGATTCTGATCACCAAGTCAGTCTCCCCATATTTCCCCATTGCACATTCGGTGCCCCAAGTGAAGAAGAAAACCCGGCCTGACTGGTGGGCAGTCAGCGAGTCCCTGGAACTGATCGTGACGGTGAGAGAACAGCATTTGGGCCCGCAATCCCTGTCTGCTGCAACTTGACAGATGAGCCAGGGGATCTAAAGGAATGGGAAAGGAAATGTCCAAAGAGAGGGACGTCTATGAAACCATGCTTGCCCTTCTGGACAGGCGTGGCTCCCCCATCCCAAAGCATGACCTTAAGTCACTTCTACGATGGGTGTCACGCATGGTCCCCAACACTACCCCTTCTTCTGTATTTACTCCCCACTTCTGGGACAAGGTCGGTATAAAGCTCTATGACCTTGCTATGCTGCCTGTGCACGAGCCAGAGCTCCGAATGCTTCCTGCTTGGAAGGCGGTCATGGACGCAATTAAAAACTGGGAGGGTGCAGGGAAGACTGCGAGGCTACAGATTATGAGGCTACCCTGAGCCAGTCCCAGCAACTGCGCCGGATCAAAACCTGCCCAGATCCTGCTCCCCATCCCCTGTCCGCACGCCCTCCCTAGCGAGTGCCAGGGATAGAGCCCGGTCACCACCCCCAGTCCCACCGCCACACCGCCAGCCATCCCAGAGCCGCCGGGCTCTTATGGCTTATGCGACAGACACTGACTCTAGCAGTGAAGGGGAGCTGGACTCTTTCAACCCTGACCCTGAAAAAGATGCGAGCTTACTCCCTTCAGATACGCGTAACAATTGGTTCTGGATAAAAAGGAAAGCCCTTAAGGACAGAGACCTTGACACTGCTGCAGAAATCTTTCTGGCCCCTGAGCAATTCACCTGGAGGGGGGAAAATCCACAATAGGAGCCCCTAGATCATTCAGAAATTAAGGAACTGTGCCATACATACCGCTGTGGAGTGGGCTGGGGTCCCCCTACTTCAGTAATTTGTTAAGAGCAACCTTTGCTATTCACCTCATGACTCCTCATGATGGTAAATTTTTTGCACATCTGTTGCTCACACTGACACAATGTGCTATATTTATGCCGCAATGGAAAAAAGCACTGGAAAATTTAATTGCAATGTATGCAGGGCATGCAAGCCAAGCCCTGGCTTCCTTAACTGTTGACCACCTTGCGGGGGAGGGGGCGCATACCAAGCCTAATGGCCGAGGCACCTTACCGAGAGAAGCCCTACAGGATATTAGGGCAGCTCGCCTGGCATTCCTTAAGGTTCCTGATGCCAAAACTCCACAACAGTTCCTTCATGAATATCAAACAAGGTCCGCAAGAGCCTTACTTGCAGTGTGTGGACAAATGGAAACAAATATTGGAGAGACAAATCGATAGCGAGCAAGCCAGGGAGATTATACTCCTCAAACTGGCCATCGAGAACAGCAACCTGGACTGTAAGCAGCTTTTAAAATCTTTACCCCCCTGAACCTGAACCCACTTTACTCCAAATGATACAAGTGTGCCACCGCTTGGGGACATTACAACACACCACAGCAGTCACAAATCAAGCTGTGGGCAAGGCATAGTGGATGCTTTTGCCATCCTGAAATTAACCCCTGGGAAACAGGTGGCTTGTTTTGGCTGCGGGGAATGTGGACATATCCACAGAAACTGCCAAAGAACGCAGAAACCTAAAGCTCCGGATGTATGCCCTTGCTGCGGGAAAGGCCCTCCCCTTGCTAATAGATGTCGCTCCAAGTTCCACCCCAATGGCCAGCCTTTGCAGGGAAACTTCTCTCGCAGCGCGGGACGGCGACGTGCGAGGACACAAATTCCACAGCCGACGCAGCAGCTGGGAGCAACCGTGAACTTCCAATCGGCCCTGCCCTCGCCCGCCGAGCAATTGTCGCTGACTTACAACCAGCCACTCCAGGCAGCGCAGGAACGGACCTGGCAACCTCCGACACAGTAACATTGCTTGATTCATCTGTCCATTTGCTTCTCACAGGAGTTTTCAGACCGCCAGGACAGAATATGCACACTTTGATTATAGGCAGATCTTCCACCTCGATAACTGGGTTGTTTGTTCTTCCTGGGGCTATAGACTCTGATTCCCTTGGGGAAATAAAGATGATGGCTTGGACCCCCCCATCCGCCCTGTGTAGGAGCAATATAGCTCAACTTATACCCTTTCCTGCAGCACCCCTGCCTGCACCCCCGGTAGCTGAATAAAGGGAGGGGGGTTTTGGTTCTACAGGGGTCCCACAGATTTTAGGGACACAATGTATTACCTCTGAGCATTCCAACATGCCAATTCAAAGGGACTCTGAAAGGTAAAGACATAGTCGTGGCAGGACTTATTGATACCGGAGCCAATGTGATTGTTATCTCAAAAAGCCAATAGCCCGGTGAGTAGCCACTGATGGCTGTGCCTCAGATACTTTAGGGCATGGGTGAGAACCATGAAAGCGTGCAGAGGCAACACTTAGTGCAGATAGCAGGGCCTGATAAGCAGATAGCCAGAGTAAAACCTTTTGTGCTTTCTGTTCCTCTGGTTTTGTGGGGAAGGGATGTCTTAACACAGTGGGGGATTTTTATGCATTCAAATTTTCATCTAGGGGTTATTGGGATGTGCGACACCCCCAAACTGACTTGGAAGACTTCTGATCCTGTGTGGGTGAACCAGTGGCTCCTGTCATTAGACAAACTGTGCATATTACAAGAACTTGTACAAATACAGCTGGAAAACGGACATATGGTCCCGTCTAATAGCACTTGGAATTTCCCCATGTTTGTGATTAGAAAGCAATCTGGGGGGTGGAGGCTGTTGCATGACTTGCGGAAAATAAATGAAGTAATAGAAGAAATGGGAGCCCTCCAGCCGGGGGTCCCTTCCCCTCCCGTGATCCCCAGAAACTGGCATTTGACAGTGATTGATTTAAAAAATTGTTTCTTTGATATTCCACTGCATCCAGACGATGTGCCAAAATTCATCTTTTCTCTGCCAACCATTAATATGCAGGAACCACTAATTCGATATCATTGGACAGTATTACTGCAAGGCGTGCGCAACAGCCCCACTATTTGCCAACGTTATGTTGCAAGGACCCTATGTCCGATCTGGGAACGTATGCCTGATGTTCTGTTGTATCATTACATGGATGATATTTTGATCTCTGCAGAAACTGTGATTGGAATTGATGAAGCTGTGCTGGCTGTCAGCCAGGCTGTCCCATTGCCAGGTCTGACCATTGCTTCTGAAAAGGTTAAAAAGACCTGTTATAAATGATCAAATTGGTAGCCAAATTTATGAAAAATTTAACAAAGATTTATGAGATCAATAACAAAAATAGAAATTTTGAAAAAAAGGAAAAATTACCACAGCCAAGACAGCGTCAGTCCCGGGAACAGCGCTGGGTGACCTAGGGTTCCGGCTGACAGAGAGACAGCGTTTCCCCAGAGGTACACCCCGAGTGCTTCCAGTGGCCAGCTTATATACAGTTTATTCTGCCTGGGGCAGGGATGACCACATATTTCTTTGTGTTCCTTCTTATGTATAGTTGAATCCATACAGATGTAGAAACAGACAAAGGTGAGCTCAGAGATGCAGAGGAACGTCTGAGTGTCCAGGCAGAAGATGCATTCACATGTACTAGTTTCTGAGTACCGCCATGAAGTAATGTCCAGGTGTATGTCTTGTGAGCTCCTCCAGACATTCCATTCTGGGAAGGTCCTGATGCTATCTCCCGAAGTTGGAGCCAGAGGAAATCGCCCATAACAGCCAGGGACCATTCCATTCATACGCTAAAAGACCTGATATTATCTTACTGCTGTCCGGGAACTGGTTAAAATAAGAATAGAACTCTCTTCCTAGCCAGAGTGGTCAGAAACATAACTTTTGATCTTTCCAATATTTTATACACATATATATATCTACTTCTATAGCATGAATTATCTCTACCATATACTACAGACCCGTATTTCCCCATGGAAATATCTGGGCTGGCGCATTGGAGCACACTCAATTTCGGCACAACCTTTGCAAATTTTAGCTGAAATCAAAACTCTGCACGATTGCACAAAAATTACTAGGGACTATAAACTGGGTTCATCCCTTGCTTGGAATTTCAAATGCAGAATTGGAGCCATTGTTTGCCCAGCTAAAGAGAGAGCCTGACCTCTCTTATCACCTAGACATTTGGACACAAAGGCACAAGCTGTGCTTCAAAAGGTAGCTGATGCTATCTCACAGAGACAGTCAGCTTGCTGGGCTCCAGAGTTACCACTTTGGCTAATATTCTAAACCCTGACAGGCAAGCATGTGCCTTGATATTTCAATGGGACTCAGAAAAACCAGACCATCTGTTAATTATTGAATGGGTCTTTTTTGCCTAACAATACGCCCAAGACTATTTCCATGCAAGATGAACTTATGGCCGTGTTAATTGTCAAAGCTCGTCAAAGACTAACCTCCTTGGCTGGAAGGGATTTTGACCGCATCTTTTTACCTCTTACAAAGTTCTGTTTGGACTGGTTGCTACAGAAATCTGAGAAATTGCAAATTGCTTTAGCAGATTACCCAGGGCAGATATCTATCCATCCACCTAGGCACAAGATGTTAAGCTGTTCTTTTAACTTGGTCCCAAAGCCACGGAGAAGTGACACTCCTTTGCAAGCTGTGACAATATTCACGGATGGTTCTGAGAAAACCCATAAATCAGTGATTGTGTGGAGGGATTCTGATACCGGAACCTGGCAATCTGATATTGCTGTTTTTGAAGGGTCTCCACAAATTGTAGAATTAGCTGCTGTAGTCAGAGTGTTTCAGAAATTCAGCTCACCTTTTAACCTAATAACAAACTCTGCCTATGTAGCCGAAATTGTGCCTAGAGCAGAAGCCTCTGTCTTCAAACAAGTTAGAAATTATGTTCTTTTTTACTGGTTGAAACTACTAGTTTTTCTTTTGGATCAAAGGGCTGTTCCTTACTTTGTTATGCATATAAGGTCGCATTCCAATTTGTCTGGGTTTCTTACAGAAGGCAACACCCAGGCAGACTTGTTAACCTTATTGGTGCAACATGTTTTGCCAAACAAAATAGAGCACGCTCAGGTAAATCACTCATTTTTTCACCAGAATGCTGGGGCTTTAGTAAGGCTTTTTGAGCTTACTCCAGAACAAGCTTCTGGTATCATTGCTATGTGTCCTGATTGTCAGCATTGCTCTCTTCCTAATGCACAGGGGTCAACCTGAGAGGCTTACAGAGCCTACAAATTTGGCAAACAGACGTGACACACTTTCCTGAATTTGGTCGTTTGAAATTTGTGCATGCTTCCATTGATACCTTTTCAGGTGCTCTGTTTGCCTCAGCCCACACAGGAGAAACAGCAGAGAACACTTGTCATCATTTCACTGCTGCCTTTGCCACATTAGGAATTCTGCAACAGATTAAGACAGATAATGGCCCCTCATACATTTCCCATAAAGTTGCAAATTTTTTCTCTTTATGGGGAATTACCCGCAAGACAGGCATACCCCACTCACCCAGCAGGCAGTCCATTATAGAGCAAGCCCATGGCTCCCTCAAGCATCTCCTGGCCCAACAGAAGGCAGGAGCCAGAGATACACCTGCTGAAAGACTACAGAAAGCCCTATATGTTTTTAATTTTTTTAACTGTTCCATGATGGATTTAAATCCCCCTATGACTAGGCATTTTGCATCATCCACATCTCTTTCCTGCAAGGAAAAACCACTGGTACTGATCTGTGACCTAGAATCTGGCAAAATCCTTGGCCCTTACCCTTTGGTCACATGGCGGGGGGAGGGGGGGGAGGAGGGGGGGTTTGCTTGTATTTCCACAGAAAAGGGACCTCGTTGGATCCCTGCAAGAAATGTGAAACCATTCTGGGAACCTCTAACAGCACCTGACAGAGACCAGGCTGCTACCCAGCTCTCAGAAGAGGAGGGGGAGGAGGAACCACACAGAGACTGCAGCTCATGACCAACATCTTCTGTCCCACCTGCAAAGGAAACTGTGGACCCTGGGTTTTATGTCAATGTAAAAAGTGTGGAGATCGGTGGTATCACGGAGCCCTTTTGGCAAAAGCATGGTGTGCATCATGTTATGACGTGGAGTTACAAATAAAGTATAAAGCCATTGAATTTTTAACTGTAGTAGGCCACGAGGAAAGGGATAGCCCTCGCCTCCCTATTCTCAGGAGGGAAGTTTTGAGGAAGCTGAAAATAGCCATCTTTGCAAAGTAGAGTGCAAATAAAAAAATGTAGTGCCTTATATCTGGCCAGTCCCTGAACAAGCTTGGGAGAGGACAAAAAGGGAATGTGCTAAAAGATATGCTTGGAAATTAAAATCAAAAAAGGGGTTTTTTTGCTGCAACATAGAATGGAGTTAAAATGGATGCTCTGCTTATGCTTGTTAGCACTGCTTTGTTTTACTAACACAGCTTGGCCTGTTGACCAACCCAAAACAAATGTTTGGATAACTCTAGCCAATGCAACAAAACAAGATACCCTATGCTTGGCCACTGCATCCCCAGAAAATCCATTTTCAACCTGTCTAGTTGGCCTTGCCATTAGACAATTGGCCAATACCAAAAAATACTGAAAGTGTGGTGCAGAGTTCAAATCCTGTTGATGCATGAGATCAGTGGACCCCCTACCTTCCTGAAGCACCCTTGGATCCCCAAGAAGCTCCCCTTGGAGCTCCTGGGTTCTGTAAAAATGGATTTTTGTGTTGATTTTAAATACACAGGAAGAAATCAGTCTAAAGCTTGGGATGTTTCTCCCTATCACCCTGTGTATAAGAATCAAACCTTTTGGTGTAATTACAATTCTGGCAGCCCTTCTAAATCTAGCAATGCCCCCCTAAGGCTGCCATCAGGAATGTTTTTGGTCTGTGGAGATCAGGCCTGGGCTGCAATCCCTTTGCACGTACAAGGAGGTTCCTGTAGTCTGGGACGATTGACTGTGCTAACACCTAACACATCCATGATTTTACAGCACAAATATCCCCACAGAATAAGGTGCAGTTTACATGCATTTGATAAATACTGCAATGATGAAGTGTCTCTGTGGTCTGAGACCCAAATGAATTTGGCCTATTTACTTTTGCCAAAATTGGCTGCAAAAAAGGCCTTAATCCAATTAAATGAGATGGCTTGCTGGCTGGCAAAACAGACAAATGCCACTAGCTCTGCTTTGTCAAACCTATTAATGGATGTGTGTAGTATAAGGCATGCTACTTTGCAAAATAGAGCTGCAATAGATTTTTGTGCTCCAAGCACAAGGTCATGGCTGCGAAGATTTTGATAGAATGTGTTGCGTGAACCTTTCTGATCACTTGGAATCTATCCATAAAAGCAAACAACAGCTGAAGGATAGTGTGTTTAAACTATGAGTAGAATCTGGATTTTGGCTAGATAACCTGTTTAGTGGCTGGGGTCTAGCTCCCTGGCTAAAGGATTTCTTTAGGATAGGTATGCATGTGGTGATTTTGATAATAATTATATTAATCGTGATACCTTGCTTGTTTCAATGTGTGCAGAGATTAATTAATAAGACCATTAAAGGGGTGGTTTTGGTTGACACAGAAGGGGGAGATATTGGGGTGCACGAGACAGAGAGTACTTTGGACCTTATTGGCATAAGAGAATTGATAGATAAAATGCCTTGGCAAAAGCAAACGGAACTTTGAAAATTAGATCGAGATAGCAAGAAGATTTAATGAGACAGGTTTAGCAGAAAAAGAAAATCCTATAGAACAATGCAAGCAAGAGATGCTGTTATATGCATAAGTTTGTGTATGTGATTTCAACCTAATCATTGTAGTACACCTTACTAGTCTCCCTAAAATAGTCTATGAGTGCTTGTATCCCACAATAAAATCGGATTCTGATCACTGAGTCAGCTTCCCTGTCTTTCTCCATTGCTGACAGTGGGACAGATGTTTGCCCAAGCTCCATGCTCCCTGTAAGATTCCGTGCAGAAATTTGGATAGCCACATCCCAGTACAAATGAGATGCAGTCATTCCCTTCTCTGTCAAAATCTTGACGCAGACACAGGAGGCATCTTGAAAGTGGAACAAAATCCTGGTGGGAGGGGGAAAAAAGTGCACGCAACTCCTCTGCAAATCAACTCTGTTCACCCCATGAGCCTTGGCTTAGCTTGCTTTCCTGGTGACTCAGCGCAGACATGTCCTCTGATGGTGGACAGCACAGGGCCTTGAAAGGAGCTTTACCTGGGCTCTTCCCACTTTGAATGCTGAGGGTGGCATCTGAAAATCTATGCAATTGCTGAAGGGCCCAGAACTACCTTGAAATTCTCTTGCTGAAACACTGCACTTGTTACCCAGAAGAGTTCCCTCCATTTGAAAGTATCTCATTTTCCCCATTTCCAAGTCAGCTCACAGCAACCAGCCATGTGTAGGGCTTAGAGAAGGAAGCATGGCACCTTAGCATGGAAAGCCCAGTGTGGGCCCTCAGGGCAGAGCACTTTGGTGTCCCAAAGGTTTAATTAAGAGAGGCCACTGTTAGGAGGATGTCCCATTTCAGCCCTCCTTTACTCTTCTATACCAAGTGATTGCCAGCAAGGGGGGACAAGCAGGGCCTGGTCCCTCCTCCTGCCCTGCTCTGAACTGCAGCTGGCACTGTGGGACACCAGGGCACAGGGGAATAACATCTCTGCAAGGCAGGTAGGGCAGTGTGGGGCAGCTGTCAGGGGGTGCGTGGGGCGGGGCGGGGCAGGGCCCCTCTGCCAAGGGGGAGGGCCTTGGGCCACCTGGAAGCAGCGCAAAGCCAGGAATGGGACAGCCTGTCGGGAGCACACAGCTTCCAAGCACTGAGCAGCTTAGGCACGCCATGACACAGGAGGGAACATTCCAGGGCTCTGGAGGCTTTGGAGTTTGTATTGCCAGTCCTGCTAAAACCAAGGGCTCCATCAGAGCATCTTCTTGAGACATAAACTTCAAGGAATTTAGGGATTTTAGAAGCGGCTGAGGTTTTAGTTAGAGATAAGGTTTATTAGAGTTAATTAAAAAAAATGGGTCGGCCTTGATGAAGTTAAGAGTTAGTAGTTAACTAGTAATTGAGGACAGGGAATGGGAGTTCTACCAAGGGTTCATTTGTCATATTTGCATTGAAATGGTAGAAAGGTCAGAATGAGGAAGACTTCATTTACTTCCTGATTTTGGGACCCCTCCCCATGAAAGGGACCACATACCCATTTAAAGGAGCAAACTGCACATGCTTAAATTTTTTGAACTAATTACCATACGAAGCAGGGAATGGGATGTACCAAAGTTATGACTATGCATTTGTATTTTGGGTATTCTATACTTGTATAGATAAAAGGACTCTGTAATCACCTGTAAATTGCGGTGTGTATTTGGGAGTTGTCCTGCACTCTTCACAATAAACATACACTTTCTAGAATTAAACTGTTAGAGAGTCTTTGTCCGACACAGTTGGATATCGGTACTAGATCAATATCCATATTTTTGATAAATCATCTGGCGAGCCAGGTAGCAAATCTTCTCTCTCTGGCTGTGGGGCCAGTGGGAGTCCGGGACTCTTCTGGGCGCCCACCAGAAATTTCCAGGAAGAGGGATCCTGCGATCCCACTGACTACCTGGGGAAAGACCAGAACCTGCTGGAAACAAAATGTATGTTTCTATTTGGGGAAAGGTACCTTATTATATAAGCAGTAAATAAGACACGAGAGATGTCTCGTTGCAGTGGTCTGGTAACTTGTGTCCCGTAGTGGGGATCTGGGGATCCGTGTCCCGTAGTGGGGACCCAGGGGTCTGGTAGTCTGTGTCTCCTAGTGGAGACGGCGGCAGCAGTGTTGTGAATTTGGATCGGAGCAGTGGTGGCTCCAGTTTCAGTCTGTAATCTAAAGGTGCACCTCAGTGATCCATCATTTGAGTGGCTAGTCCGAATTTTTGGGACACGAAGGGTCCCGTTGTGGGTTGCAGACAATCTTGGTTGTGGCCCCACTCTGTGTGTGTATTGTAAACGGATCTATGTTTGTTTGGTGGTTTTGTGATTTTGTGTGTTTGGTTTGTAGAAAACTATTTATGTACCGTATTTGCTGTGGTTTGTGAGAGTTTGTGTTGTAAGTATTATAATTTGTCTGATTTGGGGTGTGTTATTAACCTTTGTAAGTGTTTTTGAGAGTTTTATAAGCTTGAAGTTGCAAAAGGTTTTTGAAACCCCCACCTGATTTGTGGAGGGACACTTTGTTTGGGAGAGCAGACTGATTTAAAGTGTTTGTACTGTGCTTGGACTGCGTGTTAGAGGGGAATTAGGCTGTGTGTGGGCCTGGGTCGTATGTGTTTTTGGCTGTAAAATTTTACTTGATGTATTGTTAGGTGAAAAGGGCTTTGAGTGAGCTAAATTCGTTCACTTCTTAGTTAAAAGAGTCCTGGTTATCTGGGAGTCATTTGTTTCTCGGGTAACCGGAGGGGAGTCCAGGCTTTGTAGCCTCGGGATATGTCTTTTTAACCCCTGAGAGAGTTTGGCAAGTGAGTGTTTTGATGATTTTTACTTTTATGTGAGGTTTGCAGTTGCTGGAGTGTGTGGTAATACTTTAAACTGTTGGTGGCTTACCCTCCCCCCCCCCTCCCACTTCTTGTGGAGGGATTTGTGTGCTGTGCGCCGGCCAAAATTTGTGTGATTTTTAGCAAGACCTTGTTAAATTTTTTGTTGAGTGTGTTTGGGGTCATGAAAAAACCCCTAGCTGTTTTCTTTGTGAGCCTAAACTATTTGTGTTTGGAGTCAGGTCTCTGCCAGAAAAAGAAACTCAGGCTTTGGTTGAATGCAGAAAGCAGAGCGCCCTGAACTACTGCTGGGAGAGGCAGCGGAGGGGTTTCTTTGGTGCCGAGGTACGCAGTTGAACTCCGTGGTTTGTAACATTTTTGATCTTAGGGTGAGAGAAATTTGGTGGGGAATCCGAAAAGCTTTGGAACGGGTAATAGTAGTGATTCACACAGTTGTTGGTGCAACGCGGAATCGTGAAATTTCTGCCGAAACTCGGCTGATACTTTGCAAGGTTCCCATCTGTTCTTTGGTTACAGCGGGACAAGAGATAGCCTTGGCTTTCAGCTGCACACTCGCTACAGTGTATGAAAAGTTACTTACAATTTTTAAACGTATTTTAATAGCAATATACCCAGAGCAAAGCATAACAGAGGACCTGATTTAATAAGTAATGAATAACCTGCACCTTGGGTAGAGTGCCTGACTACATTGTGTGGTTTTCTTAGATTGAAGAAAAAGGAGGTTCCCCCCCCCCACTTTTGTCGAACTGTGAGTTCTTTCCTTAGCTGCTGCTCCGAACCCTGTTTTGAAGGACATATTGCTAAGCCTTTCTTTTAAAGGAAAGAGAAAAATTAATTAACAAGCTGTTTTATCCCTTTTGATTGCTAGCACAACTAGATGACCAGGAACAGGAGGCACAAGAATCCAGAGCTTGGTTCAGGGGTATTCCCCTGCCCAGAGGAAGATTGCTACTGTAACCCATGGATTGTGTTTCCGTGTGCAGTCTGTGGGTCCCACAAAGGTATAGGTAGCTAATACCTAAGAGAGGAACTTGTGCTCCCTGTCTTACAAAAGAACAAAAGACTACCCAGACAGCTATACGAATTTTGTTGGCAATTGGTCGGGAGGCCCACAGCAGCAGTAAAATATTCGAGTTGTGGGAAAATGGGGTTTCAGGAACCTTAAAGAAACCAGTGGAAATTCTTAGAGTTGAGTGTGGCCAGCATATTTTTGTACCAGAGGGAACCCAAGTGAAACTAAAGAACTGGGATAAGGTCAAAAGCCGTTGTGAAAAATAAAATCTTAAGCTTTGGGGGCAAATGAGAGCAAAGAGATTCCCAGAGGAAGACCTCTAGGGTGTATCTTAACACACTAGAAAGAGCTGGTGGGCTATGGTGGGAGTGAAACTAAAAGAGAACTTGTCAAATTTTGCACACAGTGGTGGACACTCGATAGACCTGATGGAGGACTGAAGTGGCCAGCAAGTGGTACACTGGACTGTGAGACACTATTACAGTTAATGCTTTTCCTTAGGCGTGAGCAGAAGTGGCAAGAGGTGACTTATGCTGATATCAGCCTTCAAAGTCACCCCAAGTGGCAAAGGGATTGTGGGATTAGGCCACCATCTGATCCACTGGTACTGGCTCTTGAAAAGGATAATAAAGCTAACAGGGAAAAGCTCAAACGGTGTTGTAGCACATGCTCAATAAATGAAAGATGCTCACACCCAAGTAAATTGCATCCAACAGAGATCTTAGAACAAGGGATGGTAGAGGCACTTTTACCACCCCCTAGAAAACAGGAAGGAGGGAGGGTAGAGGAATGAGTAAAATCAGAACCCTCACCAACTTTAGCCTGCCCTAACTTATCTTCTGGTTCATCTGCCCTGGGAAAAACAGTAATTGAGGTAGAGGTTTCCCCACCAACTCCTGACTCAAGGGAACCATGGAGGCTTTACCCACCGTTGCCTAGTAGCGATAGTGAATGGGATGAATCTGAACCAAGCCCCAAGCTTTCCCCACAAGGTCTGATAGCATTAAGGACCAGAAAGCAAACTAGAATGAACTCACAAATAGCCAGAAAACAAACTAAAGGAGTTATACAAGTACCCTTAAGGCAAGCTACAACCCTAAAAGGGAACCAAAGATAATTGAGGTCCCCTTTTACTCAATGGATTTGGAGGCTTGGGAAAGGACTGCTAAGGGTTATCAGAATGACCCAATAGGGGTTGCTAAAAGGTTGAAGTTTATGATTAAGCAGCATTCACCTGATTGGGCAGACATGCAGTTACTACTTGATGCCTTGACAGAAACAGAGAAGCAGTTGGTTTTGAAGGTAGCCAAAGATTTAGCTGAAGATGCTTGTGTGACAGCACAAGAGTATATCAAAGATCTATTTCCTCTTCAGGATCCGATGTGGGATCCCAATGAACCCAATGAATTAGCACAACTTAAGAGATACGGAGACTTTATAGTGAAAGGACTAGAACGAGCAATTCCTAAAACCATAAATTGGTCAGCCTTATATGCTGCTAAACAAGGTCCCTCTCAAACACCTTCTGAACTTTTAGATCACCTGTGGGACACAATGCAGGGACACAATCCCTGGACCCTGGATCAGATGAAGGGACACAACAACTAATCAATTTATTTTTAGGACAATCCACAGGAGATATCAGGTGGAAACTCCAGAAGATCCGGGGCCCAAATAGCCAGGACTTGGAGACTGTATTGGATGAAGCATGGAGAGTCTTTAGTAATCAGGAAGAAGGGTATAGATAAGGGATGAAGAAATTAGTAGCAGTAGTAAGGGAGGGAGAAAGGGAGAAACATGAGCAAGGCCCGCCAAGACAAGGACCACCCTGACTCGGAAAAGATGTGCATTTTGCAAGAAATTTGGACACTGGAAAAACCAGTGCCCAGAACAAAGAAGGGGTGATGAACAGAGAAATGGCGATTGGAGAGGAGAAAGGGTGGTTGTTCATATGAAGGAGGACTGAGGAGGACTGGAGAGCCCTACCCTAGGGGACCCTCTGGTTATAGTTAAACTGAGGAATGAAGAAAAGGAAGTGGAAGTTTTAGTGGACACAGGGGCAACATTTTCAGTGTTGAATAAGGCT
Source organism: Agelaius phoeniceus (assembly GCF_051311805.1). Lineage (NCBI taxonomy): Eukaryota > Metazoa > Chordata > Aves > Passeriformes > Icteridae > Agelaius > Agelaius phoeniceus. The sequence goes on along the minus strand of NC_135303.1, from coordinate 37,435,037 downwards.
CTAATACCTCTAACAAATTATAATGTTATAGTAAAGAGGGCTCCTGGTCAATCTGAAAAAGCATATTTTTGCAAACCATTAAGGTATAAATTGGGAAAGCAACGGGGGATTCACTGACTCTTATATATGCCTAATGCTCCATCTGCACTTTTGGGCAGGGATCTGCTAGAGCAACTGGATGCAAAAATACTATTTAAAAACAGAGAAATTAGTTTAGTTTAGAGGTAATGGACCAAAAATATGTGGAGTTGTTAAGCCTAATGTTAATAACCAAAGAAACTGAAATTTCTCTTGAAGAAGAGGAAAACTTCAAGAAAATAATGGATCAGGTATTCCCTGGGGTATGGGCTTCTAATATACCAGGCAGAGCAAAGAATGCATTATCCACAGAAATCAAGCTCCAAGAAGGAGAACGACCAGTGAGGGGTAAACAATACCCCCTAAAGAAGGAAGACAGAGAAGGGATTAGCCCAATCATAGAAAACTTTTTGCAAACAGGACTGTTAAAAGAATGCCATTCTGATTTTAACACTCCCATTTTGCCAGTAAAGAGGCCTGATGGGTGATACAGGTTAGTAGAAGATCTGAGGGCTGTTCACAAAATAACTGAAGACTTGTATCCAGTAGTTGCTAATCCTTCCCTATACCTTGTTAACTCGTTTAACACCTGAACTAGCCTGGCTTACCATTTTAGATTTAAAGGATGTTTTCTTTTGCCTCCCTCTCCATGAAGCCAGCCAGAAGATTTTTGCATTTGAATGGGAGAATCCCAGAACTGGATGGAGGAACCAGCTCACATGGTGTGTACTACCAAAGGGGTACGAGAACTCCCCCACTATATTTGGGGAGACACTTGCCAAGGATTTAGAGTCTTGGCAACCTCCACCAGGAGAAGGACAGTTGCTCCAGTATGAGGATGACCTCCTGATAGCTGCCCAGACCCAGGAGACGTGTGGACTGAACAGTAAGCGTCCTAAACTTTTTGGGCCTACAGGGGTATCAAGTGTCCCAGAAGAAAGCCCAAATGGTGAGGCAAACAGTTGTTTACCCAGGTTATGAAGTGAGTGCTGAACAAAGGACCTCGGGGCAGGATCACAAAGAAGCAATATGCCAGACCCTGAGACCTCAGACAGTGAAAGAACTGAGAACCCTTTTAGGCATGACTGGGTGGTGCAGGCCATGGATTTATAACTATAGGTTGCTTGTTAAACCTTTATATGCCCTGATCACAGAAGGGAGCAGAGATCTTCAGTAGACAAAAGAAGCAACCCAAGCCTTCAACCAGCTAAAGAAGGCCCTCATGTCAGCTCCAGCTCTGGGACTTCCAGATGCGAGTAAACCATTTTTCCTGTTTTCCCACGAAAAAGAAGGGATTGCCTTTGGAATATTAGCACAGAACTTAGGCCTGTACCAGAGAGCAGTGGCTTATCTCTCCAAACAGCTGGACACGGCAGCTAAAGGATGGCCAAGGTGTTTCAGAGCCGTTGCAGCAGTGGCAGTGAACATCCAAGAAGCGTGCAAATTCACCCCAGGCCAGAAGATGACTGTGCTAATATCCCACATGGTGTCTGCAGTCCTTGAGGCAAAAGGGGGACATTGGCTCGTCCCACAGAGGTTTCTGAAGTACCAAGCTATACTAGTAGAACAAGATGATATTGAAATCGTGATAACTAACATTGTGAGCCCAGCTTCCTTCCTCAGCGGGAGTATGGGAGAACCAGTGATCCATGACTGTCTAGAGACCACTGAAGCCACCTACCCCAGCTGCCCAGATCTGAAGGACACCCCACCTGAAGATGCTGAGACCTGGTTTACTGATGGAAGCAGCTATGTCATCAGTGAAAAAAGGCATGCTGGGTATGTGGTTACTACAAGCAGAGAGGTAATGGAGTCCCTGGACCTTTGCCAGCAAACACCTCTGCACAAAAGGCTGAAACAGTTGCCTTAACTTGAGCCTTAGAGCTGGCGAAAGGAAAAGAGATTAACATCTACACAGACTCAAGGTATGCATTTGGAGTGGTTCATGTACATGGAGCCATTTGGAGAGAGAGAGGACTGTTGAATTCACAAAGGAAGAATATTAAACATGCACAAGAGGTACTGAGAGTACTAGATGCAGTACAACTACCTAAGAATGTAGCTGTCATGCACATTAAGGCACACCAACAAAAGAGCTCTGAATTGGAAGAAGGAAACATGCTGGCAGAAAGAGAGGCAAAAGACACAGCCAAAGGTGAGGTATTTGAGGAGACAATTGAGGCAACATCGATCCCAGATGGAAAAATTTCAAAATATTGAAGGTAAGCCAGTGTACAATAAAAAGGATAAGAAACTTATTAAAAGAGAAAAAGCAGATTATAATCAAGAAGGATGGCCTGTAACAGAGGAAGGGAAACTTGCAATGCCTTCCTACTTGCTGTAGTCATTAGTGCAAAAGGAAGATGAAAAAACACATTGGCGAGTAGATCCCCTCTATAACCATCTGAAAGGAAAATTATGGCCAGGAACCTACAGGGCACAGTAATTCAGATAACTCATCAGTGTAGCCTTTGCCTCCAAACTAATCCTAAAAACATCCCAAAGCCTAAAGTTGGACAATCTGGGAAAGGTTGCAGACCTGGGCAACAGTGGTAAATCAATTTCACAGAATTAGCCAGGAAGGGGGCATATCGTTATCTCCTGGTATTGACTGATACCTTTTCAGGTTGGCCAGAAACTTTCCCTACTAGGACAGCTAAGGCATGAGAGATAACTGTGGGAATCCATAAAATCAGAAGGTTTTGGGAAAACTGCAGAAGACAGGCCTCAGTTACAGCCGAAATACTGAACAGTGCTAAAGCAGCAGAAAAGATATCTAAGCTATAGCGAAGACATGGGAAATAGAACAATAGAGCTGTGTAGTTTAGCTTTCTAAGTTGCACCAAGTTTATTTAGTAGATATTTAGAAGGTTAAATGTGAATGGTGCTCTGTGCTTTGTCTCTTATAAACGGGCTATTGTATGCAAGAATAGGTCACCATTGTTTTAACCAAAGCTATATGTGCTTAAAGTGATTGGATAGAACTACTGTCAGTATGCTTTTGCTCTATGTAATTGGCTAAGACAGCTTTATGGTATGTTGTAACGTTAAGTTTCTTTAGCCTGCTACCTGACCAGCGAGCTGTTAGCATCCCTTCATTGCTGTTAGCATCTCTTCATTGCCTTAACCCTGTAATGAGACTGATGCTGAAAATAAATAGCTCAAGACGCTTGTCATAGCAGCCCCGTCCCGTTTGTGTCTGTATATGAACTGCCGGCGCACAGTAACCAAAGTGCTGTTGCAAGAAATAATACTGAAGTTTGGAGTTCCAGCCACCATATCCTCAGATAGAGGGCTGTACTTTATTTGAAAAATTTAGCAACAAATTAGCCACCACCTGGGAATAGACTTGGAGCTGCTCCATATCATCCTCAATCAAGTGGGCAGGTGGAAAAGATGAATCATTTGATTAAGCAGCAAATTGTAAGATTGGGACAGGAGGCAAACCTTCCTTGGCCCCAGGCTCTCCCATTAGCATTATTGCAAATTTGGAAAAAAACAAGGACAAAAGAAAAATTGAGCCCCTTTGAAATATTATGGGAGACCATATGCAGTTCAAGAAGGAACCACAGCTACACAAGTAGGGGAGGAAACCCTACACAAGTATATGGTAGCCCTGAATAAACAACTGAGAGAAATTGAAAAATATGTGGCTGGAGCTCAAACCAGATAATTAGATGGACCAGTACACGATGTACAACCTGGGGATTATGTATATGTTAAATCTTTTGCAGAAAAGACCCTGGAACTGCAGTGGCAAGGACCATTCCAAGTGCTCCTCACCACCTTTACTACAATCAAAATCAAAGAACAGAAGGCCTGGACCCATCACTCCCGAGTGAAGAAAGCCCCTGAGAGAGTCCGGAAAGTGATACCAGGCGACAATGAACTGAGGCTGAAGCTCACCCGGAACAGCGAATAAATGGACTTAGAGAAATCATAGAGATAATGGAGAAGGTCGTAACCATTATATCCATTGCCATGGTTGGAACAGGAGCCAATGCAATACCATGGGGTACAACGTAACTGGAATATACTGGTGCCAAGGGAGGGCCTACGATTCCCACTCTCCTAAGGCCATAAATGAGATTCTAAAGGTCACGAATGCACATTTGTGAGAAGGGAGAAATGTTTAGGGATGTAACTATGCATTGGTGCAAGATGGCTTCCATGAGGCTTACCATCCACCTGTGAAACTCATTCGGATTAGCTCTGAATGCTGTGACAAATGTTTGAGTAAGTGTCCAGAGTTTAGACTAAAAATAGAGGGGTGTGCAGTAAGAAGGTATGATCTTGACTTTAACATCACTCAAGTGTGTACTGAATATCCTAAGAACAAGACCAGAACTACCCCACCAATGCAAAAGAAAGCTGTTATTGGCCCAAAAGCCAATTATTCCAGAAGTAGAAGAGGAGCCTACAGTTCCTATGATTCCTAGAATTGGGCCGTATGCTATTAAGAAAACAGGAATTCAGAGACTGCTGGTTAATCCAGAATGGTCTCTGAAGCGAGTAGGAATGGGAATACAAGTAAATGCTTCGGACATCTGACCGGAGTGTGCCCCATTTCTCAGAAATCCTTTTATGGACTGGACAACATAGGTTCAGAAACGATTGCCCTCTAACTTTAAGAGTAAAAGGGATCTCACTGGGCTGCTAGAGACTGGACTGAGAGTACTAAATACCATCGATTCAGAAGTGGTGCTGAAAAAATTAATCACAGTGGGAAGTGACTTGGTTAAACTACAGCAACCTTTTCTATCCTCCCTACTAGCAATAGGTGACAACCATTGGAAGTTATCCAAAGTGTTACCAGAATGGGACAGGCCAGCAAACGGCCCTGCCTAGCAAGGCTTTGGTGGCAGGGGCTGTGGAGGGTGGATGGAGAGGGGGCGAGGGAGGGGGCAATTGGCAGGCTGCTTCTGGGAAGCCGAGGCAAGCTTGCCCTTGTCTGATGGAGCCGGTGCAGGTGGGCTTTGGAGGCTACAAAGTATCTGCCTTGCAGTGGGACTTGTTCCAGCTGCCCCCTCAGTTTGCTGGCCAGTGGGTAACATGCAGGCTGGGAAGGAAGCAAGATTGGGACTGAAGCAAGATTTGCTTTTCCTTAAGGACAGGCAGGAAAGCAGCAAAGCTGCCTGGCTTTTTCTCATATCTGGGATCTAGGCGTTAAAAGCAATGTGAAGGCCAGCAGTGTGGAAAGGCAATTCTGTAAGTGTTGCTTCCTTAGAGGAATGCCAGAGTCTTTTGGGACAACCACCGAGCTTCTCCAAGGGAGCTGGAAGAGGGATCTAGAAATTCTGCCTGAATGTTTGCTAGAGAAATGCCCGTGTGCTGTCCCTGGGTGTGTGTGTGTGTGTCCCCATCAGTTGGCCTGAAAAAGATCCTGTTTCTCCAAGTTTCAAGGGAGGAGTGATGAGGTGAGAGACCAGCTCAGAGGCCCAAAGGAGGGAAACCATGCAGTGACATTATTGGGCAGCAAAAGGAGAATTGAGAAAGGGGGCAGGATGAATGCCTCCACTTTAAGAGGAAGCTTTGGAGTTGGCTCTGCGCTAGGCAACTTGCAAATTCCAGCTCCTCTCAGAGCTGGAGGAGAGCCAGTGGGAGGAGCCCTTCTGGTTCTCCAGGGCAGGAGATGAGGTCTGGGCCCTTGCACAGAGGCAGGCTCCTGTGCACCTTCAGCTGGAGGCACCTTGCAGAGAAGCACCGGGAAGAGCCAGGGCTGTCCCTGCACTGCTTTTGCCCGTCTCATCAGACGACTGAGGAGAAAAGGCCCAATGGGAAGCTTCTCAGAGCAAACTTGCAGCAGAAGAAGTACAAGGGGCAGAGGCGGCCCATGCCCCTTTCTGTCCCATGGCTCCCCCGGGGGTTCTAGATGGAATGTTGGGCTGTGCCCATAGCAACTGTCGTTGTCTCCTGCTCCTGCGGCCCTTGCTGGAACGCTGCTGGAGCAGCGCTGGAGCAGCAGCTGCAGGATCAGCTCCTGGGCTGTCCCTGAGCAGCCGCCTTCTGCACTCAGCGCCAGACCCGGCCTCTGCACCGACATCCTGGTCTCCTCGTCTGCCTCCGGGCATCCCCAGAGCACTTGGGAACCCTCCAAGGTAAGAAAATCCCCGTTTGCCCTCAAAGCACTAGCACAGGGGCAGGAGGCTCCAGCTGCCTCTCCCACCAAGCACGACACACAGGCTGCGTGCTCACTTTCCCCAGACGAGCTTCCACGTGAAAGCAGGGTGCAGCTTCTGAAGGAATTGTGTTGCCTCCAGGGGAAACACAGACCTTTCCATAGAGGACCTAGAGAGGTGTCCCAGTGCAGTTGCAGATCCTCGTCCACGCATCACCTGATTAAACGTTCTTAGCACCCATTTCAGTCCTCAAACTATCTTGTGCTGACCCCAAAACAAATTGTTCCTGGCTGAGCAGGTCAGGGCTTCAGTGTCAACAAATCCCCTTATGCCCTGACTCTGCTCACACCCGCTCCAAAGCTTCAAACAGCACAATGATGCCACTTCTCCTCTGGCATCCCTGTCGTTCAGGGCATGGAAGCATTTGACTGGGCTTCTCTGCAAACACAGGCTTTCAACTTCAAAAACCATCTGGGATCAGCAATTCTTATCTACTTACGTATTTACATCGCCTATAGATCCCTTCTATTTTAAGATCTTTAGAGATTCTTTTTTCAGTGCACATAGGGCTGGTTCTACCTCATGCTCAGGGGCGGCCGTCAAATGCCATCTCCTCAAGAGCACAATCACAGTAGCACAGAATTTTCTGGCTTGGAAGGGATTCTGAAAGATCACTGAGCCCAACTGCAGGGCCTGCCCGGGGCAGCCTCAACAATCACAGCCTGTGCCCAAGAGCAGTGTCCAAACACTTTTGGAGCTCAGTCAGCCTTGGTGCTGTGCCCCCTTCCCTGGGGAGGCTGTTGCAGTGCCCAAGCAGCCTCTGGCTGAAGAAGCTTTTCCTTCGATCCAACCTAAGCCTGCACTGGCACATCTCCCCTGCCATTCTCTTGGCTCTTCTCCGTGGCCCCGGGAGTGAAGAGAGTAGTGCATGGCCTTCTGCTTGCCCTCCTGAGGAAGCTGCTGACTGCTGGAGGGTCCTGCCTAGGACATTCCATGTCAAAAAGGCAGCAATGACAGCAAAGAGAAAGGAGCTGGGACATGGGAGCTCGGGCTTTGCAATGATGAGGATGAGAAGGAAGGCTACTGACACATCCTTGGCAGAAGGACTTTGAACTGGAGCATTGCTTTGATCTCTTTCAGGTGGAAAGGAGAGGCACAATGAAAAGGAAAGCAAGAGCCCAGATTCAGCCGTGAGTTTTGGCCTAGGGTTAAAGGACAGCAAACTGGAGGAATGGCGAGGAGGAGAACTGCTCTTTCAGAGTCAGGCTGGGATTGGTTCAAGCCTGTGGGTGCACAGCAAGGCTCTCTTGACCACTTGCCTTTCTCACCTCCACCTCCTTCTTCCTTTAGACACATCAATGTTGGCAGCGACTTTCAGGCTGAGGTCCCAGAGCTGCAGAGCAGAGCACCAAGTGAGGATGAAGAGCCTGCAACCCTGGTCTGGAAGCCCTGGGGAGAGGATGACTCTGACATGGAAAAACCTGACAGAGGTAGCTTTGCTTCAAGCTTTGCTTCCAGCCCTGAGCTACTTGGGTCTTGAAAAGGCTCCTTATGCCTAAAAAGGCAGCGTTTTGCAGGCTCTGCTTCTCTCCTTGTCTCGCCCATCTTCCCATGTAGAAGTGTTAGAGGCAAGGAGAAAGAGCAAGCACCTTGCTCTCCAAACTGGTCAGGGCCGTTTGCCACTGGAAGAGGGGAGATTGGCCCCCACTTCTTCTTACAGAAGCTGCTTTGGAGGGAGAGCCAGCACTGCGTGGGCCCTTGCTTCAGCTGGCCCTGTCTTTGCTCTCCTTTTCATGCTCTCTCTCCAAGCTGCTGTCTTTAGCTGCCGGCCTTTCCTTCTGCCTTGCATGGCAACCTTTGCCCTTTGCTGGCCTCCAGGCTGACTTTCGGTGGGTTTTTTCTTGTGCTTGCAGTAAGAGAACTGTTGGACATGGCCAGCTCCCGTGGCATTCCCGGGGCAGCAGCTAACCTGGAGCGCGCCCTGCACTGCCTGCACCAGGCACGCGGCAGCGTTCCGGTAAGAAGCGGCTGTTTGGGCGCAGAGGAGAGGGCACAGGGAATGCAGAAGGCCTGGGCACTGGGACAGCCTTTCCTGGCTGCTCTTGGAAGAAGGGTCTTAACAGGGAGCAGAGCACTTGCTGCCTGCTGGGTCTCCTCCAGCTGCGTCAGGGCTGAGCCCAAAGGGCTCCAGCAGGGAGAATCTCCCTCCTGGAGGCGGCGGCGGCGGAAGGTCCTGCTGCCTTGTAAATGGCCTGGAGATTTGGGTTCTCTAAGACATTTGGAGGGGAAATTCCCAGAAGCCTCAGTCAGCTGAGGCCATTCTGGCTGCAGGAGCAGCAAAATCCTCAGCTTGGTGAGCAAAAGGCCACTCTTGGGGACCAGGATCAAAGGGTTGGGCAGCAAAAACTAGGGACTGGGAGCAAATGACAGTGTTTCACCCACATGGGATAGAGTCGCTTGAATGTCTGGAGAGGCAAAGGAGCTGAAAGGCAGCACCTGTGATTTTTTGGCTCATTTTTAATGTGCTGGGGCGGCTAAAGCCTTTTCCCTCTTGATCTTGCAGGAGGCTCTGGAGATGCTGCTCTCAGAGGGGCCTGCAACAGCTCAAGGCCATCCCATGGCTGATTATCATTACGCAGGTAAGCAAAGCAGAGCTTCTTGCGTCCCTGACAGATGCTGCCGTCCCCTTCATTGTTGTGGCAAGCGTTTCTGCTTCAAGAAATTGTGCTTAACACCAGCACAAGGTCTTGTCTCCTCTGTGGGTGGGCAAAGCACCAGCATCTAGTCCTTCAGCTTTACTTGTTTTCCAATCCTTCTCCCCGGGCAATGCCTGCTCTTGTCTTCACGACCTTCTGAGGGAGCAGACACGTACACCCACGTGAATGACGGCCTGCGACCGTTTTCTTTCGGCAGCCAGAGGAATCTACTTGGTGTGGATCAAGGGATCTGTTTACTAGCCGCTGCTTTTTATTGCCAGGCTCTGATAGATGGACACCTGAGGAGAAGGAGTCCTTCCAAAAGGCTTTCCACACCTACGGCAAGGATTTTCATCTCATCCAGAAGCAGGTAAAGCCACGGGACATTCTTTACCCGAGCAGATCAGCAGCAGGAAAGCTTGCTTATTTCTGGGAACAAGCACTGGGCTTCAGTCTCTCTCTTCTCAAGGAGCAAGTATCTTCAAGTAGTAACAAAAGGGGACATCAAAAGCCTGTGTCAAAAGGATGATCCTGCCTCTCCAGCCCTTTTCTCCAAGCTCTTTTGGAAGATGAAGCTTTATTCTGTCAGACTTGTGGCACAGGTCTGCTGCTGCTTCCACAAGACGCTGTGCTGGCATAACTGGAGTGAAGCGGGGAAAGAAGAACTGTGCTAGGTGGATTTGTTGTTGATCTGTGCATTGCGTGTATTAGCACCTAGCATAAGACACGCTTTAAGACATTGCATGATGCCTCTCTTTCTCCATGTTGATTTCATTTTACACCCTACTCCATTTACTTCATGCTTTTACTTCCTAGTTCACTCCATAGTCTACTTTTTCCCCAGTGCACCCGACACCATTTGCGATTCCTTCTTTTTCTCTTCACAACAGATCCAGACTAAGACCGTGGCCCAGTGTGTGGAGTACTACTACTCCTGGAAAAAGGAGCATAAACTTGCCAGCACTCTTGCTCAGGTGAGGGGCAAGAAAATGGAGAGGTGCCAGGAAGGTCGAGAAACTGGGAGAAGGGGAGAAAAGCTGCTGGCGAGCCATGCCAGATGCCCCTTTGCCAGGATCACATCGTCCCATGTGCTGGGAAAGGCACAGCAGATGCTGCCCGGGCCTTCCTTGTGCTGCTGCCCTGAAGTATGCAATTCTGGAGCCTAACTTTGACCCAAGAAAGCAGCACCGCCACCAAAATGGGCTTTGACTCTCTACAGATGGGCTTCTCAAGGGCTGGCACCCTCGCTGACTCCAATCAGACCCCAAATTCCCCACTGCTTGCTGACATCAGCAGTCCAGGCTGCCTTTGTGGATATGCTGCAGATTTTCAGGGAGTTTTTCTAGCATGCCAGCATAGTCCCCAAGAAGGAGCTGCTGGTGCTGTGGCTCCCCTAAATCTTTCCTTAGCGGCAAAGAGCAATTTGCTTCCCATCATGTGAGAGAGAGAGAGAGAGAGAGAGAGAGAGACAGGGAGGGAGATTATTTTGGGGACTAGAAAATGGCTAAGCATGTGTCTACCCTAATTGGACTGAATTGAAATGCCATTGCCTAGACATTTGTGGAGGAAAAGCAGAGAGAAATAGATGTTAGGCAGAAAGGTAGAAATAAGAAATGTAGAGCTCTAAATAGCCAGGTCTTTCTCCCACCCCTTTGGCCTGTAGAAAAGAGGAGTATTTTCCTCCAAGCTCTGGCTTGGCAGCCCGCCGCAGCCCATTGGCAAAGGCAGCCGTTTTCTCAGCTCTTGAGGCTTTGGAAGGATTTGCTTAGGCCGATAGATTTTTCTGCTGGATGCTCTGATTTCCAGCTTTGTGAGAGGAAGGAAGCATTGATAAGGACTCTTTGATTTCCAGAGCGTGGGCAAAGCAAAGAGGAGCAAAAGCCCTCCCAGAAAGGAGAAGGGGGAGCCAGGGAAGAGAAGCCGCAAGAGGGCTCGCAGCGCCCAGTGTCCCTGCTGCCAACCGCGCCAGCCGCCCCCTTCGGCGGGAGGCCCCTTTCCCTGCGGGCAGTGCAAACGGTGCGCAAGTTCCTCCTCTTTCTGCTCAAAGCTGCGCCTTTGGACTAAAAGGGGCTGACCCTTTTCAAAGGCACCGCAGGGGAAGCTGGGGGCACTTGCAGCATCGCCCCCGGCAGCCGTGCTCAAGCTTAACACCCACCTCAAACCCAAAGAGCTTAGGTAAAACCCAGCCTTCACAATGAAACCTTGCCGTGCCCCAACAAGACACAGTTGATACAAGTAGGAATAGATCCATCAAAGCTTGGTTTGATGCTGCTGATCAAATTCAAAAGAGGATGCAGCAAAAGGAGGAAGACATTTCAAGGCATTGAAAGTAGAACCATCAGACTCATGGTGCTGATCCATTGACAAATGTGCCACTGCCCGAAAAGACAGAAATTCATACTCAAACGGAGATCTTGGCACTTGGTTTCATGGTGTGTACTAGCGTGAGCAATGGATGGTTTGCTTCCTATCTTGCAGGGTGTTTGAAAGCATGAAGGAAAGGAACAAACACAGCAGAAGACATCGGCCTCGGAAGACAGCAGAGCCTCTCCCCAAGAAGAAAAGACCAAATTAGAGAACCCTGCAGGTTGTCCAGGGCTAGCAAGAGTTAGGCAGATTAGTTAGATAGGAATACAACTGTTAGATATTAGTTAGACAGGAATAGGACTGTTTTTTAAGCTTTTTGGGTTGTTTAATCTTCTACTTAGTTAGTTTACATGATAGTAACCTCCTCAATTTAGTAGTTAAGGTACATTAGTATTATTCAGGACTCATTAGTATTATTAGATTTATCAGTAAATGTCAGAGGTTGGGTGTTTTGTATGCTCTGCCATATGCTCTTTGTCATTTTGCCTTTGTTGAGACCTAATCTGTCTTTATCATTAAACCAATGTTTGTTCCATTTTGTCTGTTTGTCTGTATGAAAGCACTCCAGCAATGTTTGTTCCATTTGCCTGGTGTTGCAAAGACGGCACTTGCCCTGAGAGAAGAAGCTGGGCAGGCGCCACCTCCCCCAGGCCCAGCCCCTTGCTCAGCTGGCAGGACTTCCTGACGTGTGTCTCCTTTACTGCCAGTGAAATACCGCTGGGGCTTCAGCCTTTGATTCCTCAACATCTCAGCTGGGAGTGGAAAGGGAGGCTTTGTTTAATTCACTGAATTGCATCTAGATGAGTGGTCTGGTCTCACCATATTTTCTGGCATAAAAGCAGCGGGTTGAGTCCTTTTTGGAGCCCAGACAGAAAAATTTCTTTCATTTTGGGGGACTGATGGAGCTGACCAGCTTGGAGGACGTTTCTAAGCCCTCCGATTCTATCCAATTCCTATCGGCATGCACCACAAAGGCATGGCTAGTTCAGTTGCAGTTTCTCCTGAAAGGACCAGTGTCCCGCTCTGGGCCTCCAGCAATCTCCTTAGCTAAAGCCGAGCGGGTGTGATCATTATCCTCTGACTTGTCACAGCTGGGGCACTTGCGCCAAAGAAGAATCCAAGTCACTCTTTTATGGAGGCCAGCAAATGGCCCTGCCTAGCAAGGCTTTGGTGGCAGGGGCTGTGGAGGGTGGATGGAGAGGGGGCGAGGGAGGGGGCAATTGGCAGGCTGCTTCTGGGAAGCCGAGGCAAGCTTGCCCTTGTCTGATGGAGCCGGTGCAGGTGGGCTTTGGAGGCTACAAAGTATCTGCCTTGCAGTGGGACTTGTTCCAGCTGCCCCCTCAGTTTGCTGGCCAGTGGGTAACATGCAGGCTGGGAAGGAAGCAAGATTGGGACTGAAGCAAGATTTGCTTTTCCTTAAGGACAGGCAGGAAAGCAGCAAAGCTGCCTGGCTTTTTCTCATATCTGGGATCTAGGCGTTAAAAGCAATGTGAAGGCCAGCAGTGTGGAAAGGCAATTCTGTAAGTGTTGCTTCCTTAGAGGAATGCCAGAGTCTTTTGGGACAACCACCGAGCTTCTCCAAGGGAGCTGGAAGAGGGATCTAGAAATTCTGCCTGAATGTTTGCTAGAGAAATGCCCGTGTGCTGTCCCTGGGTGTGTGTGTGTGTGTCCCCATCAGTTGGCCTGAAAAAGATCCTGTTTCTCCAAGTTTCAAGGGAGGAGTGATGAGGTGAGAGACCAGCTCAGAGGCCCAAAGGAGGGAAACCATGCAGTGACATTATTGGGCAGCAAAAGGAGAATTGAGAAAGGGGGCAGGATGAATGCCTCCACTTTGAGAGGAAGCTTTGGAGTTGGCTCTGCGCTAGGCAACTTGCAAATTCCAGCTCCTCTCAGAGCTGGAGGAGAGCCAGTGGGAGGAGCCCTTCTGGTTCTCCAGGGCAGGAGATGAGGTCTGGGCCCTTGCACAGAGGCAGGCTCCTGTGCACCTTCAGCTGGAGGCACCTTGCAGAGAAGCACCGGGAAGAGCCAGGGCTGTCCCTGCACTGCTTTTGCCCGTCTCATCAGACGACTGAGGAGAAAAGGCCCAATGGGAAGCTTCTCAGAGCAAACTTGCAGCAGAAGAAGTACAAGGGGCAGAGGCGGCCCATGCCCCTTTCTGTCCCATGGCTCCCCCGGGGGTTCTAGATGGAATGTTGGGCTGTGCCCATAGCAACTGTCGTTGTCTCCTGCTCCTGCGGCCCTTGCTGGAACGCTGCTGGAGCAGCGCTGGAGCAGCAGCTGCAGGATCAGCTCCTGGGCTGTCCCTGAGCAGCCGCCTTCTGCACTCAGCGCCAGACCCGGCCTCTGCACCGACATCCTGGTCTCCTCGTCTGCCTCCGGGCATCCCCAGAGCACTTGGGAACCCTCCAAGGTAAGAAAATCCCCGTTTGCCCTCAAAGCACTAGCACAGGGGCAGGAGGCTCCAGCTGCCTCTCCCACCAAGCACGACACACAGGCTGCGTGCTCACTTTCCCCAGACGAGCTTCCACGTGAAAGCAGGGTGCAGCTTCTGAAGGAATTGTGTTGCCTCCAGGGGAAACACAGACCTTTCCATAGAGGACCTAGAGAGGTGTCCCAGTGCAGTTGCAGATCCTCGTCCACGCATCACCTGATTAAACGTTCTTAGCACCCATTTCAGTCCTCAAACTATCTTGTGCTGACCCCAAAACAAATTGTTCCTGGCTGAGCAGGTCAGGGCTTCAGTGTCAACAAATCCCCTTATGCCCTGACTCTGCTCACACCCGCTCCAAAGCTTCAAACAGCACAATGATGGCACTTCTCCTCTGGCATCCCTGTCGTTCAGGGCATGGAAGCATTTGACTGGGCTTCTCTGCAAACACAGGCTTTCAACTTCAAAAACCATCTGGGATCAGCAATTCTTATCTACTTACGTATTTACATCGCCTATAGATCCCTTCTATTTTAAGATCTTTAGAGATTCTTTTTTCAGTGCACATAGGGCTGGTTCTACCTCATGCTCAGGGGCGGCCGTCAAATGCCATCTCCTCAAGAGCACAATCACAGTAGCACAGAATTTTCTGGCTTGGAAGGGATTCTGAAAGATCACTGAGCCCAACTGCAGGGCCTGCCCGGGGCAGCCTCAACAATCACAGCCTGTGCCCAAGAGCAGTGTCCAAACACTTTTGGAGCTCAGTCAGCCTTGGTGCTGTGCCCCCTTCCCTGGGGAGGCTGTTGCAGTGCCCAAGCAGCCTCTGGCTGAAGAAGCTTTTCCTTCGATCCAACCTAAGCCTGCACTGGCACATCTCCCCTGCCATTCTCTTGGCTCTTCTCCGTGGCCCCGGGAGTGAAGAGAGTAGTGCATGGCCTTCTGCTTGCCCTCCTGAGGAAGCTGCTGACTGCTGGAGGGTCCTGCCTAGGACATTCCATGTCAAAAAGGCAGCAATGACAGCAAAGAGAAAGGAGCTGGGACATGGGAGCTCGGGCTTTGCAATGATGAGGATGAGAAGGAAGGCTACTGACACATCCTTGGCAGAAGGACTTTGAACTGGAGCATTGCTTTGATCTCTTTCAGGTGGAAAGGAGAGGCACAATGAAAAGGAAAGCAAGAGCCCAGATTCAGCCGTGAGTTTTGGCCTAGGGTTAAAGGACAGCAAACTGGAGGAATGGCGAGGAGGAGAACTGCTCTTTCAGAGTCAGGCTGGGATTGGTTCAAGCCTGTGGGTGCACAGCAAGGCTCTCTTGACCACTTGCCTTTCTCACCTCCACCTCCTTCTTCCTTTAGACACATCAATGTTGGCAGCGACTTTCAGGCTGAGGTCCCAGAGCTGCAGAGCAGAGCACCAAGTGAGGATGAAGAGCCTGCAAGCCTGGTCTGGAAGCCCTGGGGAGAGGATGACTCTGACATGGAAAAACCTGACAGAGGTAGCTTTGCTTCAAGCTTTGCTTCCAGCCCTGAGCTACTTGGGTCTTGAAAAGGCTCCTTATGCCTAAAAAGGCAGCGTTTTGCAGGCTCTGCTTCTCTCCTTGTCTCGCCCATCTTCCCATGTAGAAGTGTTAGAGGCAAGGAGAAAGAGCAAGCACCTTGCTCTCCAAACTGGTCAGGGCCGTTTGCCACTGGAAGAGGGGAGATTGGCCCCCACTTCTTCTTACAGAAGCTGCTTTGGAGGGAGAGCCAGCACTGCGTGGGCCCTTGCTTCAGCTGGCCCTGTCTTTGCTCTCCTTTTCATGCTCTCTCTCCAAGCTGCTGTCTTTAGCTGCCGGCCTTTCCTTCTGCCTTGCGTGGCAACCTTTGCCCTTTGCTGGCCTCCAGGCTGACTTTCGGTGGGTTTTTTCTTGTGCTTGCAGTAAGAGAACTGTTGGACATGGCCAGCTCCCGTGGCATTCCCAGGGCAGCAGCTAACCTGGAGCGCGCCCTGCACTGCCTGCACCAGGCACGCGGCAGCGTTCCGGTAAGAAGCGGCTGTTTGGGCGCAGAGGAGAGGGCACAGGGAATGCAGAAGGCCTGGGCACTGGGACAGCCTTTCCTGGCTGCTCTTGGAAGAAGGGTCTTAACAGGGAGCAGAGCACTTGCTGCCTGCTGGGTCTCCTCCAGCTGCGTCAGGGCTGAGCCCAAAGGGCTCCAGCAGGGAGAATCTCCCTCCTGGAGGCGGCGGCGGCGGAAGGTCCTGCTGCCTTGTAAATGGCCTGGAGATTTGGGTTCTCTAAGACATTTGGAGGGGAAATTCCCAGAAGCCTCAGTCAGCTGAGGCCATTCTGGCTGCAGGAGCAGCAAAATCCTCAGCTTGGTGAGCAAAAGGCCACTCTTGGGGACCAGGATCAAAGGGTTGGGCAGCAAAAACTAGGGACTGGGAGCAAATGACAGTGTTTCACCCACATGGGATAGAGTCGCTTGAATGTCTGGAGAGGCAAAGGAGCTGAAAGGCAGCACCTGTGATTTTTTGGCTCATTTTTAATGTGCTGGGGCGGCTAAAGCCTTTTCCCTCTTGATCTTGCAGGAGGCTCTGGAGATGCTGCTCTCAGAGGGGCCTGCAACAGCTCAAGGCCATCCCATGGCTGATTATCATTACGCAGGTAAGCAAAGCAGAGCTTCTTGCGTCCCTGACAGATGCTGCCGTCCCCTTCATTGTTGTGGCAAGCGTTTCTGCTTCAAGAAATTGTGCTTAACACCAGCACAAGGTCTTGTCTCCTCTGTGGGTGGGCAAAGCACCAGCATCTAGTCCTTCAGCTTTACTTGTTTTCCAATCCTTCTCCCCGGGCAATGCCTGCTCTTGTCTTCACGACCTTCTGAGGGAGCAGACACGTACACCCACGTGAATGACGGCCTGCGACCGTTTTCTTTCGGCAGCCAGAGGAATCTACTTGGTGTGGATCAAGGGATCTGTTTACTAGCCGCTGCTTTTTATTGCCAGGCTCTGATAGATGGACACCTGAGGAGAAGGAGTCCTTCCAAAAGGCTTTCCACACCTACGGCAAGGATTTTCATCTCATCCAGAAGCAGGTAAAGCCACGGGACATTCTTTACCCGAGCAGATCAGCAGCAGGAAAGCTTGCTTATTTCTGGGAACAAGCACTGGGCTTCAGTCTCTCTCTTCTCAAGGAGCAAGTATCTTCAAGTAGTAACAAAAGGGGACATCAAAAGCCTGTGTCAAAAGGATGATCCTGCCTCTCCAGCCCTTTTCTCCAAGCTCTTTTGGAAGATGAAGCTTTATTCTGTCAGACTTGTGGCACAGGTCTGCTGCTGCTTCCACAAGACGCTGTGCTGGCATAACTGGAGTGAAGCGGGGAAAGAAGAACTGTGCTAGGTGGATTTGTTGTTGATCTGTGCATTGCGTGTATTAGCACCTAGCATAAGACACGCTTTAAGACATTGCATGATGCCTCTCTTTCTCCATGTTGATTTCATTTTACACCCTACTCCATTTACTTCATGCTTTTACTTCCTAGTTCACTCCATAGTCTACTTTTTCCCCAGTGCACCCGACACCATTTGCGATTCCTTCTTTTTCTCTTCACAACAGATCCAGACTAAGACCGTGGCCCAGTGTGTGGAGTACTACTACTCCTGGAAAAAGGAGCATAAACTTGCCAGCACTCTTGCTCAGGTGAGGGGCAAGAAAATGGAGAGGTGCCAGGAAGGTCGAGAAACTGGGAGAAGGGGAGAAAAGCTGCTGGCGAGCCATGCCAGATGCCCCTTTGCCAGGATCACATCGTCCCATGTGCTGGGAAAGGCACAGCAGATGCTGCCCGGGCCTTCCTTGTGCTGCTGCCCTGAAGTATGCAATTCTGGAGCCTAACTTTGACCCAAGAAAGCAGCACCGCCACCAAAATGGGCTTTGACTCTCTACAGATGGGCTTCTCAAGGGCTGGCACCCTCGCTGACTCCAATCAGACCCCAAATTCCCCACTGCTTGCTGACATCAGCAGTCCAGGCTGCCTTTGTGGATATGCTGCAGATTTTCAGGGAGTTTTTCTAGCATGCCAGCATAGTCCCCAAGAAGGAGCTGCTGGTGCTGTGGCTCCCCTAAATCTTTCCTTAGCGGCAAAGAGCAATTTGCTTCCCATCATGTGAGAGAGAGAGAGAGAGAGAGAGAGAGAGACAGGGAGGGAGATTATTTTGGGGACTAGAAAATGGCTAAGCATGTGTCTACCCTAATTGGACTGAATTGAAATGCCATTGCCTAGACATTTGTGGAGGAAAAGCAGAGAGAAATAGATGTTAGGCAGAAAGGTAGAAATAAGAAATGTAGAGCTCTAAATAGCCAGGTCTTTCTCCCACCCCTTTGGCCTGTAGAAAAGAGGAGTATTTTCCTCCAAGCTCTGGCTTGGCAGCCCGCCGCAGCCCATTGGCAAAGGCAGCCGTTTTCTCAGCTCTTGAGGCTTTGGAAGGATTTGCTTAGGCCGATAGATTTTTCTGCTGGATGCTCTGATTTCCAGCTTTGTGAGAGGAAGGAAGCATTGATAAGGACTCTTTGATTTCCAGAGCGTGGGCAAAGCAAAGAGGAGCAAAAGCCCTCCCAGAAAGGAGAAGGGGGAGCCAGGGAAGAGAAGCCGCAAGAGGGCTCGCAGCGCCCAGTGTCCCTGCTGCCAACCGCGCCAGCCGCCCCCTTCGGCGGGAGGCCCCTTTCCCTGCGGGCAGTGCA
Source organism: Agelaius phoeniceus (assembly GCF_051311805.1). Lineage (NCBI taxonomy): Eukaryota > Metazoa > Chordata > Aves > Passeriformes > Icteridae > Agelaius > Agelaius phoeniceus. The sequence goes on along the minus strand of NC_135303.1, from coordinate 37,416,638 downwards.
AACGGTGCGCAAGTTCCTCCTCTTTCTGCTCAAAGCTGCGCCTTTGGACTAAAAGGGGCTGACCCTTTTCAAAGGCACCGCAGGGGAAGCTGGGGGCACTTGCAGCATCGCCCCCGGCAGCCGTGCTCAAGCTTAACACCCACCTCAAACCCAAAGAGCTTAGGTAAAACCCAGCCTTCACAATGAAACCTTGCCGTGCCCCAACAAGACACAGTTGATACAAGTAGGAATAGATCCATCAAAGCTTGGTTTGATGCTGCTGATCAAATTCAAAAGAGGATGCAGCAAAAGGAGGAAGACATTTCAAGGCATTGAAAGTAGAACCATCAGACTCATGGTGCTGATCCATTGACAAATGTGCCACTGCCCGAAAAGACAGAAATTCATACTCAAACGGAGATCTTGGCACTTGGTTTCATGGTGTGTACTAGCGTGAGCAATGGATGGTTTGCTTCCTATCTTGCAGGGTGTTTGAAAGCATGAAGGAAAGGAACAAACACAGCAGAAGACATCGGCCTCGGAAGACAGCAGAGCCTCTCCCCAAGAAGAAAAGACCAAATTAGAGAACCCTGCAGGTTGTCCAGGGCTAGCAAGAGTTAGGCAGATTAGTTAGATAGGAATACAACTGTTAGATATTAGTTAGACAGGAATAGGACTGTTTTTTAAGCTTTTTGGGTTGTTTAATCTTCTACTTAGTTAGTTTACATGATAGTAACCTCCTCAATTTAGTAGTTAAGGTACATTAGTATTATTCAGGACTCATTAGTATTATTAGATTTATCAGTAAATGTCAGAGGTTGGGTGTTTTGTATGCTCTGCCATATGCTCTTTGTCATTTTGCCTTTGTTGAGACCTAATCTGTCTTTATCATTAAACCAATGTTTGTTCCATTTTGTCTGTTTGTCTGTATGAAAGCACTCCAGCAATGTTTGTTCCATTTGCCTGGTGTTGCAAAGACGGCACTTGCCCTGAGAGAAGAAGCTGGGCAGGCGCCACCTCCCCCAGGCCCAGCCCCTTGCTCAGCTGGCAGGACTTCCTGACGTGTGTCTCCTTTACTGCCAGTGAAATACCGCTGGGGCTTCAGCCTTTGATTCCTCAACATCTCAGCTGGGAGTGGAAAGGGAGGCTTTGTTTAATTCACTGAATTGCATCTAGATGAGTGGTCTGGTCTCACCATATTTTCTGGCATAAAAGCAGCGGGTTGAGTCCTTTTTGGAGCCCAGACAGAAAAATTTCTTTCATTTTGGGGGACTGATGGAGCTGACCAGCTTGGAGGACGTTTCTAAGCCCTCCGATTCTATCCAATTCCTATCGGCATGCACCACAAAGGCATGGCTAGTTCAGTTGCAGTTTCTCCTGAAAGGACCAGTGTCCCGCTCTGGGCCTCCAGCAATCTCCTTAGCTAAAGCCGAGCGGGTGTGATCATTATCCTCTGACTTGTCACAGCTGGGGCACTTGCGCCAAAGAAGAATCCAAGTCACTCTTTTATGGAGGCCAGCAAATGGCCCTGCCTAGCAAGGCTTTGGTGGCAGGGGCTGTGGAGGGTGGATGGAGAGGGGGCGAGGGAGGGGGCAATTGGCAGGCTGCTTCTGGGAAGCCGAGGCAAGCTTGCCCTTGTCTGATGGAGCCGGTGCAGGTGGGCTTTGGAGGCTACAAAGTATCTGCCTTGCAGTGGGACTTGTTCCAGCTGCCCCCTCAGTTTGCTGGCCAGTGGGTAACATGCAGGCTGGGAAGGAAGCAAGATTGGGACTGAAGCAAGATTTGCTTTTCCTTAAGGACAGGCAGGAAAGCAGCAAAGCTGCCTGGCTTTTTCTCATATCTGGGATCTAGGCGTTAAAAGCAATGTGAAGGCCAGCAGTGTGGAAAGGCAATTCTGTAAGTGTTGCTTCCTTAGAGGAATGCCAGAGTCTTTTGGGACAACCACCGAGCTTCTCCAAGGGAGCTGGAAGAGGGATCTAGAAATTCTGCCTGAATGTTTGCTAGAGAAATGCCCGTGTGCTGTCCCTGGGTGTGTGTGTGTGTGTCCCCATCAGTTGGCCTGAAAAAGATCCTGTTTCTCCAAGTTTCAAGGGAGGAGTGATGAGGTGAGAGACCAGCTCAGAGGCCCAAAGGAGGGAAACCATGCAGTGACATTATTGGGCAGCAAAAGGAGAATTGAGAAAGGGGGCAGGATGAATGCCTCCACTTTGAGAGGAAGCTTTGGAGTTGGCTCTGCGCTAGGCAACTTGCAAATTCCAGCTCCTCTCAGAGCTGGAGGAGAGCCAGTGGGAGGAGCCCTTCTGGTTCTCCAGGGCAGGAGATGAGGTCTGGGCCCTTGCACAGAGGCAGGCTCCTGTGCACCTTCAGCTGGAGGCACCTTGCAGAGAAGCACCGGGAAGAGCCAGGGCTGTCCCTGCACTGCTTTTGCCCGTCTCATCAGACGACTGAGGAGAAAAGGCCCAATGGGAAGCTTCTCAGAGCAAACTTGCAGCAGAAGAAGTACAAGGGGCAGAGGCGGCCCATGCCCCTTTCTGTCCCATGGCTCCCCCGGGGGTTCTAGATGGAATGTTGGGCTGTGCCCATAGCAACTGTCGTTGTCTCCTGCTCCTGCGGCCCTTGCTGGAACACTGGTGGAGCAGCGCTGGAGCAGCAGCTGCAGGATCAGCTCCTGGGCTGTCCCTGAGCAGCCGCCTTCTGCACTCAGCGCCAGACCCGGCCTCTGCACCGACATCCTGGTCTCCTCGTCTGCCTCCGGGCATCCCCAGAGCACTTGGGAACCCTCCAAGGTAAGAAAATCCCCGTTTGCCCTCAAAGCACTAGCACAGGGGCAGGAGGCTCCAGCTGCCTCTCCCACCAAGCACGACACACAGGCTGCGTGCTCACTTTCCCCAGACGAGCTTCCACGTGAAAGCAGGGTGCAGCTTCTGAAGGAATTGTGTTGCCTCCAGGGGAAACACAGACCTTTCCATAGAGGACCTAGAGAGGTGTCCCAGTGCAGTTGCAGATCCTCGTCCACGCATCACCTGATTAAACGTTCTTGGCACCCATTTCAGTCCTCAAACTATCTTGTGCTGACCCCAAAACAAATTGTTCCTGGCTGAGCAGGTCAGGGCTTCAGTGTCAACAAATCCCCTTATGCCCTGACTCTGCTCACACCCGCTCCAAAGCTTCAAACAGCACAATGATGCCACTTCTCCTCTGGCATCCCTGTCGTTCAGGGCATGGAAGCGTTTGACTGGGCTTCTCTGCAAACACAGGCTTTCAACTTCAAAAACCATCTGGGATCAGCAATTCTTATCTACTTACGTATTTACATCGCCTATAGATCCATTCTATTTTAATATCTTTAGAGATTCTTTTTTCAGTGCAGGTAGGGCTGGTTCTACCTCATGCTCAGGGGCGGCCGTCAAATGCCATCTCCTCAAGAGCACAATCACAGTAGCACAGAATTTTCTGGCTTGGAAGGGATTCTGAAAGATCACTGAGCCCAACTGCAGGGCCTGCCCGGGGCAGCCTCAACAATCACAGCCTGTGCCCAAGAGCAGTGTCCAAACACTTTTGGAGCTCAGTCAGCCTTGGTGCTGTGCCCCCTTCCCTGGGGAGGCTGTTGCAGTGCCCAAGCAGCCTGTGGCTGAAGAAGCTTTTCCTTCGATCCAACCTAAGCCTGCACTGGCACATCTCCCCTGCCATTCTCTTGGCTCTTCTCCGTGGCCCCGGGAGTGAAGAGAGTAGTGCATGGCCTTCTGCTTGCCCTCCTGAGGAAGCTGCTGACTGCTGGAGGGTCCTGCCTAGGACATTCCATGTCAAAAAGGCAGCAATGACAGCAAAGAGAAAGGAGCTGGGACACGGGAGCTCGAGCTTTGCAATGATGAGGATGAGAAGGAAGGCTACTGACACATCCTTGGCAGAAGGATTTTGAACTGGAGCATTGCTTTGATCTCTTTCAGGTGGAAAGGAGAGGCACAATGAAAAGGAAAGCAAGAGCCCAGATTCAGCCGTGAGTTTTGGCCTAGGGTTAAAGGACAGCAAACTGGAGGAATGGCGAGGAGGAGAACTGCTCTTTCACAGTCAGGCTGGGATTGGTTCAAGCCTGTGGGTGCACAGCAAGGCTCTCTTGACCACTTGCCTTTCTCACCTCCACCTCCTTCTTCCTTTAGACACATCAATGTTGGCAGCGACTTTCAGGCTGAGCTCCCAGAGCTGCAGAACAGAGCACCAAGTGAGGATGAAGAGCCTGCAAGCCTGGTCTGGAAGCCCTGGGGAGAGGATGACTCTGACATGGAAAAACCTGACAGAGGTAGCTTTGCTTCAAGCTTTGCTTCCAGCCCTGAGCTACTTGGGTCTTGAAAAGGCTCCTTATGCCTAAAAAGGCAGCGTTTTGCAGGCTCTGCTTCTCTCCTTGTCTCGCCCATCTTCCCATGTAGAAGTGTTAGAGGCAAGGAGAAAGAGCAAGCACCTTGCTCTCCAAACTGGTCAGGGCCGTTTGCCACTGGAAGAGGGGAGATTGGCCCCCACTTCTTCTTACAGAAGCTGCTTTGGAGGGAGAGCCAGCACTGCGTGGGCCCTTGCTTCAGCTGGCTCTGTCTTTGCTCTCCTTTTCATGCTCTCTCTCCAAGCTGCTGTCTTTAGCTGCCGGCCTTTCCTTCTGCCTTGCGTGGCAACCTTTGCCCTTTGCTGGCCTCCAGGCTGACTTTCGGTGGGTTTTTTCTTGTGCTTGCAGTAAGAGAACTGTTGGACATGGCCAGCTCCCGTGGCATTCCCGGGGCAGCAGCTAACCTGGAGCGCGCCCTGCACTGCCTGCACCAGGCACGCGGCAGCGTTCCGGTAAGAAGCGGCTGTTTGGGCGCAGAGGAGAGGGCACAGGGAATGCAGAAGGCCCGGGCACTGGGACAGCCTTTCCTGGCTGCTCTTGGAAGAAGGGTCTTAACAGGGAGCAGAGCACTTGCTGCCTGCTGGGTCTCCTCCAGCTGCGTCAGGGCTGAGCCCAAAGGGCTCCAGCAGGGAGAATCTCCCTCCTGGAGGCGGCGGCGGCGGAAGGTCCTGCTGCCTTGTAAATGGCCTGGAGATTTGGGTTCTCTAAGACCTTAGGAGGGGAAATTCCCAGAAGCCTCAGTCAGCTGAGGCCATTCTGGCTGCAGGAGCAGCAAAATCCTCAGCTTGGTGAGCAAAAGGCCACTCTTGGGGACCAGGATCAAAGGGTTGGGCAGCAAAAACTAGGGACTGGGAGCAAATGACAGTGTTTCACCCACATGGGATAGAGTCGCTTGAATGTCTGGAGAGGCAAAGGAGCTGAAAGGCAGCACCTGTGATTTTTTGGCTCATTTTTAATGTGCTGGGGCGGCTAAAGCCTTTTCCCTCTTGATCTTGCAGGAGGCTCTGGAGATGCTGCTCTCAGAGGGGCCTGCAACAGCTCAAGGCCATCCCATGGCTGATTATCATTACGCAGGTAAGCAAAGCAGAGCTTCTTGCGTCCCTGACAGATGCTGCCGTCCCCTTCATTGTTGTGGCAAGCGTTTCTGCTTCAAGAAATTGTGCTTAACACCAGCACAAGGTCTTGTCTCCTCTGTGGGTGGGCAAAGCACCAGCATCTAGTCCTTCAGCTTTACTTGTTTTCCAATCCTTCTCCCCGGGCAATGCCTGCTCTTGTCTTCACGACCTTCTGAGGGAGCAGACACGTACACCCACGTGAATGACGGCCTGCGACCGTTTTCTTTCGGCAGCCAGAGGAATCTACTTGGTGTGGATCAAGGGATCTGTTTACTAGCCGCTGCTTTTTATTGCCAGGCTCTGATAGATGGACACCTGAGGAGAAGGAGTCCTTCCAAAAGGCTTTCCACACCTACGGCAAGGATTTTCATCTCATCCAGAAGCAGGTAAAGCCACGGGACATTCTTTACCCGAGCAGATCAGCAGCAGGAAAGCTTGCTTATTTCTGGGAACAAGCACTGGGCTTCAGTCTCTCTCTTCTCAAGGAGCAAGTATCTTCAAGTAGTAACAAAAGGGGACATCAAAAGCCTGTGTCAAAAGGATGATCCTGCCTCTCCAGCCCTTTTCTCCAAGCTCTTTTGGAAGATGAAGCTTTATTCTGTCAGACTTGTGGCACAGGTCTGCTGCTGCTTCCACAAGACGCTGTGCTGGCATAACTGGAGTGAAGCGGGGAAAGAAGAACTGTGCTAGGTGGATTTGTTGTTGATCTGTGCATTGCGTGTATTAGCACCTAGCATAAGACACGCTTTAAGACATTGCATGATGCCTCTCTTTCTCCATGTTGATTTCATTTTACACCCTACTCCATTTACTTCATGCTTTTACTTCCTAGTTCACTCCATAGTCTACTTTTTCCCCAGTGCACCCGACACCATTTGCGATTCCTTCTTTTTCTCTTCACAACAGATCCAGACTAAGACCGTGGCCCAGTGTGTGGAGTACTACTACTCCTGGAAAAAGGAGCATAAACTTGCCAGCACTCTTGCTCAGGTGAGGGGCAAGAAAATGGAGAGGTGCCAGGAAGGTCGAGAAACTGGGAGAAGGGGAGAAAAGCTGCTGGCGAGCCATGCCAGATGCCCCTTTGCCAGGATCACATCGTCCCATGTGCTGGGAAAGGCACAGCAGATGCTGCCCGGGCCTTCCTTGTGCTGCTGCCCTGAAGTATGCAATTCTGGAGCCTAACTTTGACCCAAGAAAGCAGCACCGCCACCAAAATGGGCTTTGACTCTCTACAGATGGGCTTCTCAAGGGCTGGCACCCTCGCTGACTCCAATCAGACCCCAAATTCCCCACTGCTTGCTGACATCAGCAGTCCAGGCTGCCTTTGTGGATATGCTGCAGATTTTCAGGGAGTTTTTCTAGCATGCCAGCATAGTCCCCAAGAAGGAGCTGCTGGTGCTGTGGCTCCCCTAAATCTTTCCTTAGCGGCAAAGAGCAATTTGCTTCCCATCATGTGAGAGAGAGAGAGAGAGAGAGAGAGAGAGACAGGGAGGGAGATTATTTTGGGGACTAGAAAATGGCTAAGCATGTGTCTACCCTAATTGGACTGAATTGAAATGCCATTGCCTAGACATTTGTGGAGGAAAAGCAGAGAGAAATAGATGTTAGGCAGAAAGGTAGAAATAAGAAATGTAGAGCTCTAAATAGCCAGGTCTTTCTCCCACCCCTTTGGCCTGTAGAAAAGAGGAGTATTTTCCTCCAAGCTCTGGCTTGGCAGCCCGCCGCAGCCCATTGGCAAAGGCAGCCGTTTTCTCAGCTCTTGAGGCTTTGGAAGGATTTGCTTAGGCCGATAGATTTTTCTGCTGGATGCTCTGATTTCCAGCTTTGTGAGAGGAAGGAAGCATTGATAAGGACTCTTTGATTTCCAGAGCGTGGGCAAAGCAAAGAGGAGCAAAAGCCCTCCCAGAAAGGAGAAGGGGGAGCCAGGGAAGAGAAGCCGCAAGAGGGCTCGCAGCGCCCAGTGTCCCTGCTGCCAACCGCGCCAGCCGCCCCCTTCGGCGGGAGGCCCCTTTCCCTGCGGGCAGTGCAAACGGTGCGCAAGTTCCTCCTCTTTCTGCTCAAAGCTGCGCCTTTGGACTAAAAGGGGCTGACCCTTTTCAAAGGCACCGCAGGGGAAGCTGGGGGCACTTGCAGCATCGCCCCCGGCAGCCGTGCTCAAGCTTAACACCCACCTCAAACCCAAAGAGCTTAGGTAAAACCCAGCCTTCACAATGAAACCTTGCCGTGCCCCAACAAGACACAGTTGATACAAGTAGGAATAGATCCATCAAAGCTTGGTTTGATGCTGCTGATCAAATTCAAAAGAGGATGCAGCAAAAGGAGGAAGACATTTCAAGGCATTGAAAGTAGAACCATCAGACTCATGGTGCTGATCCATTGACAAATGTGCCACTGCCCGAAAAGACAGAAATTCATACTCAAACGGAGATCTTGGCACTTGGTTTCATGGTGTGTACTAGCGTGAGCAATGGATGGTTTGCTTCCTATCTTGCAGGGTGTTTGAAAGCATGAAGGAAAGGAACAAACACAGCAGAAGACATCGGCCTCGGAAGACAGCAGAGCCTCTCCCCAAGAAGAAAAGACCAAATTAGAGAACCCTGCAGGTTGTCCAGGGCTAGCAAGAGTTAGGCAGATTAGTTAGATAGGAATACAACTGTTAGATATTAGTTAGACAGGAATAGGACTGTTTTTTAAGCTTTTTGGGTTGTTTAATCTTCTACTTCGTTAGTTTACATGATAGTAACCTCCTCAATTTAGTAGTTAAGGTACATTAGTATTATTCAGGACTCATTAGTATTATTAGATTTATCAGTAAATGTCAGAGGTTGGGTGTTTTGTATGCTCTGCCATATGCTCTTTGTCATTTTGCCTTTGTTGAGACCTAATCTGTCTTTATCATTAAACCAATGTTTGTTCCATTTTGTCTGTTTGTCTGTATGAAAGCACTCCAGCAATGTTTGTTCCATTTGCCTGGTGTTGCAAAGACGGCACTTGCCCTGAGAGAAGAAGCTGGGCAGGCGCCACCTCCCCCAGGCCCAGCCCCTTGCTCAGCTGGCAGGACTTCCTGACGTGTGTCTCCTTTACTGCCAGTGAAATACCGCTGGGGCTTCAGCCTTTGATTCCTCAACATCTCAGCTGGGAGTGGAAAGGGAGGCTTTGTTTAATTCACTGAATTGCATCTAGATGAGTGGTCTGGTCTCACCATATTTTCTGGCATAAAAGCAGCGGGTTGAGTCCTTTTTGGAGCCCAGACAGAAAAATTTCTTTCATTTTGGGGGACTGATGGAGCTGACCAGCTTGGAGGACGTTTCTAAGCCCTCCGATTCTATCCAATTCCTATCGGCATGCACCACAAAGGCATGGCTAGTTCAGTTGCAGTTTCTCCTGAAAGGACCAGTGTCCCGCTCTGGGCCTCCAGCAATCTCCTTAGCTAAAGCCGAGCGGGTGTGATCATTATCCTCTGACTTGTCACAGCTGGGGCACTTGCGCCAAAGAAGAATCCAAGTCACTCTTTTATGGAGGCCAGCAAATGGCCCTGCCTAGCAAGGCTTTGGTGGCAGGGGCTGTGGAGGGTGGATGGAGAGGGGGCGAGGGAGGGGGCAATTGGCAGGCTGCTTCTGGGAAGCCGAGGCAAGCTTGCCCTTGTCTGATGGAGCCGGTGCAGGTGGGCTTTGGAGGCTACAAAGTATCTGCCTTGCAGTGGGACTTGTTCCAGCTGCCCCCTCAGTTTGCTGGCCAGTGGGTAACATGCAGGCTGGGAAGGAAGCAAGATTGGGACTGAAGCAAGATTTGCTTTTCCTTAAGGACAGGCAGGAAAGCAGCAAAGCTGCCTGGCTTTTTCTCATATCTGGGATCTAGGCGTTAAAAGCAATGTGAAGGCCAGCAGTGTGGAAAGGCAATTCTGTAAGTGTTGCTTCCTTAGAGGAATGCCAGAGTCTTTTGGGACAACCACCGAGCTTCTCCAAGGGAGCTGGAAGAGGGATCTAGAAATTCTGCCTGAATGTTTGCTAGAGAAATGCCCGTGTGCTGTCCCTGGGTGTGTGTGTGTGTGTCCCCATCAGTTGGCCTGAAAAAGATCCTGTTTCTCCAAGTTTCAAGGGAGGAGTGATGAGGTGAGAGACCAGCTCAGAGGCCCAAAGGAGGGAAACCATGCAGTGACATTATTGGGCAGCAAAAGGAGAATTGAGAAAGGGGGCAGGATGAATGCCTCCACTTTGAGAGGAAGCTTTGGAGTTGGCTCTGCGCTAGGCAACTTGCAAATTCCAGCTCCTCTCAGAGCTGGAGGAGAGCCAGTGGGAGGAGCCCTTCTGGTTCTCCAGGGCAGGAGATGAGGTCTGGGCCCTTGCACAGAGGCAGGCTCCTGTGCACCTTCAGCTGGAGGCACCTTGCAGAGAAGCACCGGGAAGAGCCAGGGCTGTCCCTGCACTGCTTTTGCCCGTCTCATCAGACGACTGAGGAGAAAAGGCCCAATGGGAAGCTTCTCAGAGCAAACTTGCAGCAGAAGAAGTACAAGGGGCAGAGGCGGCCCATGCCCCTTTCTGTCCCATGGCTCCCCCGGGGGTTCTAGATGGAATGTTGGGCTGTGCCCATAGCAACTGTCGTTGTCTCCTGCTCCTGCGGCCCTTGCTGGAACACTGGTGGAGCAGCGCTGGAGCAGCAGCTGCAGGATCAGCTCCTGGGCTGTCCCTGAGCAGCCGCCTTCTGCACTCAGCGCCAGACCCGGCCTCTGCACCGACATCCTGGTCTCCTCGTCTGCCTCCGGGCATCCCCAGAGCACTTGGGAACCCTCCAAGGTAAGAAAATCCCCGTTTGCCCTCAAAGCACTAGCACAGGGGCAGGAGGCTCCAGCTGCCTCTCCCACCAAGCACGACACACAGGCTGCGTGCTCACTTTCCCCAGACGAGCTTCCACGTGAAAGCAGGGTGCAGCTTCTGAAGGAATTGTGTTGCCTCCAGGGGAAACACAGACCTTTCCATAGAGGACCTAGAGAGGTGTCCCAGTGCAGTTGCAGATCCTCGTCCACGCATCACCTGATTAAACGTTCTTGGCACCCATTTCAGTCCTCAAACTATCTTGTGCTGACCCCAAAACAAATTGTTCCTGGCTGAGCAGGTCAGGGCTTCAGTGTCAACAAATCCCCTTATGCCCTGACTCTGCTCACACCCGCTCCAAAGCTTCAAACAGCACAATGATGCCACTTCTCCTCTGGCATCCCTGTCGTTCAGGGCATGGAAGCGTTTGACTGGGCTTCTCTGCAAACACAGGCTTTCAACTTCAAAAACCATCTGGGATCAGCAATTCTTATCTACTTACGTATTTACATCGCCTATAGATCCATTCTATTTTAATATCTTTAGAGATTCTTTTTTCAGTGCAGGTAGGGCTGGTTCTACCTCATGCTCAGGGGCGGCCGTCAAATGCCATCTCCTCAAGAGCACAATCACAGTAGCACAGAATTTTCTGGCTTGGAAGGGATTCTGAAAGATCACTGAGCCCAACTGCAGGGCCTGCCCGGGGCAGCCTCAACAATCACAGCCTGTGCCCAAGAGCAGTGTCCAAACACTTTTGGAGCTCAGTCAGCCTTGGTGCTGTGCCCCCTTCCCTGGGGAGGCTGTTGCAGTGCCCAAGCAGCCTGTGGCTGAAGAAGCTTTTCCTTCGATCCAACCTAAGCCTGCACTGGCACATCTCCCCTGCCATTCTCTTGGCTCTTCTCCGTGGCCCCGGGAGTGAAGAGAGTAGTGCATGGCCTTCTGCTTGCCCTCCTGAGGAAGCTGCTGACTGCTGGAGGGTCCTGCCTAGGACATTCCATGTCAAAAAGGCAGCAATGACAGCAAAGAGAAAGGAGCTGGGACACGGGAGCTCGAGCTTTGCAATGATGAGGATGAGAAGGAAGGCTACTGACACATCCTTGGCAGAAGGATTTTGAACTGGAGCATTGCTTTGATCTCTTTCAGGTGGAAAGGAGAGGCACAATGAAAAGGAAAGCAAGAGCCCAGATTCAGCCGTGAGTTTTGGCCTAGGGTTAAAGGACAGCAAACTGGAGGAATGGCGAGGAGGAGAACTGCTCTTTCACAGTCAGGCTGGGATTGGTTCAAGCCTGTGGGTGCACAGCAAGGCTCTCTTGACCACTTGCCTTTCTCACCTCCACCTCCTTCTTCCTTTAGACACATCAATGTTGGCAGCGACTTTCAGGCTGAGCTCCCAGAGCTGCAGAACAGAGCACCAAGTGAGGATGAAGAGCCTGCAAGCCTGGTCTGGAAGCCCTGGGGAGAGGATGACTCTGACATGGAAAAACCTGACAGAGGTAGCTTTGCTTCAAGCTTTGCTTCCAGCCCTGAGCTACTTGGGTCTTGAAAAGGCTCCTTATGCCTAAAAAGGCAGCGTTTTGCAGGCTCTGCTTCTCTCCTTGTCTCGCCCATCTTCCCATGTAGAAGTGTTAGAGGCAAGGAGAAAGAGCAAGCACCTTGCTCTCCAAACTGGTCAGGGCCGTTTGCCACTGGAAGAGGGGAGATTGGCCCCCACTTCTTCTTACAGAAGCTGCTTTGGAGGGAGAGCCAGCACTGCGTGGGCCCTTGCTTCAGCTGGCTCTGTCTTTGCTCTCCTTTTCATGCTCTCTCTCCAAGCTGCTGTCTTTAGCTGCCGGCCTTTCCTTCTGCCTTGCGTGGCAACCTTTGCCCTTTGCTGGCCTCCAGGCTGACTTTCGGTGGGTTTTTTCTTGTGCTTGCAGTAAGAGAACTGTTGGACATGGCCAGCTCCCGTGGCATTCCCGGGGCAGCAGCTAACCTGGAGCGCGCCCTGCACTGCCTGCACCAGGCACGCGGCAGCGTTCCGGTAAGAAGCGGCTGTTTGGGCGCAGAGGAGAGGGCACAGGGAATGCAGAAGGCCCGGGCACTGGGACAGCCTTTCCTGGCTGCTCTTGGAAGAAGGGTCTTAACAGGGAGCAGAGCACTTGCTGCCTGCTGGGTCTCCTCCAGCTGCGTCAGGGCTGAGCCCAAAGGGCTCCAGCAGGGAGAATCTCCCTCCTGGAGGCGGCGGCGGCGGAAGGTCCTGCTGCCTTGTAAATGGCCTGGAGATTTGGGTTCTCTAAGACCTTAGGAGGGGAAATTCCCAGAAGCCTCAGTCAGCTGAGGCCATTCTGGCTGCAGGAGCAGCAAAATCCTCAGCTTGGTGAGCAAAAGGCCACTCTTGGGGACCAGGATCAAAGGGTTGGGCAGCAAAAACTAGGGACTGGGAGCAAATGACAGTGTTTCACCCACATGGGATACAGTCGCTTGAATGTCTGGAGAGGCAAAGGAGCTGAAAGGCAGCACCTGTGATTTTTTGGCTCATTTTTAATGTGCTGGGGCGGCTAAAGCCTTTTCCCTCTTGATCTTGCAGGAGGCTCTGGAGATGCTGCTCTCAGAGGGGCCTGCAACAGCTCAAGGCCATCCCATGGCTGATTATCATTACGCAGGTAAGCAAAGCAGAGCTTCTTGCGTCCCTGACAGATGCTGCCGTCCCCTTCATTGTTGTGGCAAGCGTTTCTGCTTCAAGAAATTGTGCTTAACACCAGCACAAGGTCTTGTCTCCTCTGTGGGTGGGCAAAGCACCAGCATCTAGTCCTTCAGCTTTACTTGTTTTCCAATCCTTCTCCCCGGGCAATGCCTGCTCTTGTCTTCACGACCTTCTGAGGGAGCAGACACGTACACCCACGTGAATGACGGCCTGCGACCGTTTTCTTTCGGCAGCCAGAGGAATCTACTTGGTGTGGATCAAGGGATCTGTTTACTAGCCGCTGCTTTTTATTGCCAGGCTCTGATAGATGGACACCTGAGGAGAAGGAGTCCTTCCAAAAGGCTTTCCACACCTACGGCAAGGATTTTCATCTCATCCAGAAGCAGGTAAAGCCACGGGACATTCTTTACCCGAGCAGATCAGCAGCAGGAAAGCTTGCTTATTTCTGGGAACAAGCACTGGGCTTCAGTCTCTCTCTTCTCAAGGAGCAAGTATCTTCAAGTAGTAACAAAAGGGGACATCAAAAGCCTGTGTCAAAAGGATGATCCTGCCTCTCCAGCCCTTTTCTCCAAGCTCTTTTGGAAGATGAAGCTTTATTCTGTCAGACTTGTGGCACAGGTCTGCTGCTGCTTCCACAAGACGCTGTGCTGGCATAACTGGAGTGAAGCGGGGAAAGAAGAACTGTGCTAGGTGGATTTGTTGTTGATCTGTGCATTGCGTGTATTAGCACCTAGCATAAGACACGCTTTAAGACATTGCATGATGCCTCTCTTTCTCCATGTTGATTTCATTTTACACCCTACTCCATTTACTTCATGCTTTTACTTCCTAGTTCACTCCATAGTCTACTTTTTCCCCAGTGCACCCGACACCATTTTCGATTCCTTCTTTTTCTCTTCACAACAGATCCAGACTAAGACCGTGGCCCAGTGTGTGGAGTACTACTACTCCTGGAAAAAGGAGCATAAACTTGCCAGCACTCTTGCTCAGGTGAGGGGCAAGAAAATGGAGAGGTGCCAGGAAGGTCGAGAAACTGGGAGAAGGGGAGAAAAGCTGCTGGCGAGCCATGCCAGATGCCCCTTTGCCAGGATCACATCGTCCCATGTGCTGGGAAAGGCACAGCAGATGCTGCCCGGGCCTTCCTTGTGCTGCTGCCCTGAAGTATGCAATTCTGGAGCCTAACTTTGACCCAAGAAAGCAGCACCGCCACCAAAATGGGCTTTGACTCTCTACAGATGGGCTTCTCAAGGGCTGGCACCCTCGCTGACTCCAATCAGACCCCAAATTCCCCACTGCTTGCTGACATCAGCAGTCCAGGCTGCCTTTGTGGATATGCTGCAGATTTTCAGGGAGTTTTTCTAGCATGCCAGCATAGTCCCCAAGAAGGAGCTGCTGGTGCTGTGGCTCCCCTAAATCTTTCCTTAGCGGCAAAGAGCAATTTGCTTCCCATCATGTGAGAGAGAGAGAGAGAGAGAGAGAGAGAGACAGGGAGGGAGATTATTTTGGGGACTAGAAAATGGCTAAGCATGTGTCTACCCTAATTGGACTGAATTGAAATGCCATTGCCTAGACATTTGTGGAGGAAAAGCAGAGAGAAATAGATGTTAGGCAGAAAGGTAGAAATAAGAAATGTAGAGCTCTAAATAGCCAGGTCTTTCTCCCACCCCTTTGGCCTGTAGAAAAGAGGAGTATTTTCCTCCAAGCTCTGGCTTGGCAGCCCGCCGCAGCCCATTGGCAAAGGCAGCCGTTTTCTCAGCTCTTGAGGCTTTGGAAGGATTTGCTTAGGCCGATAGATTTTTGTGCTGGATGCTCTGATTTCCAGCTTTGTGAGAGGAAGGAAGCATTGATAAGGACTCTTTGATTTCCAGAGCGTGGGCAAAGCAAAGAGGAGCAAAAGCCCTCCCAGAAAGGAGAACGGGGAGCCAGGGAAGAGAAGCCGCAAGAGGGCTCGCAGCGCCCAGTGTCCCTGCTGCCAACCGCGCCAGCCGCCCCCTTCGGCGGGAGGCCCCTTTCCCTGCGGGCAGTGCAAACGGTGCGCAAGTTCCTCCTCTTTCTGCTCAAAGCTGCGCCTTTGGACTAAAAGGGGCTGACCCTTTTCAAAGGCACCGCAGGGGAAGCTGGGGGCACTTGCAGCATCGCCCCCGGCAGCCGTGCTCAAGCTTAACACCCACCTCAAACCCAAAGAGCTTAGGTAAAACCCAGCCTTCACAATGAAACCTTGCCGTGCCCCAACAAGACACAGTTGATACAAGTAGGAATAGATCCATCAAAGCTTGGTTTGATGCTGCTGATCAAATTCAAAAGAGGATGCAGCAAAAGGAGGAAGACATTTCAAGGCATTGAAAGTAGAACCATCAGACTCATGGTGCTGATCCATTGACAAATGTGCCACTGCCCGAAAAGACAGAAATTCATACTCAAACGGAGATCTTGGCACTTGGTTTCATGGTGTGTACTAGCGTGAGCAATGGATGGTTTGCTTCCTATCTTGCAGGGTGTTTGAAAGCATGAAGGAAAGGAACAAACACAGCAGAAGACATCGGCCTCGGAAGACAGCAGAGCCTCTCCCCAAGAAGAAAAGACCAAATTAGACAACCCTGCAGGTTGTCCAGGGCTAGCAAGAGTTAGGCAGATTAGTTAGATAGGAATACAACTGTTAGATATTAGTTAGATAGGAATAGGACTGTTTTTTAAGCTTTTTGGGTTGTTTAATCTTCTACTTCGTTAGTTTACATGATAGTAACCTCCTCAATTTAGTAGTTAAGGTACATTAGTATTATTCAGGACTCATTAGTATTATTAGATTTATCAGTAAATGTCAGAGGTTGGGTGTTTTGTATGCTCTGCCATATGCTCTTTGTCATTTTGCCTTTGTTGAGACCTAATCTGTCTTTATCATTAAACCAATGTTTGTTCCATTTTGTCTGTTTGTCTGTATGAAAGCACTCCAGCAATGTTTGTTCCATTTGCCTGGTGTTGCAAAGACGGCACTTGCCCTGAGAGAAGAAGCTGGGCAGGCGCCACCTCCCCCAGGCCCAGCCCCTTGCTCAGCTGGCAGGACTTCCTGAGGTGTGTCTCCTTTACTGCCAGTGAAATACCGCTGGGGCTTCAGCCTTTGATTCCTCAACATCTCAGCTGGGAGTGGAAAGGGAGGCTTTGTTTAATTCACTGAATTGCATCTAGATGAGTGGTCTGGTCTCACCATATTTTCTGGCATAAAAGCAGCGGGTTGAGTCCTTTTTGGAGCCCAGACAGAAAAATTTCTTTCATTTTGGGGGACTGATGGAGCTGACCAGCTTGGAGGACGTTTCTAAGCCCTCCGATTCTATCCAATTCCTATCGGCATGCACCACAAAGGCATGGCTAGTTCAGTTGCAGTTTCTCCTGAAAGGACCAGTGTCCCGCTCTGGGCCTCCAGCAATCTCCTTAGCTAAAGCCGAGCGGGTGTGATCATTATCCTCTGACTTGTCACAGCTGGGGCACTTGCGCCAAAGAAGAATCCAAGTCACTCTTTTATGGAGGCCAGCAAATGGCCGTGCCTAGCAAGGCTTTGGTGGCAGGGGCTGTGGAGGGTGGATGGAGAGGGGGCGAGGGAGGGGGCAATTGGCAGGCTGCTTCTGGGAAGCCGAGGCAAGCTTGCCCTTGTCTGATGGAGCCGGTGCAGGTGGGCTTTGGAGGCTACAAAGTATCTGCCTTGCAGTGGGACTTGTTCCAGCTGCCCCCTCAGTTTGCTGGCCAGTGGGTAACATGCAGGCTGGGAAGGAAGCAAGATTGGGACTGAAGCAAGATTTGCTTTTCCTTAAGGACAGGCAGGAAAGCAGCAAAGCTGCCTGGCTTTTTCTCATATCTGGGATCTAGGCGTTAAAAGCAATGTGAAGGCCAGCAGTGTGGAAAGGCAATTCTGTAAGTGTTGCTTCCTTAGAGGAATGCCAGAGTCTTTTGGGACAACCACCGAGCTTCTCCAAGGGAGCTGGAAGAGGGATCTAGAAATTCTGCCTGAATGTTTGCTAGAGAAATGCCCGTGTGCTGTCCCTGGGTGTGTGTGTGTGTGTCCCCATCAGTTGGCCTGAAAAAGATCCTGTTTCTCCAAGTTTCAAGGGAGGAGTGATGAGGTGAGAGACCAGCTCAGAGGCCCAAAGGAGGGAAACCATGCAGTGACATTATTGGGCAGCAAAAGGAGAATTGAGAAAGGGGGCAGGATGAATGCCTCCACTTTGAGAGGAAGCTTTGGAGTTGGCTCTGCGCTAGGCAACTTGCAAATTCCAGCTCCTCTCAGAGCTGGAGGAGAGCCAGTGGGAGGAGCCCTTCTGGTTCTCCAGGGCAGGAGATGAGGTCTGGGCCCTTGCACAGAGGCAGGCTCCTGTGCACCTTCAGCTGGAGGCACCTTGCAGAGAAGCACCGGGAAGAGCCAGGGCTGTCCCTGCACTGCTTTTGCCCGTCTCATCAGACGACTGAGGAGAAAAGGCCCAATGGGAAGCTTCTCAGAGCAAACTTGCAGCAGAAGAAGTACAAGGGGCAGAGGCGGCCCATGCCCCTTTCTGTCCCATGGCTCCCCCGGGGGTTCTAGATGGAATGTTGGGCTGTGCCCATAGCAACTGTCGTTGTCTCCTGCTCCTGCGGCCCTTGCTGGAACGCTGCTGGAGCAGCGCTGGAGCAGCAGCTGCAGGATCAGCTCCTGGGCTGTCCCTGAGCAGCCGCCTTCTGCACTCAGCGCCAGACCCGGCCTCTGCACCGACATCCTGGTCTCCTCGTCTGCCTCCGGGCATCCCCAGAGCACTTGGGAACCCTCCAAGGTAAGAAAATCCCCGTTTGCCCTCAAAGCACTAGCACAGGGGCAGGAGGCTCCAGCTGCCTCTCCCACCAAGCACGACACACAGGCTGCGTGCTCACTTTCCCCAGACGAGCTTCCACGTGAAAGCAGGGTGCAGCTTCTGAAGGAATTGTGTTGCCTCCAGGGGAAACACAGACCTTTCCATAGAGGACCTAGAGAGGTGTCCCAGTGCAGTTGCAGATCCTCGTCCACGCATCACCTGATTAAACGTTCTTAGCACCCATTTCAGTCCTCAAACTATCTTGTGCTGACCCCAAAACAAATTGTTCCTGGCTGAGCAGGTCAGGGCTTCAGTGTCAACAAATCCCCTTATGCCCTGACTCTGCTCACACCCGCTCCAAAGCTTCAAACAGCACAATGATGCCACTTCTCCTCTGGCATCCCTGTCGTTCAGGGCATGGAAGCATTTGACTGGGCTTCTCTGCAAACACAGGCTTTCAACTTCAAAAACCATCTGGGATCAGCAATTCTTATCTACTTACGTATTTACATCGCCTATAGATCCCTTCTATTTTAAGATCTTTAGAGATTCTTTTTTCAGTGCACATAGGGCTGGTTCTACCTCATGCTCAGGGGCGGCCGTCAAATGCCATCTCCTCAAGAGCACAATCACAGTAGCACAGAATTTTCTGGCTTGGAAGGGATTCTGAAAGATCACTGAGGCCAACTGCAGGGCCTGCCCGGGGCAGCCTCAACAATCACAGCCTGTGCCCAAGAGCAGTGTCCAAACACTTTTGGAGCTCAGTCAGCCTTGGTGCTGTGCCCCCTTCCCTGGGGAGGCTGTTGCAGTGCCCAAGCAGCCTGTGGCTGAAGAAGCTTTTCCTTCGATCCAACCTAAGCCTGCACTGGCACATCTCCCCTGCCATTCTCTTGGCTCTTCTCCGTGGCCCCGGGAGTGAAGAGAGTAGTGCATGGCCTTCTGCTTGCCCTCCTGAGGAAGCTGCTGACTGCTGGAGGGTCCTGCCTAGGACATTCCATGTCAAAAAGGCAGCAATGACAGCAAAGAGAAAGGAGCTGGGACACGGGAGCTCGGGCTTTGCAATGATGAGGATGAGAAGGAAGGCTACTGACACATCCTTGGCAGAAGGATTTTGAACTGGAGCATTGCTTTGATCTCTTTCAGGTGGAAAGGAGAGGCACAATGAAAAGGAAAGCAAGAGCCCAGATTCAGCCGTGAGTTTTGGCCTAGGGTTAAAGGACAGCAAACTGGAGGAATGGCGAGGAGGAGAACTGCTCTTTCACAGTCAGGCTGGGATTGGTTCAAGCCTGTGGGTGCACAGCAAGGCTCTCTTGACCACTTGCCTTTCTCACCTCCACCTCCTTCTTCCTTTAGACACATCAATGTTGGCAGCGACTTTCAGGCTGAGCTCCCAGAGCTGCAGAACAGAGCACCAAGTGAGGATGAAGAGCCTGCAAGCCTGGTCTGGAAGCCCTGGGGAGAGGATGACTCTGACATGGAAAAACCTGACAGAGGTAGCTTTGCTTCAAGCTTTGCTTCCAGCCCTGAGCTACTTGGGTCTTGAAAAGGCTCCTTATGCCTAAAAAGGCAGCGTTTTGCAGGCTCTGCTTCTCTCCTTGTCTCGCCCATCTTCCCATGTAGAAGTGTTAGAGGCAAGGAGAAAGAGCAAGCACCTTGCTCTCCAAACTGGTCAGGGCCGTTTGCCACTGGAAGAGGGGAGATTGGCCCCCACTTCTTCTTACAGAAGCTGCTTTGGAGGGAGAGCCAGCACTGCGTGGGCCCTTGCTTCAGCTGGCTCTGTCTTTGCTCTCCTTTTCATGCTCTCTCTCCAAGCTGCTGTCTTTAGCTGCCGGCCTTTCCTTCTGCCTTGCGTGGCAACCTTTGCCCTTTGCTGGCCTCCAGGCTGACTTTCGGTGGGTTTTTTCTTGTGCTTGCAGTAAGAGAACTGTTGGACATGGCCAGCTCCCGTGGCATTCCCGGGGCAGCAGCTAACCTGGAGCGCGCCCTGCACTGCCTGCACCAGGCACGCGGCAGCGTTCCGGTAAGAAGCGGCTGTTTGGGCGCAGAGGAGAGGGCACAGGGAATGCAGAAGGCCCGGGCACTGGGACAGCCTTTCCTGGCTGCTCTTGGAAGAAGGGTCTTAACAGGGAGCAGAGCACTTGCTGCCTGCTGGGTCTCCTCCAGCTGCGTCAGGGCTGAGCCCAAAGGGCTCCAGCAGGGAGAATCTCCCTCCTGGAGGCGGCGGCGGCGGAAGGTCCTGCTGCCTTGTAAATGGCCTGGAGATTTGGGTTCTCTAAGACCTTAGGAGAGGAAATTCCCAGAAGCCTCAGTCAGCTGAGGCCATTCTGGCTGCAGGAGCAGCAAAATCCTCAGCTTGGTGAGCAAAAGGCCACTCTTGGGGACCAGGATCAAAGGGTTGGGCAGCAAAAACTAGGGACTGGGAGCAAATGACAGTGTTTCACCCACATGGGATACAGTCGCTTGAATGTCTGGAGAGGCAAAGGAGCTGAAAGGCAGCACCTGTGATTTTTTGGCTCATTTTTAATGTGCTGGGGCGGCTAAAGCCTTTTCCCTCTTGATCTTGCAGGAGGCTCTGGAGATGCTGCTCTCAGAGGGGCCTGCAACAGCTCAAGGCCATCCCATGGCTGATTATCATTACGCAGGTAAGCAAAGCAGAGCTTCTTGCGTCCCTGACAGATGCTGCCGTCCCCTTCATTGTTGTGGCAAGCGTTTCTGCTTCAAGAAATTGTGCTTAACACCAGCACAAGGTCTTGTCTCCTCTGTGGGTGGGCAAAGCACCAGCATCTAGTCCTTCAGCTTTACTTGTTTTCCAATCCTTCTCCCCGGGCAATGCCTGCTCTTGTCTTCACGACCTTCTGAGGGAGCAGACACGTACACCCACGTGAATGACGGCCTGCGACCGTTTTCTTTCGGCAGCCAGAGGAATCTACTTGGTGTGGATCAAGGGATCTGTTTACTAGCCGCTGCTTTTTATTGCCAGGCTCTGATAGATGGACACCTGAGGAGAAGGAGTCCTTCCAAAAGGCTTTCCACACCTACGGCAAGGATTTTCATCTCATCCAGAAGCAGGTAAAGCCACGGGACATTCTTTACCCGAGCAGATCAGCAGCAGGAAAGCTTGCTTATTTCTGGGAACAAGCACTGGGCTTCAGTCTCTCTCTTCTCAAGGAGCAAGTATCTTCAAGTAGTAACAAAAGGGGACATCAAAAGCCTGTGTCAAAAGGATGATCCTGCCTCTCCAGCCCTTTTCTCCAAGCTCTTTTGGAAGATGAAGCTTTATTCTGTCAGACTTGTGGCACAGGTCTGCTGCTGCTTCCACAAGACGCTGTGCTGGCATAACTGGAGTGAAGCGGGGAAAGAAGAACTGTGCTAGGTGGATTTGTTGTTGATCTGTGCATTGCGTGTATTAGCACCTAGCATAAGACACGCTTTAAGACATTGCATGATGCCTCTCTTTCTCCATGTTGATTTCATTTTACACCCTACTCCATTTACTTCATGCTTTTACTTCCTAGTTCACTCCATAGTCTACTTTTTCCCCAGTGCACCCGACACCATTTTCGATTCCTTCTTTTTCTCTTCACAACAGATCCAGACTAAGACCGTGGCCCAGTGTGTGGAGTACTACTACTCCTGGAAAAAGGAGCATAAACTTGCCAGCACTCTTGCTCAGGTGAGGGGCAAGAAAATGGAGAGGTGCCAGGAAGGTCGAGAAACTGGGAGAAGGGGAGAAAAGCTGCTGGCGAGCCATGCCAGATGCCCCTTTGCCAGGATCACATCGTCCCATGTGCTGGGAAAGGCACAGCAGATGCTGCCCGGGCCTTCCTTGTGCTGCTGCCCTGAAGTATGCAATTCTGGAGCCTAACTTTGACCCAAGAAAGCAGCACCGCCACCAAAATGGGCTTTGACTCTCTACAGATGGGCTTCTCAAGGGCTGGCACCCTCGCTGACTCCAATCAGACCCCAAATTCCCCACTGCTTGCTGACATCACCAGTCCAGGCTGCCTTTGTGGATATGCTGCAGATTTTCAGGGAGTTTTTCTAGCATGCCAGCATAGTCCCCAAGAAGGAGCTGCTGGTGCTGTGGCTCCCCTAAATCTTTCCTTAGCGGCAAAGAGCAATTTGCTTCCCATCATGTGAGAGAGAGAGAGAGAGAGAGAGAGAGAGACAGGGAGGGAGATTATTTTGGGGACTAGAAAATGGCTAAGCATGTGTCTACCCTAATTGGACTGAATTGAAATGCCATTGCCTAGACATTTGTGGAGGAAAAGCAGAGAGAAATAGATGTTAGGCAGAAAGGTAGAAATAAGAAATGTAGAGCTCTAAATAGCCAGGTCTTTCTCCCACCCCTTTGGCCTGTAGAAAAGAGGAGTATTTTCCTCCAAGCTCTGGCTTGGCAGCCCGCCGCAGCCCATTGGCAAAGGCAGCCGTTTTCTCAGCTCTTGAGGCTTTGGAAGGATTTGCTTAGGCCGATAGATTTTTGTGCTGGATGCTCTGATTTCCAGCTTTGTGAGAGGAAGGAAGCATTGATAAGGACTCTTTGATTTCCAGAGCGTGGGCAAAGCAAAGAGGAGCAAAAGCCCTCCCAGAAAGGAGAACGGGGAGACAGGGAAGAGAAGCCGCAAGAGGGCTCGCAGCGCCCAGTGTCCCTGCTGCCAACCGCGCCAGCCGCCCCCTTCGGCGGGAGGCCCCTTTCCCTGCGGGCAGTGCAAACGGTGCGCAAGTTCCTCCTCTTTCTGCTCAAAGCTGCGCCTTTGGACTAAAAGGGGCTGACCCTTTTCAAAGGCACCGCAGGGGAAGCTGGGGGCACTTGCAGCATCGCCCCCGGCAGCCGTGCTCAAGCTTAACACCCACCTCAAACCCAAAGAGCTTAGGTAAAACCCAGCCTTCACAATGAAACCTTGCCGTGCCCCAACAAGACACAGTTGATACAAGTAGGAATAGATCCATCAAAGCTTGGTTTGATGCTGCTGATCAAATTCAAAAGAGGATGCAGCAAAAGGAGGAAGACATTTCAAGGCATTGAAAGTAGAACCATCAGACTCATGGTGCTGATCCATTGACAAATGTGCCACTGCCCGAAAAGACAGAAATTCATACTCAAACGGAGATCTTGGCACTTGGTTTCATGGTGTGTACTAGCGTGAGCAATGGATGGTTTGCTTCCTATCTTGCAGGGTGTTTGAAAGCATGAAGGAAAGGAACAAACACAGCAGAAGACATCGGCCTCGGAAGACAGCAGAGCCTCTCCCCAAGAAGAAAAGACCAAATTAGACAACCCTGCAGGTTGTCCAGGGCTAGCAAGAGTTAGGCAGATTAGTTAGATAGGAATACAACTGTTAGATATTAGTTAGATAGGAATAGGACTGTTTTTTAAGCTTTTTGGGTTGTTTAATCTTCTACTTCGTTAGTTTACATGATAGTAACCTCCTCAATTTAGTAGTTAAGGTACATTAGTATTATTCAGGACTCATTAGTATTATTAGATTTATCAGTAAATGTCAGAGGTTGGGTGTTTTGTATGCTCTGCCATATGCTCTTTGTCATTTTGCCTTTGTTGAGACCTAATCTGTCTTTATCATTAAACCAATGTTTGTTCCATTTTGTCTGTTTGTCTGTATGAAAGCACTCCAGCAATGTTTGTTCCATTTGCCTGGTGTTGCAAAGACGGCACTTGCCCTGAGAGAAGAAGCTGGGCAGGCGCCACCTCCCCCAGGCCCAGCCCCTTGCTCAGCTGGCAGGACTTCCTGAGGTGTGTCTCCTTTACTGCCAGTGAAATACCGCTGGGGCTTCAGCCTTTGATTCCTCAACATCTCAGCTGGGAGTGGAAAGGGAGGCTTTGTTTAATTCACTGAATTGCATCTAGATGAGTGGTCTGGTCTCACCATATTTTCTGGCATAAAAGCAGCGGGTTGAGTCCTTTTTGGAGCCCAGACAGAAAAATTTCTTTCATTTTGGGGGACTGATGGAGCTGACCAGCTTGGAGGACGTTTCTAAGCCCTCCGATTCTATCCAATTCCTATCGGCATGCACCACAAAGGCATGGCTAGTTCAGTTGCAGTTTCTCCTGAAAGGACCAGTGTCCCGCTCTGGGCCTCCAGCAATCTCCTTAGCTAAAGCCGAGCGGGTGTGATCATTATCCTCTGACTTGTCACAGCTGGGGCACTTGCGCCAAAGAAGAATCCAAGTCACTCTTTTATGGAGGCCAGCAAATGGCCGTGCCTAGCAAGGCTTTGGTGGCAGGGGCTGTGGAGGGTGGATGGAGAGGGGGCGAGGGAGGGGGCAATTGGCAGGCTGCTTCTGGGAAGCCGAGGCAAGCTTGCCCTTGTCTGATGGAGCCGGTGCAGGTGGGCTTTGGAGGCTACAAAGTATCTGCCTTGCAGTGGGACTTGTTCCAGCTGCCCCCTCAGTTTGCTGGCCAGTGGGTAACATGCAGGCTGGGAAGGAAGCAAGATTGGGACTGAAGCAAGATTTGCTTTTCCTTAAGGACAGGCAGGAAAGCAGCAAAGCTGCCTGGCTTTTTCTCATATCTGGGATCTAGGCGTTAAAAGCAATGTGAAGGCCAGCAGTGTGGAAAGGCAATTCTGTAAGTGTTGCTTCCTTAGAGGAATGCCAGAGTCTTTTGGGACAACCACCGAGCTTCTCCAAGGGAGCTGGAAGAGGGATCTAGAAATTCTGCCTGAATGTTTGCTAGAGAAATGCCCGTGTGCTGTCCCTGGGTGTGTGTGTGTGTGTCCCCATCAGTTGGCCTGAAAAAGATCCTGTTTCTCCAAGTTTCAAGGGAGGAGTGATGAGGTGAGAGACCAGCTCAGAGGCCCAAAGGAGGGAAACCATGCAGTGACATTATTGGGCAGCAAAAAGAGAATTGAGAAAGGGGGCAGGATGAATGCCTCCACTTTGAGAGGAAGCTTTGGAGTTGGCTCTGCGCTAGGCAACTTGCAAATTCCAGCTCCTCTCAGAGCTGGAGGAGAGCCAGTGGGAGGAGCCCTTCTGGTTCTCCAGGGCAGGAGATGAGGTCTGGGCCCTTGCACAGAGGCAGGCTCCTGTGCACCTTCAGCTGGAGGCACCTTGCAGAGAAGCACCGGGAAGAGCCAGGGCTGTCCCTGCACTGCTTTTGCCCGTCTCATCAGACGACTGAGGAGAAAAGGCCCAATGGGAAGCTTCTCAGAGCAAACTTGCAGCAGAAGAAGTACAAGGGGCAGAGGCGGCCCATGCCCCTTTCTGTCCCATGGCTCCCCCAGGGGTTCTAGATGGAATGTTGGGCTGTGCCCATAGCAACTGTCGTTGTCTCCTGCTCCTGCGGCCCTTGCTGGAACGCTGCTGGAGCAGCGCTGGAGCAGCAGCTGCAGGATCAGCTCCTGGGCTGTCCCTGAGCAGCCGCCTTCTGCACTCAGCGCCAGACCCGGCCTCTGCACCGACATCCTGGTCTCCTCGTCTGCCTCCGGGCATCCCCAGAGCACTTGGGAACCCTCCAAGGTAAGAAAATCCCCGTTTGCCCTCAAAGCACTAGCACAGGGGCAGGAGGCTCCAGCTGCCTCTCCCACCAAGCACGACACACAGGCTGCGTGCTCACTTTCCCCAGACGAGCTTCCACGTGAAAGCAGGGTGCAGCTTCTGAAGGAATTGTGTTGCCTCCAGGGGAAACACAGACCTTTCCATAGAGGACCTAGAGAGGTGTCCCAGTGCAGTTGCAGATCCTCGTCCACGCATCACCTGATTAAACGTTCTTAGCACCCATTTCAGTCCTCAAACTATCTTGTGCTGACCCCAAAACAAATTGTTCCTGGCTGAGCAGGTCAGGGCTTCAGTGTCAACAAATCCCCTTATGCCCTGACTCTGCTCACACCCGCTCCAAAGCTTCAAACAGCACAATGATGCCACTTCTCCTCTGGCATCCCTGTCGTTCAGGGCATGGAAGCATTTGACTGGGCTTCTCTGCAAACACAGGCTTTCAACTTCAAAAACCATCTGGGATCAGCAATTCTTATCTACTTACGTATTTACATCGCCTATAGATCCCTTCTATTTTAAGATCTTTAGAGATTCTTTTTTCAGTGCACATAGGGCTGGTTCTACCTCATGCTCAGGGGCGGCCGTCAAATGCCATCTCCTCAAGAGCACAATCACAGTAGCACAGAATTTTCTGCCTTGGAAGGGATTCTGAAAGATCACTGAGCCCAACTGCAGGGCCTGCCCGGGGCAGCCTCAACAATCACAGCCTGTGCCCAAGAGCAGTGTCCAAACACTTTTGGAGCTCAGTCAGCCTTGGTGCTGTGCCCCCTTCCCTGGGGAGGCTGTTGCAGTGCCCAAGCAGCCTCTGGCTGAAGAAGCTTTTCCTTCGATCCAACCTAAGCCTGCACTGGCACATCTCCCCTGCCATTCTCTTGGCTCTTCTCCGTGGCCCCGGGAGTGAAGAGAGTAGTGCATGGCCTTCTGCTTGCCCTCCTGAGGAAGCTGCTGACTGCTGGAGGGTCCTGCCTAGGACATTCCATGTCAAAAAGGCAGCAATGACAGCAAAGAGAAAGGAGCTGGGACACGGGAGCTCGGGCTTTGCAATGATGAGGATGAGAAGGAAGGCTACTGACACATCCTTGGCAGAAGGATTTTGAACTGGAGCATTGCTTTGATCTCTTTCAGGTGGAAAGGAGAGGCACAATGAAAAGGAAAGCAAGAGCCCAGATTCAGCCGTGAGTTTTGGCCTAGGGTTAAAGGACAGCAAACTGGAGGAATGGCGAGGAGGAGAACTGCTCTTTCACAGTCAGGCTGGGATTGGTTCAAGCCTGTGGGTGCACAGCAAGGCTCTCTTGACCACTTGCCTTTCTCACCTCCACCTCCTTCTTCCTTTAGACACATCAATGTTGGCAGCGACTTTCAGGCTGAGCTCCCAGAGCTGCAGAACAGAGCACCAAGTGAGGATGAAGAGCCTGCAACCCTGGTCTGGAAGCCCTGGGGAGAGGATGACTCTGACATGGAAAAACCTGACAGAGGTAGCTTTGCTTCAAGCTTTGCTTCCAGCCCTGAGCTACTTGGGTCTTGAAAAGGCTCCTTATGCCTAAAAAGGCAGCGTTTTGCAGGCTCTGCTTCTCTCCTTGTCTCGCCCATCTTCCCATGTAGAAGTGTTAGAGGCAAGGAGAAAGAGCAAGCACCTTGCTCTCCAAACTGGTCAGGGCCGTTTGCCACTGGAAGAGGGGAGATTGGCCCCCACTTCTTACAGAAGCTGCTTTGGAGGGAGAGCCAGCACTGCGTGGGCCCTTGCTTCAGCTGGCTCTGTCTTTGCTCTCCTTTTCATGCTCTCTCTCCAAGCTGCTGTCTTTAGCTGCCGGCCTTTCCTTCTGCCTTGCGTGGCAACCTTTGCCCTTTGCTGGCCTCCGGGCTGACTTTCGGTGGGTTTTTTCTTGTGCTTGCAGTAAGAGAACTGTTGGACATGGCCAGCTCCCGTGGCATTCCCGGGGCAGCAGCTAACCTGGAGCGCGCCCTGCACTGCCTGCACCAGGCACGCGGCAGCGTTCCGGTAAGAAGCGGCTGTTTGGGCGCAGAGGAGAGGGCACAGGGAATGCAGAAGGCCCGGGCACTGGGACAGCCTTTCCTGGCTGCTCTTGGAAGAAGGGTCTTAACAGGGAGCAGAGCACTTGCTGCCTGCTGGGTCTCCTCCAGCTGCGTCAGGGCTGAGCCCAAAGGGCTCCAGCAGGGAGAATCTCCCTCCTGGAGGCGGCGGCGGCGGAAGGTCCTGCTGCCTTGTAAATGGCCTGGAGATTTGGGTTCTCTAAGACCTTAGGAGGGGAAATTCCCAGAAGCCTCACTCAGCTGAGGCCATTCTGGCTGCAGGAGCAGCAAAATCCTCAGCTTGGTGAGCAAAAGGCCACTCTTGGGGACCAGGATCAAAGGGTTGGGCAGCAAAAACTAGGGACTGGGAGCAAATGACAGTGTTTCACCCACATGGGATAGAGTCGCTTGAATGTCTGGAGAGGCAAAGGAGCTGAAAGGCAGCACCTGTGATTTTTTGGCTCATTTTTAATGTGCTGGGGCGGCTAAAGCCTTTTCCCTCTTGATCTTGCAGGAGGCTCTGGAGATGCTGCTCTCAGAGGGGCCTGCAACAGCTCAAGGCCATCCCATGGCTGATTATCATTACGCAGGTAAGCAAAGCAGAGCTTCTTGCGTCCCTGACAGATGCTGCCGTCCCCTTCATTGTTGTGGCAAGCGTTTCTGCTTCAAGAAATTGTGCTTAACACCAGCACAAGGTCTTGTCTCCTCTGTGGGTGGGCAAAGCACCAGCATCTAGTCCTTCAGCTTTACTTGTTTTCCAATCCTTCTCCCCGGGCAATGCCTGCTCTTGTCTTCACGACCTTCTGAGGGAGCAGACACGTACACCCACGTGAATGACGGCCTGCGACCGTTTTCTTTCGGCAGCCAGAGGAATCTACTTGGTGTGGATCAAGGGATCTGTTTACTAGCCGCTGCTTTTTATTGCCAGGCTCTGATAGATGGACACCTGAGGAGAAGGAGTCCTTCCAAAAGGCTTTCCACACCTACGGCAAGGATTTTCATCTCATCCAGAAGCAGGTAAAGCCACGGGACATTCTTTACCCGAGCAGATCAGCAGCAGGAAAGCTTGCTTATTTCTGGGAACAAGCACTGGGCTTCAGTCTCTCTCTTCTCAAGGAGCAAGTATCTTCAAGTAGTAACAAAAGGGGACATCAAAAGCCTGTGTCAAAAGGATGATCCTGCCTCTCCAGCCCTTTTCTCCAAGCTCTTTTGGAAGATGAAGCTTTATTCTGTCAGACTTGTGGCACAGGTCTGCTGCTGCTTCCACAAGACGCTGTGCTGGCATAACTGGAGTGAAGCGGGGAAAGAAGAACTGTGCTAGGTGGATTTGTTGTTGATCTGTGCATTGCGTGTATTAGCACCTAGCATAAGACACGCTTTAAGACATTGCATGATGCCTCTCTTTCTCCATGTTGATTTCATTTTACACCCTACTCCATTTCATTCATGCTTTTACTTCCTAGTTCACTCCATAGTCTACTTTTTCCCCAGTGCACCCGACACCATTTTCGATTCCTTCTTTTTCTCTTCACAACAGATCCAGACTAAGACCGTGGCCCAGTGTGTGGAGTACTACTACTCCTGGAAAAAGGAGCATAAACTTGCCAGCACTCTTGCTCAGGTGAGGGGCAAGAAAATGGAGAGGTGCCAGGAAGGTCGAGAAACTGGGAGAAGGGGAGAAAAGCTGCTGGCGAGCCATGCCAGATGCCCCTTTGCCAGGATCACATCGTCCCATGTGCTGGGAAAGGCACAGCAGATGCTGCCCGGGCCTTCCTTGTGCTGCTGCCCTGAAGTATGCAATTCTGGAGCCTAACTTTGACCCAAGAAAGCAGCACCGCCACCAAAATGGGCTTTGACTCTCTGCAGATGGGCTTCTCAAGGGCTGGCACCCTCGCTGACTCCAATCAGACCCCAAATTCCCCACTGCTTGCTGACATCAGCAGTCCAGGCTGCCTTTGTGGATATGCTGCAGATTTTCAGGGAGTTTTTCTAGCATGCCAGCATAGTCCCCAAGAAGGAGCTGCTGGTGCTGTGGCTCCCCTAAATCTTTCCTTAGCGGCAAAGAGCAATTTGCTTCCCATCATGTGAGAGAGAGAGAGAGAGAGAGAGAGAGAGAGAGACAGGGAGGGAGATTATTTTGGGGACTAGAAAATGGCTAAGCATGTGTCTACCCTAATTGGACTGAATTGAAATGCCATTGCCTAGACATTTGTGGAGGAAAAGCAGAGAGAAATAGATGTTAGGCAGAAAGGTAGAAATAAGAAATGTAGAGCTCTAAATAGCCAGGTCTTTCTCCCACCCCTTTGGCCTGTAGAAAAGAGGAGTATTTTCCTCCAAGCTCTGTGTTGGCAGCCCGCCGCAGCCCATTGGCAAAGGCAGCCGTTTTCTCAGCTCTTGAGGCTTTGGAAGGATTTGCTTAGGCCGATCGATTTTTCTGCTGGATGCTCTGATTTCCAGCTTTGTGAGAGGAAGGAAGCATTGATAAGGACTCTTTGATTTCCAGAGCGTGGGCAAAGCAAAGAGGAGCAAAAGCCCTCCCAGAAAGGAGAAGGGGGAGCCAGGGAAGAGAAGCCGCAAGAGGGCTCGCAGCGCCCAGTGTCCCTGCTGCCAACCGCGCCAGCCGCCCCCTTCGGCGGGAGGCCCCTTTCCCTGCGGGCAGTGCAAACGGTGCGCAAGTTCCTCCTCTTTCTGCTCAAAGCTGCGCCTTTGGACTAAAAGGGGCTGACCCTTTTCAAAGGCACCGCAGGGGAAGCTGGGGGCACTTGCAGCATCGCCCCCGGCAGCCGTGCTCAAGCTTAACACCCACCTCAAACCCAAAGAGCTTAGGTAAAACCCAGCCTTCACAATGAAACCTTGCCGTGCCCCAACAAGACACAGTTGATACAAGTAGGAATAGATCCATCAAAGCTTGGTTTGATGCTGCTGATCAAATTCAAAAGAGGATGCAGCAAAAGGAGGAAGACATTTCAAGGCATTGAAAGTAGAACCATCAGACTCATGGTGCTGATCCATTGACAAATGTGCCACTGCCCGAAAAGACAG
This sequence comes from Agelaius phoeniceus, assembly GCF_051311805.1. Lineage (NCBI taxonomy): Eukaryota > Metazoa > Chordata > Aves > Passeriformes > Icteridae > Agelaius > Agelaius phoeniceus. The sequence continues at coordinate 37,386,282 of NC_135303.1, read as the reverse complement.
AAATTCATACTCAAACGGAGATCTTGGCACTTGGTTTCATGGTGTGTACTAGCGTGAGCAATGGATGGTTTGCTTCCTATCTTGCAGGGTGTTTGAAAGCATGAAGGAAAGGAACAACCACAGCAGAAGACATCGGCCTCGGAAGACAGCAGAGCCTCTCCCCAAGAAGAAAAGACCAAATTAGACAACCCTGCAGGTTGTCCAGGGCTAGCAAGAGTTAGGCAGATTAGTTAGATAGGAATACAACTGTTAGATATTAGTTAGACAGGAATAGGACTGTTTTTTAAGCTTTTTGGGTTGTTTAATCTTCTACTTCGTTAGTTTACATGATAGTAACCTCCTCAATTTAGTAGTTAAGGTACATTAGTATTATTCAGGACTCATTAGTATTATTAGATTTATCAGTAAATGTCAGAGGTTGGGTGTTTTGTATGCTCTGCCATATGCTCTTTGTCATTTTGCCTTTGTTGAGACCTAATCTGTCTTTATCATTAAACCAATGTTTGTTCCATTTTGTCTGTTTGTCTGTATGAAAGCACTCCAGCAATGTTTGTTCCATTTGCCTGGTGTTGCAAAGACGGCACTTGCCCTGAGAGAAGAAGCTGGGCAGGCGCCACCTCCCCCAGGCCCAGCCCCTTGCTCAGCTGGCAGGACTTCCTGACGTGTGTCTCCTTTACTGCCAGTGAAATACCGCTGGGGCTTCAGCCTTTGATTCCTCAACATCTCAGCTGGGAGTGGAAAGGGAGGCTTTGTTTAATTCACTGAATTGCATCTAGATGAGTGGTCTGGTCTCACCATATTTTCTGGCATAAAAGCAGCGGGTTGAGTCCTTTTTGGAGCCCAGACAGAAAAATTTCTTTCATTTTGGGGGACTGATGGAGCTGACCAGCTTGGAGGACGTTTCTAAGCCCTCCGATTCTATCCAATTCCTATCGGCATGCACCACAAAGGCATGGCTAGTTCAGTTGCAGTTTCTCCTGAAAGGACCAGTGTCCCGCTCTGGGCCTCCAGCAATCTCCTTAGCTAAAGCCGAGTGGGTGTGATCATTATCCTCTGACTTGTCACAGCTGGGGCACTTGCGCCAAAGAAGAATCCAAGTCACTCTTTTATGGAGGCCAGCAAATGGCCCTGCCTAGCAAGGCTTTGGTGGCAGGGGCTGTGGAGGGTGGATGGAGAGGGGGCGAGGGAGGGGGCAATTGGCAGGCTGCTTCTGGGAAGCCGAGGCAAGCTTGCCCTTGTCTGATGGAGCCGGTGCAGGTGGGCTTTGGAGGCTACAAAGTATCTGCCTTGCAGTGGGACTTGTTCCAGCTGCCCCCTCAGTTTGCTGGCCAGTGGGTAACATGCAGGCTGGGAAGGAAGCAAGATTGGGACTGAAGCAAGATTTGCTTTTCCTTAAGGACAGGCAGGAAAGCAGCAAAGCTGCCTGGCTTTTTCTCATATCTGGGATCTAGGCGTTAAAAGCAATGTGAAGGCCAGCAGTGTGGAAAGGCAATTCTGTAAGTGTTGCTTCCTTAGAGGAATGCCAGAGTCTTTTGGGACAACCACCGAGCTTCTCCAAGGGAGCTGGAAGAGGGATCTAGAAATTCTGCCTGAATGTTTGCTAGAGAAATGCCCGTGTGCTGTCCCTGGGTGTGTGTGTGTGTGTCCCCATCAGTTGGCCTGAAAAAGATCCTGTTTTTCCAAGTTTCAAGGGAGGAGTGATGAGGTGAGAGACCAGCTCAGAGGCCCAAAGGAGGGAAACCATGCAGTGACATTATTGGGCAGCAAAAGGAGAATTGAGAAAGGGGGCAGGATGAATGCCTCCACTTTGAGAGGAAGCTTTGGAGTTGGCTCTGCGCTAGGCAACTTGCAAATTCCAGCTCCTCTCAGAGCTGGAGGAGAGCCAGTGGGAGGAGCCCTTCTGGTTCTCCAGGGCAGGAGATGAGGTCTGGGCCCTTGCACAGAGGCAGGCTCCTGTGCACCTTCAGCTGGAGGCACCTTGCAGAGAAGCACCGGGAAGAGCCAGGGCTGTCCCTGCACTGCTTTTGCCCGTCTCATCAGACGACTGAGGAGAAAAGGCCCAATGGGAAGCTTCTCAGAGCAAACTTGCAGCAGAAGAAGTACAAGGGGCAGAGGCGGCCCATGCCCCTTTCTGTCCCATGGCTCCCCCGGGGGTTCTAGATGGAATGTTGGGCTGTGCCCATAGCAACTGTCGTTGTCTCCTGCTCCTGCGGCCCTTGCTGGAACGCTGCTGGAGCAGCGCTGGAGCAGCAGCTGCAGGATCAGCTCCTGGGCTGTCCCTGAGCAGCCGCCTTCTGCACTCAGCGCCAGACCCGGCCTCTGCACCGACATCCTGGTCTCCTCGTCTGCCTCCGGGCATCCCCAGAGCACTTGGGAACCCTCCAAGGTAAGAAAATCCCCGTTTGCCCTCAAAGCACTAGCACAGGGGCAGGAGGCTCCAGCTGCCTCTCCCACCAAGCACGACACACAGGCTGCGTGCTCACTTTCCCCAGACGAGCTTCCACGTGAAAGCAGGGTGCAGCTTCTGAAGGAATTGTGTTGCCTCCAGGGGAAACACAGACCTTTCCATAGAGGACCTAGAGAGGTGTCCCAGTGCAGTTGCAGATCCTCGTCCACGCATCACCTGATTAAACGTTCTTGGCACCCATTTCAGTCCTCAAACTATCTTGTGCTGACCCCAAAACAAATTGTTCCTGGCTGAGCAGGTCAGGGCTTCAGTGTCAACAAATCCCCTTATGCCCTGACTCTGCTCACACCCGCTCCAAAGCTTCAAACACCACAATGATGGCACTTCTCCTCTGGCATCCCTGTCGTTCAGGGCATGGAAGCATTTGACTGGGCTTCTCTGCAAACACAGGCTTTCAACTTCAAAAACCATCTGGGATCAGCAATTCTTATCTACTTACGTATTTACATCGCCTATAGATCCCTTCTATTTTAAGATCTTTAGAGATTCTTTTTTCAGTGCACATAGGGCTGGTTCTACCTCATGCTCAGGGGCGGCCGTCAAATGCCATCTCCTCAAGAGCACAATCACAGTAGCACAGAATTTTCTGGCTTGGAAGGGATTCTGAAAGATCACTGAGCCCAACTGCAGGGCCTGCCCGGGGCAGCCTCAACAATCACAGCCTGTGCCCAAGAGCAGTGTCCAAACACTTTTGGAGCTCAGTCAGCCTTGGTGCTGTGCCCCCTTCCCTGGGGAGGCTGTTGCAGTGCCCAAGCAGCCTCTGGCTGAAGAAGCTTTTCCTTCGATCCAACCTAAGCCTGCACTGGCACATCTCCCCTGCCATTCTCTTGGCTCTTCTCCGTGGCCCCGGGAGTGAAGAGAGTAGTGCATGGCCTTCTGCTTGCCCTCCTGAGGAAGCTGCTGACTGCTGGAGGGTCCTGCCTAGGACATTCCATGTCAAAAAGGCAGCAATGACAGCAAAGAGAAAGGAGCTGGGACACGGGAGCTCGAGCTTTGCAATGATGAGGATGAGAAGGAAGGCTACTGACACATCCTTGGCAGAAGGATTTTGAACTGGAGCATTGCTTTGATCTCTTTCAGGTGGAAAGGAGAGGCACAATGAAAAGGAAAGCAAGAGCCCAGATTCAGCCGTGAGTTTTGGCCTAGGGTTAAAGGACAGCAAACTGGAGGAATGGCGAGGAGGAGAACTGCTCTTTCACAGTCAGGCTGGGATTGGTTCAAGCCTGTGGGTGCACAGCAAGGCTCTCTTGACCACTTGCCTTTCTCACCTCCACCTCCTTCTTCCTTTAGACACATCAATGTTGGCAGCGACTTTCAGGCTGAGCTCCCAGAGCTGCAGAACAGAGCACCAAGTGAGGATGAAGAGCCTGCAAGCCTGGTCTGGAAGCCCTGGGGAGAGGATGACTCTGACATGGAAAAACCTGACAGAGGTAGCTTTGCTTCAAGCTTTGCTTCCAGCCCTGAGCTACTTGGGTCTTGAAAAGGCTCCTTATGCCTAAAAAGGCAGCGTTTTGCAGGCTCTGCTTCTCTCCTTGTCTCGCCCATCTTCCCATGTAGAAGTGTTAGAGGCAAGGAGAAAGAGCAAGCACCTTGCTCTCCAAACTGGTCAGGGCCGTTTGCCACTGGAAGAGGGGAGATTGGCCCCCACTTCTTCTTACAGAAGCTGCTTTGGAGGGAGAGCCAGCACTGCGTGGGCCCTTGCTTCAGCTGGCTCTGTCTTTGCTCTCCTTTTCATGCTCTCTCTCCAAGCTGCTGTCTTTAGCTGCCGGCCTTTCCTTCTGCCTTGCGTGGCAACCTTTGCCCTTTGCTGGCCTCCAGGCTGACTTTCGGTGGGTTTTTTCTTGTGCTTGCAGTAAGAGAACTGTTGGACATGGCCAGCTCCCGTGGCATTCCCGGGGCAGCAGCTAACCTGGAGCGCGCCCTGCACTGCCTGCACCAGGCACGCGGCAGCGTTCCGGTAAGAAGCGGCTGTTTGGGCGCAGAGGAGAGGGCACAGGGAATGCAGAAGGCCTGGGCACTGGGACAGCCTTTCCTGGCTGCTCTTGGAAGAAGGGTCTTAACAGGGAGCAGAGCACTTGCTGCCTGCTGGGTCTCCTCCAGCTGCGTCAGGGCTGAGCCCAAAGGGCTCCAGCAGGGAGAATCTCCCTCCTGGAGGCGGCGGCGGTGGAAGGTCCTGCTGCCTTGTAAATGGCCTGGAGATTTGGGTTCTCTAAGACCTTAGGAGGGGAAATTCCCAGAAGCCTCAGTCAGCTGAGGCCATTCTGGCTGCAGGAGCAGCAAAATCCTCAGCTTGGTGAGCAAAAGGCCACTCTTGGGGACCAGGATCAAAGGGTTGGGCAGCAAAAACTAGGGACTGGGAGCAAATGACAGTGTTTCACCCACATGGGATAGAGTCGCTTGAATGTCTGGAGAGGCAAAGGAGCTGAAAGGCAGCACCTGTGATTTTTTGGCTCATTTTTAATGTGCTGGGGCGGCTAAAGCCTTTTCCCTCTTGATCTTGCAGGAGGCTCTGGAGATGCTGCTCTCAGAGGGGCCTGCAACAGCTCAAGGCCATCCCATGGCTGATTATCATTACGCAGGTAAGCAAAGCAGAGCTTCTTGCGTCCCTGACAGATGCTGCCGTCCCCTTCATTGTTGTGGCAAGCGTTTCTGCTTCAAGAAATTGTGCTTAACACCAGCACAAGGTCTTGTCTCCTCTGTGGGTGGGCAAAGCACCAGCATCTAGTCCTTCAGCTTTACTTGTTTTCCAATCCTTCTCCCCGGGCAATGCCTGCTCTTGTCTTCACGACCTTCTGAGGGAGCAGACACGTACACCCACGTGAATGACGGCCTGCGACCGTTTTCTTTCGGCAGCCAGAGGAATCTACTTGGTGTGGATCAAGGGATCTGTTTACTAGCCGCTGCTTTTTATTGCCAGGCTCTGATAGATGGACACCTGAGGAGAAGGAGTCCTTCCAAAAGGCTTTCCACACCTACGGCAAGGATTTTCATCTCATCCAGAAGCAGGTAAAGCCACGGGACATTCTTTACCCGAGCAGATCAGCAGCAGGAAAGCTTGCTTATTTCTGGGAACAAGCACTGGGCTTCAGTCTCTCTCTTCTCAAGGAGCAAGTATCTTCAAGTAGTAACAAAAGGGGACATCAAAAGCCTGTGTCAAAAGGATGATCCTGCCTCTCCAGCCCTTTTCTCCAAGCTCTTTTGGAAGATGAAGCTTTATTCTGTCAGACTTGTGGCACAGGTCTGCTGCTGCTTCCACAAGACGCTGTGCTGGCATAACTGGAGTGAAGCGGGGAAAGAAGAACTGTGCTAGGTGGATTTGTTGTTGATCTGTGCATTGCGTGTATTAGCACCTAGCATCATACAGGGTTTAAGACATTGCATGATGCCTCTCTTTCTCCATGTTGATTTCATTTTACACCCTACTCCATTTCATTCATGCTTTTACTTCCTAGTTCACTCCATAGTCTACTTTTTCCCCAGTGCACCCGACACCATTTGCGATTCCTTCTTTTTCTCTTCACAACAGATCCAGACTAAGACCATGGCCCAGTGTGTGGAGTACTACTACTCCTGGAAAAAGGAGCATAAACTTGCCAGCACTCTTGCTCAGGTGAGGGGCAAGAAAATGGAGAGGTGCCAGGAAGGTCGAGAAACTGGGAGAAGGGGAGAAAAGCTGCTGGCGAGCCATGCCAGATGCCCCTTTGCCAGGATCACATCGTCCCATGTGCTGGGAAAGGCACAGCAGATGCTGCCCGGGCCTTCCTTGTGCTGCTGCCCTGAAGTATGCAATTCTGGAGCCTAACTTTGACCCAAGAAAGCAGCACCGCCACCAAAATGGGCTTTGACTCTCTACAGATGGGCTTCTCAAGGGCTGGCACCCTCGCTGACTCCAATCAGACCCCAAATTCCCCACTGCTTGCTGACATCAGCAGTCCAGGCTGCCTTTGTGGATATGCTGCAGATTTTCAGGGAGTTTTTCTAGCATGCCAGCATAGTCCCCAAGAAGGAGCTGCTGGTGCTGTGGCTCCCCTAAATCTTTCCTTAGCGGCAAAGAGCAATTTGCTTCCCATCATGTGAGAGAGAGAGAGAGAGAGAGAGAGAGAGAGAGACAGGGAGGGAGATTATTTTGGGGACTAGAAAATGGCTAAGCATGTGTCTACCCTAATTGGACTGAATTGAAATGCCATTGCCTAGACATTTGTGGAGGAAAAGCAGAGAGAAATAGATGTTAGGCAGAAAGGTAGAAATAAGAAATGTAGAGCTCTAAATAGCCAGGTCTTTCTCCCACCCCTTTGGCCTGTAGAAAAGAGGAGTATTTTCCTCCAAGCTCTGGCTTGGCAGCCCGCCGCAGCCCATTGGCAAAGGCAGCCGTTTTCTCAGCTCTTGAGGCTTTGGAAGGATTTGCTTAGGCCGATAGATTTTTGTGCTGGATGCTCTGATTTCCAGCTTTGTGAGAGGAAGGAAGCATTGATAAGGACTCTTTGATTTCCAGAGCGTGGGCAAAGCAAAGAGGAGCAAAAGCCCTCCCAGAAAGGAGAAGGGGGAGCCAGGGAAGAGAAGCCGCAAGAGGGCTCGCAGCGCCCAGTGTCCCTGCTGCCAACCGCGCCAGCCGCCCCCTTCGGCGGGAGGCCCCTTTCCCTGCGGGCAGTGCAAACGGTGCGCAAGTTCCTCCTCTTTCTGCTCAAAGCTGCGCCTTTGGACTAAAAGGGGCTGACCCTTTTCAAAGGCACCGCAGGGGAAGCTGGGGGCACTTGCAGCATCGCCCCCGGCAGCCGTGCTCAAGCTTAACACCCACCTCAAACCCAAAGAGCTTAGGTAAAACCCAGCCTTCACAATGAAACCTTGCCGTGCCCCAACAAGACACAGTTGATACAAGTAGGAATAGATCCATCAAAGCTTGGTTTGATGCTGCTGATCAAATTCAAAAGAGGATGCAGCAAAAGGAGGAAGACATTTCAAGGCATTGAAAGTAGAACCATCAGACTCATGGTGCTGATCCATTGACAAATGTGCCACTGCCCGAAAAGACAGAAATTCATACTCAAACGGAGATCTTGGCACTTGGTTTCATGGTGTGTACTAGCGTGAGCAATGGATGGTTTGCTTCCTATCTTGCAGGGTGTTTGAAAGCATGAAGGAAAGGAACAACCACAGCAGAAGACATCGGCCTCGGAAGACAGCAGAGCCTCTCCCCAAGAAGAAAAGACCAAATTAGACAACCCTGCAGGTTGTCCAGGGCTAGCAAGAGTTAGGCAGATTAGTTAGATAGGAATACAACTGTTAGATATTAGTTAGACAGGAATAGGACTGTTTTTTAAGCTTTTTGGGTTGTTTAATCTTCTACTTCGTTAGTTTACATGATAGTAACCTCCTCAATTTAGTAGTTAAGGTACATTAGTATTATTCAGGACTCATTAGTATTATTAGATTTATCAGTAAATGTCAGAGGTTGGGTGTTTTGTATGCTCTGCCATATGCTCTTTGTCATTTTGCCTTTGTTGAGACCTAATCTGTCTTTATCATTAAACCAATGTTTGTTCCATTTTGTCTGTTTGTCTGTATGAAAGCACTCCAGCAATGTTTGTTCCATTTGCCTGGTGTTGCAAAGACGGCACTTGCCCTGAGAGAAGAAGCTGGGCAGGCGCCACCTCCCCCAGGCCCAGCCCCTTGCTCAGCTGGCAGGACTTCCTGACGTGTGTCTCCTTTACTGCCAGTGAAATACCGCTGGGGCTTCAGCCTTTGATTCCTCAACATCTCAGCTGGGAGTGGAAAGGGAGGCTTTGTTTAATTCACTGAATTGCATCTAGATGAGTGGTCTGGTCTCACCATATTTTCTGGCATAAAAGCAGCGGGTTGAGTCCTTTTTGGAGCCCAGACAGAAAACTTGCTTTCATTTTGGGGGACTGATGGAGCTGACCAGCTTGGAGGACGTTTCTAAGCCCTCCGATTCTATCCAATTCCTATCGGCATGCACCACAAAGGCATGGCTAGTTCAGTTGCAGTTTCTCCTGAAAGGACCAGTGTCCCGCTCTGGGCCTCCAGCAATCTCCTTAGCTAAAGCCGAGCGGGTGTGATCATTATCCTCTGACTTGTCACAGCTGGGGCACTTGCGCCAAAGAAGAATCCAAGTCACTCTTTTATGGAGGCCAGCAAATGGCCCTGCCTAGCAAGGCTTTGGTGGCAGGGGCTGTGGAGAGTGGATGGAGAGGGGGCGAGGGAGGGGGCAATTGGCAGGCTGCTTCTGGGAAGCCGAGGCAAGCTTGCCCTTGTCTGATGGAGCCGGTGCAGGTGGGCTTTGGAGGCTACAAAGTATCTGCCTTGCAGTGGGACTTGTTCCAGCTGCCCCCTCAGTTTGCTGGCCAGTGGGTAACATGCAGGCTGGGAAGGAAGCAAGATTGGGACTGAAGCAAGATTTGCTTTTCCTTAAGGACAGGCAGGAAAGCAGCAAAGCTGCCTGGCTTTTTCTCATATCTGGGATCTAGGCGTTAAAAGCAATGTGAAGGCCAGCAGTGTGGAAAGGCAATTCTGTAAGTGTTGCTTCCTTAGAGGAATGCCAGAGTCTTTTGGGACAACCACCGAGCTTCTCCAAGGGAGCTGGAAGAGGGATCTAGAAATTCTGCCTGAATGTTTGCTAGAGAAATGCCCGTGTGCTGTCCCTGGGTGTGTGTGTGTGTGTCCCCATCAGTTGGCCTGAAAAAGATCCTGTTTCTCCAAGTTTCAAGGGAGGAGTGATGAGGTGAGAGACCAGCTCAGAGGCCCAAAGGAGGGAAACCATGCAGTGACATTATTGGGCAGCAAAAGGAGAATTGAGAAAGGGGGCAGGATGAATGCCTCCACTTTGAGAGGAAGCTTTGGAGTTGGCTCTGCGCTAGGCAACTTGCAAATTCCAGCTCCTCTCAGAGCTGGAGGAGAGCCAGTGGGAGGAGCCCTTCTGGTTCTCCAGGGCAGGAGATGAGGTCTGGGCCCTTGCACAGAGGCAGGCTCCTGTGCACCTTCAGCTGGAGGCACCTTGCAGAGAAGCACCGGGAAGAGCCAGGGCTGTCCCTGCACTGCTTTTGCCCGTCTCATCAGACGACTGAGGAGAAAAGGCCCAATGGGAAGCTTCTCAGAGCAAACTTGCAGCAGAAGAAGTACAAGGGGCAGAGGCGGCCCATGCCCCTTTCTGTCCCATGGCTCCCCCGGGGGTTCTAGATGGAATGTTGGGCTGTGCCCATAGCAACTGTCGTTGTCTCCTGCTCCTGCGGCCCTTGCTGGAACGCTGCTGGAGCAGCGCTGGAGCAGCAGCTGCAGGATCAGCTCCTGGGCTGTCCCTGAGCAGCCGCCTTCTGCACTCAGCGCCAGACCCGGCCTCTGCACCGACATCCTGGTCTCCTCGTCTGCCTCCGGGCATCCCCAGAGCACTTGGGAACCCTCCAAGGTAAGAAAATCCCCGTTTGCCCTCAAAGCACTAGCACAGGGGCAGGAGGCTCCAGCTGCCTCTCCCACCAAGCACGACACACAGGCTGCGTGCTCACTTTCCCCAGACGAGCTTCCACGTGAAAGCAGGGTGCAGCTTCTGAAGGAATTGTGTTGCCTCCAGGGGAAACACAGACCTTTCCATAGAGGACCTAGAGAGGTGTCCCAGTGCAGTTGCAGATCCTCGTCCACGCATCACCTGATTAAACGTTCTTAGCACCCATTTCAGTCCTCAAACTATCTTGTGCTGACCCCAAAACAAATTGTTCCTGGCTGAGCAGGTCAGGGCTTCAGTGTCAACAAATCCCCTTATGCCCTGACTCTGCTCACACCCGCTCCAAAGCTTCAAACAGCACAATGATGCCACTTCTCCTCTGGCATCCCTGTCGTTCAGGGCATGGAAGCATTTGACTGGGCTTCTCTGCAAACACAGGCTTTCAACTTCAAAAACCATCTGGGATCAGCAATTCTTATCTACTTACGTATTTACATCGCCTATAGATCCCTTCTATTTTAAGATCTTTAGAGATTCTTTTTTCAGTGCACATAGGGCTGGTTCTACCTCATGCTCAGGGGCGGCCGTCAAATGCCATCTCCTCAAGAGCACAATCACAGTAGCACAGAATTTTCTGGCTTGGAAGGGATTCTGAAAGATCACTGAGCCCAACTGCAGGGCCTGCCCGGGGCAGCCTCAACAATCACAGCCTGTGCCCAAGAGCAGTGTCCAAACACTTTTGGAGCTCAGTCAGCCTTGGTGCTGTGCCCCCTTCCCTGGGGAGGCTGTTGCAGTGCCCAAGCAGCCTGTGGCTGAAGAAGCTTTTCCTTCGATCCAACCTAAGCCTGCACTGGCACATCTCCCCTGCCATTCTCTTGGCTCTTCTCCGTGGCCCCGGGAGTGAAGAGAGTAGTGCATGGCCTTCTGCTTGCCCTCCTGAGGAAGCTGCTGACTGCTGGAGGGTCCTGCCTAGGACATTCCATGTCAAAAAGGCAGCAATGACAGCAAAGAGAAAGGAGCTGGGACACGGGAGCTCGGGCTTTGCAATGATGAGGATGAGAAGGAAGGCTACTGACACATCCTTGGCAGAAGGATTTTGAACTGGAGCATTGCTTTGATCTCTTTCAGGTGGAAAGGAGAGGCACAATGAAAAGGAAAGCAAGAGCCCAGATTCAGCCGTGAGTTTTGGCCTAGGGTTAAAGGACAGCAAACTGGAGGAATGGCGAGGAGGAGAACTGCTCTTTCACAGTCAGGCTGGGATTGGTTCAAGCCTGTGGGTGCACAGCAAGGCTCTCTTGACCACTTGCCTTTCTCACCTCCACCTCCTTCTTCCTTTAGACACATCAATGTTGGCAGCGACTTTCAGGCTGAGCTCCCAGAGCTGCAGAACAGAGCACCAAGTGAGGATGAAGAGCCTGCAAGCCTGGTCTGGAAGCCCTGGGGAGAGGATGACTCTGACATGGAAAAACCTGACAGAGGTAGCTTTGCTTCAAGCTTTGCTTCCAGCCCTGAGCTACTTGGGTCTTGAAAAGGCTCCTTATGCCTAAAAAGGCAGCGTTTTGCAGGCTCTGCTTCTCTCCTTGTCTCGCCCATCTTCCCATGTAGAAGTGTTAGAGGCAAGGAGAAAGAGCAAGCACCTTGCTCTCCAAACTGGTCAGGGCCGTTTGCCACTGGAAGAGGGGAGATTGGCCCCCACTTCTTCTTACAGAAGCTGCTTTGGAGGGAGAGCCAGCACTGCGTGGGCCCTTGCTTCAGCTGGCTCTGTCTTTGCTCTCCTTTTCATGCTCTCTCTCCAAGCTGCTGTCTTTAGCTGCCGGCCTTTCCTTCTGCCTTGCGTGGCAACCTTTGCCCTTTGCTGGCCTCCAGGCTGACTTTCGGTGGGTTTTTTCTTGTGCTTGCAGTAAGAGAACTGTTGGACATGGCCAGCTCCCGTGGCATTCCCGGGGCAGCAGCTAACCTGGAGCGCGCCCTGCACTGCCTGCACCAGGCACGCGGCAGCGTTCCGGTAAGAAGCGGCTGTTTGGGCGCAGAGGAGAGGGCACAGGGAATGCAGAAGGCCTGGGCACTGGGACAGCCTTTCCTGGCTGCTCTTGGAAGAAGGGTCTTAACAGGGAGCAGAGCACTTGCTGCCTGCTGGGTCTCCTCCAGCTGCGTCAGGGCTGAGCCCAAAGGGCTCCAGCAGGGAGAATCTCCCTCCTGGAGGCGGCGGCGGCGGAAGGTCCTGCTGCCTTGTAAATGGCCTGGAGATTTGGGTTCTCTAAGACATTTGGAGGGGAAATTCCCAGAAGCCTCAGTCAGCTGAGGCCATTCTGGCTGCAGGAGCAGCAAAATCCTCAGCTTGGTGAGCAAAAGGCCACTCTTGGGGACCAGGATCAAAGGGTCGGGCAGCAAAAACTAGGGACTGGGAGCAAATGACAGTGTTCCACCCACATGGGATACAGTCGCTTGAATGTCTGGAGAGGCAAAGGAGCTGAAAGGCAGCACCTGTGATTTTTTGGCTCATTTTTAATGTGCTGGGGCGGCTAAAGCCTTTTCCCTCTTGATCTTGCAGGAGGCTCTGGAGATGCTGCTCTCAGAGGGGCCTGCAACACCTCAAGGCCATCCCATGGCTGATTATCATTACGCAGGTAAGCAAAGCAGAGCTTCTTGCGTCCCTGACAGATGCTGCCGGCCCCTTCATTGTTGTGGCAAGCGTTTCTGCTTCAAGAAATTGTGCTTAACACCAGCACAAGGTCTTGTCTCCTCTGTGGGTGGGCAAAGCACCAGCATCTAGTCCTTCAGCTTTACTTGTTTTCCAATCCTTCTCCCCGGGCAATGCCTGCTCTTGTCTTCACGACCTTCTGAGGGAGCAGACACGTACACCCACGTGAATGACGGCCTGCGACCGTTTTCTTTCGGCAGCCAGAGGAATCTACTTGGTGTGGATCAAGGGATCTGTTTACTAGCCGCTGCTTTTTATTGCCAGGCTCTGATAGATGGACACCTGAGGAGAAGGAGTCCTTCCAAAAGGCTTTCCACACCTACGGCAAGGATTTTCATCTCATCCAGAAGCAGGTAAAGCCACGGGACATTCTTTACCCGAGCAGATCAGCAGCAGGAAAGCTTGCTTATTTCTGGGAACAAGCACTGGGCTTCAGTCTCTCTCTTCTCAAGGAGCAAGTATCTTCAAGTAGTAACAAAAGGGGACATCAAAAGCCTGTGTCAAAAGGATGATCCTGCCTCTCCAGCCCTTTTCTCCAAGCTCTTTTGGAAGATGAAGCTTTATTCTGTCAGACTTGTGGCACAGGTCTGCTGCTGCTTCCACAAGACGCTGTGCTGGCATAACTGGAGTGAAGCGGGGAAAGAAGAACTGTGCTAGGTGGATTTGTTGTTGATCTGTGCATTGCGTGTATTAGCACCTAGCATCATACAGGGTTTAAGACATTGCATGATGCCTCTCTTTCTCCATGTTGATTTCATTTTACACCCTACTCCATTTACTTCATGCTTTTACTTCCTAGTTCACTCCATAGTCTACTTTTTCCCCAGTGCACCCGACACCATTTTCGATTCCTTCTTTTTCTCTTCACAACAGATCCAGACTAAGACCGTGGCCCAGTGTGTGGAGTACTACTACTCCTGGAAAAAGGAGCATAAACTTGCCAGCACTCTTGCTCAGGTGAGGGGCAAGAAAATGGAGAGGTGCCAGGAAGGTCGAGAAACTGGGAGAAGGGGAGAAAAGCTGCTGGCGAGCCATGCCAGATGCCCCTTTGCCAGGATCACATCGTCCCATGTGCTGGGAAAGGCACAGCAGATGCTGCCCGGGCCTTCCTTGTGCTGCTGCCCTGAAGTATGCAATTCTGGAGCCTAACTTTGACCCAAGAAAGCAGCACCGCCACCAAAATGGGCTTTGACTCTCTACAGATGGGCTTCTCAAGGGCTGGCACCCTCGCTGACTCCAATCAGACCCCAAATTCCCCACTGCTTGCTGACATCAGCAGTCCAGGCTGCCTTTGTGGATATGCTGCAGATTTTCAGGGAGTTTTTCTAGCATGCCAGCATAGTCCCCAAGAAGGAGCTGCTGGTGCTGTGGCTCCCCTAAATCTTTCCTTAGCGGCAAAGAGCAATTTGCTTCCCATCATGTGAGAGAGAGAGAGAGAGAGAGAGAGAGAGAGAGACAGGGAGGGAGATTATTTTGGGGACTAGAAAATGGCTAAGCATGTGTCTACCCTAATTGGACTGAATTGAAATGCCATTGCCTAGACATTTGTGGAGGAAAAGCAGAGAGAAATAGATGTTAGGCAGAAAGGTAGAAATAAGAAATGTAGAGCTCTAAATAGCCAGGTCTTTCTCCCACCCCTTTGGCCTGTAGAAAAGAGGAGTATTTTCCTCCAAGCTCTGGCTTGGCAGCCCGCCGCAGCCCATTGGCAAAGGCAGCCGTTTTCTCAGCTCTTGAGGCTTTGGAAGGATTTGCTTAGGCCGATCGATTTTTGTGCTGGATGCTCTGATTTCCAGCTTTGTGAGAGGAAGGAAGCATTGATAAGGACTCTTTGATTTCCAGAGCGTGGGCAAAGCAAAGAGGAGCAAAAGCCCTCCCAGAAAGGAGAAGGGGGAGCCAGGGAAGAGAAGCCGCAAGAGGGCTCGCAGCGCCCAGTGTCCCTGCTGCCAACCGCGCCAGCCGCCCCCTTCGGCGGGAGGCCCCTTTCCCTGCGGGCAGTGCAAACGGTGCGCAAGTTCCTCCTCTTTCTGCTCAAAGCTGCGCCTTTGGACTAAAAGGGGCTGACCCTTTTCAAAGGCACCGCAGGGGAAGCTGGGGGCACTTGCAGCATCGCCCCCGGCAGCCGTGCTCAAGCTTAACACCCACCTCAAACCCAAAGAGCTTAGGTAAAACCCAGCCTTCACAATGAAACCTTGCCGTGCCCCAACAAGACCCAGTTGATACAAGTAGGAATAGATCCATCAAAGCTTGGTTTGATGCTGCTGATCAAATTCAAAAGAGGATGCAGCAAAAGGAGGAAGACATTTCAAGGCATTGAAAGTAGAACCATCAGACTCATGGTGCTGATCCATTGACAAATGTGCCACTGCCCGAAAAGACAGAAATTCATACTCAAACGGAGATCTTGGCACTTGGTTTCATGGTGTGTACTAGCGTGAGCAATGGATGGTTTGCTTCCTATCTTGCAGGGTGTTTGAAAGCATGAAGGAAAGGAACAACCACAGCAGAAGACATCGGCCTCGGAAGACAGCAGAGCCTCTCCCCAAGAAGAAAAGACCAAATTAGACAACCCTGCAGGTTGTCCAGGGCTAGCAAGAGTTAGGCAGATTAGTTAGATAGGAATACAACTGTTAGATATTAGTTAGACAGGAATAGGACTGTTTTTTAAGCTTTTTGGGTTGTTTAATCTTCTACTTCGTTAGTTTACATGATAGTAACCTCCTCAATTTAGTAGTTAAGGTACATTAGTATTATTCAGGACTCATTAGTATTATTAGATTTATCAGTAAATGTCAGAGGTTGGGTGTTGTCTATGCTCTGCCATATGCTCTTTGTCATTTTGCCTTTGTTGAGACCTAATCTGTCTTTATCATTAAACCAATGTTTGTTCCATTTTGTCTGTTTGTCTGTATGAAAGCACTCCAGCAATGTTTGTTCCATTTGCCTGGTGTTGCAAAGACGGCACTTGCCCTGAGAGAAGAAGCTGGGCAGGCGCCACCTCCCCCAGGCCCAGCCCCTTGCTCAGCTGGCAGGACTTCCTGAGGTGTGTCTCCTTTACTGCCAGTGAAATACCGCTGGGGCTTCAGCCTTTGATTCCTCAACATCTCAGCTGGGAGTGGAAAGGGAGGCTTTGTTTAATTCACTGAATTGCATCTAGATGAGTGGTCTGGTCTCACCATATTTTCTGGCATAAAAGCAGCGGGTTGAGTCCTTTTTGGAGCCCAGACAGAAAAATTTCTTTCATTTTGGGGGACTGATGGAGCTGACCAGCTTGGAGGACGTTTCTAAGCCCTCCGATTCTATCCAATTCCTATCGGCATGCACCACAAAGGCATGGCTAGTTCAGTTGCAGTTTCTCCTGAAAGGACCAGTGTCCCGCTCTGGGCCTCCAGCAATCTCCTTAGCTAAAGCCGAGCGGGTGTGATCATTATCCTCTGACTTGTCACAGCTGGGGCACTTGCGCCAAAGAAGAATCCAAGTCACTCTTTTATGGAGGCCAGCAAATGGCCCTGCCTAGCAAGGCTTTGGTGGCAGGGGCTGTGGAGGGTGGATGGAGAGGGGGCGAGGGAGGGGGCAATTGGCAGGCTGCTTCTGGGAAGCCGAGGCAAGCTTGCCCTTGTCTGATGGAGCCGGTGCAGGTGGGCTTTGGAGGCTACAAAGTATCTGCCTTGCAGTGGGACTTGTTCCAGCTGCCCCCTCAGTTTGCTGGCCAGTGGGTAACATGCAGGCTGGGAAGGAAGCAAGATTGGGACTGAAGCAAGATTTGCTTTTCCTTAAGGACAGGCAGGAAAGCAGCAAAGCTGCCTGGCTTTTTCTCATATCTGGGATCTAGGCGTTAAAAGCAATGTGAAGGCCAGCAGTGTGGAAAGGCAATTCTGTAAGTGTTGCTTCCTTAGAGGAATGCCAGAGTCTTTTGGGACAACCACCGAGCTTCTCCAAGGGAGCTGGAAGAGGGATCTAGAAATTCTGCCTGAATGTTTGCTAGAGAAATGCCCGTGTGCTGTCCCTGGGTGTGTGTGTGTGTGTCCCCATCAGTTGGCCTGAAAAAGATCCTGTTTCTCCAAGTTTCAAGGGAGGAGTGATGAGGTGAGAGACCAGCTCAGAGGCCCAAAGGAGGGAAACCATGCAGTGACATTATTGGGCAGCAAAAGGAGAATTGAGAAAGGGGGCAGGATGAATGCCTCCACTTTGAGAGGAAGCTTTGGAGTTGGCTCTGCGCTAGGCAACTTGCAAATTCCAGCTCCTCTCAGAGCTGGAGGAGAGCCAGTGGGAGGAGCCCTTCTGGTTCTCCAGGGCAGGAGATGAGGTCTGGGCCCTTGCACAGAGGCAGGCTCCTGTGCACCTTCAGCTGGAGGCACCTTGCAGAGAAGCACCGGGAAGAGCCAGGGCTGTCCCTGCACTGCTTTTGCCCGTCTCATCAGACGACTGAGGAGAAAAGGCCCAATGGGAAGCTTCTCAGAGCAAACTTGCAGCAGAAGAAGTACAAGGGGCAGAGGCGGCCCATGCCCCTTTCTGTCCCATGGCTCCCCCGGGGGTTCTAGATGGAATGTTGGGCTGTGCCCATAGCAACTGTCGTTGTCTCCTGCTCCTGCGGCCCTTGCTGGAACGCTGCTGGAGCAGCGCTGGAGCAGCAGCTGCAGGATCAGCTCCTGGGCTGTCCCTGAGCAGCCGCCTTCTGCACTCAGCGCCAGACCCGGCCTCTGCACCGACATCCTGGTCTCCTCGTCTGCCTCCGGGCATCCCCAGAGCACTTGGGAACCCTCCAAGGTAAGAAAATCCCCGTTTGCCCTCAAAGCACTAGCACAGGGGCAGGAGGCTCCAGCTGCCTCTCCCACCAAGCACGACACACAGGCTGCGTGCTCACTTTCCCCAGACGAGCTTCCACGTGAAAGCAGGGTGCAGCTTCTGAAGGAATTGTGTTGCCTCCAGGGGAAACACAGACCTTTCCATAGAGGACCTAGAGAGGTGTCCCAGTGCAGTTGCAGATCCTCGTCCACGCATCACCTGATTAAACGTTCTTGGCACCCATTTCAGTCCTCAAACTATCTTGTGCTGACCCCAAAACAAATTGTTCCTGGCTGAGCAGGTCAGGGCTTCAGTGTCAACAAATCCCCTTATGCCCTGACTCTGCTCACACCCGCTCCAAAGCTTCAAACAGCACAATGATGCCACTTCTCCTCTGGCATCCCTGTCGTTCAGGGCATGGAAGCATTTGACTGGGCTTCTCTGCAAACACAGGCTTTCAACTTCAAAAACCATCTGGGATCAGCAATTCTTATCTACTTACGTATTTACATCGCCTATAGATCCCTTCTATTTTAAGATCTTTAGAGATTCTTTTTTCAGTGCACATAGGGCTGGTTCTACCTCATGCTCAGGGGCGGCCGTCAAATGCCATCTCCTCAAGAGCACAATCACAGTAGCACAGAATTTTCTGGCTTGGAAGGGATTCTGAAAGATCACTGAGCCCAACTGCAGGGCCTGCCCGGGGCAGCCTCAACAATCACAGCCTGTGCCCAAGAGCAGTGTCCAAACACTTTTGGAGCTCAGTCAGCCTTGGTGCTGTGCCCCCTTCCCTGGGGAGGCTGTTGCAGTGCCCAAGCAGCCTCTGGCTGAAGAAGCTTTTCCTTCGATCCAACCTAAGCCTGCACTGGCACATCTCCCCTGCCATTCTCTTGGCTCTTCTCCGTGGCCCCGGGAGTGAAGAGAGTAGTGCATGGCCTTCTGCTTGCCCTCCTGAGGAAGCTGCTGACTGCTGGAGGGTCCTGCCTAGGACATTCCATGTCAAAAAGGCAGCAATGAGAGCAAAGAGAAAGGAGCTGGGACACGGGAGCTCGGGCTTTGCAATGATGAGGATGAGAAGGAAGGCTACTGACACATCCTTGGCAGAAGGATTTTGAACTGGAGCATTGCTTTGATCTCTTTCAGGTGGAAAGGAGAGGCACAATGAAAAGGAAAGCAAGAGCCCAGATTCAGCCGTGAGTTTTGGCCTAGGGTTAAAGGACAGCAAACTGGAGGAATGGCGAGGAGGAGAACTGCTCTTTCACAGTCAGGCTGGGATTGGTTCAAGCCTGTGGGTGCACAGCAAGGCTCTCTTGACCACTTGCCTTTCTCACCTCCACCTCCTTCTTCCTTTAGACACATCAATGTTGGCAGCGACTTTCAGGCTGAGCTCCCAGAGCTGCAGAACAGAGCAGCAAGTGAGGATGAAGAGCCTGCAAGCCTGGTCTGGAAGCCCTGGGGAGAGGATGACTCTGACATGGAAAAACCTGACAGAGGTAGCTTTGCTTCAAGCTTTGCTTCCAGCCCTGAGCTACTTGGGTCTTGAAAAGGCTCCTTATGCCTAAAAAGGCAGCGTTTTGCAGGCTCTGCTTCTCTCCTTGTCTCGCCCATCTTCCCATGTAGAAGTGTTAGAGGCAAGGAGAAAGAGCAAGCACCTTGCTCTCCAAACTGGTCAGGGCCGTTTGCCACTGGAAGAGGGGAGATTGGCCCCCACTTCTTCTTACAGAAGCTGCTTTGGAGGGAGAGCCAGCACTGCGTGGGCCCTTGCTTCAGCTGGCTCTGTCTTTGCTCTCCTTTTCATGCTCTCTCTCCAAGCTGCTGTCTTTAGCTGCCGGCCTTTCCTTCTGCCTTGCGTGGCAACCTTTGCCCTTTGCTGGCCTCCAGGCTGACTTTCGGTGGGTTTTTTCTTGTGCTTGCAGTAAGAGAACTGTTGGACATGGCCAGCTCCCGTGGCATTCCCGGGGCAGCAGCTAACCTGGAGCGCGCCCTGCACTGCCTGCACCAGGCACGCGGCAGCGTTCCGGTAAGAAGCGGCTGTTTGGGCGCAGAGGAGAGGGCACAGGGAATGCAGAAGGCCTGGGCACTGGGACAGCCTTTCCTGGCTGCTCTTGGAAGAAGGGTCTTAACAGGGAGCAGAGCACTTGCTGCCTGCTGGGTCTCCTCCAGCTGCGTCAGGGCTGAGCCCAAAGGGCTCCAGCAGGGAGAATCTCCCTCCTGGAGGCGGCGGCGGTGGAAGGTCCTGCTGCCTTGTAAATGGCCTGGAGATTTGGCTTCTCTAAGACATTTGGAGGGGAAATTCCCAGAAGCCTCAGTCAGCTGAGGCCATTCTGGCTGCAGGAGCAGCAAAATCCTCAGCTTGGTGAGCAAAAGGCCACTCTTGGGGACCAGGATCAAAGGGTCGGGCAGCAAAAACTAGGGACTGGGAGCAAATGACAGTGTTCCACCCACATGGGATACAGTCGCTTGAATGTCTGGAGAGGCAAAGGAGCTGAAAGGCAGCACCTGTGATTTTTTGGCTCATTTTTAATGTGCTGGGGCGGCTAAAGCCTTTTCCCTCTTGATCTTGCAGGAGGCTCTGGAGATGCTGCTCTCAGAGGGGCCTGCAACACCTCAAGGCCATCCCATGGCTGATTATCATTACGCAGGTAAGCAAAGCAGAGCTTCTTGTGTCCCTGACAGATGCTGCCGGCCCCTTCATTGTTGTGGCAAGCGTTTCTGCTTCAAGAAATTGTGCTTAACACCAGCACAAGGTCTTGTCTCCTCTGTGGGTGGGCAAAGCACCAGCATCTAGTCCTTCAGCTTTACTTGTTTTCCAATCCTTCTCCCCGGGCAATGCCTGCTCTTGTCTTCACGACCTTCTGAGGGAGCAGACACGTACACCCACGTGAATGACGGCCTGCGACCGTTTTCTTTCGGCAGCCAGAGGAATCTACTTGGTGTGGATCAAGGGATCTGTTTACTAGCCGCTGCTTTTTATTGCCAGGCTCTGATAGATGGACACCTGAGGAGAAGGAGTCCTTCCAAAAGGCTTTCCACACCTACGGCAAGGATTTTCATCTCATCCAGAAGCAGGTAAAGCCACGGGACATTCTTTACCCGAGCAGATCAGC
Source organism: Agelaius phoeniceus (assembly GCF_051311805.1). Taxonomy (NCBI): domain Eukaryota; kingdom Metazoa; phylum Chordata; class Aves; order Passeriformes; family Icteridae; genus Agelaius; species Agelaius phoeniceus. The sequence continues at coordinate 37,365,775 of NC_135303.1, read as the reverse complement.
AGCAGGAAAGCTTGCTTATTTCTGGGAACAAGCACTGGGCTTCAGTCTCTCTCTTCTCAAGGAGCAAGTATCTTCAAGTAGTAACAAAAGGGGACATCAAAAGCCTGTGTCAAAAGGATGATCCTGCCTCTCCAGCCCTTTTCTCCAAGCTCTTTTGGAAGATGAAGCTTTATTCTGTCAGACTTGTGGCACAGGTCTGCTGCTGCTTCCACAAGACGCTGTGCTGGCATAACTGGAGTGAAGCGGGGAAAGAAGAACTGTGCTAGGTGGATTTGTTGTTGATCTGTGCATTGCGTGTATTAGCACCTAGCATAAGACACGCTTTAAGACATTGCATGATGCCTCTCTTTCTCCATGTTGATTTCATTTTACACCCTACTCCATTTACTTCATGCTTTTACTTCCTAGTTCACTCCATAGTCTACTTTTTCCCCAGTGCACCCGACACCATTTTCGATTCCTTCTTTTTCTCTTCACAACAGATCCAGACTAAGACCGTGGCCCAGTGTGTGGAGTACTACTACTCCTGGAAAAAGGAGCATAAACTTGCCAGCACTCTTGCTCAGGTGAGGGGCAAGAAAATGGAGAGGTGCCAGGAAGGTCGAGAAACTGGGAGAAGGGGAGAAAAGCTGCTGGCGAGCCATGCCAGATGCCCCTTTGCCAGGATCACATCGTCCCATGTGCTGGGAAAGGCACAGCAGATGCTGCCCGGGCCTTCCTTGTGCTGCTGCCCTGAAGTATGCAATTCTGGAGCCTAACTTTGACCCAAGAAAGCAGCACTGCCACCAAAATGGGCTTTGACTCTCTACAGATGGGCTTCTCAAGGGCTGGCACCCTCGCTGACTCCAATCAGACCCCAAATTCCCCACTGCTTGCTGACATCAGCAGTCCAGGCTGCCTTTGTGGATATGCTGCAGATTTTCAGGGAGTTTTTCTAGCATGCCAGCATAGTCCCCAAGAAGGAGCTGCTGGTGCTGTGGCTCCCCTAAATCTTTCCTTAGCGGCAAAGAGCAATTTGCTTCCCATCATGTGAGAGAGAGAGAGAGAGAGAGAGAGAGAGAGAGACAGGGAGGGAGATTATTTTGGGGACTAGAAAATGGCTAAGCATGTGTCTACCCTAATTGGACTGAATTGAAATGCCATTGCCTAGACATTTGTGGAGGAAAAGCAGAGAGAAATAGATGTTAGGCAGAAAGGTAGAAATAAGAAATGTAGAGCTCTAAATAGCCAGGTCTTTCTCCCACCCCTTTGGCCTGTAGAAAAGAGGAGTATTTTCCTCCAAGCTCTGTGTTGGCAGCCCGCCGCAGCCCATTGGCAAAGGCAGCCGTTTTCTCAGCTCTTGAGGCTTTGGAAGGATTTGCTTAGGCCGATCGATTTTTCTGCTGGATGCTCTGATTTCCAGCTTTGTGAGAGGAAGGAAGCATTGATAAGGACTCTTTGATTTCCAGAGCGTGGGCAAAGCAAAGAGGAGCAAAAGCCCTCCCAGAAAGGAGAACGGGGAGACAGGGAAGAGAAGCCGCAAGAGGGCTCGCAGCGCCCAGTGTCCCTGCTGCCAACCGCGCCAGCCGCCCCCTTCGGCGGGAGGCCCCTTTCCCTGCGGGCAGTGCAAACGGTGCGCAAGTTCCTCCTCTTTCTGCTCAAAGCTGCGCCTTTGGACTAAAAGGGGCTGACCCTTTTCAAAGGCACCGCAGGGGAAGCTGGGGGCACTTGCAGCATCGCCCCCGGCAGCCGTGCTCAAGCTTAACACCCACCTCAAACCCAAAGAGCTTAGGTAAAACCCAGCCTTCACAATGAAACCTTGCCGTGCCCCAACAAGACCCAGTTGATACAAGTAGGAATAGATCCATCAAAGCTTGGTTTGATGCTGCTGATCAAATTCAAAAGAGGATGCAGCAAAAGGAGGAAGACATTTCAAGGCATTGAAAGTAGAACCATCAGACTCATGGTGCTGATCCATTGACAAATGTGCCACTGCCCGAAAAGACAGAAATTCATACTCAAACGGAGATCTTGGCACTTGGTTTCATGGTGTGTACTAGCGTGAGCAATGGATGGTTTGCTTCCTATCTTGCAGGGTGTTTGAAAGCATGAAGGAAAGGAACAAACACAGCAGAAGACATCGGCCTCGGAAGACAGCAGAGCCTCTCCCCAAGAAGAAAAGACCAAATTAGACAACCCTGCAGGTTGTCCAGGGCTAGCAAGAGTTAGGCAGATTAGTTAGATAGGAATACAACTGTTAGATATTAGTTAGACAGGAATAGGACTGTTTTTTAAGCTTTTTGGGTTGTTTAATCTTCTACTTCGTTAGTTTACATGATAGTAACCTCCTCAATTTAGTAGTTAAGGTACATTAGTATTATTCAGGACTCATTAGTATTATTAGATTTATCAGTAAATGTCAGAGGTTGGGTGTTTTGTATGCTCTGCCATATGCTCTTTGTCATTTTGCCTTTGTTGAGACCTAATCTGTCTTTATCATTAAACCAATGTTTGTTCCATTTTGTCTGTTTGTCTGTATGAAAGCACTCCAGCAATGTTTGTTCCATTTGCCTGGTGTTGCAAAGACGGCACTTGCCCTGAGAGAAGAAGCTGGGCAGGCGCCACCTCCCCCAGGCCCAGCCCCTTGCTCAGCTGGCAGGACTTCCTGACGTGTGTCTCCTTTACTGCCAGTGAAATACCGCTGGGGCTTCAGCCTTTGATTCCTCAACATCTCAGCTGGGAGTGGAAAGGGAGGCTTTGTTTAATTCACTGAATTGCATCTAGATGAGTGGTCTGGTCTCACCATATTTTCTGGCATAAAAGCAGCGGGTTGAGTCCTTTTTGGAGCCCAGACAGAAAAATTTCTTTCATTTTGGGGGACTGATGGAGCTGACCAGCTTGGAGGACGTTTCTAAGCCCTCCGATTCTATCCAATTCCTATCGGCATGCACCACAAAGGCATGGCTAGTTCAGTTGCAGTTTCTCCTGAAAGGACCAGTGTCCCGCTCTGGGCCTCCAGCAATCTCCTTAGCTAAAGCCGAGCGGGTGTGATCATTATCCTCTGACTTGTCACAGCTGGGGCACTTGCGCCAAAGAAGAATCCAAGTCACTCTTTTATGGAGGCCAGCAAATGGCCGTGCCTAGCAAGGCTTTGGTGGCAGGGGCTGTGGAGGGTGGATGGAGAGGGGGCGAGGGAGGGGGCAATTGGCAGGCTGCTTCTGGGAAGCCGAGGCAAGCTTGCCCTTGTCTGATGGAGCCGGTGCAGGTGGGCTTTGGAGGCTACAAAGTATCTGCCTTGCAGTGGGACTTGTTCCAGCTGCCCCCTCAGTTTGCTGGCCAGTGGGTAACATGCAGGCTGGGAAGGAAGCAAGATTGGGACTGAAGCAAGATTTGCTTTTCCTTAAGGACAGGCAGGAAAGCAGCAAAGCTGCCTGGCTTTTTCTCATATCTGGGATCTAGGCGTTAAAAGCAATGTGAAGGCCAGCAGTGTGGAAAGGCAATTCTGTAAGTGTTGCTTCCTTAGAGGAATGCCAGAGTCTTTTGGGACAACCACCGAGCTTCTCCAAGGGAGCTGGAAGAGGGATCTAGAAATTCTGCCTGAATGTTTGCTAGAGAAATGCCCGTGTGCTGTCCCTGGGTGTGTGTGTGTGTGTCCCCATCAGTTGGCCTGAAAAAGATCCTGTTTCTCCAAGTTTCAAGGGAGGAGTGATGAGGTGAGAGACCAGCTCAGAGGCCCAAAGGAGGGAAACCATGCAGTGACATTATTGGGCAGCAAAAGGAGAATTGAGAAAGGGGGCAGGATGAATGCCTCCACTTTGAGAGGAAGCTTTGGAGTTGGCTCTGCGCTAGGCAACTTGCAAATTCCAGCTCCTCTCAGAGCTGGAGGAGAGCCAGTGGGAGGAGCCCTTCTGGTTCTCCAGGGCAGGAGATGAGGTCTGGGCCCTTGCACAGAGGCAGGCTCCTGTGCACCTTCAGCTGGAGGCACCTTGCAGAGAAGCACCGGGAAGAGCCAGGGCTGTCCCTGCACTGCTTTTGCCCGTCTCATCAGACGACTGAGGAGAAAAGGCCCAATGGGAAGCTTCTCAGAGCAAACTTGCAGCAGAAGAAGTACAAGGGGCAGAGGCGGCCCATGCCCCTTTCTGTCCCATGGCTCCCCCGGGGGTTCTAGATGGAATGTTGGGCTGTGCCCATAGCAACTGTCGTTGTCTCCTGCTCCTGCGGCCCTTGCTGGAACGCTGCTGGAGCAGCGCTGGAGCAGCAGCTGCAGGATCAGCTCCTGGGCTGTCCCTGAGCAGCCGCCTTCTGCACTCAGCGCCAGACCCGGCCTCTGCACCGACATCCTGGTCTCCTCGTCTGCCTCCGGGCATCCCCAGAGCACTTGGGAACCCTCCAAGGTAAGAAAATCCCCGTTTGCCCTCAAAGCACTAGCACAGGGGCAGGAGGCTCCAGCTGCCTCTCCCACCAAGCACGACACACAGGCTGCGTGCTCACTTTCCCCAGACGAGCTTCCACGTGAAAGCAGGGTGCAGCTTCTGAAGGAATTGTGTTGCCTCCAGGGGAAACACAGACCTTTCCATAGAGGACCTAGAGAGGTGTCCCAGTGCAGTTGCAGATCCTCGTCCACGCATCACCTGATTAAACGTTCTTGGCACCCATTTCAGTCCTCAAACTATCTTGTGCTGACCCCAAAACAAATTGTTCCTGGCTGAGCAGGTCAGGGCTTCAGTGTCAACAAATCCCCTTATGCCCTGACTCTGCTCACACCCGCTCCAAAGCTTCAAACAGCACAATGATGCCACTTCTCCTCTGGCATCCCTGTCGTTCAGGGCATGGAAGCATTTGACTGGGCTTCTCTGCAAACACAGGCTTTCAACTTCAAAAACCATCTGGGATCAGCAATTCTTATCTACTTACGTATTTACATCGCCTATAGATCCCTTCTATTTTAAGATCTTTAGAGATTCTTTTTTCAGTGCACATAGGGCTGGTTCTACCTCATGCTCAGGGGCGGCCGTCAAATGCCATCTCCTCAAGAGCACAATCACAGTAGCACAGAATTTTCTGGCTTGGAAGGGATTCTGAAAGATCACTGAGCCCAACTGCAGGGCCTGCCCGGGGCAGCCTCAACAATCACAGCCTGTGCCCAAGAGCAGTGTCCAAACACTTTTGGAGCTCAGTCAGCCTTGGTGCTGTGCCCCCTTCCCTGGGGAGGCTGTTGCAGTGCCCAAGCAGCCTCTGGCTGAAGAAGCTTTTCCTTCGATCCAACCTAAGCCTGCACTGGCACATCTCCCCTGCCATTCTCTTGGCTCTTCTCCGTGGCCCCGGGAGTGAAGAGAGTAGTGCATGGCCTTCTGCTTGCCCTCCTGAGGAAGCTGCTGACTGCTGGAGGGTCCTGCCTAGGACATTCCATGTCAAAAAGGCAGCAATGAGAGCAAAGAGAAAGGAGCTGGGACACGGGAGCTCGGGCTTTGCAATGATGAGGATGAGAAGGAAGGCTACTGACACATCCTTGGCAGAAGGATTTTGAACTGGAGCATTGCTTTGATCTCTTTCAGGTGGAAAGGAGAGGCACAATGAAAAGGAAAGCAAGAGCCCAGATTCAGCCGTGAGTTTTGGCCTAGGGTTAAAGGACAGCAAACTGGAGGAATGGCGAGGAGGAGAACTGCTCTTTCACAGTCAGGCTGGGATTGGTTCAAGCCTGTGGGTGCACAGCAAGGCTCTCTTGACCACTTGCCTTTCTCACCTCCACCTCCTTCTTCCTTTAGACACATCAATGTTGGCAGCGACTTTCAGGCTGAGCTCCCAGAGCTGCAGAACAGAGCAGCAAGTGAGGATGAAGAGCCTGCAAGCCTGGTCTGGAAGCCCTGGGGAGAGGATGACTCTGACATGGAAAAACCTGACAGAGGTAGCTTTGCTTCAAGCTTTGCTTCCAGCCCTGAGCTACTTGGGTCTTGAAAAGGCTCCTTATGCCTAAAAAGGCAGCGTTTTGCAGGCTCTGCTTCTCTCCTTGTCTCGCCCATCTTCCCATGTAGAAGTGTTAGAGGCAAGGAGAAAGAGCAAGCACCTTGCTCTCCAAACTGGTCAGGGCCGTTTGCCACTGGAAGAGGGGAGATTGGCCCCCACTTCTTCTTACAGAAGCTGCTTTGGAGGGAGAGCCAGCACTGCGTGGGCCCTTGCTTCAGCTGGCTCTGTCTTTGCTCTCCTTTTCATGCTCTCTCTCCAAGCTGCTGTCTTTAGCTGCCGGCCTTTCCTTCTGCCTTGCGTGGCAACCTTTGCCCTTTGCTGGCCTCCAGGCTGACTTTCGGTGGGTTTTTTCTTGTGCTTGCAGTAAGAGAACTGTTGGACATGGCCAGCTCCCGTGGCATTCCCGGGGCAGCAGCTAACCTGGAGCGCGCCCTGCACTGCCTGCACCAGGCACGCGGCAGCGTTCCGGTAAGAAGCGGCTGTTTGGGCGCAGAGGAGAGGGCACAGGGAATGCAGAAGGCCTGGGCACTGGGACAGCCTTTCCTGGCTGCTCTTGGAAGAAGGGTCTTAACAGGGAGCAGAGCACTTGCTGCCTGCTGGGTCTCCTCCAGCTGCGTCAGGGCTGAGCCCAAAGGGCTCCAGCAGGGAGAATCTCCCTCCTGGAGGCGGCGGCGGTGGAAGGTCCTGCTGCCTTGTAAATGGCCTGGAGATTTGGGTTCTCTAAGACATTTGGAGGGGAAATTCCCAGAAGCCTCAGTCAGCTGAGGCCATTCTGGCTGCAGGAGCAGCAAAATCCTCAGCTTGGTGAGCAAAAGGCCACTCTTGGGGACCAGGATCAAAGGGTCGGGCAGCAAAAACTAGGGACTGGGAGCAAATGACAGTGTTCCACCCACATGGGATACAGTCGCTTGAATGTCTGGAGAGGCAAAGGAGCTGAAAGGCAGCACCTGTGATTTTTTGGCTCATTTTTAATGTGCTGGGGCGGCTAAAGCCTTTTCCCTCTTGATCTTGCAGGAGGCTCTGGAGATGCTGCTCTCAGAGGGGCCTGCAACACCTCAAGGCCATCCCATGGCTGATTATCATTACGCAGGTAAGCAAAGCAGAGCTTCTTGTGTCCCTGACAGATGCTGCCGGCCCCTTCATTGTTGTGGCAAGCGTTTCTGCTTCAAGAAATTGTGCTTAACACCAGCACAAGGTCTTGTCTCCTCTGTGGGTGGGCAAAGCACCAGCATCTAGTCCTTCAGCTTTACTTGTTTTCCAATCCTTCTCCCCGGGCAATGCCTGCTCTTGTCTTCACGACCTTCTGAGGGAGCAGACACGTACACCCACGTGAATGACGGCCTGCGACCGTTTTCTTTCGGCAGCCAGAGGAATCTACTTGGTGTGGATCAAGGGATCTGTTTACTAGCCGCTGCTTTTTATTGCCAGGCTCTGATAGATGGACACCTGAGGAGAAGGAGTCCTTCCAAAAGGCTTTCCACACCTACGGCAAGGATTTTCATCTCATCCAGAAGCAGGTAAAGCCACGGGACATTCTTTACCCGAGCAGATCAGCAGCAGGAAAGCTTGCTTATTTCTGGGAACAAGCACTGGGCTTCAGTCTCTCTCTTCTCAAGGAGCAAGTATCTTCAAGTAGTAACAAAAGGGGACATCAAAAGCCTGTGTCAAAAGGATGATCCTGCCTCTCCAGCCCTTTGCTCCAAGCTCTTTTGGAAGATGAAGCTTTATTCTGTCAGACTTGTGGCACAGGTCTGCTGCTGCTTCCACAAGACGCTGTGCTGGCATAACTGGAGTGAAGCGGGGAAAGAAGAACTGTGCTAGGTGGATTTGTTGTTGATCTGTGCATTGCGTGTATTAGCACCTAGCATAAGACACGCTTTAAGACATTGCATGATGCCTCTCTTTCTCCATGTTGATTTCATTTTACACCCTACTCCATTTACTTCATGCTTTTACTTCCTAGTTCACTCCATAGTCTACTTTTTCCCCAGTGCACCCGACACCATTTTCGATTCCTTCTTTTTCTCTTCACAACAGATCCAGACTAAGACCGTGGCCCAGTGTGTGGAGTACTACTACTCCTGGAAAAAGGAGCATAAACTTGCCAGCACTCTTGCTCAGGTGAGGGGCAAGAAAATGGAGAGGTGCCAGGAAGGTCGAGAAACTGGGAGAAGGGGAGAAAAGCTGCTGGCGAGCCATGCCAGATGCCCCTTTGCCAGGATCACATCGTCCCATGTGCTGGGAAAGGCACAGCAGATGCTGCCCGGGCCTTCCTTGTGCTGCTGCCCTGAAGTATGCAATTCTGGAGCCTAACTTTGACCCAAGAAAGCAGCACTGCCACCAAAATGGGCTTTGACTCTCTACAGATGGGCTTCTCAAGGGCTGGCACCCTCGCTGACTCCAATCAGACCCCAAATTCCCCACTGCTTGCTGACATCAGCAGTCCAGGCTGCCTTTGTGGATATGCTGCAGATTTTCAGGGAGTTTTTCTAGCATGCCAGCATAGTCCCCAAGAAGGAGCTGCTGGTGCTGTGGCTCCCCTAAATCTTTCCTTAGCGGCAAAGAGCAATTTGCTTCCCATCATGTGAGAGAGAGAGAGAGAGAGAGAGAGAGAGAGAGACAGGGAGGGAGATTATTTTGGGGACTAGAAAATGGCTAAGCATGTGTCTACCCTAATTGGACTGAATTGAAATGCCATTGCCTAGACATTTGTGGAGGAAAAGCAGAGAGAAATAGATGTTAGGCAGAAAGGTAGAAATAAGAAATGTAGAGCTCTAAATAGCCAGGTCTTTCTCCCACCCCTTTGGCCTGTAGAAAAGAGGAGTATTTTCCTCCAAGCTCTGTGTTGGCAGCCCGCCGCAGCCCATTGGCAAAGGCAGCCGTTTTCTCAGCTCTTGAGGCTTTGGAAGGATTTGCTTAGGCCGATAGATTTTTCTGCTGGATGCTCTGATTTCCAGCTTTGTGAGAGGAAGGAAGCATTGATAAGGACTCTTTGATTTCCAGAGCGTGGGCAAAGCAAAGAGGAGCAAAAGCCCTCCCAGAAAGGAGAACGGGGAGCCAGGGAAGAGAAGCCGCAAGAGGGCTCGCAGCGCCCAGTGTCCCTGCTGCCAACCGCGCCAGCCGCCCCCTTCGGCGGGAGGCCCCTTTCCCTGCGGGCAGTGCAAACGGTGCGCAAGTTCCTCCTCTTTCTGCTCAAAGCTGCGCCTTTGGACTAAAAGGGGCTGACCCTTTTCAAAGGCACCGCAGGGGAAGCTGGGGGCACTTGCAGCATCGCCCCCGGCAGCCGTGCTCAAGCTTAACACCCACCTCAAACCCAAAGAGCTTAGGTAAAACCCAGCCTTCACAATGAAACCTTGCCGTGCCCCAACAAGACCCAGTTGATACAAGTAGGAATAGATCCATCAAAGCTTGGTTTGATGCTGCTGATCAAATTCAAAAGAGGATGCAGCAAAAGGAGGAAGACATTTCAAGGCATTGAAAGTAGAACCATCAGACTCATGGTGCTGATCCATTGACAAATGTGCCACTGCCCGAAAAGACAGAAATTCATACTCAAACGGAGATCTTGGCACTTGGTTTCATGGTGTGTACTAGCGTGAGCAATGGATGGTTTGCTTCCTATCTTGCAGGGTGTTTGAAAGCATGAAGGAAAGGAACAAACACAGCAGAAGACATCGGCCTCGGAAGACAGCAGAGCCTCTCCCCAAGAAGAAAAGACCAAATTAGACAACCCTGCAGGTTGTCCAGGGCTAGCAAGAGTTAGGCAGATTAGTTAGATAGGAATACAACTGTTAGATATTAGTTAGACAGGAATAGGACTGTTTTTTAAGCTTTTTGGGTTGTTTAATCTTCTACTTCGTTAGTTTACATGATAGTAACCTCCTCAATTTAGTAGTTAAGGTACATTAGTATTATTCAGGACTCATTAGTATTATTAGATTTATCAGTAAATGTCAGAGGTTGGGTGTTTTGTATGCTCTGCCATATGCTCTTTGTCATTTTGCCTTTGTTGAGACCTAATCTGTCTTTATCATTAAACCAATGTTTGTTCCATTTTGTCTGTTTGTCTGTATGAAAGCACTCCAGCAATGTTTGTTCCATTTGCCTGGTGTTGCAAAGACGGCACTTGCCCTGAGAGAAGAAGCTGGGCAGGCGCCACCTCCCCCAGGCCCAGCCCCTTGCTCAGCTGGCAGGACTTCCTGACGTGTGTCTCCTTTACTGCCAGTGAAATACCGCTGGGGCTTCAGCCTTTGATTCCTCAACATCTCAGCTGGGAGTGGAAAGGGAGGCTTTGTTTAATTCACTGAATTGCATCTAGATGAGTGGTCTGGTCTCACCATATTTTCTGGCATAAAAGCAGCGGGTTGAGTCCTTTTTGGAGCCCAGACAGAAAAATTTCTTTCATTTTGGGGGACTGATGGAGCTGACCAGCTTGGAGGACGTTTCTAAGCCCTCCGATTCTATCCAATTCCTATCGGCATGCACCACAAAGGCATGGCTAGTTCAGTTGCAGTTTCTCCTGAAAGGACCAGTGTCCCGCTCTGGGCCTCCAGCAATCTCCTTAGCTAAAGCCGAGCGGGTGTGATCATTATCCTCTGACTTGTCACAGCTGGGGCACTTGCGCCAAAGAAGAATCCAAGTCACTCTTTTATGGAGGCCAGCAAATGGCCGTGCCTAGCAAGGCTTTGGTGGCAGGGGCTGTGGAGGGTGGATGGAGAGGGGGCGAGGGAGGGGGCAATTGGCAGGCTGCTTCTGGGAAGCCGAGGCAAGCTTGCCCTTGTCTGATGGAGCCGGTGCAGGTGGGCTTTGGAGGCTACAAAGTATCTGCCTTGCAGTGGGACTTGTTCCAGCTGCCCCCTCAGTTTGCTGGCCAGTGGGTAACATGCAGGCTGGGAAGGAAGCAAGATTGGGACTGAAGCAAGATTTGCTTTTCCTTAAGGACAGGCAGGAAAGCAGCAAAGCTGCCTGGCTTTTTCTCATATCTGGGATCTAGGCGTTAAAAGCAATGTGAAGGCCAGCAGTGTGGAAAGGCAATTCTGTAAGTGTTGCTTCCTTAGAGGAATGCCAGAGTCTTTTGGGACAACCACCGAGCTTCTCCAAGGGAGCTGGAAGAGGGATCTAGAAATTCTGCCTGAATGTTTGCTAGAGAAATGCCCGTGTGCTGTCCCTGGGTGTGTGTGTGTGTGTCCCCATCAGTTGGCCTGAAAAAGATCCTGTTTCTCCAAGTTTCAAGGGAGGAGTGATGAGGTGAGAGACCAGCTCAGAGGCCCAAAGGAGGGAAACCATGCAGTGACATTATTGGGCAGCAAAAGGAGAATTGAGAAAGGGGGCAGGATGAATGCCTCCACTTTGAGAGGAAGCTTTGGAGTTGGCTCTGCGCTAGGCAACTTGCAAATTCCAGCTCCTCTCAGAGCTGGAGGAGAGCCAGTGGGAGGAGCCCTTCTGGTTCTCCAGGGCAGGAGATGAGGTCTGGGCCCTTGCACAGAGGCAGGCTCCTGTGCACCTTCAGCTGGAGGCACCTTGCAGAGAAGCACCGGGAAGAGCCAGGGCTGTCCCTGCACTGCTTTTGCCCGTCTCATCAGACGACTGAGGAGAAAAGGCCCAATGGGAAGCTTCTCAGAGCAAACTTGCAGCAGAAGAAGTACAAGGGGCAGAGGCGGCCCATGCCCCTTTCTGTCCCATGGCTCCCCCGGGGGTTCTAGATGGAATGTTGGGCTGTGCCCATAGCAACTGTCGTTGTCTCCTGCTCCTGCGGCCCTTGCTGGAACGCTGCTGGAGCAGCGCTGGAGCAGCAGCTGCAGGATCAGCTCCTGGGCTGTCCCTGAGCAGCCGCCTTCTGCACTCAGCGCCAGACCCGGCCTCTGCACCGACATCCTGGTCTCCTCGTCTGCCTCCGGGCATCCCCAGAGCACTTGGGAACCCTCCAAGGTAAGAAAATCCCCGTTTGCCCTCAAAGCACTAGCACAGGGGCAGGAGGCTCCAGCTGCCTCTCCCACCAAGCACGACACACAGGCTGCGTGCTCACTTTCCCCAGACGAGCTTCCACGTGAAAGCAGGGTGCAGCTTCTGAAGGAATTGTGTTGCCTCCAGGGGAAACACAGACCTTTCCATAGAGGACCTAGAGAGGTGTCCCAGTGCAGTTGCAGATCCTCGTCCACGCATCACCTGATTAAACGTTCTTGGCACCCATTTCAGTCCTCAAACTATCTTGTGCTGACCCCAAAACAAATTGTTCCTGGCTGAGCAGGTCAGGGCTTCAGTGTCAACAAATCCCCTTATGCCCTGACTCTGCTCACACCCGCTCCAAAGCTTCAAACAGCACAATGATGCCACTTCTCCTCTGGCATCCCTGTCGTTCAGGGCATGGAAGCATTTGACTGGGCTTCTCTGCAAACACAGGCTTTCAACTTCAAAAACCATCTGGGATCAGCAATTCTTATCTACTTACGTATTTACATCGCCTATAGATCCCTTCTATTTTAAGATCTTTAGAGATTCTTTTTTCAGTGCACGTAGGGCTGGTTCTACCTCATGCTCAGGGGCGGCCGTCAAATGCCATCTCCTCAAGAGCACAATCACAGTAGCACAGAATTTTCTGGCTTGGAAGGGATTCTGAAAGATCACTGAGCCCAACTGCAGGGCCTGCCCGGGGCAGCCTCAACAATCACAGCCTGTGCCCAAGAGCAGTGTCCAAACACTTTTGGAGCTCAGTCAGCCTTGGTGCTGTGCCCCCTTCCCTGGGGAGGCTGTTGCAGTGCCCAAGCAGCCTGTGGCTGAAGAAGCTTTTCCTTCGATCCAACCTAAGCCTGCACTGGCACATCTCCCCTGCCATTCTCTTGGCTCTTCTCCGTGGCCCCGGGAGTGAAGAGAGTAGTGCATGGCCTTCTGCTTGCCCTCCTGAGGAAGCTGCTGACTGCTGGAGGGTCCTGCCTAGGACATTCCATGTCAAAAAGGCAGCAATGACAGCAAAGAGAAAGGAGCTGGGACACGGGAGCTCGGGCTTTGCAATGATGAGGATGAGAAGGAAGGCTACTGACACATCCTTGGCAGAAGGATTTTGAACTGGAGCATTGCTTTGATCTCTTTCAGGTGGAAAGGAGAGGCACAATGAAAAGGAAAGCAAGAGCCCAGATTCAGCCGTGAGTTTTGGCCTAGGGTTAAAGGACAGCAAACTGGAGGAATGGCGAGGAGGAGAACTGCTCTTTCACAGTCAGGCTGGGATTGGTTCAAGCCTGTGGGTGCACAGCAAGGCTCTCTTGACCACTTGCCTTTCTCACCTCCACCTCCTTCTTCCTTTAGACACATCAATGTTGGCAGCGACTTTCAGGCTGAGCTCCCAGAGCTGCAGAACAGAGCACCAAGTGAGGATGAAGAGCCTGCAAGCCTGGTCTGGAAGCCCTGGGGAGAGGATGACTCTGACATGGAAAAACCTGACAGAGGTAGCTTTGCTTCAAGCTTTGCTTCCAGCCCTGAGCTACTTGGGTCTTGAAAAGGCTCCTTATGCCTAAAAAGGCAGCGTTTTGCAGGCTCTGCTTCTCTCCTTGTCTCGCCCATCTTCCCATGTAGAAGTGTTAGAGGCAAGGAGAAAGAGCAAGCACCTTGCTCTCCAAACTGGTCAGGGCCGTTTGCCACTGGAAGAGGGGAGATTGGCCCCCACTTCTTCTTACAGAAGCTGCTTTGGAGGGAGAGCCAGCACTGCGTGGGCCCTTGCTTCAGCTGGCTCTGTCTTTGCTCTCCTTTTCATGCTCTCTCTCCAAGCTGCTGTCTTTAGCTGCCGGCCTTTCCTTCTGCCTTGCGTGGCAACCTTTGCCCTTTGCTGGCCTCCAGGCTGACTTTCGGTGGGTTTTTTCTTGTGCTTGCAGTAAGAGAACTGTTGGACATGGCCAGCTCCCGTGGCATTCCCGGGGCAGCAGCTAACCTGGAGCGCGCCCTGCACTGCCTGCACCAGGCACGCGGCAGCGTTCCGGTAAGAAGCGGCTGTTTGGGCGCAGAGGAGAGGGCACAGGGAATGCAGAAGGCCTGGGCACTGGGACAGCCTTTCCTGGCTGCTCTTGGAAGAAGGGTCTTAACAGGGAGCAGAGCACTTGCTGCCTGCTGGGTCTCCTCCAGCTGCATCAGGGCTGAGCCCAAAGGGCTCCAGCAGGGAGAATCTCCCTCCTGGAGGCGGCGGCGGCGGAAGGTCCTGCTGCCTTGTAAATGGCCTGGAGATTTGGGTTCTCTAAGACCTTAGGAGGGGAAATTCCCAGAAGCCTCAGTCAGCTGAGGCCATTCTGGCTGCAGGAGCAGCAAAATCCTCAGCTTGGTGAGCAAAAGGCCACTCTTGGGGACCAGGATCAAAGGGTTGGGCAGCAAAAACTAGGGACTGGGAGCAAATGACAGTGTTTCACCCACATGGGATACAGTCGCTTGAATGTCTGGAGAGGCAAAGGAGCTGAAAGGCAGCACCTGTGATTTTTTGGCTCATTTTTAATGTGCTGGGGCGGCTAAAGCCTTTTCCCTCTTGATCTTGCAGGAGGCTCTGGAGATGCTGCTCTCAGAGGGGCCTGCAACAGCTCAAGGCCATCCCATGGCTGATTATCATTACGCAGGTAAGCAAAGCAGAGCTTCTTGCGTCCCTGACAGATGCTGCCGTCCCCTTCATTGTTGTGGCAAGCGTTTCTGCTTCAAGAAATTGTGCTTAACACCAGCACAAGGTCTTGTCTCCTCTGTGGGTGGGCAAAGCACCAGCATCTAGTCCTTCAGCTTTACTTGTTTTCCAATCCTTCTCCCCGGGCAATGCCTGCTCTTGTCTTCACGACCTTCTGAGGGAGCAGACACGTACACCCACGTGAATGACGGCCTGCGACCGTTTTCTTTCGGCAGCCAGAGGAATCTACTTGGTGTGGATCAAGGGATCTGTTTACTAGCCGCTGCTTTTTATTGCCAGGCTCTGATAGATGGACACCTGAGGAGAAGGAGTCCTTCCAAAAGGCTTTCCACACCTACGGCAAGGATTTTCATCTCATCCAGAAGCAGGTAAAGCCACGGGACATTCTTTACCCGAGCAGATCAGCAGCAGGAAAGCTTGCTTATTTCTGGGAACAAGCACTGGGCTTCAGTCTCTCTCTTCTCAAGGAGCAAGTATCTTCAAGTAGTAACAAAAGGGGACATCAAAAGCCTGTGTCAAAAGGATGATCCTGCCTCTCCAGCCCTTTTCTCCAAGCTCTTTTGGAAGATGAAGCTTTATTCTGTCAGACTTGTGGCACAGGTCTGCTGCTGCTTCCACAAGACGCTGTGCTGGCATAACTGGAGTGAAGCGGGGAAAGAAGAACTGTGCTAGGTGGATTTGTTGTTGATCTGTGCATTGCGTGTATTAGCACCTAGCATCATACAGGGTTTAAGACATTGCATGATGCCTCTCTTTCTCCATGTTGATTTCATTTTACACCCTACTCCATTTCATTCATGCTTTTACTTCCTAGTTCACTCCATAGTCTACTTTTTCCCCAGTGCACCCGACACCATTTGCGATTCCTTCTTTTTCTCTTCACAACAGATCCAGACTAAGACCATGGCCCAGTGTGTGGAGTACTACTACTCCTGGAAAAAGGAGCATAAACTTGCCAGCACTCTTGCTCAGGTGAGGGGCAAGAAAATGGAGAGGTGCCAGGAAGGTCGAGAAACTGGGAGAAGGGGAGAAAAGCTGCTGGCGAGCCATGCCAGATGCCCCTTTGCCAGGATCACATCGTCCCATGTGCTGGGAAAGGCACAGCAGATGCTGCCCGGGCCTTCCTTGTGCTGCTGCCCTGAAGTATGCAATTCTGGAGCCTAACTTTGACCCAAGAAAGCAGCACCGCCACCAAAATGGGCTTTGACTCTCTACAGATGGGCTTCTCAAGGGCTGGCACCCTCGCTGACTCCAATCAGACCCCAAATTCCCCACTGCTTGCTGACATCAGCAGTCCAGGCTGCCTTTGTGGATATGCTGCAGATTTTCAGGGAGTTTTTCTAGCATGCCAGCATAGTCCCCAAGAAGGAGCTGCTGGTGCTGTGGCTCCCCTAAATCTTTCCTTAGCGGCAAAGAGCAATTTGCTTCCCATCATGTGAGAGAGAGAGAGAGAGAGAGAGAGAGAGAGAGACAGGGAGGGAGATTATTTTGGGGACTAGAAAATGGCTAAGCATGTGTCTACCCTAATTGGACTGAATTGAAATGCCATTGCCTAGACATTTGTGGAGGAAAAGCAGAGAGAAATAGATGTTAGGCAGAAAGGTAGAAATAAGAAATGTAGAGCTCTAAATAGCCAGGTCTTTCTCCCACCCCTTTGGCCTGTAGAAAAGAGGAGTATTTTCCTCCAAGCTCTGTGTTGGCAGCCCGCCGCAGCCCATTGGCAAAGGCAGCCGTTTTCTCAGCTCTTGAGGCTTTGGAAGGATTTGCTTAGGCCGATCGATTTTTGTGCTGGATGCTCTGATTTCCAGCTTTGTGAGAGGAAGGAAGCATTGATAAGGACTCTTTGATTTCCAGAGCGTGGGCAAAGCAAAGAGGAGCAAAAGCCCTCCCAGAAAGGAGAAGGGGGAGCCAGGGAAGAGAAGCCGCAAGAGGGCTCGCAGCGCCCAGTGTCCCTGCTGCCAACCGCGCCAGCCGCCCCCTTCGGCGGGAGGCCCCTTTCCCTGCGGGCAGTGCAAACGGTGCGCAAGTTCCTCCTCTTTCTGCTCAAAGCTGCGCCTTTGGACTAAAAGGGGCTGACCCTTTTCAAAGGCACCGCAGGGGAAGCTGGGGGCACTTGCAGCATCGCCCCCGGCAGCCGTGCTCAAGCTTAACACCCACCTCAAACCCAAAGAGCTTAGGTAAAACCCAGCCTTCACAATGAAACCTTGCCGTGCCCCAACAAGACCCAGTTGATACAAGTAGGAATAGATCCATCAAAGCTTGGTTTGATGCTGCTGATCAAATTCAAAAGAGGATGCAGCAAAAGGAGGAAGACATTTCAAGGCATTGAAAGTAGAACCATCAGACTCATGGTGCTGATCCATTGACAAATGTGCCACTGCCCGAAAAGACAGAAATTCATACTCAAACGGAGATCTTGGCACTTGGTTTCATGGTGTGTACTAGCGTGAGCAATGGATGGTTTGCTTCCTATCTTGCAGGGTGTTTGAAAGCATGAAGGAAAGGAACAACCACAGCAGAAGACATCGGCCTCGGAAGACAGCAGAGCCTCTCCCCAAGAAGAAAAGACCAAATTAGACAACCCTGCAGGTTGTCCAGGGCTAGCAAGAGTTAGGCAGATTAGTTAGATAGGAATACAACTGTTAGATATTAGTTAGACAGGAATAGGACTGTTTTTTAAGCTTTTTGGGTTGTTTAATCTTCTACTTCGTTAGTTTACATGATAGTAACCTCCTCAATTTAGTAGTTAAGGTACATTAGTATTATTCAGGACTCATTAGTATTATTAGATTTATCAGTAAATGTCAGAGGTTGGGTGTTTTGTATGCTCTGCCATATGCTCTTTGTCATTTTGCCTTTGTTGAGACCTAATCTGTCTTTATCATTAAACCAATGTTTGTTCCATTTTGTCTGTTTGTCTGTATGAAAGCACTCCAGCAATGTTTGTTCCATTTGCCTGGTGTTGCAAAGACGGCACTTGCCCTGAGAGAAGAAGCTGGGCAGGCGCCACCTCCCCCAGGCCCAGCCCCTTGCTCAGCTGGCAGGACTTCCTGACGTGTGTCTCCTTTACTGCCAGTGAAATACCGCTGGGGCTTCAGCCTTTGATTCCTCAACATCTCAGCTGGGAGTGGAAAGGGAGGCTTTGTTTAATTCACTGAATTGCATCTAGATGAGTGGTCTGGTCTCACCATATTTTCTGGCATAAAAGCAGCGGGTTGAGTCCTTTTTGGAGCCCAGACAGAAAACTTGCTTTCATTTTGGGGGACTGATGGAGCTGACCACCTTGGAGGACGTTTCTAAGCCCTCCGATTCTATCCAATTCCTATTGGCATGCACCACAAAGGCATGGCTAGTTCAGTTGCAGTTTCTCCTGAAAGGACCAGTGTCCCGCTCTGGGCCTCCAGCAATCTCCTTAGCTAAAGCCGAGCGGGTGTGATCATTATCCTCTGACTTGTCACAGCTGGGGCACTTGCGCCAAAGAAGAATCCAAGTCACTCTTTTATGGAGGCCAGCAAATGGCCCTGCCTAGCAAGGCTTTGGTGGCAGGGGCTGTGGAGAGTGGATGGAGAGGGGGCGAGGGAGGGGGCAATTGGCAGGCTGCTTCTGGGAAGCCGAGGCAAGCTTGCCCTTGTCTGATGGAGCCGGTGCAGGTGGGCTTTGGAGGCTACAAAGTATCTGCCTTGCAGTGGGACTTGTTCCAGCTGCCCCCTCAGTTTGCTGGCCAGTGGGTAACATGCAGGCTGGGAAGGAAGCAAGATTGGGACTGAAGCAAGATTTGCTTTTCCTTAAGGACAGGCAGGAAAGCAGCAAAGCTGCCTGGCTTTTTCTCATATCTGGGATCTAGGCGTTAAAAGCAATGTGAAGGCCAGCAGTGTGGAAAGGCAATTCTGTAAGTGTTGCTTCCTTAGAGGAATGCCAGAGTCTTTTGGGACAACCACCGAGCTTCTCCAAGGGAGCTGGAAGAGGGATCTAGAAATTCTGCCTGAATGTTTGCTAGAGAAATGCCCGTGTGCTGTCCCTGGGTGTGTGTGTGTGTGTCCCCATCAGTTGGCCTGAAAAAGATCCTGTTTCTCCAAGTTTCAAGGGAGGAGTGATGAGGTGAGAGACCAGCTCAGAGGCCCAAAGGAGGGAAACCATGCAGTGACATTATTGGGCAGCAAAAGGAGAATTGAGAAAGGGGGCAGGATGAATGCCTCCACTTTGAGAGGAAGCTTTGGAGTTGGCTCTGCGCTAGGCAACTTGCAAATTCCAGCTCCTCTCAGAGCTGGAGGAGAGCCAGTGGGAGGAGCCCTTCTGGTTCTCCAGGGCAGGAGATGAGGTCTGGGCCCTTGCACAGAGGCAGGCTCCTGTGCACCTTCAGCTGGAGGCACCTTGCAGAGAAGCACCGGGAAGAGCCAGGGCTGTCCCTGCACTGCTTTTGCCCGTCTCATCAGACGACTGAGGAGAAAAGGCCCAATGGGAAGCTTCTCAGAGCAAACTTGCAGCAGAAGAAGTACAAGGGGCAGAGGCGGCCCATGCCCCTTTCTGTCCCATGGCTCCCCCGGGGGTTCTAGATGGAATGTTGGGCTGTGCCCATAGCAACTGTCGTTGTCTCCTGCTCCTGCGGCCCTTGCTGGAACGCTGCTGGAGCAGCGCTGGAGCAGCAGCTGCAGGATCAGCTCCTGGGCTGTCCCTGAGCAGCCGCCTTCTGCACTCAGCGCCAGACCCGGCCTCTGCACCGACATCCTGGTCTCCTCGTCTGCCTCCGGGCATCCCCAGAGCACTTGGGAACCCTCCAAGGTAAGAAAATCCCCGTTTGCCCTCAAAGCACTAGCACAGGGGCAGGAGGCTCCAGCTGCCTCTCCCACCAAGCACGACACACAGGCTGCGTGCTCACTTTCCCCAGACGAGCTTCCACGTGAAAGCAGGGTGCAGCTTCTGAAGGAATTGTGTTGCCTCCAGGGGAAACACAGACCTTTCCATAGAGGACCTAGAGAGGTGTCCCAGTGCAGTTGCAGATCCTCGTCCACGCATCACCTGATTAAACGTTCTTAGCACCCATTTCAGTCCTCAAACTATCTTGTGCTGACCCCAAAACAAATTGTTCCTGGCTGAGCAGGTCAGGGCTTCAGTGTCAACAAATCCCCTTATGCCCTGACTCTGCTCACACCCGCTCCAAAGCTTCAAACAGCACAATGATGCCACTTCTCCTCTGGCATCCCTGTCGTTCAGGGCATGGAAGCATTTGACTGGGCTTCTCTGCAAACACAGGCTTTCAACTTCAAAAACCATCTGGGATCAGCAATTCTTATCTACTTACGTATTTACATCGCCTATAGATCCCTTCTATTTTAAGATCTTTAGAGATTCTTTTTTCAGTGCACATAGGGCTGGTTCTACCTCATGCTCAGGGGCGGCCGTCAAATGCCATCTCCTCAAGAGCACAATCACAGTAGCACAGAATTTTCTGGCTTGGAAGGGATTCTGAAAGATCACTGAGCCCAACTGCAGGGCCTGCCCGGGGCAGCCTCAACAATCACAGCCTGTGCCCAAGAGCAGTGTCCAAACACTTTTGGAGCTCAGTCAGCCTTGGTGCTGTGCCCCCTTCCCTGGGGAGGCTGTTGCAGTGCCCAAGCAGCCTCTGGCTGAAGAAGCTTTTCCTTCGATCCAACCTAAGCCTGCACTGGCACATCTCCCCTGCCATTCTCTTGGCTCTTCTCCGTGGCCCCGGGAGTGAAGAGAGTAGTGCATGGCCTTCTGCTTGCCCTCCTGAGGAAGCTGCTGACTGCTGGAGGGTCCTGCCTAGGACATTCCATGTCAAAAAGGCAGCAATGAGAGCAAAGAGAAAGGAGCTGGGACACGGGAGCTCGGGCTTTGCAATGATGAGGATGAGAAGGAAGGCTACTGACACATCCTTGGCAGAAGGATTTTGAACTGGAGCATTGCTTTGATCTCTTTCAGGTGGAAAGGAGAGGCACAATGAAAAGGAAAGCAAGAGCCCAGATTCAGCCGTGAGTTTTGGCCTAGGGTTAAAGGACAGCAAACTGGAGGAATGGCGAGGAGGAGAACTGCTCTTTCACAGTCAGGCTGGGATTGGTTCAAGCCTGTGGGTGCACAGCAAGGCTCTCTTGACCACTTGCCTTTCTCACCTCCACCTCCTTCTTCCTTTAGACACATCAATGTTGGCAGCGACTTTCAGGCTGAGCTCCCAGAGCTGCAGAACAGAGCACCAAGTGAGGATGAAGAGCCTGCAAGCCTGGTCTGGAAGCCCTGGGGAGAGGATGACTCTGACATGGAAAAACCTGACAGAGGTAGCTTTGCTTCAAGCTTTGCTTCCAGCCCTGAGCTACTTGGGTCTTGAAAAGGCTCCTTATGCCTAAAAAGGCAGCGTTTTGCAGGCTCTGCTTCTCTCCTTGTCTCGCCCATCTTCCCATGTAGAAGTGTTAGAGGCAAGGAGAAAGAGCAAGCACCTTGCTCTCCAAACTGGTCAGGGCCGTTTGCCACTGGAAGAGGGGAGATTGGCCCCCACTTCTTCTTACAGAAGCTGCTTTGGAGGGAGAGCCAGCACTGCGTGGGCCCTTGCTTCAGCTGGCTCTGTCTTTGCTCTCCTTTTCATGCTCTCTCTCCAAGCTGCTGTCTTTAGCTGCCGGCCTTTCCTTCTGCCTTGCGTGGCAACCTTTGCCCTTTGCTGGCCTCCAGGCTGACTTTCGGTGGGTTTTTTCTTGTGCTTGCAGTAAGAGAACTGTTGGACATGGCCAGCTCCCGTGGCATTCCCGGGGCAGCAGCTAACCTGGAGCGCGCCCTGCACTGCCTGCACCAGGCACGCGGCAGCGTTCCGGTAAGAAGCGGCTGTTTGGGCGCAGAGGAGAGGGCACAGGGAATGCAGAAGGCCTGGGCACTGGGACAGCCTTTCCTGGCTGCTCTTGGAAGAAGGGTCTTAACAGGGAGCAGAGCACTTGCTGCCTGCTGGGTCTCCTCCAGCTGCGTCAGGGCTGAGCCCAAAGGGCTCCAGCAGGGAGAATCTCCCTCCTGGAGGCGGCGGCGGCGGAAGGTCCTGCTGCCTTGTAAATGGCCTGGAGATTTGGGTTCTCTAAGACATTTGGAGGGGAAATTCCCAGAAGCCTCAGTCAGCTGAGGCCATTCTGGCTGCAGGAGCAGCAAAATCCTCAGCTTGGTGAGCAAAAGGCCACTCTTGGGGACCAGGATCAAAGGGTCGGGCAGCAAAAACTAGGGACTGGGAGCAAATGACAGTGTTCCACCCACATGGGATACAGTCGCTTGAATGTCTGGAGAGGCAAAGGAGCTGAAAGGCAGCACCTGTGATTTTTTGGCTCATTTTTAATGTGCTGGGGCGGCTAAAGCCTTTTCCCTCTTGATCTTGCAGGAGGCTCTGGAGATGCTGCTCTCAGAGGGGCCTGCAACAGCTCAAGGCCATCCCATGGCTGATTATCATTACGCAGGTAAGCAAAGCAGAGCTTCTTGCGTCCCTGACAGATGCTGCCGGCCCCTTCATTGTTGTGGCAAGCGTTTCTGCTTCAAGAAATTGTGCTTAACACCAGCACAAGGTCTTGTCTCCTCTGTGGGTGGGCAAAGCACCAGCATCTAGTCCTTCAGCTTTACTTGTTTTCCAATCCTTCTCCCCGGGCAATGCCTGCTCTTGTCTTCACGACCTTCTGAGGGAGCAGACACGTACACCCACGTGAATGACGGCCTGCGACCGTTTTCTTTCGGCAGCCAGAGGAATCTACTTGGTGTGGATCAAGGGATCTGTTTACTAGCCGCTGCTTTTTATTGCCAGGCTCTGATAGATGGACACCTGAGGAGAAGGAGTCCTTCCAAAAGGCTTTCCACACCTACGGCAAGGATTTTCATCTCATCCAGAAGCAGGTAAAGCCACGGGACATTCTTTACCCGAGCAGATCAGCAGCAGGAAAGCTTGCTTATTTCTGGGAACAAGCACTGGGCTTCAGTCTCTCTCTTCTCAAGGAGCAAGTATCTTCAAGTAGTAACAAAAGGGGACATCAAAAGCCTGTGTCAAAAGGATGATCCTGCCTCTCCAGCCCTTTTCTCCAAGCTCTTTTGGAAGATGAAGCTTTATTCTGTCAGACTTGTGGCACAGGTCTGCTGCTGCTTCCACAAGACGCTGTGCTGGCATAACTGGAGTGAAGCGGGGAAAGAAGAACTGTGCTAGGTGGATTTGTTGTTGATCTGTGCATTGCGTGTATTAGCACCTAGCATCATACAGGGTTTAAGACATTGCATGATGCCTCTCTTTCTCCATGTTGATTTCATTTTACACCCTACTCCATTTCATTCATGCTTTTACTTCCTAGTTCACTCCATAGTCTACTTTTTCCCCAGTGCACCCGACACCATTTTCGATTCCTTCTTTTTCTCTTCACAACAGATCCAGACTAAGACCGTGGCCCAGTGTGTGGAGTACTACTACTCCTGGAAAAAGGAGCATAAACTTGCCAGCACTCTTGCTCAGGTGAGGGGCAAGAAAATGGAGAGGTGCCAGGAAGGTCGAGAAACTGGGAGAAGGGGAGAAAAGCTGCTGGCGAGCCATGCCAGATGCCCCTTTGCCAGGATCACATCGTCCCATGCGCTGGGAAAGGCACAGCAGATGCTGCCCGGGCCTTCCTTGTGCTGCTGCCCTGAAGTATGCAATTCTGGAGCCTAACTTTGACCCAAGAAAGCAGCACCGCCACCAAAATGGGCTTTGACTCTCTACAGATGGGCTTCTCAAGGGCTGGCACCCTCGCTGACTCCAATCAGACCCCAAATTCCCCACTGCTTGCTGACATCAGCAGTCCAGGCTGCCTTTGTGGATATGCTGCAGATTTTCAGGGAGTTTTTCTAGCATGCCAGCATAGTCCCCAAGAAGGAGCTGCTGGTGCTGTGGCTCCCCTAAATCTTTCCTTAGCGGCAAAGAGCAATTTGCTTCCCATCATGTGAGAGAGAGAGAGAGAGAGAGAGAGAGAGAGAGACAGGGAGGGAGATTATTTTGGGGACTAGAAAATGGCTAAGCATGTGTCTACCCTAATTGGACTGAATTGAAATGCCATTGCCTAGACATTTGTGGAGGAAAAGCAGAGAGAAATAGATGTTAGGCAGAAAGGTAGAAATAAGAAATGTAGAGCTCTAAATAGCCAGGTCTTTCTCCCACCCCTTTGGCCTGTAGAAAAGAGGAGTATTTTCCTCCAAGCTCTGTGTTGGCAGCCCGCCGCAGCCCATTGGCAAAGGCAGCCGTTTTCTCAGCTCTTGAGGCTTTGGAAGGATTTGCTTAGGCCGATAGATTTTTGTGCTGGATGCTCTGATTTCCAGCTTTGTGAGAGGAAGGAAGCATTGATAAGGACTCTTTGATTTCCAGAGCGTGGGCAAAGCAAAGAGGAGCAAAAGCCCTCCCAGAAAGGAGAAGGGGGAGCCAGGGAAGAGAAGCCGCAAGAGGGCTCGCAGCGCCCAGTGTCCCTGCTGCCAACCGCGCCAGCCGCCCCCTTCGGCGGGAGGCCCCTTTCCCTGCGGGCAGTGCAAACGGTGCGCAAGTTCCTCCTCTTTCTGCTCAAAGCTGCGCCTTTGGACTAAAAGGGGCTGACCCTTTTCAAAGGCACCGCAGGGGAAGCTGGGGGCACTTGCAGCATCGCCCCCGGCAGCCGTGCTCAAGCTTAACACCCACCTCAAACCCAAAGAGCTTAGGTAAAACCCAGCCTTCACAATGAAACCTTGCCGTGCCCCAACAAGACCCAGTTGATACAAGTAGGAATAGATCCATCAAAGCTTGGTTTGATGCTGCTGATCAAATTCAAAAGAGGATGCAGCAAAAGGAGGAAGACATTTCAAGGCATTGAAAGTAGAACCATCAGACTCATGGTGCTGATCCATTGACAAATGTGCCACTGCCCGAAAAGACAGAAATTCATACTCAAACGGAGATCTTGGCACTTGGTTTCATGGTGTGTACTAGCGTGAGCAATGGATGGTTTGCTTCCTATCTTGCAGGGTGTTTGAAAGCATGAAGGAAAGGAACAACCACAGCAGAAGACATCGGCCTCGGAAGACAGCAGAGCCTCTCCCCAAGAAGAAAAGACCAAATTAGACAACCCTGCAGGTTGTCCAGGGCTAGCAAGAGTTAGGCAGATTAGTTAGATAGGAATACAACTGTTAGATATTAGTTAGACAGGAATAGGACTGTTTTTTAAGCTTTTTGGGTTGTTTAATCTTCTACTTCGTTAGTTTACATGATAGTAACCTCCTCAATTTAGTAGTTAAGGTACATTAGTATTATTCAGGACTCATTAGTATTATTAGATTTATCAGTAAATGTCAGAGGTTGGGTGTTGTCTATGCTCTGCCATATGCTCTTTGTCATTTTGCCTTTGTTGAGACCTAATCTGTCTTTATCATTAAACCAATGTTTGTTCCATTTTGTCTGTTTGTCTGTATGAAAGCACTCCAGCAATGTTTGTTCCATTTGCCTGGTGTTGCAAAGACGGCACTTGCCCTGAGAGAAGAAGCTGGGCAGGCGCCACCTCCCCCAGGCCCAGCCCCTTGCTCAGCTGGCAGGACTTCCTGAGGTGTGTCTCCTTTACTGCCAGTGAAATACCGCTGGGGCTTCAGCCTTTGATTCCTCAACATCTCAGCTGGGAGTGGAAAGGGAGGCTTTGTTTAATTCACTGAATTGCATCTAGATGAGTGGTCTGGTCTCACCATATTTTCTGGCATAAAAGCAGCGGGTTGAGTCCTTTTTGGAGCCCAGACAGAAAAATTTCTTTCATTTTGGGGGACTGATGGAGCTGACCAGCTTGGAGGACGTTTCTAAGCCCTCCGATTCTATCCAATTCCTATCGGCATGCACCACAAAGGCATGGCTAGTTCAGTTGCAGTTTCTCCTGAAAGGACCAGTGTCCCGCTCTGGGCCTCCAGCAATCTCCTTAGCTAAAGCCGAGCGGGTGTGATCATTATCCTCTGACTTGTCACAGCTGGGGCACTTGCGCCAAAGAAGAATCCAAGTCACTCTTTTATGGAGGCCAGCAAATGGCCCTGCCTAGCAAGGCTTTGGTGGCAGGGGCTGTGGAGGGTGGATGGAGAGGGGGCGAGGGAGGGGGCAATTGGCAGGCTGCTTCTGGGAAGCCGAGGCAAGCTTGCCCTTGTCTGATGGAGCCGGTGCAGGTGGGCTTTGGAGGCTACAAAGTATCTGCCTTGCAGTGGGACTTGTTCCAGCTGCCCCCTCAGTTTGCTGGCCAGTGGGTAACATGCAGGCTGGGAAGGAAGCAAGATTGGGACTGAAGCAAGATTTGCTTTTCCTTAAGGACAGGCAGGAAAGCAGCAAAGCTGCCTGGCTTTTTCTCATATCTGGGATCTAGGCGTTAAAAGCAATGTGAAGGCCAGCAGTGTGGAAAGGCAATTCTGTAAGTGTTGCTTCCTTAGAGGAATGCCAGAGTCTTTTGGGACAACCACCGAGCTTCTCCAAGGGAGCTGGAAGAGGGATCTAGAAATTCTGCCTGAATGTTTGCTAGAGAAATGCCCGTGTGCTGTCCCTGGGTGTGTGTGTGTGTGTCCCCATCAGTTGGCCTGAAAAAGATCCTGTTTCTCCAAGTTTCAAGGGAGGAGTGATGAGGTGAGAGACCAGCTCAGAGGCCCAAAGGAGGGAAACCATGCAGTGACATTATTGGGCAGCAAAAGGAGAATTGAGAAAGGGGGCAGGATGAATGCCTCCACTTTGAGAGGAAGCTTTGGAGTTGGCTCTGCGCTAGGCAACTTGCAAATTCCAGCTCCTCTCAGAGCTGGAGGAGAGCCAGTGGGAGGAGCCCTTCTGGTTCTCCAGGGCAGGAGATGAGGTCTGGGCCCTTGCACAGAGGCAGGCTCCTGTGCACCTTCAGCTGGAGGCACCTTGCAGAGAAGCACCGGGAAGAGCCAGGGCTGTCCCTGCACTGCTTTTGCCCGTCTCATCAGACGACTGAGGAGAAAAGGCCCAATGGGAAGCTTCTCAGAGCAAACTTGCAGCAGAAGAAGTACAAGGGGCAGAGGCGGCCCATGCCCCTTTCTGTCCCATGGCTCCCCCGGGGGTTCTAGATGGAATGTTGGGCTGTGCCCATAGCAACTGTCGTTGTCTCCTGCTCCTGCGGCCCTTGCTGGAACGCTGCTGGAGCAGCGCTGGAGCAGCAGCTGCAGGATCAGCTCCTGGGCTGTCCCTGACCAGCCGCCTTCTGCACTCAGCGCCAGACCCGGCCTCTGCACCGACATCCTGGTCTCCTCGTCTGCCTCCGGGCATCCCCAGAGCACTTGGGAACCCTCCAAGGTAAGAAAATCCCCGTTTGCCCTCAAAGCACTAGCACAGGGGCAGGAGGCTCCAGCTGCCTCTCCCACCAAGCACGACACACAGGCTGCGTGCTCACTTTCCCCAGACGAGCTTCCACGTGAAAGCAGGGTGCAGCTTCTGAAGGAATTGTGTTGCCTCCAGGGGAAACACAGACCTTTCCATAGAGGACCTAGAGAGGTGTCCCAGTGCAGTTGCAGATCCTCGTCCACGCATCACCTGATTAAACGTTCTTGGCACCCATTTCAGTCCTCAAACTATCTTGTGCTGACCCCAAAACAAATTGTTCCTGGCTGAGCAGGTCAGGGCTTCAGTGTCAACAAATCCCCTTATGCCCTGACTCTGCTCACACCCGCTCCAAAGCTTCAAACAGCACAATGATGCCACTTCTCCTCTGGCATCCCTGTCGTTCAGGGCATGGAAGCATTTGACTGGGCTTCTCTGCAAACACAGGCTTTCAACTTCAAAAACCATCTGGGATCAGCAATTCTTATCTACTTACGTATTTACATCGCCTATAGATCCCTTCTATTTTAAGATCTTTAGAGATTCTTTTTTCAGTGCACGTAGGGCTGGTTCTACCTCATGCTCAGGGGCGGCCGTCAAATGCCATCTCCTCAAGAGCACAATCACAGTAGCACAGAATTTTCTGGCTTGGAAGGGATTCTGAAAGATCACTGAGGCCAACTGCAGGGCCTGCCCGGGGCAGCCTCAACAATCACAGCCTGTGCCCAAGAGCAGTGTCCAAACACTTTTGGAGCTCAGTCAGCCTTGGTGCTGTGCCCCCTTCCCTGGGGAGGCTGTTGCAGTGCCCAAGCAGCCTGTGGCTGAAGAAGCTTTTCCTTCGATCCAACCTAAGCCTGCACTGGCACATCTCCCCTGCCATTCTCTTGGCTCTTCTCCGTGGCCCCGGGAGTGAAGAGAGTAGTGCATGGCCTTCTGCTTGCCCTCCTGAGGAAGCTGCTGACTGCTGGAGGGTCCTGCCTAGGACATTCCATGTCAAAAAGGCAGCAATGACAGCAAAGAGAAAGGAGCTGGGACACGGGAGCTCGGGCTTTGCAATGATGAGGATGAGAAGGAAGGCTACTGACACATCCTTGGCAGAAGGATTTTGAACTGGAGCATTGCTTTGATCTCTTTCAGGTGGAAAGGAGAGGCACAATGAAAAGGAAAGCAAGAGCCCAGATTCAGCCGTGAGTTTTGGCCTAGGGTTAAAGGACAGCAAACTGGAGGAATGGCGAGGAGGAGAACTGCTCTTTCACAGTCAGGCTGGGATTGGTTCAAGCCTGTGGGTGCACAGCAAGGCTCTCTTGACCACTTGCCTTTCTCACCTCCACCTCCTTCTTCCTTTAGACACATCAATGTTGGCAGCGACTTTCAGGCTGAGCTCCCAGAGCTGCAGAACAGAGCACCAAGTGAGGATGAAGAGCCTGCAAGCCTGGTCTGGAAGCCCTGGGGAGAGGATGACTCTGACATGGAAAAACCTGACAGAGGTAGCTTTGCTTCAAGCTTTGCTTCCAGCCCTGAGCTACTTGGGTCTTGAAAAGGCTCCTTATGCCTAAAAAGGCAGCGTTTTGCAGGCTCTGCTTCTCTCCTTGTCTCGCCCATCTTCCCATGTAGAAGTGTTAGAGGCAAGGAGAAAGAGCAAGCACCTTGCTCTCCAAACTGGTCAGGGCCGTTTGCCACTGGAAGAGGGGAGATTGGCCCCCACTTCTTCTTACAGAAGCTGCTTTGGAGGGAGAGCCAGCACTGCGTGGGCCCTTGCTTCAGCTGGCTCTGTCTTTGCTCTCCTTTTCATGCTCTCTCTCCAAGCTGCTGTCTTTAGCTGCCGGCCTTTCCTTCTGCCTTGCGTGGCAACCTTTGCCCTTTGCTGGCCTCCAGGCTGACTTTCGGTGGGTTTTTTCTTGTGCTTGCAGTAAGAGAACTGTTGGACATGGCCAGCTCCCGTGGCATTCCCGGGGCAGCAGCTAACCTGGAGCGCGCCCTGCACTGCCTGCACCAGGCACGCGGCAGCGTTCCGGTAAGAAGCGGCTGTTTGGGCGCAGAGGAGAGGGCACAGGGAATGCAGAAGGCCTGGGCACTGGGACAGCCTTTCCTGGCTGCTCTTGGAAGAAGGGTCTTAACAGGGAGCAGAGCACTTGCTGCCTGCTGGGTCTCCTCCAGCTGCGTCAGGGCTGAGCCCAAAGGGCTCCAGCAGGGAGAATCTCCCTCCTGGAGGCGGCGGCGGCGGAAGGTCCTGCTGCCTTGTAAATGGCCTGGAGATTTGGGTTCTCTAAGACATTTGGAGGGGAAATTCCCAGAAGCCTCAGTCAGCTGAGGCCATTCTGGCTGCAGGAGCAGCAAAATCCTCAGCTTGGTGAGCAAAAGGCCACTCTTGGGGACCAGGATCAAAGGGTCGGGCAGCAAAAACTAGGGACTGGGAGCAAATGACAGTGTTCCACCCACATGGGATACAGTCGCTTGAATGTCTGGAGAGGCAAAGGAGCTGAAAGGCAGCACCTGTGATTTTTTGGCTCATTTTTAATGTGCTGGGGCGGCTAAAGCCTTTTCCCTCTTGATCTTGCAGGAGGCTCTGGAGATGCTGCTCTCAGAGGGGCCTGCAACACCTCAAGGCCATCCCATGGCTGATTATCATTACGCAGGTAAGCAAAGCAGAGCTTCTTGCGTCCCTGACAGATGCTGCCGGCCCCTTCATTGTTGTGGCAAGCGTTTCTGCTTCAAGAAATTGTGCTTAACACCAGCACAAGGTCTTGTCTCCTCTGTGGGTGGGCAAAGCACCAGCATCTAGTCCTTCAGCTTTACTTGTTTTCCAATCCTTCTCCCCGGGCAATGCCTGCTCTTGTCTTCACGCCCTTCTGAGGGAGCAGACACGTACACCCACGTGAATGACGGCCTGCGACCGTTTTCTTTCGGCAGCCAGAGGAATCTACTTGGTGTGGATCAAGGGATCTGTTTACTAGCCGCTGCTTTTTATTGCCAGGCTCTGATAGATGGACACCTGAGGAGAAGGAGTCCTTCCAAAAGGCTTTCCACACCTACGGCAAGGATTTTCATCTCATCCAGAAGCAGGTAAAGCCACGGGACATTCTTTACCCGAGCAGATCAGCAGCAGGAAAGCTTGCTTATTTCTGGGAACAAGCACTGGGCTTCAGTCTCTCTCTTCTCAAGGAGCAAGTATCTTCAAGTAGTAACAAAAGGGGACATCAAAAGCCTGTGTCAAAAGGATGATCCTGCCTCTCCAGCCCTTTTCTCCAAGCTCTTTTGGAAGATGAAGCTTTATTCTGTCAGACTTGTGGCACAGGTCTGCTGCTGCTTCCACAAGACGCTGTGCTGGCATAACTGGAGTGAAGCGGGGAAAGAAGAACTGTGCTAGGTGGATTTGTTGTTGATCTGTGCATTGCGTGTATTAGCACCTAGCATCATACAGGGTTTAAGACATTGCATGATGCCTCTCTTTCTCCATGTTGATTTCATTTTACACCCTACTCCATTTACTTCATGCTTTTACTTCCTAGTTCACTCCATAGTCTACTTTTTCCCCAGTGCACCCGACACCATTTGCGATTCCTTCTTTTTCTCTTCACAACAGATCCAGACTAAGACCGTGGCCCAGTGTGTGGAGTACTACTACTCCTGGAAAAAGGAGCATAAACTTGCCAGCACTCTTGCTCAGGTGAGGGGCAAGAAAATGGAGAGGTGCCAGGAAGGTCGAGAAACTGGGAGAAGGGGAGAAAAGCTGCTGGCGAGCCATGCCAGATGCCCCTTTGCCAGGATCACATCGTCCCATGTGCTGGGAAAGGCACAGCAGATGCTGCCCGGGCCTTCCTTGTGCTGCTGCCCTGAAGTATGCAATTCTGGAGCCTAACTTTGACCCAAGAAAGCAGCACCGCCACCAAAATGGGCTTTGACTCTCTACAGATGGGCTTCTCAAGGGCTGGCACCCTCGCTGACTCCAATCAGACCCCAAATTCCCCACTGCTTGCTGACATCAGCAGTCCAGGCTGCCTTTGTGGATATGCTGCAGATTTTCAGGGAGTTTTTCTAGCATGCCAGCATAGTCCCCAAGAAGGAGCTGCTGGTGCTGTGGCTCCCCTAAATCTTTCCTTAGCGGCAAAGAGCAATTTGCTTCCCATCATGTGAGAGAGAGAGAGAGAGAGAGAGAGAGAGAGAGACAGGGAGGGAGATTATTTTGGGGACTAGAAAATGGCTAAGCATGTGTCTACCCTAATTGGACTGAATTGAAATGCCATTGCCTAGACATTTGTGGAGGAAAAGCAGAGAGAAATAGATGTTAGGCAGAAAGGTAGAAATAAGAAATGTAGAGCTCTAAATAGCCAGGTCTTTCTCCCACCCCTTTGGCCTGTAGAAAAGAGGAGTATTTTCCTCCAAGCTCTGGCTTGGCAGCCCGCCGCAGCCCATTGGCAAAGGCAGCCGTTTTCTCAGCTCTTGAGGCTTTGGAAGGATTTGCTTAGGCCGATCGATTTTTGTGCTGGATGCTCTGATTTCCAGCTTTGTGAGAGGAAGGAAGCATTGATAAGGACTCTTTGATTTCCAGAGCGTGGGCAAAGCAAAGAGGAGCAAAAGCCCTCCCAGAAAGGAGAAGGGGGAGCCAGGGAAGAGAAGCCGCAAGAGGGCTCGCAGCGCCCAGTGTCCCTGCTGCCAACCGCGCCAGCCGCCCCCTTCGGCGGGAGGCCCCTTTCCCTGCGGGCAGTGCAAACGGTGCGCAAGTTCCTCCTCTTTCTGCTCAAAGCTGCGCCTTTGGACTAAAAGGGGCTGACCCTTTTCAAAGGCACCGCAGGGGAAGCTGGGGGCACTTGCAGCATCGCCCCCGGCAGCCGTGCTCAAGCTTAACACCCACCTCAAACCCAAAGAGCTTAGGTAAAACCCAGCCTTCACAATGAAACCTTGCCGTGCCCCAACAAGACCCAGTTGATACAAGTAGGAATAGATCCATCAAAGCTTGGTTTGATGCTGCTGATCAAATTCAAAAGAGGATGCAGCAAAAGGAGGAAGACATTTCAAGGCATTGAAAGTAGAACCATCAGACTCATGGTGCTGATCCATTGACAAATGTGCCACTGCCCGAAAAGACAGAAATTCATACTCAAACGGAGATCTTGGCACTTGGTTTCATGGTGTGTACTAGCGTGAGCAATGGATGGTTTGCTTCCTATCTTGCAGGGTGTTTGAAAGCATGAAGGAAAGGAACAACCACAGCAGAAGACATCGGCCTCGGAAGACAGCAGAGCCTCTCCCCAAGAAGAAAAGACCAAATTAGACAACCCTGCAGGTTGTCCAGGGCTAGCAAGAGTTAGGCAGATTAGTTAGATAGGAATACAACTGTTAGATATTAGTTAGACAGGAATAGGACTGTTTTTTAAGCTTTTTGGGTTGTTTAATCTTCTACTTCGTTAGTTTACATGATAGTAACCTCCTCAATTTAGTAGTTAAGGTACATTAGTATTATTCAGGACTCATTAGTATTATTAGATTTATCAGTAAATGTCAGAGGTTGGGTGTTTTGTATGCTCTGCCATATGCTCTTTGTCATTTTGCCTTTGTTGAGACCTAATCTGTCTTTATCATTAAACCAATGTTTGTTCCATTTTGTCTGTTTGTCTGTATGAAAGCACTCCAGCAATGTTTGTTCCATTTGCCTGGTGTTGCAAAGACGGCACTTGCCCTGAGAGAAGAAGCTGGGCAGGCGCCACCTCCCCCAGGCCCAGCCCCTTGCTCAGCTGGCAGGACTTCCTGAGGTGTGTCTCCTTTACTGCCAGTGAAATACCACTGGGGCTTCAGCCTTTGATTCCTCAACATCTCAGCTGGGAGTGGAAAGGGAGGCTTTGTTTAATTCACTGAATTGCATCTAGATGAGTGGTCTGGTCTCACCATATTTTCTGGCATAAAAGCAGCGGGTTGAGTCCTTTTTGGAGCCCAGACAGAAAAATTTCTTTCATTTTGGGGGACTGATGGAGCTGACCAGCTTGGAGGACGTTTCTAAGCCCTCCGATTCTATCCAATTCCTATCGGCATGCACCACAAAGGCATGGCTAGTTCAGTTGCAGTTTCTCCTGAAAGGACCAGTGTCCCGCTCTGGGCCTCCAGCAATCTCCTTAGCTAAAGCCGAGCGGGTGTGATCATTATCCTCTGACTTGTCACAGCTGGGGCACTTGCGCCAAAGAAGAATCCAAGTCACTCTTTTATGGAGGCCAGCAAATGGCCCTGCCTAGCAAGGCTTTGGTGGCAGGGGCTGTGGAGGGTGGATGGAGAGGGGGCGAGGGAGGGGGCAATTGGCAGGCTGCTTCTGGGAAGCCGAGGCAAGCTTGCCCTTGTCTGATGGAGCCGGTGCAGGTGGGCTTTGGAGGCTACAAAGTATCTGCCTTGCAGTGGGACTTGTTCCAGCTGCCCCCTCAGTTTGCTGGCCAGTGGGTAACATGCAGGCTGGGAAGGAAGCAAGATTGGGACTGAAGCAAGATTTGCTTTTCCTTAAGGACAGGCAGGAAAGCAGCAAAGCTGCCTGGCTTTTTCTCATATCTGGGATCTAGGCGTTAAAAGCAATGTGAAGGCCAGCAGTGTGGAAAGGCAATTCTGTAAGTGTTGCTTCCTTAGAGGAATGCCAGAGTCTTTTGGGACAACCACCGAGCTTCTCCAAGGGAGCTGGAAGAGGGATCTAGAAATTCTGCCTGAATGTTTGCTAGAGAAATGCCCGTGTGCTGTCCCTGGGTGTGTGTGTGTGTGTCCCCATCAGTTGGCCTGAAAAAGATCCTGTTTCTCCAAGTTTCAAGGGAGGAGTGATGAGGTGAGAGACCAGCTCAGAGGCCCAAAGGAGGGAAACCATGCAGTGACATTATTGGGCAGCAAAAGGAGAATTGAGAAAGGGGGCAGGATGAATGCCTCCACTTTGAGAGGAAGCTTTGGAGTTGGCTCTGCGCTAGGCAACTTGCAAATTCCAGCTCCTCTCAGAGCTGGAGGAGAGCCAGTGGGAGGAGCCCTTCTGGTTCTCCAGGGCAGGAGATGAGGTCTGGGCCCTTGCACAGAGGCAGGCTCCTGTGCACCTTCAGCTGGAGGCACCTTGCAGAGAAGCACCGGGAAGAGCCAGGGCTGTCCCTGCACTGCTTTTGCCCGTCTCATCAGACGACTGAGGAGAAAAGGCCCAATGGGAAGCTTCTCAGAGCAAACTTGCAGCAGAAGAAGTACAAGGGGCAGAGGCGGCCCATGCCCCTTTCTGTCCCATGGCTCCCCCGGGGGTTCTAGATGGAATGTTGGGCTGTGCCCATAGCAACTGTCGTTGTCTCCTGCTCCTGCGGCCCTTGCTGGAACGCTGCTGGAGCAGCGCTGGAGCAGCAGCTGCAGGATCAGCTCCTGGGCTGTCCCTGACCAGCCGCCTTCTGCACTCAGCGCCAGACCCGGCCTCTGCACCGACATCCTGGTCTCCTCGTCTGCCTCCGGGCATCCCCAGAGCACTTGGGAACCCTCCAAGGTAAGAAAATCCCCGTTTGCCCTCAAAGCACTAGCACAGGGGCAGGAGGCTCCAGCTGCCTCTCCCACCAAGCACGACACACAGGCTGCGTGCTCACTTTCCCCAGACGAGCTTCCACGTGAAAGCAGGGTGCAGCTTCTGAAGGAATTGTGTTGCCTCCAGGGGAAACACAGACCTTTCCATAGAGGACCTAGAGAGGTGTCCCAGTGCAGTTGCAGATCCTCGTCCACGCATCACCTGATTAAACGTTCTTGGCACCCATTTCAGTCCTCAAACTATCTTGTGCTGACCCCAAAACAAATTGTTCCTGGCTGAGCAGGTCAGGGCTTCAGTGTCAACAAATCCCCTTATGCCCTGACTCTGCTCACACCCGCTCCAAAGCTTCAAACAGCACAATGATGGCACTTCTCCTCTGGCATCCCTGTCGTTCAGGGCATGGAAGCATTTGACTGGGCTTCTCTGCAAACACAGGCTTTCAACTTCAAAAACCATCTGGGATCAGCAATTCTTATCTACTTACGTATTTACATCGCCTATAGATCCCTTCTATTTTAAGATCTTTAGAGATTCTTTTTTCAGTGCACATAGGGCTGGTTCTACCTCATGCTCAGGGGCGGCCGTCAAATGCCATCTCCTCAAGAGCACAATCACAGTAGCACAGAATTTTCTGGCTTGGAAGGGATTCTGAAAGATCACTGAGCCCAACTGCAGGGCCTGCCCGGGGCAGCCTCAACAATCACAGCCTGTGCCCAAGAGCAGTGTCCAAACACTTTTGGAGCTCAGTCAGCCTTGGTGCTGTGCCCCCTTCCCTGGGGAGGCTGTTGCAGTGCCCAAGCAGCCTGTGGCTGAAGAAGCTTTTCCTTCGATCCAACCTAAGCCTGCACTGGCACATCTCCCCTGCCATTCTCTTGGCTCTTCTCCGTGGCCCCGGGAGTGAAGAGAGTAGTGCATGGCCTTCTGCTTGCCCTCCTGAGGAAGCTGCTGACTGCTGGAGGGTCCTGCCTAGGACATTCCATGTCAAAAAGGCAGCAATGACAGCAAAGAGAAAGGAGCTGGGACACGGGAGCTCGAGCTTTGCAATGATGAGGATGAGAAGGAAGGCTACTGACACATCCTTGGCAGAAGGATTTTGAACTGGAGCATTGCTTTGATGTCTTTCAGGTGGAAAGGAGAGGCACAATGAAAAGGAAAGCAAGAGCCCAGATTCAGCCGTGAGTTTTGGCCTAGGGTTAAAGGACAGCAAACTGGAGGAATGGCGAGGAGGAGAACTGCTCTTTCACAGTCAGGCTGGGATTGGTTCAAGCCTGTGGGTGCACAGCAAGGCTCTCTTGACCACTTGCCTTTCTCACCTCCACCTCCTTCTTCCTTTAGACACATCAATGTTGGCAGCGACTTTCAGGCTGAGCTCCCAGAGCTGCAGAACAGAGCACCAAGTGAGGATGAAGAGCCTGCAAGCCTGGTCTGGAAGCCCTGGGGAGAGGATGACTCTGACATGGAAAAACCTGACAGAGGTAGCTTTGCTTCAAGCTTTGCTTCCAGCCCTGAGCTACTTGGGTCTTGAAAAGGCTCCTTATGCCTAAAAAGGCAGCGTTTTGCAGGCTCTGCTTCTCTCCTTGTCTCGCCCATCTTCCCATGTAGAAGTGTTAGAGGCAAGGAGAAAGAGCAAGCACCTTGCTCTCCAAACTGGTCAGGGCCGTTTGCCACTGGAAGAGGGGAGATTGGCCCCCACTTCTTCTTACAGAAGCTGCTTTGGAGGGAGAGCCAGCACTGCGTGGGCCCTTGCTTCAGCTGGCTCTGTCTTTGCTCTCCTTTTCATGCTCTCTCTCCAAGCTGCTG
This sequence comes from Agelaius phoeniceus, assembly GCF_051311805.1. NCBI lineage: Eukaryota > Metazoa > Chordata > Aves > Passeriformes > Icteridae > Agelaius > Agelaius phoeniceus. The sequence goes on along the minus strand of NC_135303.1, from coordinate 37,329,574 downwards.
TCTTTAGCTGCCGGCCTTTCCTTCTGCCTTGCGTGGCAACCTTTGCCCTTTGCTGGCCTCCAGGCTGACTTTCGGTGGGTTTTTTCTTGTGCTTGCAGTAAGAGAACTGTTGGACATGGCCAGCTCCCGTGGCATTCCCGGGGCAGCAGCTAACCTGGAGCGCGCCCTGCACTGCCTGCACCAGGCACGCGGCAGCGTTCCGGTAAGAAGCGGCTGTTTGGGCGCAGAGGAGAGGGCACAGGGAATGCAGAAGGCCTGGGCACTGGGACAGCCTTTCCTGGCTGCTCTTGGAAGAAGGGTCTTAACAGGGAGCAGAGCACTTGCTGCCTGCTGGGTCTCCTCCAGCTGCGTCAGGGCTGAGCCCAAAGGGCTCCAGCAGGGAGAATCTCCCTCCTGGAGGCGGCGGCGGTGGAAGGTCCTGCTGCCTTGTAAATGGCCTGGAGATTTGGGTTCTCTAAGACATTTGGAGGGGAAATTCCCAGAAGCCTCAGTCAGCTGAGGCCATTCTGGCTGCAGGAGCAGCAAAATCCTCAGCTTGGTGAGCAAAAGGCCACTCTTGGGGACCAGGATCAAAGGGTCGGGCAGCAAAAACTAGGGACTGGGAGCAAATGACAGTGTTCCACCCACATGGGATACAGTCGCTTGAATGTCTGGAGAGGCAAAGGAGCTGAAAGGCAGCACCTGTGATTTTTTGGCTCATTTTTAATGTGCTGGGGCGGCTAAAGCCTTTTCCCTCTTGATCTTGCAGGAGGCTCTGGAGATGCTGCTCTCAGAGGGGCCTGCAACACCTCAAGGCCATCCCATGGCTGATTATCATTACGCAGGTAAGCAAAGCAGAGCTTCTTGCGTCCCTGACAGATGCTGCCGGCCCCTTCATTGTTGTGGCAAGCGTTTCTGCTTCAAGAAATTGTGCTTAACACCAGCACAAGGTCTTGTCTCCTCTGTGGGTGGGCAAAGCACCAGCATCTAGTCCTTCAGCTTTACTTGTTTTCCAATCCTTCTCCCCGGGCAATGCCTGCTCTTGTCTTCACGACCTTCTGAGGGAGCAGACACGTACACCCACGTGAATGACGGCCTGCGACCGTTTTCTTTCGGCAGCCAGAGGAATCTACTTGGTGTGGATCAAGGGATCTGTTTACTAGCCGCTGCTTTTTATTGCCAGGCTCTGATAGATGGACACCTGAGGAGAAGGAGTCCTTCCAAAAGGCTTTCCACACCTACGGCAAGGATTTTCATCTCATCCAGAAGCAGGTAAAGCCACGGGACATTCTTTACCCGAGCAGATCAGCAGCAGGAAAGCTTGCTTATTTCTGGGAACAAGCACTGGGCTTCAGTCTCTCTCTTCTCAAGGAGCAAGTATCTTCAAGTAGTAACAAAAGGGGACATCAAAAGCCTGTGTCAAAAGGATGATCCTGCCTCTCCAGCCCTTTGCTCCAAGCTCTTTTGGAAGATGAAGCTTTATTCTGTCAGACTTGTGGCACAGGTCTGCTGCTGCTTCCACAAGACGCTGTGCTGGCATAACTGGAGTGAAGCGGGGAAAGAAGAACTGTGCTAGGTGGATTTGTTGTTGATCTGTGCATTGCGTGTATTAGCACCTAGCATCATACAGGGTTTAAGACATTGCATGATGCCTCTCTTTCTCCATGTTGATTTCATTTTACACCCTACTCCATTTACTTCATGCTTTTACTTCCTAGTTCACTCCATAGTCTACTTTTTCCCCAGTGCACCCGACACCATTTTCGATTCCTTCTTTTTCTCTTCACAACAGATCCAGACTAAGACCGTGGCCCAGTGTGTGGAGTACTACTACTCCTGGAAAAAGGAGCATAAACTTGCCAGCACTCTTGCTCAGGTGAGGGGCAAGAAAATGGAGAGGTGCCAGGAAGGTCGAGAAACTGGGAGAAGGGGAGAAAAGCTGCTGGCGAGCCATGCCAGATGCCCCTTTGCCAGGATCACATCGTCCCATGTGCTGGGAAAGGCACAGCAGATGCTGCCCGGGCCTTCCTTGTGCTGCTGCCCTGAAGTATGCAATTCTGGAGCCTAACTTTGACCCAAGAAAGCAGCACCGCCACCAAAATGGGCTTTGACTCTCTACAGATGGGCTTCTCAAGGGCTGGCACCCTCGCTGACTCCAATCAGACCCCAAATTCCCCACTGCTTGCTGACATCACCAGTCCAGGCTGCCTTTGTGGATATGCTGCAGATTTTCAGGGAGTTTTTCTAGCATGCCAGCATAGTCCCCAAGAAGGAGCTGCTGGTGCTGTGGCTCCCCTAAATCTTTCCTTAGCGGCAAAGAGCAATTTGCTTCCCATCATGTGAGAGAGAGAGAGAGAGAGAGAGAGAGAGAGAGACAGGGAGGGAGATTATTTTGGGGACTAGAAAATGGCTAAGCATGTGTCTACCCTAATTGGACTGAATTGAAATGCCATTGCCTAGACATTTGTGGAGGAAAAGCAGAGAGAAATAGATGTTAGGCAGAAAGGTAGAAATAAGAAATGTAGAGCTCTAAATAGCCAGGTCTTTCTCCCACCCCTTTGGCCTGTAGAAAAGAGGAGTATTTTCCTCCAAGCTCTGGCTTGGCAGCCCGCCGCAGCCCATTGGCAAAGGCAGCCGTTTTCTCAGCTCTTGAGGCTTTGGAAGGATTTGCTTAGGCCGATCGATTTTTGTGCTGGATGCTCTGATTTCCAGCTTTGTGAGAGGAAGGAAGCATTGATAAGGACTCTTTGATTTCCAGAGCGTGGGCAAAGCAAAGAGGAGCAAAAGCCCTCCCAGAAAGGAGAAGGGGGAGCCAGGGAAGAGAAGCCGCAAGAGGGCTCGCAGCGCCCAGTGTCCCTGCTGCCAACCGCGCCAGCCGCCCCCTTCGGCGGGAGGCCCCTTTCCCTGCGGGCAGTGCAAACGGTGCGCAAGTTCCTCCTCTTTCTGCTCAAAGCTGCGCCTTTGGACTAAAAGGGGCTGACCCTTTTCAAAGGCACCGCAGGGGAAGCTGGGGGCACTTGCAGCATCGCCCCCGGCAGCCGTGCTCAAGCTTAACACCCACCTCAAACCCAAAGAGCTTAGGTAAAACCCAGCCTTCACAATGAAACCTTGCCGTGCCCCAACAAGACCCAGTTGATACAAGTAGGAATAGATCCATCAAAGCTTGGTTTGATGCTGCTGATCAAATTCAAAAGAGGATGCAGCAAAAGGAGGAAGACATTTCAAGGCATTGAAAGTAGAACCATCAGACTCATGGTGCTGATCCATTGACAAATGTGCCACTGCCCGAAAAGACAGAAATTCATACTCAAACGGAGATCTTGGCACTTGGTTTCATGGTGTGTACTAGCGTGAGCAATGGATGGTTTGCTTCCTATCTTGCAGGGTGTTTGAAAGCATGAAGGAAAGGAACAAACACAGCAGAAGACATCGGCCTCGGAAGACAGCAGAGCCTCTCCCCAAGAAGAAAAGACCAAATTAGACAACCCTGCAGGTTGTCCAGGGCTAGCAAGAGTTAGGCAGATTAGTTAGATAGGAATACAACTGTTAGATATTAGTTAGACAGGAATAGGACTGTTTTTTAAGCTTTTTGGGTTGTTTAATCTTCTACTTCGTTAGTTTACATGATAGTAACCTCCTCAATTTAGTAGTTAAGGTACATTAGTATTATTCAGGACTCATTAGTATTATTAGATTTATCAGTAAATGTCAGAGGTTGGGTGTTTTGTATGCTCTGCCATATGCTCTTTGTCATTTTGCCTTTGTTGAGACCTAATCTGTCTTTATCATTAAACCAATGTTTGTTCCATTTTGTCTGTTTGTCTGTATGAAAGCACTCCAGCAATGTTTGTTCCATTTGCCTGGTGTTGCAAAGACGGCACTTGCCCTGAGAGAAGAAGCTGGGCAGGCGCCACCTCCCCCAGGCCCAGCCCCTTGCTCAGCTGGCAGGACTTCCTGAGGTGTGTCTCCTTTACTGCCAGTGAAATACCACTGGGGCTTCAGCCTTTGATTCCTCAACATCTCAGCTGGGAGTGGAAAGGGAGGCTTTGTTTAATTCACTGAATTGCATCTAGATGAGTGGTCTGGTCTCACCATATTTTCTGGCATAAAAGCAGCGGGTTGAGTCCTTTTTGGAGCCCAGACAGAAAAATTTCTTTCATTTTGGGGGACTGATGGAGCTGACCAGCTTGGAGGACGTTTCTAAGCCCTCCGATTCTATCCAATTCCTATCGGCATGCACCACAAAGGCATGGCTAGTTCAGTTGCAGTTTCTCCTGAAAGGACCAGTGTCCCGCTCTGGGCCTCCAGCAATCTCCTTAGCTAAAGCCGAGCGGGTGTGATCATTATCCTCTGACTTGTCACAGCTGGGGCACTTGCGCCAAAGAAGAATCCAAGTCACTCTTTTATGGAGGCCAGCAAATGGCCCTGCCTAGCAAGGCTTTGGTGGCAGGGGCTGTGGAGGGTGGATGGAGAGGGGGCGAGGGAGGGGGCAATTGGCAGGCTGCTTCTGGGAAGCCGAGGCAAGCTTGCCCTTGTCTGATGGAGCCGGTGCAGGTGGGCTTTGGAGGCTACAAAGTATCTGCCTTGCAGTGGGACTTGTTCCAGCTGCCCCCTCAGTTTGCTGGCCAGTGGGTAACATGCAGGCTGGGAAGGAAGCAAGATTGGGACTGAAGCAAGATTTGCTTTTCCTTAAGGACAGGCAGGAAAGCAGCAAAGCTGCCTGGCTTTTTCTCATATCTGGGATCTAGGCGTTAAAAGCAATGTGAAGGCCAGCAGTGTGGAAAGGCAATTCTGTAAGTGTTGCTTCCTTAGAGGAATGCCAGAGTCTTTTGGGACAACCACCGAGCTTCTCCAAGGGAGCTGGAAGAGGGATCTAGAAATTCTGCCTGAATGTTTGCTAGAGAAATGCCCGTGTGCTGTCCCTGGGTGTGTGTGTGTGTGTCCCCATCAGTTGGCCTGAAAAAGATCCTGTTTCTCCAAGTTTCAAGGGAGGAGTGATGAGGTGAGAGACCAGCTCAGAGGCCCAAAGGAGGGAAACCATGCAGTGACATTATTGGGCAGCAAAAGGAGAATTGAGAAAGGGGGCAGGATGAATGCCTCCACTTTGAGAGGAAGCTTTGGAGTTGGCTCTGCGCTAGGCAACTTGCAAATTCCAGCTCCTCTCAGAGCTGGAGGAGAGCCAGTGGGAGGAGCCCTTCTGGTTCTCCAGGGCAGGAGATGAGGTCTGGGCCCTTGCACAGAGGCAGGCTCCTGTGCACCTTCAGCTGGAGGCACCTTGCAGAGAAGCACCGGGAAGAGCCAGGGCTGTCCCTGCACTGCTTTTGCCCGTCTCATCAGACGACTGAGGAGAAAAGGCCCAATGGGAAGCTTCTCAGAGCAAACTTGCAGCAGAAGAAGTACAAGGGGCAGAGGCGGCCCATGCCCCTTTCTGTCCCATGGCTCCCCCGGGGGTTCTAGATGGAATGTTGGGCTGTGCCCATAGCAACTGTCGTTGTCTCCTGCTCCTGCGGCCCTTGCTGGAACGCTGCTGGAGCAGCGCTGGAGCAGCAGCTGCAGGATCAGCTCCTGGGCTGTCCCTGACCAGCCGCCTTCTGCACTCAGCGCCAGACCCGGCCTCTGCACCGACATCCTGGTCTCCTCGTCTGCCTCCGGGCATCCCCAGAGCACTTGGGAACCCTCCAAGGTAAGAAAATCCCCGTTTGCCCTCAAAGCACTAGCACAGGGGCAGGAGGCTCCAGCTGCCTCTCCCACCAAGCACGACACACAGGCTGCGTGCTCACTTTCCCCAGACGAGCTTCCACGTGAAAGCAGGGTGCAGCTTCTGAAGGAATTGTGTTGCCTCCAGGGGAAACACAGACCTTTCCATAGAGGACCTAGAGAGGTGTCCCAGTGCAGTTGCAGATCCTCGTCCACGCATCACCTGATTAAACGTTCTTGGCACCCATTTCAGTCCTCAAACTATCTTGTGCTGACCCCAAAACAAATTGTTCCTGGCTGAGCAGGTCAGGGCTTCAGTGTCAACAAATCCCCTTATGCCCTGACTCTGCTCACACCCGCTCCAAAGCTTCAAACAGCACAATGATGCCACTTCTCCTCTGGCATCCCTGTCGTTCAGGGCATGGAAGCATTTGACTGGGCTTCTCTGCAAACACAGGCTTTCAACTTCAAAAACCATCTGGGATCAGCAATTCTTATCTACTTACGTATTTACATCGCCTATAGATCCCTTCTATTTTAAGATCTTTAGAGATTCTTTTTTCAGTGCACATAGGGCTGGTTCTACCTCATGCTCAGGGGCGGCCGTCAAATGCCATCTCCTCAAGAGCACAATCACAGTAGCACAGAATTTTCTGGCTTGGAAGGGATTCTGAAAGATCACTGAGCCCAACTGCAGGGCCTGCCCGGGGCAGCCTCAACAATCACAGCCTGTGCCCAAGAGCAGTGTCCAAACACTTTTGGAGCTCAGTCAGCCTTGGTGCTGTGCCCCCTTCCCTGGGGAGGCTGTTGCAGTGCCCAAGCAGCCTGTGGCTGAAGAAGCTTTTCCTTCGATCCAACCTAAGCCTGCACTGGCACATCTCCCCTGCCATTCTCTTGGCTCTTCTCCGTGGCCCCGGGAGTGAAGAGAGTAGTGCATGGCCTTCTGCTTGCCCTCCTGAGGAAGCTGCTGACTGCTGGAGGGTCCTGCCTAGGACATTCCATGTCAAAAAGGCAGCAATGACAGCAAAGAGAAAGGAGCTGGGACACGGGAGCTCGAGCTTTGCAATGATGAGGATGAGAAGGAAGGCTACTGACACATCCTTGGCAGAAGGATTTTGAACTGGAGCATTGCTTTGATCTCTTTCAGGTGGAAAGGAGAGGCACAATGAAAAGGAAAGCAAGAGCCCAGATTCAGCCGTGAGTTTTGGCCTAGGGTTAAAGGACAGCAAACTGGAGGAATGGCGAGGAGGAGAACTGCTCTTTCACAGTCAGGCTGGGATTGGTTCAAGCCTGTGGGTGCACAGCAAGGCTCTCTTGACCACTTGCCTTTCTCACCTCCACCTCCTTCTTCCTTTAGACACATCAATGTTGGCAGCGACTTTCAGGCTGAGCTCCCAGAGCTGCAGAACAGAGCACCAAGTGAGGATGAAGAGCCTGCAAGCCTGGTCTGGAAGCCCTGGGGAGAGGATGACTCTGACATGGAAAAACCTGACAGAGGTAGCTTTGCTTCAAGCTTTGCTTCCAGCCCTGAGCTACTTGGGTCTTGAAAAGGCTCCTTATGCCTAAAAAGGCAGCGTTTTGCAGGCTCTGCTTCTCTCCTTGTCTCGCCCATCTTCCCATGTAGAAGTGTTAGAGGCAAGGAGAAAGAGCAAGCACCTTGCTCTCCAAACTGGTCAGGGCCGTTTGCCACTGGAAGAGGGGAGATTGGCCCCCACTTCTTCTTACAGAAGCTGCTTTGGAGGGAGAGCCAGCACTGCGTGGGCCCTTGCTTCAGCTGGCTCTGTCTTTGCTCTCCTTTTCATGCTCTCTCTCCAAGCTGCTGTCTTTAGCTGCCGGCCTTTCCTTCTGCCTTGCGTGGCAACCTTTGCCCTTTGCTGGCCTCCAGGCTGACTTTCGGTGGGTTTTTTCTTGTGCTTGCAGTAAGAGAACTGTTGGACATGGCCAGCTCCCGTGGCATTCCCGGGGCAGCAGCTAACCTGGAGCGCGCCCTGCACTGCCTGCACCAGGCACGCGGCAGCGTTCCGGTAAGAAGCGGCTGTTTGGGCGCAGAGGAGAGGGCACAGGGAATGCAGAAGGCCTGGGCACTGGGACAGCCTTTCCTGGCTGCTCTTGGAAGAAGGGTCTTAACAGGGAGCAGAGCACTTGCTGCCTGCTGGGTCTCCTCCAGCTGCGTCAGGGCTGAGCCCAAAGGGCTCCAGCAGGGAGAATCTCCCTCCTGGAGGCGGCGGCGGTGGAAGGTCCTGCTGCCTTGTAAATGGCCTGGAGATTTGGGTTCTCTAAGACATTTGGAGGGGAAATTCCCAGAAGCCTCAGTCAGCTGAGGCCATTCTGGCTGCAGGAGCAGCAAAATCCTCAGCTTGGTGAGCAAAAGGCCACTCTTGGGGACCAGGATCAAAGGGTCGGGCAGCAAAAACTAGGGACTGGGAGCAAATGACAGTGTTCCACCCACATGGGATACAGTCGCTTGAATGTCTGGAGAGGCAAAGGAGCTGAAAGGCAGCACCTGTGATTTTTTGGCTCATTTTTAATGTGCTGGGGCGGCTAAAGCCTTTTCCCTCTTGATCTTGCAGGAGGCTCTGGAGATGCTGCTCTCAGAGGGGCCTGCAACACCTCAAGGCCATCCCATGGCTGATTATCATTACGCAGGTAAGCAAAGCAGAGCTTCTTGCGTCCCTGACAGATGCTGCCGGCCCCTTCATTGTTGTGGCAAGCGTTTCTGCTTCAAGAAATTGTGCTTAACACCAGCACAAGGTCTTGTCTCCTCTGTGGGTGGGCAAAGCACCAGCATCTAGTCCTTCAGCTTTACTTGTTTTCCAATCCTTCTCCCCGGGCAATGCCTGCTCTTGTCTTCACGACCTTCTGAGGGAGCAGACACGTACACCCACGTGAATGACGGCCTGCGACCGTTTTCTTTCGGCAGCCAGAGGAATCTACTTGGTGTGGATCAAGGGATCTGTTTACTAGCCGCTGCTTTTTATTGCCAGGCTCTGATAGATGGACACCTGAGGAGAAGGAGTCCTTCCAAAAGGCTTTCCACACCTACGGCAAGGATTTTCATCTCATCCAGAAGCAGGTAAAGCCACGGGACATTCTTTACCCGAGCAGATCAGCAGCAGGAAAGCTTGCTTATTTCTGGGAACAAGCACTGGGCTTCAGTCTCTCTCTTCTCAAGGAGCAAGTATCTTCAAGTAGTAACAAAAGGGGACATCAAAAGCCTGTGTCAAAAGGATGATCCTGCCTCTCCAGCCCTTTGCTCCAAGCTCTTTTGGAAGATGAAGCTTTATTCTGTCAGACTTGTGGCACAGGTCTGCTGCTGCTTCCACAAGACGCTGTGCTGGCATAACTGGAGTGAAGCGGGGAAAGAAGAACTGTGCTAGGTGGATTTGTTGTTGATCTGTGCATTGCGTGTATTAGCACCTAGCATCATACAGGGTTTAAGACATTGCATGATGCCTCTCTTTCTCCATGTTGATTTCATTTTACACCCTACTCCATTTACTTCATGCTTTTACTTCCTAGTTCACTCCATAGTCTACTTTTTCCCCAGTGCACCCGACACCATTTTCGATTCCTTCTTTTTCTCTTCACAACAGATCCAGACTAAGACCGTGGCCCAGTGTGTGGAGTACTACTACTCCTGGAAAAAGGAGCATAAACTTGCCAGCACTCTTGCTCAGGTGAGGGGCAAGAAAATGGAGAGGTGCCAGGAAGGTCGAGAAACTGGGAGAAGGGGAGAAAAGCTGCTGGCGAGCCATGCCAGATGCCCCTTTGCCAGGATCACATCGTCCCATGTGCTGGGAAAGGCACAGCAGATGCTGCCCGGGCCTTCCTTGTGCTGCTGCCCTGAAGTATGCAATTCTGGAGCCTAACTTTGACCCAAGAAAGCAGCACCGCCACCAAAATGGGCTTTGACTCTCTACAGATGGGCTTCTCAAGGGCTGGCACCCTCGCTGACTCCAATCAGACCCCAAATTCCCCACTGCTTGCTGACATCACCAGTCCAGGCTGCCTTTGTGGATATGCTGCAGATTTTCAGGGAGTTTTTCTAGCATGCCAGCATAGTCCCCAAGAAGGAGCTGCTGGTGCTGTGGCTCCCCTAAATCTTTCCTTAGCGGCAAAGAGCAATTTGCTTCCCATCATGTGAGAGAGAGAGAGAGAGAGAGAGAGAGAGAGAGACAGGGAGGGAGATTATTTTGGGGACTAGAAAATGGCTAAGCATGTGTCTACCCTAATTGGACTGAATTGAAATGCCATTGCCTAGACATTTGTGGAGGAAAAGCAGAGAGAAATAGATGTTAGGCAGAAAGGTAGAAATAAGAAATGTAGAGCTCTAAATAGCCAGGTCTTTCTCCCACCCCTTTGGCCTGTAGAAAAGAGGAGTATTTTCCTCCAAGCTCTGGCTTGGCAGCCCGCCGCAGCCCATTGGCAAAGGCAGCCGTTTTCTCAGCTCTTGAGGCTTTGGAAGGATTTGCTTAGGCCGATCGATTTTTGTGCTGGATGCTCTGATTTCCAGCTTTGTGAGAGGAAGGAAGCATTGATAAGGACTCTTTGATTTCCAGAGCGTGGGCAAAGCAAAGAGGAGCAAAAGCCCTCCCAGAAAGGAGAAGGGGGAGCCAGGGAAGAGAAGCCGCAAGAGGGCTCGCAGCGCCCAGTGTCCCTGCTGCCAACCGCGCCAGCCGCCCCCTTCGGCGGGAGGCCCCTTTCCCTGCGGGCAGTGCAAACGGTGCGCAAGTTCCTCCTCTTTCTGCTCAAAGCTGCGCCTTTGGACTAAAAGGGGCTGACCCTTTTCAAAGGCACCGCAGGGGAAGCTGGGGGCACTTGCAGCATCGCCCCCGGCAGCCGTGCTCAAGCTTAACACCCACCTCAAACCCAAAGAGCTTAGGTAAAACCCAGCCTTCACAATGAAACCTTGCCGTGCCCCAACAAGACCCAGTTGATACAAGTAGGAATAGATCCATCAAAGCTTGGTTTGATGCTGCTGATCAAATTCAAAAGAGGATGCAGCAAAAGGAGGAAGACATTTCAAGGCATTGAAAGTAGAACCATCAGACTCATGGTGCTGATCCATTGACAAATGTGCCACTGCCCGAAAAGACAGAAATTCATACTCAAACGGAGATCTTGGCACTTGGTTTCATGGTGTGTACTAGCGTGAGCAATGGATGGTTTGCTTCCTATCTTGCAGGGTGTTTGAAAGCATGAAGGAAAGGAACAAACACAGCAGAAGACATCGGCCTCGGAAGACAGCAGAGCCTCTCCCCAAGAAGAAAAGACCAAATTAGACAACCCTGCAGGTTGTCCAGGGCTAGCAAGAGTTAGGCAGATTAGTTAGATAGGAATACAACTGTTAGATATTAGTTAGACAGGAATAGGACTGTTTTTTAAGCTTTTTGGGTTGTTTAATCTTCTACTTCGTTAGTTTACATGATAGTAACCTCCTCAATTTAGTAGTTAAGGTACATTAGTATTATTCAGGACTCATTAGTATTATTAGATTTATCAGTAAATGTCAGAGGTTGGGTGTTTTGTATGCTCTGCCATATGCTCTTTGTCATTTTGCCTTTGTTGAGACCTAATCTGTCTTTATCATTAAACCAATGTTTGTTCCATTTTGTCTGTTTGTCTGTATGAAAGCACTCCAGCAATGTTTGTTCCATTTGCCTGGTGTTGCAAAGACGGCACTTGCCCTGAGAGAAGAAGCTGGGCAGGCGCCACCTCCCCCAGGCCCAGCCCCTTGCTCAGCTGGCAGGACTTCCTGAGGTGTGTCTCCTTTACTGCCAGTGAAATACCACTGGGGCTTCAGCCTTTGATTCCTCAACATCTCAGCTGGGAGTGGAAAGGGAGGCTTTGTTTAATTCACTGAATTGCATCTAGATGAGTGGTCTGGTCTCACCATATTTTCTGGCATAAAAGCAGCGGGTTGAGTCCTTTTTGGAGCCCAGACAGAAAAATTTCTTTCATTTTGGGGGACTGATGGAGCTGACCAGCTTGGAGGACGTTTCTAAGCCCTCCGATTCTATCCAATTCCTATCGGCATGCACCACAAAGGCATGGCTAGTTCAGTTGCAGTTTCTCCTGAAAGGACCAGTGTCCCGCTCTGGGCCTCCAGCAATCTCCTTAGCTAAAGCCGAGCGGGTGTGATCATTATCCTCTGACTTGTCACAGCTGGGGCACTTGCGCCAAAGAAGAATCCAAGTCACTCTTTTATGGAGGCCAGCAAATGGCCCTGCCTAGCAAGGCTTTGGTGGCAGGGGCTGTGGAGGGTGGATGGAGAGGGGGCGAGGGAGGGGGCAATTGGCAGGCTGCTTCTGGGAAGCCGAGGCAAGCTTGCCCTTGTCTGATGGAGCCGGTGCAGGTGGGCTTTGGAGGCTACAAAGTATCTGCCTTGCAGTGGGACTTGTTCCAGCTGCCCCCTCAGTTTGCTGGCCAGTGGGTAACATGCAGGCTGGGAAGGAAGCAAGATTGGGACTGAAGCAAGATTTGCTTTTCCTTAAGGACAGGCAGGAAAGCAGCAAAGCTGCCTGGCTTTTTCTCATATCTGGGATCTAGGCGTTAAAAGCAATGTGAAGGCCAGCAGTGTGGAAAGGCAATTCTGTAAGTGTTGCTTCCTTAGAGGAATGCCAGAGTCTTTTGGGACAACCACCGAGCTTCTCCAAGGGAGCTGGAAGAGGGATCTAGAAATTCTGCCTGAATGTTTGCTAGAGAAATGCCCGTGTGCTGTCCCTGGGTGTGTGTGTGTGTGTCCCCATCAGTTGGCCTGAAAAAGATCCTGTTTCTCCAAGTTTCAAGGGAGGAGTGATGAGGTGAGAGACCAGCTCAGAGGCCCAAAGGAGGGAAACCATGCAGTGACATTATTGGGCAGCAAAAGGAGAATTGAGAAAGGGGGCAGGATGAATGCCTCCACTTTGAGAGGAAGCTTTGGAGTTGGCTCTGCGCTAGGCAACTTGCAAATTCCAGCTCCTCTCAGAGCTGGAGGAGAGCCAGTGGGAGGAGCCCTTCTGGTTCTCCAGGGCAGGAGATGAGGTCTGGGCCCTTGCACAGAGGCAGGCTCCTGTGCACCTTCAGCTGGAGGCACCTTGCAGAGAAGCACCGGGAAGAGCCAGGGCTGTCCCTGCACTGCTTTTGCCCGTCTCATCAGACGACTGAGGAGAAAAGGCCCAATGGGAAGCTTCTCAGAGCAAACTTGCAGCAGAAGAAGTACAAGGGGCAGAGGCGGCCCATGCCCCTTTCTGTCCCATGGCTCCCCCGGGGGTTCTAGATGGAATGTTGGGCTGTGCCCATAGCAACTGTCGTTGTCTCCTGCTCCTGCGGCCCTTGCTGGAACGCTGCTGGAGCAGCGCTGGAGCAGCAGCTGCAGGATCAGCTCCTGGGCTGTCCCTGACCAGCCGCCTTCTGCACTCAGCGCCAGACCCGGCCTCTGCACCGACATCCTGGTCTCCTCGTCTGCCTCCGGGCATCCCCAGAGCACTTGGGAACCCTCCAAGGTAAGAAAATCCCCGTTTGCCCTCAAAGCACTAGCACAGGGGCAGGAGGCTCCAGCTGCCTCTCCCACCAAGCACGACACACAGGCTGCGTGCTCACTTTCCCCAGACGAGCTTCCACGTGAAAGCAGGGTGCAGCTTCTGAAGGAATTGTGTTGCCTCCAGGGGAAACACAGACCTTTCCATAGAGGACCTAGAGAGGTGTCCCAGTGCAGTTGCAGATCCTCGTCCACGCATCACCTGATTAAACGTTCTTGGCACCCATTTCAGTCCTCAAACTATCTTGTGCTGACCCCAAAACAAATTGTTCCTGGCTGAGCAGGTCAGGGCTTCAGTGTCAACAAATCCCCTTATGCCCTGACTCTGCTCACACCCGCTCCAAAGCTTCAAACAGCACAATGATGCCACTTCTCCTCTGGCATCCCTGTCGTTCAGGGCATGGAAGCATTTGACTGGGCTTCTCTGCAAACACAGGCTTTCAACTTCAAAAACCATCTGGGATCAGCAATTCTTATCTACTTACGTATTTACATCGCCTATAGATCCCTTCTATTTTAAGATCTTTAGAGATTCTTTTTTCAGTGCACATAGGGCTGGTTCTACCTCATGCTCAGGGGCGGCCGTCAAATGCCATCTCCTCAAGAGCACAATCACAGTAGCACAGAATTTTCTGGCTTGGAAGGGATTCTGAAAGATCACTGAGCCCAACTGCAGGGCCTGCCCGGGGCAGCCTCAACAATCACAGCCTGTGCCCAAGAGCAGTGTCCAAACACTTTTGGAGCTCAGTCAGCCTTGGTGCTGTGCCCCCTTCCCTGGGGAGGCTGTTGCAGTGCCCAAGCAGCCTGTGGCTGAAGAAGCTTTTCCTTCGATCCAACCTAAGCCTGCACTGGCACATCTCCCCTGCCATTCTCTTGGCTCTTCTCCGTGGCCCCGGGAGTGAAGAGAGTAGTGCATGGCCTTCTGCTTGCCCTCCTGAGGAAGCTGCTGACTGCTGGAGGGTCCTGCCTAGGACATTCCATGTCAAAAAGGCAGCAATGACAGCAAAGAGAAAGGAGCTGGGACACGGGAGCTCGAGCTTTGCAATGATGAGGATGAGAAGGAAGGCTACTGACACATCCTTGGCAGAAGGATTTTGAACTGGAGCATTGCTTTGATCTCTTTCAGGTGGAAAGGAGAGGCACAATGAAAAGGAAAGCAAGAGCCCAGATTCAGCCGTGAGTTTTGGCCTAGGGTTAAAGGACAGCAAACTGGAGGAATGGCGAGGAGGAGAACTGCTCTTTCACAGTCAGGCTGGGATTGGTTCAAGCCTGTGGGTGCACAGCAAGGCTCTCTTGACCACTTGCCTTTCTCACCTCCACCTCCTTCTTCCTTTAGACACATCAATGTTGGCAGCGACTTTCAGGCTGAGCTCCCAGAGCTGCAGAACAGAGCACCAAGTGAGGATGAAGAGCCTGCAAGCCTGGTCTGGAAGCCCTGGGGAGAGGATGACTCTGACATGGAAAAACCTGACAGAGGTAGCTTTGCTTCAAGCTTTGCTTCCAGCCCTGAGCTACTTGGGTCTTGAAAAGGCTCCTTATGCCTAAAAAGGCAGCGTTTTGCAGGCTCTGCTTCTCTCCTTGTCTCGCCCATCTTCCCATGTAGAAGTGTTAGAGGCAAGGAGAAAGAGCAAGCACCTTGCTCTCCAAACTGGTCAGGGCCGTTTGCCACTGGAAGAGGGGAGATTGGCCCCCACTTCTTCTTACAGAAGCTGCTTTGGAGGGAGAGCCAGCACTGCGTGGGCCCTTGCTTCAGCTGGCTCTGTCTTTGCTCTCCTTTTCATGCTCTCTCTCCAAGCTGCTGTCTTTAGCTGCCGGCCTTTCCTTCTGCCTTGCGTGGCAACCTTTGCCCTTTGCTGGCCTCCAGGCTGACTTTCGGTGGGTTTTTTCTTGTGCTTGCAGTAAGAGAACTGTTGGACATGGCCAGCTCCCGTGGCATTCCCGGGGCAGCAGCTAACCTGGAGCGCGCCCTGCACTGCCTGCACCAGGCACGCGGCAGCGTTCCGGTAAGAAGCGGCTGTTTGGGCGCAGAGGAGAGGGCACAGGGAATGCAGAAGGCCTGGGCACTGGGACAGCCTTTCCTGGCTGCTCTTGGAAGAAGGGTCTTAACAGGGAGCAGAGCACTTGCTGCCTGCTGGGTCTCCTCCAGCTGCGTCAGGGCTGAGCCCAAAGGGCTCCAGCAGGGAGAATCTCCCTCCTGGAGGCGGCGGCGGTGGAAGGTCCTGCTGCCTTGTAAATGGCCTGGAGATTTGGGTTCTCTAAGACATTTGGAGGGGAAATTCCCAGAAGCCTCAGTCAGCTGAGGCCATTCTGGCTGCAGGAGCAGCAAAATCCTCAGCTTGGTGAGCAAAAGGCCACTCTTGGGGACCAGGATCAAAGGGTCGGGCAGCAAAAACTAGGGACTGGGAGCAAATGACAGTGTTCCACCCACATGGGATACAGTCGCTTGAATGTCTGGAGAGGCAAAGGAGCTGAAAGGCAGCACCTGTGATTTTTTGGCTCATTTTTAATGTGCTGGGGCGGCTAAAGCCTTTTCCCTCTTGATCTTGCAGGAGGCTCTGGAGATGCTGCTCTCAGAGGGGCCTGCAACACCTCAAGGCCATCCCATGGCTGATTATCATTACGCAGGTAAGCAAAGCAGAGCTTCTTGCGTCCCTGACAGATGCTGCCGGCCCCTTCATTGTTGTGGCAAGCGTTTCTGCTTCAAGAAATTGTGCTTAACACCAGCACAAGGTCTTGTCTCCTCTGTGGGTGGGCAAAGCACCAGCATCTAGTCCTTCAGCTTTACTTGTTTTCCAATCCTTCTCCCCGGGCAATGCCTGCTCTTGTCTTCACGACCTTCTGAGGGAGCAGACACGTACACCCACGTGAATGACGGCCTGCGACCGTTTTCTTTCGGCAGCCAGAGGAATCTACTTGGTGTGGATCAAGGGATCTGTTTACTAGCCGCTGCTTTTTATTGCCAGGCTCTGATAGATGGACACCTGAGGAGAAGGAGTCCTTCCAAAAGGCTTTCCACACCTACGGCAAGGATTTTCATCTCATCCAGAAGCAGGTAAAGCCACGGGACATTCTTTACCCGAGCAGATCAGCAGCAGGAAAGCTTGCTTATTTCTGGGAACAAGCACTGGGCTTCAGTCTCTCTCTTCTCAAGGAGCAAGTATCTTCAAGTAGTAACAAAAGGGGACATCAAAAGCCTGTGTCAAAAGGATGATCCTGCCTCTCCAGCCCTTTGCTCCAAGCTCTTTTGGAAGATGAAGCTTTATTCTGTCAGACTTGTGGCACAGGTCTGCTGCTGCTTCCACAAGACGCTGTGCTGGCATAACTGGAGTGAAGCGGGGAAAGAAGAACTGTGCTAGGTGGATTTGTTGTTGATCTGTGCATTGCGTGTATTAGCACCTAGCATCATACAGGGTTTAAGACATTGCATGATGCCTCTCTTTCTCCATGTTGATTTCATTTTACACCCTACTCCATTTACTTCATGCTTTTACTTCCTAGTTCACTCCATAGTCTACTTTTTCCCCAGTGCACCCGACACCATTTTCGATTCCTTCTTTTTCTCTTCACAACAGATCCAGACTAAGACCGTGGCCCAGTGTGTGGAGTACTACTACTCCTGGAAAAAGGAGCATAAACTTGCCAGCACTCTTGCTCAGGTGAGGGGCAAGAAAATGGAGAGGTGCCAGGAAGGTCGAGAAACTGGGAGAAGGGGAGAAAAGCTGCTGGCGAGCCATGCCAGATGCCCCTTTGCCAGGATCACATCGTCCCATGTGCTGGGAAAGGCACAGCAGATGCTGCCCGGGCCTTCCTTGTGCTGCTGCCCTGAAGTATGCAATTCTGGAGCCTAACTTTGACCCAAGAAAGCAGCACCGCCACCAAAATGGGCTTTGACTCTCTACAGATGGGCTTCTCAAGGGCTGGCACCCTCGCTGACTCCAATCAGACCCCAAATTCCCCACTGCTTGCTGACATCAGCAGTCCAGGCTGCCTTTGTGGATATGCTGCAGATTTTCAGGGAGTTTTTCTAGCATGCCAGCATAGTCCCCAAGAAGGAGCTGCTGGTGCTGTGGCTCCCCTAAATCTTTCCTTAGCGGCAAAGAGCAATTTGCTTCCCATCATGTGAGAGAGAGAGAGAGAGAGAGAGAGAGAGAGAGACAGGGAGGGAGATTATTTTGGGGACTAGAAAATGGCTAAGCATGTGTCTACCCTAATTGGACTGAATTGAAATGCCATTGCCTAGACATTTGTGGAGGAAAAGCAGAGAGAAATAGATGTTAGGCAGAAAGGTAGAAATAAGAAATGTAGAGCTCTAAATAGCCAGGTCTTTCTCCCACCCCTTTGGCCTGTAGAAAAGAGGAGTATTTTCCTCCAAGCTCTGGCTTGGCAGCCCGCCGCAGCCCATTGGCAAAGGCAGCCGTTTTCTCAGCTCTTGAGGCTTTGGAAGGATTTGCTTAGGCCGATAGATTTTTCTGCTGGATGCTCTGATTTCCAGCTTTGTGAGAGGAAGGAAGCATTGATAAGGACTCTTTGATTTCCAGAGCGTGGGCAAAGCAAAGAGGAGCAAAAGCCCTCCCAGAAAGGAGAAGGGGGAGCCAGGGAAGAGAAGCCGCAAGAGGGCTCGCAGCGCCCAGTGTCCCTGCTGCCAACCGCGCCAGCCGCCCCCTTCGGCGGGAGGCCCCTTTCCCTGCGGGCAGTGCAAACGGTGCGCAAGTTCCTCCTCTTTCTGCTCAAAGCTGCGCCTTTGGACTAAAAGGGGCTGACCCTTTTCAAAGGCACCGCAGGGGAAGCTGGGGGCACTTGCAGCATCGCCCCCGGCAGCCGTGCTCAAGCTTAACACCCACCTCAAACCCAAAGAGCTTAGGTAAAACCCAGCCTTCACAATGAAACCTTGCCGTGCCCCAACAAGACCCAGTTGATACAAGTAGGAATAGATCCATCAAAGCTTGGTTTGATGCTGCTGATCAAATTCAAAAGAGGATGCAGCAAAAGGAGGAAGACATTTCAAGGCATTGAAAGTAGAACCATCAGACTCATGGTGCTGATCCATTGACAAATGTGCCACTGCCCGAAAAGACAGAAATTCATACTCAAACGGAGATCTTGGCACTTGGTTTCATGGTGTGTACTAGCGTCAGCAATGGATGGTTTGCTTCCTATCTTGCAGGGTGTTTGAAAGCATGAAGGAAAGGAACAAACACAGCAGAAGACATCGGCCTCGGAAGACAGCAGAGCCTCTCCCCAAGAAGAAAAGACCAAATTAGACAACCCTGCAGGTTGTCCAGGGCTAGCAAGAGTTAGGCAGATTAGTTAGATAGGAATACAACTGTTAGATATTAGTTAGACAGGAATAGGACTGTTTTTTAAGCTTTTTGGGTTGTTTAATCTTCTACTTCGTTAGTTTACATGATAGTAACCTCCTCAATTTAGTAGTTAAGGTACATTAGTATTATTCAGGACTCATTAGTATTATTAGATTTATCAGTAAATGTCAGAGGTTGGGTGTTTTGTATGCTCTGCCATATGCTCTTTGTCATTTTGCCTTTGTTGAGACCTAATCTGTCTTTATCATTAAACCAATGTTTGTTCCATTTTGTCTGTTTGTCTGTATGAAAGCACTCCAGCAATGTTTGTTCCATTTGCCTGGTGTTGCAAAGACGGCACTTGCCCTGAGAGAAGAAGCTGGGCAGGCGCCACCTCCCCCAGGCCCAGCCCCTTGCTCAGCTGGCAGGACTTCCTGACGTGTGTCTCCTTTACTGCCAGTGAAATACCGCTGGGGCTTCAGCCTTTGATTCCTCAACATCTCAGCTGGGAGTGGAAAGGGAGGCTTTGTTTAATTCACTGAATTGCATCTAGATGAGTGGTCTGGTCTCACCATATTTTCTGGCATAAAAGCAGCGGGTTGAGTCCTTTTTGGAGCCCAGACAGAAAAATTTCTTTCATTTTGGGGGACTGATGGAGCTGACCAGCTTGGAGGACGTTTCTAAGCCCTCCGATTCTATCCAATTCCTATCGGCATGCACCACAAAGGCATGGCTAGTTCAGTTGCAGTTTCTCCTGAAAGGACCAGTGTCCCGCTCTGGGCCTCCAGCAATCTCCTTAGCTAAAGCCGAGTGGGTGTGATCATTATCCTCTGACTTGTCACAGCTGGGGCACTTGCGCCAAAGAAGAATCCAAGTCACTCTTTTATGGAGGCCAGCAAATGGCCGTGCCTAGCAAGGCTTTGGTGGCAGGGGCTGTGGAGGGTGGATGGAGAGGGGGCGAGGGAGGGGGCAATTGGCAGGCTGCTTCTGGGAAGCCGAGGCAAGCTTGCCCTTGTCTGATGGAGCCGGTGCAGGTGGGCTTTGGAGGCTACAAAGTATCTGCCTTGCAGTGGGACTTGTTCCAGCTGCCCCCTCAGTTTGCTGGCCAGTGGGTAACATGCAGGCTGAGAAGGAAGCAAGATTGGGACTGAAGCAAGATTTGCTTTTCCTTAAGGACAGGCAGGAAAGCAGCAAAGCTGCCTGGCTTTTTCTCATATCTGGGATCTAGGCGTTAAAAGCAATGTGAAGGCCAGCAGTGTGGAA
Source organism: Agelaius phoeniceus (assembly GCF_051311805.1). Lineage (NCBI taxonomy): Eukaryota > Metazoa > Chordata > Aves > Passeriformes > Icteridae > Agelaius > Agelaius phoeniceus. Next base: position 37,309,816 of record NC_135303.1, on the reverse strand, counting down.
AGGCAATTCTGTAAGTGTTGCTTCCTTAGAGGAATGCCAGAGTCTTTTGGGACAACCACCGAGCTTCTCCAAGGGAGCTGGAAGAGGGATCTAGAAATTCTGCCTGAATGTTTGCTAGAGAAATGCCCGTGTGCTGTCCCTGGGGGTGTGTGTGTGTGTCCCCATCAGTTGGCCTGAAAAAGATCCTGTTTCTCCAAGTTTCAAGGGAGGAGTGATGAGGTGAGAGACCAGCTCAGAGGCCCAAAGGAGGGAAACCATGCAGTGACATTATTGGGCAGCAAAAGGAGAATTGAGAAAGGGGGCAGGATGAATGCCTCCACTTTGAGAGGAAGCTTTGGAGTTGGCTCTGCGCTAGGCAACTTGCAAATTCCAGCTCCTCTCAGAGCTGGAGGAGAGCCAGTGGGAGGAGCCCTTCTGGTTCTCCAGGGCAGGAGATGAGGTCTGGGCCCTTGCACAGAGGCAGGCTCCTGTGCACCTTCAGCTGGAGGCACCTTGCAGAGAAGCACCGGGAAGAGCCAGGGCTGTCCCTGCACTGCTTTTGCCCGTCTCATCAGACGACTGAGGAGAAAAGGCCCAATGGGAAGCTTCTCAGAGCAAACTTGCAGCAGAAGAAGTACAAGGGGCAGAGGCGGCCCATGCCCCTTTCTGTCCCATGGCTCCCCCGGGGGTTCTAGATGGAATGTTGGGCTGTGCCCATAGCAACTGTCGTTGTCTCCTGCTCCTGCGGCCCTTGCTGGAACGCTGCTGGAGCAGCGCTGGAGCAGCAGCTGCAGGATCAGCTCCTGGGCTGTCCCTGACCAGCCGCCTTCTGCACTCAGCGCCAGACCCGGCCTCTGCACCGACATCCTGGTCTCCTCGTCTGCCTCCGGGCATCCCCAGAGCACTTGGGAACCCTCCAAGGTAAGAAAATCCCCGTTTGCCCTCAAAGCACTAGCACAGGGGCAGGAGGCTCCAGCTGCCTCTCCCACCAAGCACGACACACAGGCTGCGTGCTCACTTTCCCCAGACGAGCTTCCACGTGAAAGCAGGGTGCAGCTTCTGAAGGAATTGTGTTGCCTCCAGGGGAAACACAGACCTTTCCATAGAGGACCTAGAGAGGTGTCCCAGTGCAGTTGCAGATCCTCGTCCACGCATCACCTGATTAAACGTTCTTGGCACCCATTTCAGTCCTCAAACTATCTTGTGCTGACCCCAAAACAAATTGTTCCTGGCTGAGCAGGTCAGGGCTTCAGTGTCAACAAATCCCCTTATGCCCTGACTCTGCTCACACCCGCTCCAAAGCTTCAAACAGCACAATGATGCCACTTCTCCTCTGGCATCCCTGTCGTTCAGGGCATGGAAGCATTTGACTGGGCTTCTCTGCAAACACAGGCTTTCAACTTCAAAAACCATCTGGGATCAGCAATTCTTATCTACTTACGTATTTACATCGCCTATAGATCCCTTCTATTTTAAGATCTTTAGAGATTCTTTTTTCAGTGCACGTAGGGCTGGTTCTACCTCATGCTCAGGGGCGGCCGTCAAATGCCATCTCCTCAAGAGCACAATCACAGTAGCACAGAATTTTCTGGCTTGGAAGGGATTCTGAAAGATCACTGAGCCCAACTGCAGGGCCTGCCCGGGGCAGCCTCAACAATCACAGCCTGTGCCCAAGAGCAGTGTCCAAACACTTTTGGAGCTCAGTCAGCCTTGGTGCTGTGCCCCCTTCCCTGGGGAGGCTGTTGCAGTGCCCAAGCAGCCTGTGGCTGAAGAAGCTTTTCCTTCGATCCAACCTAAGCCTGCACTGGCACATCTCCCCTGCCATTCTCTTGGCTCTTCTCCGTGGCCCCGGGAGTGAAGAGAGTAGTGCATGGCCTTCTGCTTGCCCTCCTGAGGAAGCTGCTGACTGCTGGAGGGTCCTGCCTAGGACATTCCATGTCAAAAAGGCAGCAATGACAGCAAAGAGAAAGGAGCTGGGACACGGGAGCTCGGGCTTTGCAATGATGAGGATGAGAAGGAAGGCTACTGACACATCCTTGGCAGAAGGATTTTGAACTGGAGCATTGCTTTGATCTCTTTCAGGTGGAAAGGAGAGGCACAATGAAAAGGAAAGCAAGAGCCCAGATTCAGCCGTGAGTTTTGGCCTAGGGTTAAAGGACAGCAAACTGGAGGAATGGCGAGGAGGAGAACTGCTCTTTCACAGTCAGGCTGGGATTGGTTCAAGCCTGTGGGTGCACAGCAAGGCTCTCTTGACCACTTGCCTTTCTCACCTCCACCTCCTTCTTCCTTTAGACACATCAATGTTGGCAGCGACTTTCAGGCTGAGCTCCCAGAGCTGCAGAACAGAGCACCAAGTGAGGATGAAGAGCCTGCAAGCCTGGTCTGGAAGCCCTGGGGAGAGGATGACTCTGACATGGAAAAACCTGACAGAGGTAGCTTTGCTTCAAGCTTTGCTTCCAGCCCTGAGCTACTTGGGTCTTGAAAAGGCTCCTTATGCCTAAAAAGGCAGCGTTTTGCAGGCTCTGCTTCTCTCCTTGTCTCGCCCATCTTCCCATGTAGAAGTGTTAGAGGCAAGGAGAAAGAGCAAGCACCTTGCTCTCCAAACTGGTCAGGGCCGTTTGCCACTGGAAGAGGGGAGATTGGCCCCCACTTCTTCTTACAGAAGCTGCTTTGGAGGGAGAGCCAGCACTGCGTGGGCCCTTGCTTCAGCTGGCTCTGTCTTTGCTCTCCTTTTCATGCTCTCTCTCCAAGCTGCTGTCTTTAGCTGCCGGCCTTTCCTTCTGCCTTGCGTGGCAACCTTTGCCCTTTGCTGGCCTCCGGGCTGACTTTCGGTGGGTTTTTTCTTGTGCTTGCAGTAAGAGAACTGTTGGACATGGCCAGCTCCCGTGGCATTCCCGGGGCAGCAGCTAACCTGGAGCGCGCCCTGCACTGCCTGCACCAGGCACGCGGCAGCGTTCCGGTAAGAAGCGGCTGTTTGGGCGCAGAGGAGAGGGCACAGGGAATGCAGAAGGCCTGGGCACTGGGACAGCCTTTCCTGGCTGCTCTTGGAAGAAGGGTCTTAACAGGGAGCAGAGCACTTGCTGCCTGCTGGGTCTCCTCCAGCTGCGTCAGGGCTGAGCCCAAAGGGCTCCAGCAGGGAGAATCTCCCTCCTGGAGGCGGCGGCGGCGGAAGGTCCTGCTGCCTTGTAAATGGCCTGGAGATTTGGCTTCTCTAAGACATTTGGAGGGGAAATTCCCAGAAGCCTCAGTCAGCTGAGGCCATTCTGGCTGCAGGAGCAGCAAAATCCTCAGCTTGGTGAGCAAAAGGCCACTCTTGGGGACCAGGATCAAAGGGTTGGGCAGCAAAAACTAGGGACTGGGAGCAAATGACAGTGTTTCACCCACATGGGATACAGTCGCTTGAATGTCTGGAGAGGCAAAGGAGCTGAAAGGCAGCACCTGTGATTTTTTGGCTCATTTTTAATGTGCTGGGGCGGCTAAAGCCTTTTCCCTCTTGATCTTGCAGGAGGCTCTGGAGATGCTGCTCTCAGAGGGGCCTGCAACACCTCAAGGCCATCCCATGGCTGATTATCATTACGCAGGTAAGCAAAGCAGAGCTTCTTGCGTCCCTGACAGATGCTGCCGGCCCCTTCATTGTTGTGGCAAGCGTTTCTGCTTCAAGAAATTGTGCTTAACACCAGCACAAGGTCTTGTCTCCTCTGTGGGTGGGCAAAGCACCAGCATCTAGTCCTTCAGCTTTACTTGTTTTCCAATCCTTCTCCCCGGGCAATGCCTGCTCTTGTCTTCACGACCTTCTGAGGGAGCAGACACGTACACCCACGTGAATGACGGCCTGCGACCGTTTTCTTTCGGCAGCCAGAGGAATCTACTTGGTGTGGATCAAGGGATCTGTTTACTAGCCGCTGCTTTTTATTGCCAGGCTCTGATAGATGGACACCTGAGGAGAAGGAGTCCTTCCAAAAGGCTTTCCACACCTACGGCAAGGATTTTCATCTCATCCAGAAGCAGGTAAAGCCACGGGACATTCTTTACCCGAGCAGATCAGCAGCAGGAAAGCTTGCTTATTTCTGGGAACAAGCACTGGGCTTCAGTCTCTCTCTTCTCAAGGAGCAAGTATCTTCAAGTAGTAACAAAAGGGGACATCAAAAGCCTGTGTCAAAAGGATGATCCTGCCTCTCCAGCCCTTTGCTCCAAGCTCTTTTGGAAGATGAAGCTTTATTCTGTCAGACTTGTGGCACAGGTCTGCTGCTGCTTCCACAAGACGCTGTGCTGGCATAACTGGAGTGAAGCGGGGAAAGAAGAACTGTGCTAGGTGGATTTGTTGTTGATCTGTGCATTGCGTGTATTAGCACCTAGCATCATACAGGGTTTAAGACATTGCATGATGCCTCTCTTTCTCCATGTTGATTTCATTTTACACCCTACTCCATTTACTTCATGCTTTTACTTCCTAGTTCACTCCATAGTCTACTTTTTCCCCAGTGCACCCGACACCATTTTCGATTCCTTCTTTTTCTCTTCACAACAGATCCAGACTAAGACCGTGGCCCAGTGTGTGGAGTACTACTACTCCTGGAAAAAGGAGCATAAACTTGCCAGCACTCTTGCTCAGGTGAGGGGCAAGAAAATGGAGAGGTGCCAGGAAGGTCGAGAAACTGGGAGAAGGGGAGAAAAGCTGCTGGCGAGCCATGCCAGATGCCCCTTTGCCAGGATCACATCGTCCCATGTGCTGGGAAAGGCACAGCAGATGCTGCCCAGGCCTTCCTTGTGCTGCTGCCCTGAAGTATGCAATTCTGGAGCCTAACTTTGACCCAAGAAAGCAGCACCGCCACCAAAATGGGCTTTGACTCTCTACAGATGGGCTTCTCAAGGGCTGGCACCCTCGCTGACTCCAATCAGACCCCAAATTCCCCACTGCTTGCTGACATCACCAGTCCAGGCTGCCTTTGTGGATATGCTGCAGATTTTCAGGGAGTTTTTCTAGCATGCCAGCATAGTCCCCAAGAAGGAGCTGCTGGTGCTGTGGCTCCCCTAAATCTTTCCTTAGCGGCAAAGAGCAATTTGCTTCCCATCATGTGAGAGAGAGAGAGAGAGAGAGAGAGAGACACAGGGAGGGAGATTATTTTGGGGACTAGAAAATGGCTAAGCATGTGTCTACCCTAATTGGACTGAATTGAAATGCCATTGCCTAGACATTTGTGGAGGAAAAGCAGAGAGAAATAGATGTTAGGCAGAAAGGTAGAAATAAGAAATGTAGAGCTCTAAATAGCCAGGTCTTTCTCCCACCCCTTTGGCCTGTAGAAAAGAGGAGTATTTTCCTCCAAGCTCTGGCTTGGCAGCCCGCCGCAGCCCATTGGCAAAGGCAGCCGTTTTCTCAGCTCTTGAGGCTTTGGAAGGATTTGCTTAGGCCGATAGATTTTTCTGCTGGATGCTCTGATTTCCAGCTTTGTGAGAGGAAGGAAGCATTGATAAGGACTCTTTGATTTCCAGAGCGTGGGCAAAGCAAAGAGGAGCAAAAGCCCTCCCAGAAAGGAGAACGGGGAGACAGGGAAGAGAAGCCGCAAGAGGGCTCGCAGCGCCCAGTGTCCCTGCTGCCAACCGCGCCAGCCGCCCCCTTCGGCGGGAGGCCCCTTTCCCTGCGGGCAGTGCAAACGGTGCGCAAGTTCCTCCTCTTTCTGCTCAAAGCTGCGCCTTTGGACTAAAAGGGGCTGACCCTTTTCAAAGGCACCGCAGGGGAAGCTGGGGGCACTTGCAGCATCGCCCCCGGCAGCCGTGCTCAAGCTTAACACCCACCTCAAACCCAAAGAGCTTAGGTAAAACCCAGCCTTCACAATGAAACCTTGCCGTGCCCCAACAAGACCCAGTTGATACAAGTAGGAATAGATCCATCAAAGCTTGGTTTGATGCTGCTGATCAAATTCAAAAGAGGATGCAGCAAAAGGAGGAAGACATTTCAAGGCATTGAAAGTAGAACCATCAGACTCATGGTGCTGATCCATTGACAAATGTGCCACTGCCCGAAAAGACAGAAATTCATACTCAAACGGAGATCTTGGCACTTGGTTTCATGGTGTGTACTAGCGTGAGCAATGGATGGTTTGCTTCCTATCTTGCAGGGTGTTTGAAAGCATGAAGGAAAGGAACAACCACAGCAGAAGACATCGGCCTCGGAAGACAGCAGAGCCTCTCCCCAAGAAGAAAAGACCAAATTAGACAACCCTGCAGGTTGTCCAGGGCTAGCAAGAGTTAGGCAGATTAGTTAGATAGGAATACAACTGTTAGATATTAGTTAGACAGGAATAGGACTGTTTTTTAAGCTTTTTGGGTTGTTTAATCTTCTACTTCGTTAGTTTACATGATAGTAACCTCCTCAATTTAGTAGTTAAGGTACATTAGTATTATTCAGGACTCATTAGTATTATTAGATTTATCAGTAAATGTCAGAGGTTGGGTGTTTTGTATGCTCTGCCATATGCTCTTTGTCATTTTGCCTTTGTTGAGACCTAATCTGTCTTTATCATTAAACCAATGTTTGTTCCATTTTGTCTGTTTGTCTGTATGAAAGCACTCCAGCAATGTTTGTTCCATTTGCCTGGTGTTGCAAAGACGGCACTTGCCCTGAGAGAAGAAGCTGGGCAGGCGCCACCTCCCCCAGGCCCAGCCCCTTGCTCAGCTGGCAGGACTTCCTGAGGTGTGTCTCCTTTACTGCCAGTGAAATACCGCTGGGGCTTCAGCCTTTGATTCCTCAACATCTCAGCTGGGAGTGGAAAGGGAGGCTTTGTTTAATTCACTGAATTGCATCTAGATGAGTGGTCTGGTCTCACCATATTTTCTGGCATAAAAGCAGCGGGTTGAGTCCTTTTTGGAGCCCAGACAGAAAAATTTCTTTCATTTTGGGGGACTGATGGAGCTGACCAGCTTGGAGGACGTTTCTAAGCCCTCCGATTCTATCCAATTCCTATCGGCATGCACCACAAAGGCATGGCTAGTTCAGTTGCAGTTTCTCCTGAAAGGACCAGTGTCCCGCTCTGGGCCTCCAGCAATCTCCTTAGCTAAAGCCGAGTGGGTGTGATCATTATCCTCTGACTTGTCACAGCTGGGGCACTTGCGCCAAAGAAGAATCCAAGTCACTCTTTTATGGAGGCCAGCAAATGGCCGTGCCTAGCAAGGCTTTGGTGGCAGGGGCTGTGGAGGGTGGATGGAGAGGGGGCGAGGGAGGGGGCAATTGGCAGGCTGCTTCTGGGAAGCCGAGGCAAGCTTGCCCTTGTCTGATGGAGCCGGTGCAGGTGGGCTTTGGAGGCTACAAAGTATCTGCCTTGCAGTGGGACTTGTTCCAGCTGCCCCCTCAGTTTGCTGGCCAGTGGGTAACATGCAGGCTGAGAAGGAAGCAAGATTGGGACTGAAGCAAGATTTGCTTTTCCTTAAGGACAGGCAGGAAAGCAGCAAAGCTGCCTGGCTTTTTCTCATATCTGGGATCTAGGCGTTAAAAGCAATGTGAAGGCCAGCAGTGTGGAAAGGCAATTCTGTAAGTGTTGCTTCCTTAGAGGAATGCCAGAGTCTTTTGGGACAACCACCGAGCTTCTCCAAGGGAGCTGGAAGAGGGATCTAGAAATTCTGCCTGAATGTTTGCTAGAGAAATGCCCGTGTGCTGTCCCTGGGTGTGTGTGTGTGTGTCCCCATCAGTTGGCCTGAAAAAGATCCTGTTTCTCCAAGTTTCAAGGGAGGAGTGATGAGGTGAGAGACCAGCTCAGAGGCCCAAAGGAGGGAAACCATGCAGTGACATTATTGGGCAGCAAAAGGAGAATTGAGAAAGGGGGCAGGATGAATGCCTCCACTTTGAGAGGAAGCTTTGGAGTTGGCTCTGCGCTAGGCAACTTGCAAATTCCAGCTCCTCTCAGAGCTGGAGGAGAGCCAGTGGGAGGAGCCCTTCTGGTTCTCCAGGGCAGGAGATGAGGTCTGGGCCCTTGCACAGAGGCAGGCTCCTGTGCACCTTCAGCTGGAGGCACCTTGCAGAGAAGCACCGGGAAGAGCCAGGGCTGTCCCTGCACTGCTTTTGCCCGTCTCATCAGACGACTGAGGAGAAAAGGCCCAATGGGAAGCTTCTCAGAGCAAACTTGCAGCAGAAGAAGTACAAGGGGCAGAGGCGGCCCATGCCCCTTTCTGTCCCATGGCTCCCCCGGGGGTTCTAGATGGAATGTTGGGCTGTGCCCATAGCAACTGTCGTTGTCTCCTGCTCCTGCGGCCCTTGCTGGAACGCTGCTGGAGCAGCGCTGGAGCAGCAGCTGCAGGATCAGCTCCTGGGCTGTCCCTGACCAGCCGCCTTCTGCACTCAGCGCCAGACCCGGCCTCTGCACCGACATCCTGGTCTCCTCGTCTGCCTCCGGGCATCCCCAGAGCACTTGGGAACCCTCCAAGGTAAGAAAATCCCCGTTTGCCCTCAAAGCACTAGCACAGGGGCAGGAGGCTCCAGCTGCCTCTCCCACCAAGCACGACACACAGGCTGCATGCTCACTTTCCCCAGACGAGCTTCCACGTGAAAGCAGGGTGCAGCTTCTGAAGGAATTGTGTTGCCTCCAGGGGAAACACAGACCTTTCCATAGAGGACCTAGAGAGGTGTCCCAGTGCAGTTGCAGATCCTCGTCCACGCATCACCTGATTAAACGTTCTTGGCACCCATTTCAGTCCTCAAACTATCTTGTGCTGACCCCAAAACAAATTGTTCCTGGCTGAGCAGGTCAGGGCTTCAGTGTCAACAAATCCCCTTATGCCCTGACTCTGCTCACACCCGCTCCAAAGCTTCAAACAGCACAATGATGCCACTTCTCCTCTGGCATCCCTGTCGTTCAGGGCATGGAAGCATTTGACTGGGCTTCTCTGCAAACACAGGCTTTCAACTTCAAAAACCATCTGGGATCAGCAATTCTTATCTACTTACGTATTTACATCGCCTATAGATCCCTTCTATTTTAAGATCTTTAGAGATTCTTTTTTCAGTGCACATAGGGCTGGTTCTACCTCATGCTCAGGGGCGGCCGTCAAATGCCATCTCCTCAAGAGCACAATCACAGTAGCACAGAATTTTCTGGCTTGGAAGGGATTCTGAAAGATCACTGAGGCCAACTGCAGGGCCTGCCCGGGGCAGCCTCAACAATCACAGCCTGTGCCCAAGAGCAGTGTCCAAACACTTTTGGAGCTCAGTCAGCCTTGGTGCTGTGCCCCCTTCCCTGGGGAGGCTGTTGCAGTGCCCAAGCAGCCTCTGGCTGAAGAAGCTTTTCCTTCGATCCAACCTAAGCCTGCACTGGCACATCTCCCCTGCCATTCTCTTGGCTCTTCTCCGTGGCCCCGGGAGTGAAGAGAGTAGTGCATGGCCTTCTGCTTGCCCTCCTGAGGAAGCTGCTGACTGCTGGAGGGTCCTGCCTAGGACATTCCATGTCAAAAAGGCAGCAATGACAGCAAAGAGAAAGGAGCTGGGACACGGGAGCTCGAGCTTTGCAATGATGAGGATGAGAAGGAAGGCTACTGACACATCCTTGGCAGAAGGATTTTGAACTGGAGCATTGCTTTGATCTCTTTCAGGTGGAAAGGAGAGGCACAATGAAAAGGAAAGCAAGAGCCCAGATTCAGCCGTGAGTTTTGGCCTAGGGTTAAAGGACAGCAAACTGGAGGAATGGCGAGGAGGAGAACTGCTCTTTCACAGTCAGGCTGGGATTGGTTCAAGCCTGTGGGTGCACAGCAAGGCTCTCTTGACCACTTGCCTTTCTCACCTCCACCTCCTTCTTCCTTTAGACACATCAATGTTGGCAGCGACTTTCAGGCTGAGCTCCCAGAGCTGCAGAACAGAGCACCAAGTGAGGATGAAGAGCCTGCAAGCCTGGTCTGGAAGCCCTGGGGAGAGGATGACTCTGACATGGAAAAACCTGACAGAGGTAGCTTTGCTTCAAGCTTTGCTTCCAGCCCTGAGCTACTTGGGTCTTGAAAAGGCTCCTTATGCCTAAAAAGGCAGCGTTTTGCAGGCTCTGCTTCTCTCCTTGTCTCGCCCATCTTCCCATGTAGAAGTGTTAGAGGCAAGGAGAAAGAGCAAGCACCTTGCTCTCCAAACTGGTCAGGGCCGTTTGCCACTGGAAGAGGGGAGATTGGCCCCCACTTCTTCTTACAGAAGCTGCTTTGGAGGGAGAGCCAGCACTGCGTGGGCCCTTGCTTCAGCTGGCTCTGTCTTTGCTCTCCTTTTCATGCTCTCTCTCCAAGCTGCTGTCTTTAGCTGCCGGCCTTTCCTTCTGCCTTGCGTGGCAACCTTTGCCCTTTGCTGGCCTCCAGGCTGACTTTCGGTGGGTTTTTTCTTGTGCTTGCAGTAAGAGAACTGTTGGACATGGCCAGCTCCCGTGGCATTCCCGGGGCAGCAGCTAACCTGGAGCGCGCCCTGCACTGCCTGCACCAGGCACGCGGCAGCGTTCCGGTAAGAAGCGGCTGTTTGGGCGCAGAGGAGAGGGCACAGGGAATGCAGAAGGCCTGGGCACTGGGACAGCCTTTCCTGGCTGCTCTTGGAAGAAGGGTCTTAACAGGGAGCAGAGCACTTGCTGCCTGCTGGGTCTCCTCCAGCTGCGTCAGGGCTGAGCCCAAAGGGCTCCAGCAGGGAGAATCTCCCTCCTGGAGGCGGCGGCGGCGGAAGGTCCTGCTGCCTTGTAAATGGCCTGGAGATTTGGCTTCTCTAAGACATTTGGAGGGGAAATTCCCAGAAGCCTCAGTCAGCTGAGGCCATTCTGGCTGCAGGAGCAGCAAAATCCTCAGCTTGGTGAGCAAAAGGCCACTCTTGGGGACCAGGATCAAAGGGTTGGGCAGCAAAAACTAGGGACTGGGAGCAAATGACAGTGTTTCACCCACATGGGATACAGTCGCTTGAATGTCTGGAGAGGCAAAGGAGCTGAAAGGCAGCACCTGTGATTTTTTGGCTCATTTTTAATGTGCTGGGGCGGCTAAAGCCTTTTCCCTCTTGATCTTGCAGGAGGCTCTGGAGATGCTGCTCTCAGAGGGGCCTGCAACAGCTCAAGGCCATCCCATGGCTGATTATCATTACGCAGGTAAGCAAAGCAGAGCTTCTTGCGTCCCTGACAGATGCTGCCGTCCCCTTCATTGTTGTGGCAAGCGTTTCTGCTTCAAGAAATTGTGCTTAACACCAGCACAAGGTCTTGTCTCCTCTGTGGGTGGGCAAAGCACCAGCATCTAGTCCTTCAGCTTTACTTGTTTTCCAATCCTTCTCCCCGGGCAATGCCTGCTCTTGTCTTCACGCCCTTCTGAGGGAGCAGACACGTACACCCACGTGAATGACGGCCTGCGACCGTTTTCTTTCGGCAGCCAGAGGAATCTACTTGGTGTGGATCAAGGGATCTGTTTACTAGCCGCTGCTTTTTATTGCCAGGCTCTGATAGATGGACACCTGAGGAGAAGGAGTCCTTCCAAAAGGCTTTCCACACCTACGGCAAGGATTTTCATCTCATCCAGAAGCAGGTAAAGCCACGGGACATTCTTTACCCGAGCAGATCAGCAGCAGGAAAGCTTGCTTATTTCTGGGAACAAGCACTGGGCTTCAGTCTCTCTCTTCTCAAGGAGCAAGTATCTTCAAGTAGTAACAAAAGGGGACATCAAAAGCCTGTGTCAAAAGGATGATCCTGCCTCTCCAGCCCTTTTCTCCAAGCTCTTTTGGAAGATGAAGCTTTATTCTGTCAGACTTGTGGCACAGGTCTGCTGCTGCTTCCACAAGACGCTGTGCTGGCATAACTGGAGTGAAGCGGGGAAAGAAGAACTGTGCTAGGTGGATTTGTTGTTGATCTGTGCATTGCGTGTATTAGCACCTAGCATCATACAGGGTTTAAGACATTGCATGATGCCTCTCTTTCTCCATGTTGATTTCATTTTACACCCTACTCCATTTACTTCATGCTTTTACTTCCTAGTTCACTCCATAGTCTACTTTTTCCCCAGTGCACCCGACACCATTTGCGATTCCTTCTTTTTCTCTTCACAACAGATCCAGACTAAGACCGTGGCCCAGTGTGTGGAGTACTACTACTCCTGGAAAAAGGAGCATAAACTTGCCAGCACTCTTGCTCAGGTGAGGGGCAAGAAAATGGAGAGGTGCCAGGAAGGTCGAGAAACTGGGAGAAGGGGAGAAAAGCTGCTGGCGAGCCATGCCAGATGCCCCTTTGCCAGGATCACATCGTCCCATGTGCTGGGAAAGGCACAGCAGATGCTGCCCGGGCCTTCCTTGTGCTGCTGCCCTGAAGTATGCAATTCTGGAGCCTAACTTTGACCCAAGAAAGCAGCACCGCCACCAAAATGGGCTTTGACTCTCTACAGATGGGCTTCTCAAGGGCTGGCACCCTCGCTGACTCCAATCAGACCCCAAATTCCCCACTGCTTGCTGACATCACCAGTCCAGGCTGCCTTTGTGGATATGCTGCAGATTTTCAGGGAGTTTTTCTAGCATGCCAGCATAGTCCCCAAGAAGGAGCTGCTGGTGCTGTGGCTCCCCTAAATCTTTCCTTAGCGGCAAAGAGCAATTTGCTTCCCATCATGTGAGAGAGAGAGAGAGAGAGAGAGAGAGACACAGGGAGGGAGATTATTTTGGGGACTAGAAAATGGCTAAGCATGTGTCTACCCTAATTGGACTGAATTGAAATGCCATTGCCTAGACATTTGTGGAGGAAAAGCAGAGAGAAATAGATGTTAGGCAGAAAGGTAGAAATAAGAAATGTAGAGCTCTAAATAGCCAGGTCTTTCTCCCACCCCTTTGGCCTGTAGAAAAGAGGAGTATTTTCCTCCAAGCTCTGGCTTGGCAGCCCGCCGCAGCCCATTGGCAAAGGCAGCCGTTTTCTCAGCTCTTGAGGCTTTGGAAGGATTTGCTTAGGCCGATAGATTTTTGTGCTGGATGCTCTGATTTCCAGCTTTGTGAGAGGAAGGAAGCATTGATAAGGACTCTTTGATTTCCAGAGCGTGGGCAAAGCAAAGAGGAGCAAAAGCCCTCCCAGAAAGGAGAAGGGGGAGCCAGGGAAGAGAAGCCGCAAGAGGGCTCGCAGCGCCCAGTGTCCCTGCTGCCAACCGCGCCAGCCGCCCCCTTCGGCGGGAGGCCCCTTTCCCTGCGGGCAGTGCAAACGGTGCGCAAGTTCCTCCTCTTTCTGCTCAAAGCTGCGCCTTTGGACTAAAAGGGGCTGACCCTTTTCAAAGGCACCGCAGGGGAAGCTGGGGGCACTTGCAGCATCGCCCCCGGCAGCCGTGCTCAAGCTTAACACCCACCTCAAACCCAAAGAGCTTAGGTAAAACCCAGCCTTCACAATGAAACCTTGCCGTGCCCCAACAAGACACAGTTGATACAAGTAGGAATAGATCCATCAAAGCTTGGTTTGATGCTGCTGATCAAATTCAAAAGAGGATGCAGCAAAAGGAGGAAGACATTTCAAGGCATTGAAAGTAGAACCATCAGACTCATGGTGCTGATCCATTGACAAATGTGCCACTGCCCGAAAAGACAGAAATTCATACTCAAACGGAGATCTTGGCACTTGGTTTCATGGTGTGTACTAGCGTGAGCAATGGATGGTTTGCTTCCTATCTTGCAGGGTGTTTGAAAGCATGAAGGAAAGGAACAACCACAGCAGAAGACATCGGCCTCGGAAGACAGCAGAGCCTCTCCCCAAGAAGAAAAGACCAAATTAGACAACCCTGCAGGTTGTCCAGGGCTAGCAAGAGTTAGGCAGATTAGTTAGATAGGAATACAACTGTTAGATATTAGTTAGATAGGAATAGGACTGTTTTTTAAGCTTTTTGGGTTGTTTAATCTTCTACTTCGTTAGTTTACATGATAGTAACCTCCTCAATTTAGTAGTTAAGGTACATTAGTATTATTCAGGACTCATTAGTATTATTAGATTTATCAGTAAATGTCAGAGGTTGGGTGTTTTGTATGCTCTGCCATATGCTCTTTGTCATTTTGCCTTTGTTGAGACCTAATCTGTCTTTATCATTAAACCAATGTTTGTTCCATTTTGTCTGTTTGTCTGTATGAAAGCACTCCAGCAATGTTTGTTCCATTTGCCTGGTGTTGCAAAGACGGCACTTGCCCTGAGAGAAGAAGCTGGGCAGGCGCCACCTCCCCCAGGCCCAGCCCCTTGCTCAGCTGGCAGGACTTCCTGAGGTGTGTCTCCTTTACTGCCAGTGAAATACCGCTGGGGCTTCAGCCTTTGATTCCTCAACATCTCAGCTGGGAGTGGAAAGGGAGGCTTTGTTTAATTCACTGAATTGCATCTAGATGAGTGGTCTGGTCTCACCATATTTTCTGGCATAAAAGCAGCGGGTTGAGTCCTTTTTGGAGCCCAGACAGAAAAATTTCTTTCATTTTGGGGGACTGATGGAGCTGACCAGCTTGGAGGACGTTTCTAAGCCCTCCGATTCTATCCAATTCCTATCGGCATGCACCACAAAGGCATGGCTAGTTCAGTTGCAGTTTCTCCTGAAAGGACCAGTGTCCCGCTCTGGGCCTCCAGCAATCTCCTTAGCTAAAGCCGAGTGGGTGTGATCATTATCCTCTGACTTGTCACAGCTGGGGCACTTGCGCCAAAGAAGAATCCAAGTCACTCTTTTATGGAGGCCAGCAAATGGCCGTGCCTAGCAAGGCTTTGGTGGCAGGGGCTGTGGAGGGTGGATGGAGAGGGGGCGAGGGAGGGGGCAATTGGCAGGCTGCTTCTGGGAAGCCGAGGCAAGCTTGCCCTTGTCTGATGGAGCCGGTGCAGGTGGGCTTTGGAGGCTACAAAGTATCTGCCTTGCAGTGGGACTTGTTCCAGCTGCCCCCTCAGTTTGCTGGCCAGTGGGTAACATGCAGGCTGAGAAGGAAGCAAGATTGGGACTGAAGCAAGATTTGCTTTTCCTTAAGGACAGGCAGGAAAGCAGCAAAGCTGCCTGGCTTTTTCTCATATCTGGGATCTAGGCGTTAAAAGCAATGTGAAGGCCAGCAGTGTGGAAAGGCAATTCTGTAAGTGTTGCTTCCTTAGAGGAATGCCAGAGTCTTTTGGGACAACCACCGAGCTTCTCCAAGGGAGCTGGAAGAGGGATCTAGAAATTCTGCCTGAATGTTTGCTAGAGAAATGCCCGTGTGCTGTCCCTGGGTGTGTGTGTGTGTGTCCCCATCAGTTGGCCTGAAAAAGATCCTGTTTCTCCAAGTTTCAAGGGAGGAGTGATGAGGTGAGAGACCAGCTCAGAGGCCCAAAGGAGGGAAACCATGCAGTGACATTATTGGGCAGCAAAAGGAGAATTGAGAAAGGGGGCAGGATGAATGCCTCCACTTTGAGAGGAAGCTTTGGAGTTGGCTCTGCGCTAGGCAACTTGCAAATTCCAGCTCCTCTCAGAGCTGGAGGAGAGCCAGTGGGAGGAGCCCTTCTGGTTCTCCAGGGCAGGAGATGAGGTCTGGGCCCTTGCACAGAGGCAGGCTCCTGTGCACCTTCAGCTGGAGGCACCTTGCAGAGAAGCACCGGGAAGAGCCAGGGCTGTCCCTGCACTGCTTTTGCCCGTCTCATCAGACGACTGAGGAGAAAAGGCCCAATGGGAAGCTTCTCAGAGCAAACTTGCAGCAGAAGAAGTACAAGGGGCAGAGGCGGCCCATGCCCCTTTCTGTCCCATGGCTCCCCCGGGGGTTCTAGATGGAATGTTGGGCTGTGCCCATAGCAACTGTCGTTGTCTCCTGCTCCTGCGGCCCTTGCTGGAACGCTGCTGGAGCAGCGCTGGAGCAGCAGCTGCAGGATCAGCTCCTGGGCTGTCCCTGAGCAGCCGCCTTCTGCACTCAGCGCCAGACCCGGCCTCTGCACCGACATCCTGGTCTCCTCGTCTGCCTCCGGGCATCCCCAGAGCACTTGGGAACCCTCCAAGGTAAGAAAATCCCCGTTTGCCCTCAAAGCACTAGCACAGGGGCAGGAGGCTCCAGCTGCCTCTCCCACCAAGCACGACACACAGGCTGCATGCTCACTTTCCCCAGACGAGCTTCCACGTGAAAGCAGGGTGCAGCTTCTGAAGGAATTGTGTTGCCTCCAGGGGAAACACAGACCTTTCCATAGAGGACCTAGAGAGGTGTCCCAGTGCAGTTGCAGATCCTCGTCCACGCATCACCTGATTAAACGTTCTTGGCACCCATTTCAGTCCTCAAACTATCTTGTGCTGACCCCAAAACAAATTGTTCCTGGCTGAGCAGGTCAGGGCTTCAGTGTCAACAAATCCCCTTATGCCCTGACTCTGCTCACACCCGCTCCAAAGCTTCAAACAGCACAATGATGCCACTTCTCCTCTGGCATCCCTGTCGTTCAGGGCATGGAAGCATTTGACTGGGCTTCTCTGCAAACACAGGCTTTCAACTTCAAAAACCATCTGGGATCAGCAATTCTTATCTACTTACGTATTTACATCGCCTATAGATCCCTTCTATTTTAAGATCTTTAGAGATTCTTTTTTCAGTGCACATAGGGCTGGTTCTACCTCATGCTCAGGGGCGGCCGTCAAATGCCATCTCCTCAAGAGCACAATCACAGTAGCACAGAATTTTCTGGCTTGGAAGGGATTCTGAAAGATCACTGAGGCCAACTGCAGGGCCTGCCCGGGGCAGCCTCAACAATCACAGCCTGTGCCCAAGAGCAGTGTCCAAACACTTTTGGAGCTCAGTCAGCCTTGGTGCTGTGCCCCCTTCCCTGGGGAGGCTGTTGCAGTGCCCAAGCAGCCTCTGGCTGAAGAAGCTTTTCCTTCGATCCAACCTAAGCCTGCACTGGCACATCTCCCCTGCCATTCTCTTGGCTCTTCTCCGTGGCCCCGGGAGTGAAGAGAGTAGTGCATGGCCTTCTGCTTGCCCTCCTGAGGAAGCTGCTGACTGCTGGAGGGTCCTGCCTAGGACATTCCATGTCAAAAAGGCAGCAATGACAGCAAAGAGAAAGGAGCTGGGACACGGGAGCTCGAGCTTTGCAATGATGAGGATGAGAAGGAAGGCTACTGACACATCCTTGGCAGAAGGATTTTGAACTGGAGCATTGCTTTGATCTCTTTCAGGTGGAAAGGAGAGGCACAATGAAAAGGAAAGCAAGAGCCCAGATTCAGCCGTGAGTTTTGGCCTAGGGTTAAAGGACAGCAAACTGGAGGAATGGCGAGGAGGAGAACTGCTCTTTCACAGTCAGGCTGGGATTGGTTCAAGCCTGTGGGTGCACAGCAAGGCTCTCTTGACCACTTGCCTTTCTCACCTCCACCTCCTTCTTCCTTTAGACACATCAATGTTGGCAGCGACTTTCAGGCTGAGCTCCCAGAGCTGCAGAACAGAGCACCAAGTGAGGATGAAGAGCCTGCAAGCCTGGTCTGGAAGCCCTGGGGAGAGGATGACTCTGACATGGAAAAACCTGACAGAGGTAGCTTTGCTTCAAGCTTTGCTTCCAGCCCTGAGCTACTTGGGTCTTGAAAAGGCTCCTTATGCCTAAAAAGGCAGCGTTTTGCAGGCTCTGCTTCTCTCCTTGTCTCGCCCATCTTCCCATGTAGAAGTGTTAGAGGCAAGGAGAAAGAGCAAGCACCTTGCTCTCCAAACTGGTCAGGGCCGTTTGCCACTGGAAGAGGGGAGATTGGCCCCCACTTCTTCTTACAGAAGCTGCTTTGGAGGGAGAGCCAGCACTGCGTGGGCCCTTGCTTCAGCTGGCTCTGTCTTTGCTCTCCTTTTCATGCTCTCTCTCCAAGCTGCTGTCTTTAGCTGCCGGCCTTTCCTTCTGCCTTGCGTGGCAACCTTTGCCCTTTGCTGGCCTCCAGGCTGACTTTCGGTGGGTTTTTTCTTGTGCTTGCAGTAAGAGAACTGTTGGACATGGCCAGCTCCCGTGGCATTCCCGGGGCAGCAGCTAACCTGGAGCGCGCCCTGCACTGCCTGCACCAGGCACGCGGCAGCGTTCCGGTAAGAAGCGGCTGTTTGGGCGCAGAGGAGAGGGCACAGGGAATGCAGAAGGCCTGGGCACTGGGACAGCCTTTCCTGGCTGCTCTTGGAAGAAGGGTCTTAACAGGGAGCAGAGCACTTGCTGCCTGCTGGGTCTCCTCCAGCTGCGTCAGGGCTGAGCCCAAAGGGCTCCAGCAGGGAGAATCTCCCTCCTGGAGGCGGCGGCGGCGGAAGGTCCTGCTGCCTTGTAAATGGCCTGGAGATTTGGCTTCTCTAAGACATTTGGAGGGGAAATTCCCAGAAGCCTCAGTCAGCTGAGGCCATTCTGGCTGCAGGAGCAGCAAAATCCTCAGCTTGGTGAGCAAAAGGCCACTCTTGGGGACCAGGATCAAAGGGTTGGGCAGCAAAAACTAGGGACTGGGAGCAAATGACAGTGTTTCACCCACATGGGATACAGTCGCTTGAATGTCTGGAGAGGCAAAGGAGCTGAAAGGCAGCACCTGTGATTTTTTGGCTCATTTTTAATGTGCTGGGGCGGCTAAAGCCTTTTCCCTCTTGATCTTGCAGGAGGCTCTGGAGATGCTGCTCTCAGAGGGGCCTGCAACACCTCAAGGCCATCCCATGGCTGATTATCATTACGCAGGTAAGCAAAGCAGAGCTTCTTGCGTCCCTGACAGATGCTGCCGGCCCCTTCATTGTTGTGGCAAGCGTTTCTGCTTCAAGAAATTGTGCTTAACACCAGCACAAGGTCTTGTCTCCTCTGTGGGTGGGCAAAGCACCAGCATCTAGTCCTTCAGCTTTACTTGTTTTCCAATCCTTCTCCCCGGGCAATGCCTGCTCTTGTCTTCACGCCCTTCTGAGGGAGCAGACACGTACACCCACGTGAATGACGGCCTGCGACCGTTTTCTTTCGGCAGCCAGAGGAATCTACTTGGTGTGGATCAAGGGATCTGTTTACTAGCCGCTGCTTTTTATTGCCAGGCTCTGATAGATGGACACCTGAGGAGAAGGAGTCCTTCCAAAAGGCTTTCCACACCTACGGCAAGGATTTTCATCTCATCCAGAAGCAGGTAAAGCCACGGGACATTCTTTACCCGAGCAGATCAGCAGCAGGAAAGCTTGCTTATTTCTGGGAACAAGCACTGGGCTTCAGTCTCTCTCTTCTCAAGGAGCAAGTATCTTCAAGTAGTAACAAAAGGGGACATCAAAAGCCTGTGTCAAAAGGATGATCCTGCCTCTCCAGCCCTTTTCTCCAAGCTCTTTTGGAAGATGAAGCTTTATTCTGTCAGACTTGTGGCACAGGTCTGCTGCTGCTTCCACAAGACGCTGTGCTGGCATAACTGGAGTGAAGCGGGGAAAGAAGAACTGTGCTAGGTGGATTTGTTGTTGATCTGTGCATTGCGTGTATTAGCACCTAGCATCATACAGGGTTTAAGACATTGCATGATGCCTCTCTTTCTCCATGTTGATTTCATTTTACACCCTACTCCATTTACTTCATGCTTTTACTTCCTAGTTCACTCCATAGTCTACTTTTTCCCCAGTGCACCCGACACCATTTGCGATTCCTTCTTTTTCTCTTCACAACAGATCCAGACTAAGACCGTGGCCCAGTGTGTGGAGTACTACTACTCCTGGAAAAAGGAGCATAAACTTGCCAGCACTCTTGCTCAGGTGAGGGGCAAGAAAATGGAGAGGTGCCAGGAAGGTCGAGAAACTGGGAGAAGGGGAGAAAAGCTGCTGGCGAGCCATGCCAGATGCCCCTTTGCCAGGATCACATCGTCCCATGTGCTGGGAAAGGCACAGCAGATGCTGCCCGGGCCTTCCTTGTGCTGCTGCCCTGAAGTATGCAATTCTGGAGCCTAACTTTGACCCAAGAAAGCAGCACCGCCACCAAAATGGGCTTTGACTCTCTACAGATGGGCTTCTCAAGGGCTGGCACCCTCGCTGACTCCAATCAGACCCCAAATTCCCCACTGCTTGCTGACATCACCAGTCCAGGCTGCCTTTGTGGATATGCTGCAGATTTTCAGGGAGTTTTTCTAGCATGCCAGCATAGTCCCCAAGAAGGAGCTGCTGGTGCTGTGGCTCCCCTAAATCTTTCCTTAGCGGCAAAGAGCAATTTGCTTCCCATCATGTGAGAGAGAGAGAGAGAGAGAGAGAGAGACACAGGGAGGGAGATTATTTTGGGGACTAGAAAATGGCTAAGCATGTGTCTACCCTAATTGGACTGAATTGAAATGCCATTGCCTAGACATTTGTGGAGGAAAAGCAGAGAGAAATAGATGTTAGGCAGAAAGGTAGAAATAAGAAATGTAGAGCTCTAAATAGCCAGGTCTTTCTCCCACCCCTTTGGCCTGTAGAAAAGAGGAGTATTTTCCTCCAAGCTCTGGCTTGGCAGCCCGCCGCAGCCCATTGGCAAAGGCAGCCGTTTTCTCAGCTCTTGAGGCTTTGGAAGGATTTGCTTAGGCCGATAGATTTTTGTGCTGGATGCTCTGATTTCCAGCTTTGTGAGAGGAAGGAAGCATTGATAAGGACTCTTTGATTTCCAGAGCGTGGGCAAAGCAAAGAGGAGCAAAAGCCCTCCCAGAAAGGAGAAGGGGGAGCCAGGGAAGAGAAGCCGCAAGAGGGCTCGCAGCGCCCAGTGTCCCTGCTGCCAACCGCGCCAGCCGCCCCCTTCGGCGGGAGGCCCCTTTCCCTGCGGGCAGTGCAAACGGTGCGCAAGTTCCTCCTCTTTCTGCTCAAAGCTGCGCCTTTGGACTAAAAGGGGCTGACCCTTTTCAAAGGCACCGCAGGGGAAGCTGGGGGCACTTGCAGCATCGCCCCCGGCAGCCGTGCTCAAGCTTAACACCCACCTCAAACCCAAAGAGCTTAGGTAAAACCCAGCCTTCACAATGAAACCTTGCCGTGCCCCAACAAGACACAGTTGATACAAGTAGGAATAGATCCATCAAAGCTTGGTTTGATGCTGCTGATCAAATTCAAAAGAGGATGCAGCAAAAGGAGGAAGACATTTCAAGGCATTGAAAGTAGAACCATCAGACTCATGGTGCTGATCCATTGACAAATGTGCCACTGCCCGAAAAGACAGAAATTCATACTCAAACGGAGATCTTGGCACTTGGTTTCATGGTGTGTACTAGCGTGAGCAATGGATGGTTTGCTTCCTATCTTGCAGGGTGTTTGAAAGCATGAAGGAAAGGAACAACCACAGCAGAAGACATCGGCCTCGGAAGACAGCAGAGCCTCTCCCCAAGAAGAAAAGACCAAATTAGACAACCCTGCAGGTTGTCCAGGGCTAGCAAGAGTTAGGCAGATTAGTTAGATAGGAATACAACTGTTAGATATTAGTTAGATAGGAATAGGACTGTTTTTTAAGCTTTTTGGGTTGTTTAATCTTCTACTTCGTTAGTTTACATGATAGTAACCTCCTCAATTTAGTAGTTAAGGTACATTAGTATTATTCAGGACTCATTAGTATTATTAGATTTATCAGTAAATGTCAGAGGTTGGGTGTTTTGTATGCTCTGCCATATGCTCTTTGTCATTTTGCCTTTGTTGAGACCTAATCTGTCTTTATCATTAAACCAATGTTTGTTCCATTTTGTCTGTTTGTCTGTATGAAAGCACTCCAGCAATGTTTGTTCCATTTGCCTGGTGTTGCAAAGACGGCACTTGCCCTGAGAGAAGAAGCTGGGCAGGCGCCACCTCCCCCAGGCCCAGCCCCTTGCTCAGCTGGCAGGACTTCCTGACGTGTGTCTCCTTTACTGCCAGTGAAATACCGCTGGGGCTTCAGCCTTTGATTCCTCAACATCTCAGCTGGGAGTGGAAAGGGAGGCTTTGTTTAATTCACTGAATTGCATCTAGATGAGTGGTCTGGTCTCACCATATTTTCTGGCATAAAAGCAGCGGGTTGAGTCCTTTTTGGAGCCCAGACAGAAAAATTTCTTTCATTTTGGGGGACTGATGGAGCTGACCAGCTTGGAGGACGTTTCTAAGCCCTCCGATTCTATCCAATTCCTATCGGCATGCACCACAAAGGCATGGCTAGTTCAGTTGCAGTTTCTCCTGAAAGGACCAGTGTCCCGCTCTGGGCCTCCAGCAATCTCCTTAGCTAAAGCCGAGTGGGTGTGATCATTATCCTCTGACTTGTCACAGCTGGGGCACTTGCGCCAAAGAAGAATCCAAGTCACTCTTTTATGGAGGCCAGCAAATGGCCCTGCCTAGCAAGGCTTTGGTGGCAGGGGCTGTGGAGGGTGGATGGAGAGGGGGCGAGGGAGGGGGCAATTGGCAGGCTGCTTCTGGGAAGCCGAGGCAAGCTTGCCCTTGTCTGATGGAGCCGGTGCAGGTGGGCTTTGGAGGCTACAAAGTATCTGCCTTGCAGTGGGACTTGTTCCAGCTGCCCCCTCAGTTTGCTGGCCAGTGGGTAACATGCAGGCTGAGAAGGAAGCAAGATTGGGACTGAAGCAAGATTTGCTTTTCCTTAAGGACAGGCAGGAAAGCAGCAAAGCTGCCTGGCTTTTTCTCATATCTGGGATCTAGGCGTTAAAAGCAATGTGAAGGCCAGCAGTGTGGAAAGGCAATTCTGTAAGTGTTGCTTCCTTAGAGGAATGCCAGAGTCTTTTGGGACAACCACCGAGCTTCTCCAAGGGAGCTGGAAGAGGGATCTAGAAATTCTGCCTGAATGTTTGCTAGAGAAATGCCCGTGTGCTGTCCCTGGGTGTGTGTGTGTGTGTCCCCATCAGTTGGCCTGAAAAAGATCCTGTTTCTCCAAGTTTCAAGGGAGGAGTGATGAGGTGAGAGACCAGCTCAGAGGCCCAAAGGAGGGAAACCATGCAGTGACATTATTGGGCAGCAAAAGGAGAATTGAGAAAGGGGGCAGGATGAATGCCTCCACTTTGAGAGGAAGCTTTGGAGTTGGCTCTGCGCTAGGCAACTTGCAAATTCCAGCTCCTCTCAGAGCTGGAGGAGAGCCAGTGGGAGGAGCCCTTCTGGTTCTCCAGGGCAGGAGATGAGGTCTGGGCCCTTGCACAGAGGCAGGCTCCTGTGCACCTTCAGCTGGAGGCACCTTGCAGAGAAGCACCGGGAAGAGCCAGGGCTGTCCCTGCACTGCTTTTGCCCGTCTCATCAGACGACTGAGGAGAAAAGGCCCAATGGGAAGCTTCTCAGAGCAAACTTGCAGCAGAAGAAGTAGAAGGGGCAGAGGCGGCCCATGCCCCTTTCTGTCCCATGGCTCCCCCGGGGGTTCTAGATGGAATGTTGGGCTGTGCCCATAGCAACTGTCGTTGTCTCCTGCTCCTGCGGCCCTTGCTGGAACGCTGCTGGAGCAGCGCTGGAGCAGCAGCTGCAGGATCAGCTCCTGGGCTGTCCCTGAGCAGCCGCCTTCTGCACTCAGCGCCAGACCCGGCCTCTGCACCGACATCCTGGTCTCCTCGTCTGCCTCCGGGCATCCCCAGAGCACTTGGGAACCCTCCAAGGTAAGAAAATCCCCGTTTGCCCTCAAAGCACTAGCACAGGGGCAGGAGGCTCCAGCTGCCTCTCCCACCAAGCACGACACACAGGCTGCGTGCTCACTTTCCCCAGACGAGCTTCCACGTGAAAGCAGGGTGCAGCTTCTGAAGGAATTGTGTTGCCTCCAGGGGAAACACAGACCTTTCCATAGAGGACCTAGAGAGGTGTCCCAGTGCAGTTGCAGATCCTCGTCCACGCATCACCTGATTAAACGTTCTTGGCACCCATTTCAGTCCTCAAACTATCTTGTGCTGACCCCAAAACAAATTGTTCCTGGCTGAGCAGGTCAGGGCTTCAGTGTCAACAAATCCCCTTATGCCCTGACTCTGCTCACACCCGCTCCAAAGCTTCAAACAGCACAATGATGCCACTTCTCCTCTGGCATCCCTGTCGTTCAGGGCATGGAAGCATTTGACTGGGCTTCTCTGCAAACACAGGCTTTCAACTTCAAAAACCATCTGGGATCAGCAATTCTTATCTACTTACGTATTTACATCGCCTATAGATCCCTTCTATTTTAAGATCTTTAGAGATTCTTTTTTCAGTGCACATAGGGCTGGTTCTACCTCATGCTCAGGGGCGGCCGTCAAATGCCATCTCCTCAAGAGCACAATCACAGTAGCACAGAATTTTCTGGCTTGGAAGGGATTCTGAAAGATCACTGAGCCCAACTGCAGGGCCTGCCCGGGGCAGCCTCAACAATCACAGCCTGTGCCCAAGAGCAGTGTCCAAACACTTTTGGAGCTCAGTCAGCCTTGGTGCTGTGCCCCCTTCCCTGGGGAGGCTGTTGCAGTGCCCAAGCAGCCTGTGGCTGAAGAAGCTTTTCCTTCGATCCAACCTAAGCCTGCACTGGCACATCTCCCCTGCCATTCTCTTGGCTCTTCTCCGTGGCCCCGGGAGTGAAGAGAGTAGTGCATGGCCTTCTGCTTGCCCTCCTGAGGAAGCTGCTGACTGCTGGAGGGTCCTGCCTAGGACATTCCATGTCAAAAAGGCAGCAATGACAGCAAAGAGAAAGGAGCTGGGACACGGGAGCTCGGGCTTTGCAATGATGAGGATGAGAAGGAAGGCTACTGACACATCCTTGGCAGAAGGATTTTGAACTGGAGCATTGCTTTGATCTCTTTCAGGTGGAAAGGAGAGGCACAATGAAAAGGAAAGCAAGAGCCCAGATTCAGCCGTGAGTTTTGGCCTAGGGTTAAAGGACAGCAAACTGGAGGAATGGCGAGGAGGAGAACTGCTCTTTCACAGTCAGGCTGGGATTGGTTCAAGCCTGTGGGTGCACAGCAAGGCTCTCTTGACCACTTGCCTTTCTCACCTCCACCTCCTTCTTCCTTTAGACACATCAATGTTGGCAGCGACTTTCAGGCTGAGCTCCCAGAGCTGCAGAACAGAGCACCAAGTGAGGATGAAGAGCCTGCAAGCCTGGTCTGGAAGCCCTGGGGAGAGGATGACTCTGACATGGAAAAACCTGACAGAGGTAGCTTTGCTTCAAGCTTTGCTTCCAGCCCTGAGCTACTTGGGTCTTGAAAAGGCTCCTTATGCCTAAAAAGGCAGCGTTTTGCAGGCTCTGCTTCTCTCCTTGTCTCGCCCATCTTCCCATGTAGAAGTGTTAGAGGCAAGGAGAAAGAGCAAGCACCTTGCTCTCCAAACTGGTCAGGGCCGTTTGCCACTGGAAGAGGGGAGATTGGCCCCCACTTCTTCTTACAGAAGCTGCTTTGGAGGGAGAGCCAGCACTGCGTGGGCCCTTGCTTCAGCTGGCTCTGTCTTTGCTCTCCTTTTCATGCTCTCTCTCCAAGCTGCTGTCTTTAGCTGCCGGCCTTTCCTTCTGCCTTGCGTGGCAACCTTTGCCCTTTGCTGGCCTCCAGGCTGACTTTCGGTGGGTTTTTTCTTGTGCTTGCAGTAAGAGAACTGTTGGACATGGCCAGCTCCCGTGGCATTCCCGGGGCAGCAGCTAACCTGGAGCGCGCCCTGCACTGCCTGCACCAGGCACGCGGCAGCGTTCCGGTAAGAAGCGGCTGTTTGGGCGCAGAGGAGAGGGCACAGGGAATGCAGAAGGCCTGGGCACTGGGACAGCCTTTCCTGGCTGCTCTTGGAAGAAGGGTCTTAACAGGGAGCAGAGCACTTGCTGCCTGCTGGGTCTCCTCCAGCTGCGTCAGGGCTGAGCCCAAAGGGCTCCAGCAGGGAGAATCTCCCTCCTGGAGGCGGCGGCGGCGGAAGGTCCTGCTGCCTTGTAAATGGCCTGGAGATTTGGCTTCTCTAAGACATTTGGAGGGGAAATTCCCAGAAGCCTCAGTCAGCTGAGGCCATTCTGGCTGCAGGAGCAGCAAAATCCTCAGCTTGGTGAGCAAAAGGCCACTCTTGGGGACCAGGATCAAAGGGTCGGGCAGCAAAAACTAGGGACTGGGAGCAAATGACAGTGTTTCACCCACATGGGATAGAGTCGCTTGAATGTCTGGAGAGGCAAAGGAGCTGAAAGGCAGCACCTGTGATTTTTTGGCTCATTTTTAATGTGCTGGGGCGGCTAAAGCCTTTTCCCTCTTGATCTTGCAGGAGGCTCTGGAGATGCTGCTCTCAGAGGGGCCTGCAACAGCTCAAGGCCATCCCATGGCTGATTATCATTACGCAGGTAAGCAAAGCAGAGCTTCTTGCGTCCCTGACAGATGCTGCCGTCCCCTTCATTCTTGTGGCAAGCGTTTCTGCTTCAAGAAATTGTGCTTAACACCAGCACAAGGTCTTGTCTCCTCTGTGGGTGGGCAAAGCACCAGCATCTAGTCCTTCAGCTTTACTTGTTTTCCAATCCTTCTCCCCGGGCAATGCCTGCTCTTGTCTTCACGCCCTTCTGAGGGAGCAGACACGTACACCCACGTGAATGACGGCCTGCGACCGTTTTCTTTCGGCAGCCAGAGGAATCTACTTGGTGTGGATCAAGGGATCTGTTTACTAGCCGCTGCTTTTTATTGCCAGGCTCTGATAGATGGACACCTGAGGAGAAGGAGTCCTTCCAAAAGGCTTTCCACACCTACGGCAAGGATTTTCATCTCATCCAGAAGCAGGTAAAGCCACGGGACATTCTTTACCCGAGCAGATCAGCAGCAGGAAAGCTTGCTTATTTCTGGGAACAAGCACTGGGCTTCAGTCTCTCTCTTCTCAAGGAGCAAGTATCTTCAAGTAGTAACAAAAGGGGACATCAAAAGCCTGTGTCAAAAGGATGATCCTGCCTCTCCAGCCCTTTTCTCCAAGCTCTTTTGGAAGATGAAGCTTTATTCTGTCAGACTTGTGGCACAGGTCTGCTGCTGCTTCCACAAGACGCTGTGCTGGCATAACTGGAGTGAAGCGGGGAAAGAAGAACTGTGCTAGGTGGATTTGTTGTTGATCTGTGCATTGCGTGTATTAGCACCTAGCATCATACAGGGTTTAAGACATTGCATGATGCCTCTCTTTCTCCATGTTGATTTCATTTTACACCCTACTCCATTTACTTCATGCTTTTACTTCCTAGTTCACTCCATAGTCTACTTTTTCCCCAGTGCACCCGACACCATTTTCGATTCCTTCTTTTTCTCTTCACAACAGATCCAGACTAAGACCGTGGCCCAGTGTGTGGAGTACTACTACTCCTGGAAAAAGGAGCATAAACTTGCCAGCACTCTTGCTCAGGTGAGGGGCAAGAAAATGGAGAGGTGCCAGGAAGGTCGAGAAACTGGGAGAAGGGGAGAAAAGCTGCTGGCGAGCCATGCCAGATGCCCCTTTGCCAGGATCACATCGTCCCATGTGCTGGGAAAGGCACAGCAGATGCTGCCCAGGCCTTCCTTGTGCTGCTGCCCTGAAGTATGCAATTCTGGAGCCTAACTTTGACCCAAGAAAGCAGCACCGCCACCAAAATGGGCTTTGACTCTCTACAGATGGGCTTCTCAAGGGCTGGCACCCTCGCTGACTCCAATCAGACCCCAAATTCCCCACTGCTTGCTGACATCACCAGTCCAGGCTGCCTTTGTGGATATGCTGCAGATTTTCAGGGAGTTTTTCTAGCATGCCAGCATAGTCCCCAAGAAGGAGCTGCTGGTGCTGTGGCTCCCCTAAATCTTTCCTTAGCGGCAAAGAGCAATTTGCTTCCCATCATGTGAGAGAGAGAGAGAGAGAGAGAGAGAGACACAGGGAGGGAGATTATTTTGGGGACTAGAAAATGGCTAAGCATGTGTCTACCCTAATTGGACTGAATTGAAATGCCATTGCCTAGACATTTGTGGAGGAAAAGCAGAGAGAAATAGATGTTAGGCAGAAAGGTAGAAATAAGAAATGTAGAGCTCTAAATAGCCAGGTCTTTCTCCCACCCCTTTGGCCTGTAGAAAAGAGGAGTATTTTCCTCCAAGCTCTGGCTTGGCAGCCCGCCGCAGCCCATTGGCAAAGGCAGCCGTTTTCTCAGCTCTTGAGGCTTTGGAAGGATTTGCTTAGGCCGATCGATTTTTGTGCTGGATGCTCTGATTTCCAGCTTTGTGAGAGGAAGGAAGCATTGATAAGGACTCTTTGATTTCCAGAGCGTGGGCAAAGCAAAGAGGAGCAAAAGCCCTCCCAGAAAGGAGAAGGGGGAGCCAGGGAAGAGAAGCCGCAAGAGGGCTCGCAGCGCCCAGTGTCCCTGCTGCCAACCGCGCCAGCCGCCCCCTTCGGCGGGAGGCCCCTTTCCCTGCGGGCAGTGCAAACGGTGCGCAAGTTCCTCCTCTTTCTGCTCAAAGCTGCGCCTTTGGACTAAAAGGGGCTGACCCTTTTCAAAGGCACCGCAGGGGAAGCTGGGGGCACTTGCAGCATCGCCCCCGGCAGCCGTGCTCAAGCTTAACACCCACCTCAAACCCAAAGAGCTTAGGTAAAACCCAGCCTTCACAATGAAACCTTGCCGTGCCCCAACAAGACCCAGTTGATACAAGTAGGAATAGATCCATCAAAGCTTGGTTTGATGCTGCTGATCAAATTCAAAAGAGGATGCAGCAAAAGGAGGAAGACATTTCAAGGCATTGAAAGTAGAACCATCAGACTCATGGTGCTGATCCATTGACAAATGTGCCACTGCCCGAAAAGACAGAAATTCATACTCAAACGGAGATCTTGGCACTTGGTTTCATGGTGTGTACTAGCGTGAGCAATGGATGGTTTGCTTCCTATCTTGCAGGGTGTTTGAAAGCATGAAGGAAAGGAACAAACACAGCAGAAGACATCGGCCTCGGAAGACAGCAGAGCCTCTCCCCAAGAAGAAAAGACCAAATTAGACAACCCTGCAGGTTGTCCAGGGCTAGCAAGAGTTAGGCAGATTAGTTAGATAGGAATACAACTGTTAGATATTAGTTAGATAGGAATAGGACTGTTTTTTAAGCTTTTTGGGTTGTTTAATCTTCTACTTCGTTAGTTTACATGATAGTAACCTCCTCAATTTAGTAGTTAAGGTACATTAGTATTATTCAGGACTCATTAGTATTATTAGATTTATCAGTAAATGTCAGAGGTTGGGTGTTTTGTATGCTCTGCCATATGCTCTTTGTCATTTTGCCTTTGTTGAGACCTAATCTGTCTTTATCATTAAACCAATGTTTGTTCCATTTTGTCTGTTTGTCTGTATGAAAGCACTCCAGCAATGTTTGTTCCATTTGCCTGGTGTTGCAAAGACGGCACTTGCCCTGAGAGAAGAAGCTGGGCAGGCGCCACCTCCCCCAGGCCCAGCCCCTTGCTCAGCTGGCAGGACTTCCTGAGGTGTGTCTCCTTTACTGCCAGTGAAATACCGCTGGGGCTTCAGCCTTTGATTCCTCAACATCTCAGCTGGGAGTGGAAAGGGAGGCTTTGTTTAATTCACTGAATTGCATCTAGATGAGTGGTCTGGTCTCACCATATTTTCTGGCATAAAAGCAGCGGGTTGAGTCCTTTTTGGAGCCCAGACAGAAAAATTTCTTTCATTTTGGGGGACTGATGGAGCTGACCAGCTTGGAGGACGTTTCTAAGCCCTCCGATTCTATCCAATTCCTATCGGCATGCACCACAAAGGCATGGCTAGTTCAGTTGCAGTTTCTCCTGAAAGGACCAGTGTCCCGCTCTGGGCCTCCAGCAATCTCCTTAGCTAAAGCCGAGTGGGTGTGATCATTATCCTCTGACTTGTCACAGCTGGGGCACTTGCGCCAAAGAAGAATCCAAGTCACTCTTTTATGGAGGCCAGCAAATGGCCCTGCCTAGCAAGGCTTTGGTGGCAGGGGCTGTGGAGGGTGGATGGAGAGGGGGCGAGGGAGGGGGCAATTGGCAGGCTGCTTCTGGGAAGCCGAGGCAAGCTTGCCCTTGTCTGATGGAGCCGGTGCAGGTGGGCTTTGGAGGCTACAAAGTATCTGCCTTGCAGTGGGACTTGTTCCAGCTGCCCCCTCAGTTTGCTGGCCAGTGGGTAACATGCAGGCTGAGAAGGAAGCAAGATTGGGACTGAAGCAAGATTTGCTTTTCCTTAAGGACAGGCAGGAAAGCAGCAAAGCTGCCTGGCTTTTTCTCATATCTGGGATCTAGGCGTTAAAAGCAATGTGAAGGCCAGCAGTGTGGAAAGGCAATTCTGTAAGTGTTGCTTCCTTAGAGGAATGCCAGAGTCTTTTGGGACAACCACCGAGCTTCTCCAAGGGAGCTGGAAGAGGGATCTAGAAATTCTGCCTGAATGTTTGCTAGAGAAATGCCCGTGTGCTGTCCCTGGGTGTGTGTGTGTGTGTCCCCATCAGTTGGCCTGAAAAAGATCCTGTTTCTCCAAGTTTCAAGGGAGGAGTGATGAGGTGAGAGACCAGCTCAGAGGCCCAAAGGAGGGAAACCATGCAGTGACATTATTGGGCAGCAAAAGGAGAATTGAGAAAGGGGGCAGGATGAATGCCTCCACTTTGAGAGGAAGCTTTGGAGTTGGCTCTGCGCTAGGCAACTTGCAAATTCCAGCTCCTCTCAGAGCTGGAGGAGAGCCAGTGGGAGGAGCCCTTCTGGTTCTCCAGGGCAGGAGATGAGGTCTGGGCCCTTGCACAGAGGCAGGCTCCTGTGCACCTTCAGCTGGAGGCACCTTGCAGAGAAGCACCGGGAAGAGCCAGGGCTGTCCCTGCACTGCTTTTGCCCGTCTCATCAGACGACTGAGGAGAAAAGGCCCAATGGGAAGCTTCTCAGAGCAAACTTGCAGCAGAAGAAGTAGAAGGGGCAGAGGCGGCCCATGCCCCTTTCTGTCCCATGGCTCCCCCGGGGGTTCTAGATGGAATGTTGGGCTGTGCCCATAGCAACTGTCGTTGTCTCCTGCTCCTGCGGCCCTTGCTGGAACGCTGCTGGAGCAGCGCTGGAGCAGCAGCTGCAGGATCAGCTCCTGGGCTGTCCCTGAGCAGCCGCCTTCTGCACTCAGCGCCAGACCCGGCCTCTGCACCGACATCCTGGTCTCCTCGTCTGCCTCCGGGCATCCCCAGAGCACTTGGGAACCCTCCAAGGTAAGAAAATCCCCGTTTGCCCTCAAAGCACTAGCACAGGGGCAGGAGGCTCCAGCTGCCTCTCCCACCAAGCACGACACACAGGCTGCGTGCTCACTTTCCCCAGACGAGCTTCCACGTGAAAGCAGGGTGCAGCTTCTGAAGGAATTGTGTTGCCTCCAGGGGAAACACAGACCTTTCCATAGAGGACCTAGAGAGGTGTCCCAGTGCAGTTGCAGATCCTCGTCCACGCATCACCTGATTAAACGTTCTTGGCACCCATTTCAGTCCTCAAACTATCTTGTGCTGACCCCAAAACAAATTGTTCCTGGCTGAGCAGGTCAGGGCTTCAGTGTCAACAAATCCCCTTATGCCCTGACTCTGCTCACACCCGCTCCAAAGCTTCAAACAGCACAATGATGCCACTTCTCCTCTGGCATCCCTGTCGTTCAGGGCATGGAAGCATTTGACTGGGCTTCTCTGCAAACACAGGCTTTCAACTTCAAAAACCATCTGGGATCAGCAATTCTTATCTACTTACGTATTTACATCGCCTATAGATCCCTTCTATTTTAAGATCTTTAGAGATTCTTTTTTCAGTGCACATAGGGCTGGTTCTACCTCATGCTCAGGGGCGGCCGTCAAATGCCATCTCCTCAAGAGCACAATCACAGTAGCACAGAATTTTCTGGCTTGGAAGGGATTCTGAAAGATCACTGAGCCCAACTGCAGGGCCTGCCCGGGGCAGCCTCAACAATCACAGCCTGTGCCCAAGAGCAGTGTCCAAACACTTTTGGAGCTCAGTCAGCCTTGGTGCTGTGCCCCCTTCCCTGGGGAGGCTGTTGCAGTGCCCAAGCAGCCTGTGGCTGAAGAAGCTTTTCCTTCGATCCAACCTAAGCCTGCACTGGCACATCTCCCCTGCCATTCTCTTGGCTCTTCTCCGTGGCCCCGGGAGTGAAGAGAGTAGTGCATGGCCTTCTGCTTGCCCTCCTGAGGAAGCTGCTGACTGCTGGAGGGTCCTGCCTAGGACATTCCATGTCAAAAAGGCAGCAATGACAGCAAAGAGAAAGGAGCTGGGACACGGGAGCTCGGGCTTTGCAATGATGAGGATGAGAAGGAAGGCTACTGACACATCCTTGGCAGAAGGATTTTGAACTGGAGCATTGCTTTGATCTCTTTCAGGTGGAAAGGAGAGGCACAATGAAAAGGAAAGCAAGAGCCCAGATTCAGCCGTGAGTTTTGGCCTAGGGTTAAAGGACAGCAAACTGGAGGAATGGCGAGGAGGAGAACTGCTCTTTCACAGTCAGGCTGGGATTGGTTCAAGCCTGTGGGTGCACAGCAAGGCTCTCTTGACCACTTGCCTTTCTCACCTCCACCTCCTTCTTCCTTTAGACACATCAATGTTGGCAGCGACTTTCAGGCTGAGCTCCCAGAGCTGCAGAACAGAGCACCAAGTGAGGATGAAGAGCCTGCAAGCCTGGTCTGGAAGCCCTGGGGAGAGGATGACTCTGACATGGAAAAACCTGACAGAGGTAGCTTTGCTTCAAGCTTTGCTTCCAGCCCTGAGCTACTTGGGTCTTGAAAAGGCTCCTTATGCCTAAAAAGGCAGCGTTTTGCAGGCTCTGCTTCTCTCCTTGTCTCGCCCATCTTCCCATGTAGAAGTGTTAGAGGCAAGGAGAAAGAGCAAGCACCTTGCTCTCCAAACTGGTCAGGGCCGTTTGCCACTGGAAGAGGGGAGATTGGCCCCCACTTCTTCTTACAGAAGCTGCTTTGGAGGGAGAGCCAGCACTGCGTGGGCCCTTGCTTCAGCTGGCTCTGTCTTTGCTCTCCTTTTCATGCTCTCTCTCCAAGCTGCTGTCTTTAGCTGCCGGCCTTTCCTTCTGCCTTGCGTGGCAACCTTTGCCCTTTGCTGGCCTCCAGGCTGACTTTCGGTGGGTTTTTTCTTGTGCTTGCAGTAAGAGAACTGTTGGACATGGCCAGCTCCCGTGGCATTCCCGGGGCAGCAGCTAACCTGGAGCGCGCCCTGCACTGCCTGCACCAGGCACGCGGCAGCGTTCCGGTAAGAAGCGGCTGTTTGGGCGCAGAGGAGAGGGCACAGGGAATGCAGAAGGCCTGGGCACTGGGACAGCCTTTCCTGGCTGCTCTTGGAAGAAGGGTCTTAACAGGGAGCAGAGCACTTGCTGCCTGCTGGGTCTCCTCCAGCTGCGTCAGGGCTGAGCCCAAAGGGCTCCAGCAGGGAGAATCTCCCTCCTGGAGGCGGCGGCGGCGGAAGGTCCTGCTGCCTTGTAAATGGCCTGGAGATTTGGCTTCTCTAAGACATTTGGAGGGGAAATTCCCAGAAGCCTCAGTCAGCTGAGGCCATTCTGGCTGCAGGAGCAGCAAAATCCTCAGCTTGGTGAGCAAAAGGCCACTCTTGGGGACCAGGATCAAAGGGTCGGGCAGCAAAAACTAGGGACTGGGAGCAAATGACAGTGTTTCACCCACATGGGATACAGTCGCTTGAATGTCTGGAGAGGCAAAGGAGCTGAAAGGCAGCACCTGTGATTTTTTGGCTCATTTTTAATGTGCTGGGGCGGCTAAAGCCTTTTCCCTCTTGATCTTGCAGGAGGCTCTGGAGATGCTGCTCTCAGAGGGGCCTGCAACAGCTCAAGGCCATCCCATGGCTGATTATCATTACGCAGGTAAGCAAAGCAGAGCTTCTTGCGTCCCTGACAGATGCTGCCGTCCCCTTCATTCTTGTGGCAAGCGTTTCTGCTTCAAGAAATTGTGCTTAACACCAGCACAAGGTCTTGTCTCCTCTGTGGGTGGGCAAAGCACCAGCATCTAGTCCTTCAGCTTTACTTGTTTTCCAATCCTTCTCCCCGGGCAATGCCTGCTCTTGTCTTCACGCCCTTCTGAGGGAGCAGACACGTACACCCACGTGAATGACGGCCTGCGACCGTTTTCTTTCGGCAGCCAGAGGAATCTACTTGGTGTGGATCAAGGGATCTGTTTACTAGCCGCTGCTTTTTATTGCCAGGCTCTGATAGATGGACACCTGAGGAGAAGGAGTCCTTCCAAAAGGCTTTCCACACCTACGGCAAGGATTTTCATCTCATCCAGAAGCAGGTAAAGCCACGGGACATTCTTTACCCGAGCAGATCAGCAGCAGGAAAGCTTGCTTATTTCTGGGAACAAGCACTGGGCTTCAGTCTCTCTCTTCTCAAGGAGCAAGTATCTTCAAGTAGTAACAAAAGGGGACATCAAAAGCCTGTGTCAAAAGGATGATCCTGCCTCTCCAGCCCTTTTCTCCAAGCTCTTTTGGAAGATGAAGCTTTATTCTGTCAGACTTGTGGCACAGGTCTGCTGCTGCTTCCACAAGACGCTGTGCTGGCATAACTGGAGTGAAGCGGGGAAAGAAGAACTGTGCTAGGTGGATTTGTTGTTGATCTGTGCATTGCGTGTATTAGCACCTAGCATCATACAGGGTTTAAGACATTGCATGATGCCTCTCTTTCTCCATGTTGATTTCATTTTACACCCTACTCCATTTACTTCATGCTTTTACTTCCTAGTTCACTCCATAGTCTACTTTTTCCCCAGTGCACCCGACACCATTTTCGATTCCTTCTTTTTCTCTTCACAACAGATCCAGACTAAGACCGTGGCCCAGTGTGTGGAGTACTACTACTCCTGGAAAAAGGAGCATAAACTTGCCAGCACTCTTGCTCAGGTGAGGGGCAAGAAAATGGAGAGGTGCCAGGAAGGTCGAGAAACTGGGAGAAGGGGAGAAAAGCTGCTGGCGAGCCATGCCAGATGCCCCTTTGCCAGGATCACATCGTCCCATGTGCTGGGAAAGGCACAGCAGATGCTGCCCAGGCCTTCCTTGTGCTGCTGCCCTGAAGTATGCAATTCTGGAGCCTAACTTTGACCCAAGAAAGCAGCACCGCCACCAAAATGGGCTTTGACTCTCTACAGATGGGCTTCTCAAGGGCTGGCACCCTCGCTGACTCCAATCAGACCCCAAATTCCCCACTGCTTGCTGACATCAGCAGTCCAGGCTGCCTTTGTGGATATGCTGCAGATTTTCAGGGAGTTTTTCTAGCATGCCAGCATAGTCCCCAAGAAGGAGCTGCTGGTGCTGTGGCTCCCCTAAATCTTTCCTTAGCGGCAAAGAGCAATTTGCTTCCCATCATGTGAGAGAGAGAGAGAGAGAGAGAGAGAGACACAGGGAGGGAGATTATTTTGGGGACTAGAAAATGGCTAAGCATGTGTCTACCCTAATTGGACTGAATTGAAATGCCATTGCCTAGACATTTGTGGAGGAAAAGCAGAGAGAAATAGATGTTAGGCAGAAAGGTAGAAATAAGAAATGTAGAGCTCTAAATAGCCAGGTCTTTCTCCCACCCCTTTGGCCTGTAGAAAAGAGGAGTATTTTCCTCCAAGCTCTGGCTTGGCAGCCCGCCGCAGCCCATTGGCAAAGGCAGCCGTTTTCTCAGCTCTTGAGGCTTTGGAAGGATTTGCTTAGGCCGATCGATTTTTGTGCTGGATGCTCTGATTTCCAGCTTTGTGAGAGGAAGGAAGCATTGATAAGGACTCTTTGATTTCCAGAGCGTGGGCAAAGCAAAGAGGAGCAAAAGCCCTCCCAGAAAGGAGAAGGGGGAGCCAGGGAAGAGAAGCCGCAAGAGGGCTCGCAGCGCCCAGTGTCCCTGCTGCCAACCGCGCCAGCCGCCCCCTTCGGCGGGAGGCCCCTTTCCCTGCGGGCAGTGCAAACGGTGCGCAAGTTCCTCCTCTTTCTGCTCAAAGCTGCGCCTTTGGACTAAAAGGGGCTGACCCTTTTCAAAGGCACCGCAGGGGAAGCTGGGGGCACTTGCAGCATCGCCCCCGGCAGCCGTGCTCAAGCTTAACACCCACCTCAAACCCAAAGAGCTTAGGTAAAACCCAGCCTTCACAATGAAACCTTGCCGTGCCCCAACAAGACCCAGTTGATACAAGTAGGAATAGATCCATCAAAGCTTGGTTTGATGCTGCTGATCAAATTCAAAAGAGGATGCAGCAAAAGGAGGAAGACATTTCAAGGCATTGAAAGTAGAACCATCAGACTCATGGTGCTGATCCATTGACAAATGTGCCACTGCCCGAAAAGACAGAAATTCATACTCAAACGGAGATCTTGGCACTTGGTTTCATGGTGTGTACTAGCGTGAGCAATGGATGGTTTGCTTCCTATCTTGCAGGGTGTTTGAAAGCATGAAGGAAAGGAACAAACACAGCAGAAGACATCGGCCTCGGAAGACAGCAGAGCCTCTCCCCAAGAAGAAAAGACCAAATTAGACAACCCTGCAGGTTGTCCAGGGCTAGCAAGAGTTAGGCAGATTAGTTAGATAGGAATACAACTGTTAGATATTAGTTAGATAGGAATAGGACTGTTTTTTAAGCTTTTTGGGTTGTTTAATCTTCTACTTCGTTAGTTTACATGATAGTAACCTCCTCAATTTAGTAGTTAAGGTACATTAGTATTATTCAGGACTCATTAGTATTATTAGATTTATCAGTAAATGTCAGAGGTTGGGTGTTTTGTATGCTCTGCCATATGCTCTTTGTCATTTTGCCTTTGTTGAGACCTAATCTGTCTTTATCATTAAACCAATGTTTGTTCCATTTTGTCTGTTTGTCTGTATGAAAGCACTCCAGCAATGTTTGTTCCATTTGCCTGGTGTTGCAAAGACGGCACTTGCCCTGAGAGAAGAAGCTGGGCAGGCGCCACCTCCCCCAGGCCCAGCCCCTTGCTCAGCTGGCAGGACTTCCTGAGGTGTGTCTCCTTTACTGCCAGTGAAATACCGCTGGGGCTTCAGCCTTTGATTCCTCAACATCTCAGCTGGGAGTGGAAAGGGAGGCTTTGTTTAATTCACTGAATTGCATCTAGATGAGTGGTCTGGTCTCACCATATTTTCTGGCATAAAAGCAGCGGGTTGAGTCCTTTTTGGAGCCCAGACAGAAAAATTTCTTTCATTTTGGGGGACTGATGGAGCTGACCAGCTTGGAGGACGTTTCTAAGCCCTCCGATTCTATCCAATTCCTATCGGCATGCACCACAAAGGCATGGCTAGTTCAGTTGCAGTTTCTCCTGAAAGGACCAGTGTCCCGCTCTGGGCCTCCAGCAATCTCCTTAGCTAAAGCCGAGTGGGTGTGATCATTATCCTCTGACTTGTCACAGCTGGGGCACTTGCGCCAAAGAAGAATCCAAGTCACTCTTTTATGGAGGCCAGCAAATGGCCCTGCCTAGCAAGGCTTTGGTGGCAGGGGCTGTGGAGGGTGGATGGAGAGGGGGCGAGGGAGGGGGCAATTGGCAGGCTGCTTCTGGGAAGCCGAGGCAAGCTTGCCCTTGTCTGATGGAGCCGGTGCAGGTGGGCTTTGGAGGCTACAAAGTATCTGCCTTGCAGTGGGACTTGTTCCAGCTGCCCCCTCAGTTTGCTGGCCAGTGGGTAACATGCAGGCTGAGAAGGAAGCAAGATTGGGACTGAAGCAAGATTTGCTTTTCCTTAAGGACAGGCAGGAAAGCAGCAAAGCTGCCTGGCTTTTTCTCATATCTGGGATCTAGGCGTTAAAAGCAATGTGAAGGCCAGCAGTGTGGAAAGGCAATTCTGTAAGTGTTGCTTCCTTAGAGGAATGCCAGAGTCTTTTGGGACAACCACCGAGCTTCTCCAAGGGAGCTGGAAGAGGGATCTAGAAATTCTGCCTGAATGTTTGCTAGAGAAATGCCCGTGTGCTGTCCCTGGGTGTGTGTGTGTGTGTCCCCATCAGTTGGCCTGAAAAAGATCCTGTTTCTCCAAGTTTCAAGGGAGGAGTGATGAGGTGAGAGACCAGCTCAGAGGCCCAAAGGAGGGAAACCATGCAGTGACATTATTGGGCAGCAAAAGGAGAATTGAGAAAGGGGGCAGGATGAATGCCTCCACTTTGAGAGGAAGCTTTGGAGTTGGCTCTGCGCTAGGCAACTTGCAAATTCCAGCTCCTCTCAGAGCTGGAGGAGAGCCAGTGGGAGGAGCCCTTCTGGTTCTCCAGGGCAGGAGATGAGGTCTGGGCCCTTGCACAGAGGCAGGCTCCTGTGCACCTTCAGCTGGAGGCACCTTGCAGAGAAGCACCGGGAAGAGCCAGGGCTGTCCCTGCACTGCTTTTGCCCGTCTCATCAGACGACTGAGGAGAAAAGGCCCAATGGGAAGCTTCTCAGAGCAAACTTGCAGCAGAAGAAGTACAAGGGGCAGAGGCGGCCCATGCCCCTTTCTGTCCCATGGCTCCCCCGGGGGTTCTAGATGGAATGTTGGGCTGTGCCCATAGCAACTGTCGTTGTCTCCTGCTCCTGCGGCCCTTGCTGGAACGCTGCTGGAGCAGCGCTGGAGCAGCAGCTGCAGGATCAGCTCCTGGGCTGTCCCTGAGCAGCCGCCTTCTGCACTCAGCGCCAGACCCGGCCTCTGCACCGACATCCTGGTCTCCTCGTCTGCCTCCGGGCATCCCCAGAGCACTTGGGAACCCTCCAAGGTAAGAAAATCCCCGTTTGCCCTCAAAGCACTAGCACAGGGGCAGGAGGCTCCAGCTGCCTCTCCCACCAAGCACGACACACAGGCTGCGTGCTCACTTTCCCCAGACGAGCTTCCACGTGAAAGCAGGGTGCAGCTTCTGAAGGAATTGTGTTGCCTCCAGGGGAAACACAGACCTTTCCATAGAGGACCTAGAGAGGTGTCCCAGTGCAGTTGCAGATCCTCGTCCACGCATCACCTGATTAAACGTTCTTGGCACCCATTTCAGTCCTCAAACTATCTTGTGCTGACCCCAAAACAAATTGTTCCTGGCTGAGCAGGTCAGGGCTTCAGTGTCAACAAATCCCCTTATGCCCTGACTCTGCTCACACCCGCTCCAAAGCTTCAAACAGCACAATGATGCCACTTCTCCTCTGGCATCCCTGTCGTTCAGGGCATGGAAGCATTTGACTGGGCTTCTCTGCAAACACAGGCTTTCAACTTCAAAAACCATCTGGGATCAGCAATTCTTATCTACTTACGTATTTACATCGCCTATAGATCCCTTCTATTTTAAGATCTTTAGAGATTCTTTTTTCAGTGCACATAGGGCTGGTTCTACCTCATGCTCAGGGGCGGCCGTCAAATGCCATCTCCTCAAGAGCACAATCACAGTAGCACAGAATTTTCTGGCTTGGAAGGGATTCTGAAAGATCACTGAGCCCAACTGCAGGGCCTGCCCGGGGCAGCCTCAACAATCACAGCCTGTGCCCAAGAGCAGTGTCCAAACACTTTTGGAGCTCAGTCAGCCTTGGTGCTGTGCCCCCTTCCCTGGGGAGGCTGTTGCAGTGCCCAAGCAGCCTGTGGCTGAAGAAGCTTTTCCTTCGATCCAACCTAAGCCTGCACTGGCACATCTCCCCTGCCATTCTCTTGGCTCTTCTCCGTGGCCCCGGGAGTGAAGAGAGTAGTGCATGGCCTTCTGCTTGCCCTCCTGAGGAAGCTGCTGACTGCTGGAGGGTCCTGCCTAGGACATTCCATGTCAAAAAGGCAGCAATGACAGCAAAGAGAAAGGAGCTGGGACACGGGAGCTCGGGCTTTGCAATGATGAGGATGAGAAGGAAGGCTACTGACACATCCTTGGCAGAAGGATTTTGAACTGGAGCATTGCTTTGATCTCTTTCAGGTGGAAAGGAGAGGCACAATGAAAAGGAAAGCAAGAGCCCAGATTCAGCCGTGAGTTTTGGCCTAGGGTTAAAGGACAGCAAACTGGAGGAATGGCGAGGAGGAGAACTGCTCTTTCACAGTCAGGCTGGGATTGGTTCAAGCCTGTGGGTGCACAGCAAGGCTCTCTTGACCACTTGCCTTTCTCACCTCCACCTCCTTCTTCCTTTAGACACATCAATGTTGGCAGCGACTTTCAGGCTGAGCTCCCAGAGCTGCAGAACAGAGCACCAAGTGAGGATGAAGAGCCTGCAAGCCTGGTCTGGAAGCCCTGGGGAGAGGATGACTCTGACATGGAAAAACCTGACAGAGGTAGCTTTGCTTCAAGCTTTGCTTCCAGCCCTGAGCTACTTGGGTCTTGAAAAGGCTCCTTATGCCTAAAAAGGCAGCGTTTTGCAGGCTCTGCTTCTCTCCTTGTCTCGCCCATCTTCCCATGTAGAAGTGTTAGAGGCAAGGAGAAAGAGCAAGCACCTTGCTCTCCAAACTGGTCAGGGCCGTTTGCCACTGGAAGAGGGGAGATTGGCCCCCACTTCTTCTTACAGAAGCTGCTTTGGAGGGAGAGCCAGCACTGCGTGGGCCCTTGCTTCAGCTGGCTCTGTCTTTGCTCTCCTTTTCATGCTCTCTCTCCAAGCTGCTGTCTTTAGCTGCCGGCCTTTCCTTCTGCCTTGCGTGGCAACCTTTGCCCTTTGCTGGCCTCCAGGCTGACTTTCGGTGGGTTTTTTCTTGTGCTTGCAGTAAGAGAACTGTTGGACATGGCCAGCTCCCGTGGCATTCCCGGGGCAGCAGCTAACCTGGAGCGCGCCCTGCACTGCCTGCACCAGGCACGCGGCAGCGTTCCGGTAAGAAGCGGCTGTTTGGGCGCAGAGGAGAGGGCACAGGGAATGCAGAAGGCCTGGGCACTGGGACAGCCTTTCCTGGCTGCTCTTGGAAGAAGGGTCTTAACAGGGAGCAGAGCACTTGCTGCCTGCTGGGTCTCCTCCAGCTGCGTCAGGGCTGAGCCCAAAGGGCTCCAGCAGGGAGAATCTCCCTCCTGGAGGCGGCGGCGGCGGAAGGTCCTGCTGCCTTGTAAATGGCCTGGAGATTTGGCTTCTCTAAGACATTTGGAGGGGAAATTCCCAGAAGCCTCAGTCAGCTGAGGCCATTCTGGCTGCAGGAGCAGCAAAATCCTCAGCTTGGTGAGCAAAAGGCCACTCTTGGGGACCAGGATCAAAGGGTCGGGCAGCAAAAACTAGGGACTGGGAGCAAATGACAGTGTTTCACCCACATGGGATACAGTCGCTTGAATGTCTGGAGAGGCAAAGGAGCTGAAAGGCAGCACCTGTGATTTTTTGGCTCATTTTTAATGTGCTGGGGCGGCTAAAGCCTTTTCCCTCTTGATCTTGCAGGAGGCTCTGGAGATGCTGCTCTCAGAGGGGCCTGCAACAGCTCAAGGCCATCCCATGGCTGATTATCATTACGCAGGTAAGCAAAGCAGAGCTTCTTGCGTCCCTGACAGATGCTGCCGTCCCCTTCATTCTTGTGGCAAGCGTTTCTGCTTCAAGAAATTGTGCTTAACACCAGCACAAGGTCTTGTCTCCTCTGTGGGTGGGCAAAGCACCAGCATCTAGTCCTTCAGCTTTACTTGTTTTCCAATCCTTCTCCCCGGGCAATGCCTGCTCTTGTCTTCACGCCCTTCTGAGGGAGCAGACACGTACACCCACGTGAATGACGGCCTGCGACCGTTTTCTTTCGGCAGCCAGAGGAATCTACTTGGTGTGGATCAAGGGATCTGTTTACTAGCCGCTGCTTTTTATTGCCAGGCTCTGATAGATGGACACCTGAGGAGAAGGAGTCCTTCCAAAAGGCTTTCCACACCTACGGCAAGGATTTTCATCTCATCCAGAAGCAGGTAAAGCCACGGGACATTCTTTACCCGAGCAGATCAGCAGCAGGAAAGCTTGCTTATTTCTGGGAACAAGCACTGGGCTTCAGTCTCTCTCTTCTCAAGGAGCAAGTATCTTCAAGTAGTAACAAAAGGGGACATCAAAAGCCTGTGTCAAAAGGATGATCCTGCCTCTCCAGCCCTTTTCTCCAAGCTCTTTTGGAAGATGAAGCTTTATTCTGTCAGACTTGTGGCACAGGTCTGCTGCTGCTTCCACAAGACGCTGTGCTGGCATAACTGGAGTGAAGCGGGGAAAGAAGAACTGTGCTAGGTGGATTTGTTGTTGATCTGTGCATTGCGTGTATTAGCACCTAGCATCATACAGGGTTTAAGACATTGCATGATGCCTCTCTTTCTCCATGTTGATTTCATTTTACACCCTACTCCATTTACTTCATGCTTTTACTTCCTAGTTCACTCCATAGTCTACTTTTTCCCCAGTGCACCCGACACCATTTTCGATTCCTTCTTTTTCTCTTCACAACAGATCCAGACTAAGACCGTGGCCCAGTGTGTGGAGTACTACTACTCCTGGAAAAAGGAGCATAAACTTGCCAGCACTCTTGCTCAGGTGAGGGGCAAGAAAATGGAGAGGTGCCAGGAAGGTCGAGAAACTGGGAGAAGGGGAGAAAAGCTGCTGGCGAGCCATGCCAGATGCCCCTTTGCCAGGATCACATCGTCCCATGTGCTGGGAAAGGCACAGCAGATGCTGCCCAGGCCTTCCTTGTGCTGCTGCCCTGAAGTATGCAATTCTGGAGCCTAACTTTGACCCAAGAAAGCAGCACCGCCACCAAAATGGGCTTTGACTCTCTACAGATGGGCTTCTCAAGGGCTGGCACCCTCGCTGACTCCAATCAGACCCCAAATTCCCCACTGCTTGCTGACATCACCAGTCCAGGCTGCCTTTGTGGATATGCTGCAGATTTTCAGGGAGTTTTTCTAGCATGCCAGCATAGTCCCCAAGAAGGAGCTGCTGGTGCTGTGGCTCCCCTAAATCTTTCCTTAGCGGCAAAGAGCAATTTGCTTCCCATCATGTGAGAGAGAGAGAGAGAGAGAGAGAGAGACACAGGGAGGGAGATTATTTTGGGGACTAGAAAATGGCTAAGCATGTGTCTACCCTAATTGGACTGAATTGAAATGCCATTGCCTAGACATTTGTGGAGGAAAAGCAGAGAGAAATAGATGTTAGGCAGAAAGGTAGAAATAAGAAATGTAGAGCTCTAAATAGCCAGGTCTTTCTCCCACCCCTTTGGCCTGTAGAAAAGAGGAGTATTTTCCTCCAAGCTCTGGCTTGGCAGCCCGCCGCAGCCCATTGGCAAAGGCAGCCGTTTTCTCAGCTCTTGAGGCTTTGGAAGGATTTGCTTAGGCCGATCGATTTTTGTGCTGGATGCTCTGATTTCCAGCTTTGTGAGAGGAAGGAAGCATTGATAAGGACTCTTTGATTTCCAGAGCGTGGGCAAAGCAAAGAGGAGCAAAAGCCCTCCCAGAAAGGAGAAGGGGGAGCCAGGGAAGAGAAGCCGCAAGAGGGCTCGCAGCGCCCAGTGTCCCTGCTGCCAACCGCGCCAGCCGCCCCCTTCGGCGGGAGGCCCCTTTCCCTGCGGGCAGTGCAAACGGTGCGCAAGTTCCTCCTCTTTCTGCTCAAAGCTGCGCCTTTGGACTAAAAGGGGCTGACCCTTTTCAAAGGCACCGCAGGGGAAGCTGGGGGCACTTGCAGCATCGCCCCCGGCAGCCGTGCTCAAGCTTAACACCCACCTCAAACCCAAAGAGCTTAGGTAAAACCCAGCCTTCACAATGAAACCTTGCCGTGCCCCAACAAGACCCAGTTGATACAAGTAGGAATAGATCCATCAAAGCTTGGTTTGATGCTGCTGATCAAATTCAAAAGAGGATGCAGCAAAAGGAGGAAGACATTTCAAGGCATTGAAAGTAGAACCATCAGACTCATGGTGCTGATCCATTGACAAATGTGCCACTGCCCGAAAAGACAGAAATTCATACTCAAACGGAGATCTTGGCACTTGGTTTCATGGTGTGTACTAGCGTGAGCAATGGATGGTTTGCTTCCTATCTTGCAGGGTGTTTGAAAGCATGAAGGAAAGGAACAAACACAGCAGAAGACATCGGCCTCGGAAGACAGCAGAGCCTCTCCCCAAGAAGAAAAGACCAAATTAGACAACCCTGCAGGTTGTCCAGGGCTAGCAAGAGTTAGGCAGATTAGTTAGATAGGAATACAACTGTTAGATATTAGTTAGATAGGAATAGGACTGTTTTTTAAGCTTTTTGGGTTGTTTAATCTTCTACTTCGTTAGTTTACATGATAGTAACCTCCTCAATTTAGTAGTTAAGGTACATTAGTATTATTCAGGACTCATTAGTATTATTAGATTTATCAGTAAATGTCAGAGGTTGGGTGTTTTGTATGCTCTGCCATATGCTCTTTGTCATTTTGCCTTTGTTGAGACCTAATCTGTCTTTATCATTAAACCAATGTTTGTTCCATTTTGTCTGTTTGTCTGTATGAAAGCACTCCAGCAATGTTTGTTCCATTTGCCTGGTGTTGCAAAGACGGCACTTGCCCTGAGAGAAGAAGCTGGGCAGGCGCCACCTCCCCCAGGCCCAGCCCCTTGCTCAGCTGGCAGGACTTCCTGAGGTGTGTCTCCTTTACTGCCAGTGAAATACCGCTGGGGCTTCAGCCTTTGATTCCTCAACATCTCAGCTGGGAGTGGAAAGGGAGGCTTTGTTTAATTCACTGAATTGCATCTAGATGAGTGGTCTGGTCTCACCATATTTTCTGGCATAAAAGCAGCGGGTTGAGTCCTTTTTGGAGCCCAGACAGAAAAATTTCTTTCATTTTGGGGGACTGATGGAGCTGACCAGCTTGGAGGACGTTTCTAAGCCCTCCGATTCTATCCAATTCCTATCGGCATGCACCACAAAGGCATGGCTAGTTCAGTTGCAGTTTCTCCTGAAAGGACCAGTGTCCCGCTCTGGGCCTCCAGCAATCTCCTTAGCTAAAGCCGAGTGGGTGTGATCATTATCCTCTGACTTGTCACAGCTGGGGCACTTGCGCCAAAGAAGAATCCAAGTCACTCTTTTATGGAGGCCAGCAAATGGCCCTGCCTAGCAAGGCTTTGGTGGCAGGGGCTGTGGAGGGTGGATGGAGAGGGGGCGAGGGAGGGGGCAATTGGCAGGCTGCTTCTGGGAAGCCGAGGCAAGCTTGCCCTTGTCTGATGGAGCCGGTGCAGGTGGGCTTTGGAG
This sequence comes from Agelaius phoeniceus, assembly GCF_051311805.1. Lineage (NCBI taxonomy): Eukaryota > Metazoa > Chordata > Aves > Passeriformes > Icteridae > Agelaius > Agelaius phoeniceus. The sequence continues at coordinate 37,265,068 of NC_135303.1, read as the reverse complement.
GCTACAAAGTATCTGCCTTGCAGTGGGACTTGTTCCAGCTGCCCCCTCAGTTTGCTGGCCAGTGGGTAACATGCAGGCTGAGAAGGAAGCAAGATTGGGACTGAAGCAAGATTTGCTTTTCCTTAAGGACAGGCAGGAAAGCAGCAAAGCTGCCTGGCTTTTTCTCATATCTGGGATCTAGGCGTTAAAAGCAATGTGAAGGCCAGCAGTGTGGAAAGGCAATTCTGTAAGTGTTGCTTCCTTAGAGGAATGCCAGAGTCTTTTGGGACAACCACCGAGCTTCTCCAAGGGAGCTGGACGAGGGATCTAGAAATTCTGCCTGAATGTTTGCTAGAGAAATGCCCGTGTGCTGTCCCTGGGTGTGTGTGTGTGTGTCCCCATCAGTTGGCCTGAAAAAGATCCTGTTTCTCCAAGTTTCAAGGGAGGAGTGATGAGGTGAGAGACCAGCTCAGAGGCCCAAAGGAGGGAAACCATGCAGTGACATTATTGGGCAGCAAAAGGAGAATTGAGAAAGGGGGCAGGATGAATGCCTCCACTTTGAGAGGAAGCTTTGGAGTTGGCTCTGCGCTAGGCAACTTGCAAATTCCAGCTCCTCTCAGAGCTGGAGGAGAGCCAGTGGGAGGAGCCCTTCTGGTTCTCCAGGGCAGGAGATGAGGTCTGGGCCCTTGCACAGAGGCAGGCTCCTGTGCACCTTCAGCTGGAGGCACCTTGCAGAGAAGCACCGGGAAGAGCCAGGGCTGTCCCTGCACTGCTTTTGCCCGTCTCATCAGACGACTGAGGAGAAAAGGCCCAATGGGAAGCTTCTCAGAGCAAACTTGCAGCAGAAGAAGTACAAGGGGCAGAGGCGGCCCATGCCCCTTTCTGTCCCATGGCTCCCCCGGGGGTTCTAGATGGAATGTTGGGCTGTGCCCATAGCAACTGTCGTTGTCTCCTGCTCCTGCGGCCCTTGCTGGAACGCTGCTGGAGCAGCGCTGGAGCAGCAGCTGCAGGATCAGCTCCTGGGCTGTCCCTGAGCAGCCGCCTTCTGCACTCAGCGCCAGACCCGGCCTCTGCACCGACATCCTGGTCTCCTCGTCTGCCTCCGGGCATCCCCAGAGCACTTGGGAACCCTCCAAGGTAAGAAAATCCCCGTTTGCCCTCAAAGCACTAGCACAGGGGCAGGAGGCTCCAGCTGCCTCTCCCACCAAGCACGACACACAGGCTGCGTGCTCACTTTCCCCAGACGAGCTTCCACGTGAAAGCAGGGTGCAGCTTCTGAAGGAATTGTGTTGCCTCCAGGGGAAACACAGACCTTTCCATAGAGGACCTAGAGAGGTGTCCCAGTGCAGTTGCAGATCCTCGTCCACGCATCACCTGATTAAACGTTCTTGGCACCCATTTCAGTCCTCAAACTATCTTGTGCTGACCCCAAAACAAATTGTTCCTGGCTGAGCAGGTCAGGGCTTCAGTGTCAACAAATCCCCTTATGCCCTGACTCTGCTCACACCCGCTCCAAAGCTTCAAACAGCACAATGATGCCACTTCTCCTCTGGCATCCCTGTCGTTCAGGGCATGGAAGCATTTGACTGGGCTTCTCTGCAAACACAGGCTTTCAACTTCAAAAACCATCTGGGATCAGCAATTCTTATCTACTTACGTATTTACATCGCCTATAGATCCCTTCTATTTTAAGATCTTTAGAGATTCTTTTTTCAGTGCACATAGGGCTGGTTCTACCTCATGCTCAGGGGCGGCCGTCAAATGCCATCTCCTCAAGAGCACAATCACAGTAGCACAGAATTTTCTGCCTTGGAAGGGATTCTGAAAGATCACTGAGCCCAACTGCAGGGCCTGCCCGGGGCAGCCTCAACAATCACAGCCTGTGCCCAAGAGCAGTGTCCAAACACTTTTGGAGCTCAGTCAGCCTTGGTGCTGTGCCCCCTTCCCTGGGGAGGCTGTTGCAGTGCCCAAGCAGCCTGTGGCTGAAGAAGCTTTTCCTTCGATCCAACCTAAGCCTGCACTGGCACATCTCCCCTGCCATTCTCTTGGCTCTTCTCCGTGGCCCCGGGAGTGAAGAGAGTAGTGCATGGCCTTCTGCTTGCCCTCCTGAGGAAGCTGCTGACTGCTGGAGGGTCCTGCCTAGGACATTCCATGTCAAAAAGGCAGCAATGACAGCAAAGAGAAAGGAGCTGGGACACGGGAGCTCGGGCTTTGCAATGATGAGGATGAGAAGGAAGGCTACTGACACATCCTTGGCAGAAGGATTTTGAACTGGAGCATTGCTTTGATCTCTTTCAGGTGGAAAGGAGAGGCACAATGAAAAGGAAAGCAAGAGCCCAGATTCAGCCGTGAGTTTTGGCCTAGGGTTAAAGGACAGCAAACTGGAGGAATGGCGAGGAGGAGAACTGCTCTTTCACAGTCAGGCTGGGATTGGTTCAAGCCTGTGGGTGCACAGCAAGGCTCTCTTGACCACTTGCCTTTCTCACCTCCACCTCCTTCTTCCTTTAGACACATCAATGTTGGCAGCGACTTTCAGGCTGAGCTCCCAGAGCTGCAGAACAGAGCACCAAGTGAGGATGAAGAGCCTGCAAGCCTGGTCTGGAAGCCCTGGGGAGAGGATGACTCTGACATGGAAAAACCTGACAGAGGTAGCTTTGCTTCAAGCTTTGCTTCCAGCCCTGAGCTACTTGGGTCTTGAAAAGGCTCCTTATGCCTAAAAAGGCAGCGTTTTGCAGGCTCTGCTTCTCTCCTTGTCTCGCCCATCTTCCCATGTAGAAGTGTTAGAGGCAAGGAGAAAGAGCAAGCACCTTGCTCTCCAAACTGGTCAGGGCCGTTTGCCACTGGAAGAGGGGAGATTGGCCCCCACTTCTTCTTACAGAAGCTGCTTTGGAGGGAGAGCCAGCACTGCGTGGGCCCTTGCTTCAGCTGGCTCTGTCTTTGCTCTCTTTTTCATGCTCTCTCTCCAAGCTGCTGTCTTTAGCTGCCGGCCTTTCCTTCTGCCTTGCGTGGCAACCTTTGCCCTTTGCTGGCCTCCAGGCTGACTTTCGGTGGGTTTTTTCTTGTGCTTGCAGTAAGAGAACTGTTGGACATGGCCAGCTCCCGTGGCATTCCCGGGGCAGCAGCTAACCTGGAGCGCGCCCTGCACTGCCTGCACCAGGCACGCGGCAGCGTTCCGGTAAGAAGCGGCTGTTTGGGCGCAGAGGAGAGGGCACAGGGAATGCAGAAGGCCTGGGCACTGGGACAGCCTTTCCTGGCTGCTCTTGGAAGAAGGGTCTTAACAGGGAGCAGAGCACTTGCTGCCTGCTGGGTCTCCTCCAGCTGCGTCAGGGCTGAGCCCAAAGGGCTCCAGCAGGGAGAATCTCCCTCCTGGAGGCGGCGGCGGCGGAAGGTCCTGCTGCCTTGTAAATGGCCTGGAGATTTGGCTTCTCTAAGACATTTGGAGGGGAAATTCCCAGAAGCCTCAGTCAGCTGAGGCCATTCTGGCTGCAGGAGCAGCAAAATCCTCAGCTTGGTGAGCAAAAGGCCACTCTTGGGGACCAGGATCAAAGGGTCGGGCAGCAAAAACTAGGGACTGGGAGCAAATGACAGTGTTTCACCCACATGGGATACAGTCGCTTGAATGTCTGGAGAGGCAAAGGAGCTGAAAGGCAGCACCTGTGATTTTTTGGCTCATTTTTAATGTGCTGGGGCGGCTAAAGCCTTTTCCCTCTTGATCTTGCAGGAGGCTCTGGAGATGCTGCTCTCAGAGGGGCCTGCAACAGCTCAAGGCCATCCCATGGCTGATTATCATTACGCAGGTAAGCAAAGCAGAGCTTCTTGCGTCCCTGACAGATGCTGCCGTCCCCTTCATTCTTGTGGCAAGCGTTTCTGCTTCAAGAAATTGTGCTTAACACCAGCACAAGGTCTTGTCTCCTCTGTGGGTGGGCAAAGCACCAGCATCTAGTCCTTCAGCTTTACTTGTTTTCCAATCCTTCTCCCCGGGCAATGCCTGCTCTTGTCTTCACGCCCTTCTGAGGGAGCAGACACGTACACCCACGTGAATGACGGCCTGCGACCGTTTTCTTTCGGCAGCCAGAGGAATCTACTTGGTGTGGATCAAGGGATCTGTTTACTAGCCGCTGCTTTTTATTGCCAGGCTCTGATAGATGGACACCTGAGGAGAAGGAGTCCTTCCAAAAGGCTTTCCACACCTACGGCAAGGATTTTCATCTCATCCAGAAGCAGGTAAAGCCACGGGACATTCTTTACCCGAGCAGATCAGCAGCAGGAAAGCTTGCTTATTTCTGGGAACAAGCACTGGGCTTCAGTCTCTCTCTTCTCAAGGAGCAAGTATCTTCAAGTAGTAACAAAAGGGGACATCAAAAGCCTGTGTCAAAAGGATGATCCTGCCTCTCCAGCCCTTTTCTCCAAGCTCTTTTGGAAGATGAAGCTTTATTCTGTCAGACTTGTGGCACAGGTCTGCTGCTGCTTCCACAAGACGCTGTGCTGGCATAACTGGAGTGAAGCGGGGAAAGAAGAACTGTGCTAGGTGGATTTGTTGTTGATCTGTGCATTGCGTGTATTAGCACCTAGCATCATACAGGGTTTAAGACATTGCATGATGCCTCTCTTTCTCCATGTTGATTTCATTTTACACCCTACTCCATTTACTTCATGCTTTTACTTCCTAGTTCACTCCATAGTCTACTTTTTCCCCAGTGCACCCGACACCATTTTCGATTCCTTCTTTTTCTCTTCACAACAGATCCAGACTAAGACCGTGGCCCAGTGTGTGGAGTACTACTACTCCTGGAAAAAGGAGCATAAACTTGCCAGCACTCTTGCTCAGGTGAGGGGCAAGAAAATGGAGAGGTGCCAGGAAGGTCGAGAAACTGGGAGAAGGGGAGAAAAGCTGCTGGCGAGCCATGCCAGATGCCCCTTTGCCAGGATCACATCGTCCCATGTGCTGGGAAAGGCACAGCAGATGCTGCCCAGGCCTTCCTTGTGCTGCTGCCCTGAAGTATGCAATTCTGGAGCCTAACTTTGACCCAAGAAAGCAGCACCGCCACCAAAATGGGCTTTGACTCTCTACAGATGGGCTTCTCAAGGGCTGGCACCCTCGCTGACTCCAATCAGACCCCAAATTCCCCACTGCTTGCTGACATCACCAGTCCAGGCTGCCTTTGTGGATATGCTGCAGATTTTCAGGGAGTTTTTCTAGCATGCCAGCATAGTCCCCAAGAAGGAGCTGCTGGTGCTGTGGCTCCCCTAAATCTTTCCTTAGCGGCAAAGAGCAATTTGCTTCCCATCATGTGAGAGAGAGAGAGAGAGAGAGAGAGAGACACAGGGAGGGAGATTATTTTGGGGACTAGAAAATGGCTAAGCATGTGTCTACCCTAATTGGACTGAATTGAAATGCCATTGCCTAGACATTTGTGGAGGAAAAGCAGAGAGAAATAGATGTTAGGCAGAAAGGTAGAAATAAGAAATGTAGAGCTCTAAATAGCCAGGTCTTTCTCCCACCCCTTTGGCCTGTAGAAAAGAGGAGTATTTTCCTCCAAGCTCTGGCTTGGCAGCCCGCCGCAGCCCATTGGCAAAGGCAGCCGTTTTCTCAGCTCTTGAGGCTTTGGAAGGATTTGCTTAGGCCGATCGATTTTTCTGCTGGATGCTCTGATTTCCAGCTTTGTGAGAGGAAGGAAGCATTGATAAGGACTCTTTGATTTCCAGAGCGTGGGCAAAGCAAAGAGGAGCAAAAGCCCTCCCAGAAAGGAGAAGGGGGAGCCAGGGAAGAGAAGCCGCAAGAGGGCTCGCAGCGCCCAGTGTCCCTGCTGCCAACCGCGCCAGCCGCCCCCTTCGGCGGGAGGCCCCTTTCCCTGCGGGCAGTGCAAACGGTGCGCAAGTTCCTCCTCTTTCTGCTCAAAGCTGCGCCTTTGGACTAAAAGGGGCTGACCCTTTTCAAAGGCACCGCAGGGGAAGCTGGGGGCACTTGCAGCATCGCCCCCGGCAGCCGTGCTCAAGCTTAACACCCACCTCAAACCCAAAGAGCTTAGGTAAAACCCAGCCTTCACAATGAAACCTTGCCGTGCCCCAACAAGACCCAGTTGATACAAGTAGGAATAGATCCATCAAAGCTTGGTTTGATGCTGCTGATCAAATTCAAAAGAGGATGCAGCAAAAGGAGGAAGACA